>NW_024351543.1:378460-977777 GCF_902729225.1 Pteropus medius | reverse complement strand
CATGTCCTCAAGTGACCATTATCTTAGATAGAAGTTAGAAAGTTAAAAAAAAAAAAAACATTATAATCCAGTTAACAGTAACATCCAGTTCAATGTATCAGAGAAGTTTCCATTTGAGCGCTCTTGAAAGATGAATAGAATTTCATTGAAGCGAGGCATTAAGGTAAGGAATAAGGAGTTTACATTTTGGTGCAGAGCTGTGGTAGGGTTTGAAGTAGGGGCTGCCATGATCAGGACTTTGCTATGGGAAGATCTAATGTAGCATCAAGGGTGTGGAACATGCATGGATGTGGGAGGGGATGACTGGAGGGAGGAGAGAGCCTAGGAAGAGTTGTCAGTAGTTCAGACTGTTGGTAATTTGAAGGGGCCTGGTGACAGGGGGAATGGGAAGGAGTCAGGTGCAACAACTTGTGGATGAAGGCAGACAACTCCAGGAGCTGACTGAATTAATAGGTAAGAGAGAGGAAACCATCAACGATAACGCCAAGCCATCAAAAGGAGATGATAAATGAGTGTTTAGAGGAAAAGAATACAGTTTAGTTTTACACAATTCTGAGTATGAGGTACCAGGGTTAGACACAGTGGAGATGACTAACACTGAGTCACAAATAAGGTCCAGGGGGATAGTACCTTTGAAACATTGAAATTAGGGCTAAAAAACACTTTGGCCAAGATACCATACTTAAGCCATGAATGTGAGAGTAAATTCAAAGATGACTTTTGTTACAGAAAAAAAGGAAAACGGAACCTTGGGGAATATTTACAATGAGTAATAAAAAAGAGAGTGGAGTGCCGTCAAAGGAGGAAAAGAAAAGGTCTGAGACGTCGAAGGAAAACCAGGACAATGCAGAGAGACCAGGGAGTGGAAGGGTCAGCAGTGTTGTATGCTGCAGACACCAAGGACCGGTAGCTTTCTGGTAGCTGTCAAGAGAGCAGAGCCACGTACATCACAGAAGCACCATAAAAAGGGGTTCAGGATCAGGGGATGAATGGGAAAGCAACAATTACGGACTACTTTTTAAAGAAGCGTAATGCTTTAAAATGAAATATACAGGTAACACACAAGCAGGGCAGTGAATATTTTTATGATACAAGAATCCCATGCCCATTTATAGGCTGAAGAATAAAAACCAGTGTTTAAGGGAGATTCTGCAGTAAAACGGGCAAGGTGAGAGAGAATTAGATCACCCATTTTATAGGGCAATTGGAATAATAAATATATGTAAATGAAATTTGAAGTTATTACCCAAGCCAAACGAATCAGTAATTTTATTATATCCTTTCTCCATTTCTTCCCAATATTGCTTTCTCTCTTTTTTTTTTTCATTTTTTTAAATAATTTTTTATTTTTCAATTACAGTTGACATACAACATTATATTAGTTTTAGGTGTACAACCTAGTGATTAGACATTTATATAACAAAGTGATCACCCTGATAAATCTAGTACCCACCCCAACCACATATAGGCATTACAATATTATTGACTATATTCCTTGATGCTATACTTTATACCCCATGACTATTTTGTAACTACCAATTTGAACTTCTTAATCCCTTCCCCACCTTTACCCATCCTTTCAACCTCCTTCCCATCTGGCAACCATCAAAATGTTCTCTGTATCTATGAGTTTATTTTGCTTGTTCGTTTATTTTATTTTTCAGATTCCACATACGAGTGCAATCTTATGGTATCTGTCTTTCTCTGTCTGACTTATTTCACTCATCATAATCCCCTCTGGTAGGTACATCCATGTTGTTGCAGATGGCAAGATTTCATCTATTTTTATAGCCGAGTAGTATTCCATTGTATATATGTACCACCTCTTCTTTATCCATTCATCTGTCGATGGGCACTTAAGTTGCTTCCATGTCTTGACTCTTGTAAATAATGCTGCAGTGAACACATGGGTGCATATGTTTTTTCAAATTAGTGTTTTACATTTCCTCAGATAAATACCCAGAAGTGGAATTACTGGGTCCTTCTTTATCTCTTGTTATAGCTTTTGTTTTAAACTCTGTTTTGTCTGATATAAGTATCGCCACCTCTACTTTATTTTTTTCATGAAATAACTTTTTCTGTTGCTTTACATTCAGTCTGTGTGTCTTTTGATCTGAAGTGAATCTCTTAAAGGCAGCATCTCTAAAGGTCTTGTTTTCTTATCCATTCAACCACCCTGTGTCTTTTGATTGGAGCACTTAATCCATTTACATTTAAAGTAACTGTTGTTAGATATGTAATTATTGCCATTTTATTACTCATATTCTTTTTCTTTTTCTCCTTCTCCTCCTCCCCCTCCCTCCCCCTTCTCCTCCTCCTTCTTTTCCTCCTCCCTCTTCTCGTCCCCTCCTTCTCTTTCTTTTTCTTCTTCTTGTCTCTTTAACATTTCCTGTAATACTAGTTTGGTGATGATGAACTGCTTTAGCTTTTTTTTTCTGTCTGGGAGGCTCTTTGTCTGGCCTTTAATTCTAAATGACAGCTTTTCTGGGTAGCGCGATCTTGGTTGTAGGTCCTAACTTTTCATCACTTAGAATCATTTTGAGCCAATGCATTCTGGCTGCAAATTTTCTGTTGAGAAATCAGCTGACAGTCTTATGGGAGCTCCATTGTAGGTAACTAGCTGACTTTCACTTGCTGCTTTTAAGATTCTCTCTTTGTCTTTAACCTTTGGCATTTTAATTATGATGTGTCTTGGTGTGGGCCTCTTTGGGTTCATCTTGTTTGGGACTCTCTGAGCTTCCTGAGCTTGTATGTCTATTTCCTTCACCAGGTTAGGGAAGTTTTCCATCATTATTTATTTCTTCAAATAGGTTTTCAATTCCTTGCTCTTTCTCTTCTCCTTCTGGCACCACAATGATATGAATATTGGTACACTTGATGTTGTCCCAGAGGCCCTTTAAACTTTTTTTTTTTTTGGATTCTTTTTTCTTTTTCTGTTCTGATTGGGTGTTTTCTGCCATTTTATCTTCCAAATTACTGATTTGATCCTCTGTTTCATCTAATATACTGTGTATTCTTCATTTCTGACTTTTTTTTTATGTTTTCTAACTCTATTTTTATGTGTCCTACTTTTCACTGAAGTTCTTATCTAGATCACTGAGCATCCTTATAACCAGTATTTTGAACTCTGCATCTGGTTGATTGCTTGTTTCCATTCTGTTTAGGTTTTTTTTGCTAGAGCTCTGTTCTGATCTTTCATTTGAGACAAGTTCGTCTCCTCACTTTGGCTGCCTCCCTGTGTTTGTTTCTATGTATCAGGTAGATCTATGTCTCCCAGTCTAGGCAGGTTGGCCTTATATAGTAGGTGTCCCGGGGAGCTCAGTGGCACAGTCTCCCTGGTCACCTGAGCCATGTGCTGCAGGTGTATCTCTTGTGTAGGTTGTATGTGCCCTCCTATTGTAGTTGAGCCTTGGTTACTATTTGCATGTCAGTGGAAGAGACTGACCCTCAAGCTGATTGGTTGTGAGGACTGGCTGTGGCTACATGGAGGAGCTGTTGTGCAGGGGCTGACCCTACGGAGCAGGGTTTGCTTTAGCAGGACTGGTGCCTGCCCAGTCTGCCCTTTGGGTGTGGCATTTGTGGAGGTGATTGGGCGGTTCTCTGGTGTGGTCTGAAGCTGGCCACCAGGTATGTTGGTTCCAGGGCCTCTTAGGAAGTGCTCTAATGCAGGCCAAGGTTAGCCACTGCCTGCGTCCTGCCCAGGGCCACTTCGTATGAGCTACAAAGTGATCTTCAGATTGCTGCCATTTGTGCTGTGCTTGGAGGTGCCTGGGATTGGCTAAGCTGCAGACCGAGGCTGGCTGCCCCTAGCGCCAGGTTTGGGGCTGCTTAGCAAGAGGTACGGTACACACGAAGACCGGATGCTGCTTGTTTGGGGTTTGTGAACCTTTGAGAGGTTTTAGGAAAGTTTGCAGCATGAGCCGAAACAGGCTGTATGGAAAAGCCACTAGAAGCAGCTCGGGTGGGCCTGCAAACTGGGTAGGGCAGGGTCTCAGGGAATCATCAGGGCAGGACCAACAGTGTTAACCAGGTTATGAGGGGATCAGATGTGACGCATGCCTGCATCTGCATCCTGGGTGGTGAGAGGGCTCAACAAAGGAACAGTGGCTTCTGGCAGTACTTTTGTCTGAGATAAAGCTGCCCCTCCAGTCTTTGCCCAGAAGCCAGACAATCCAGTTCCTCCCTGTGTGTCCCTTTCGAGCTGCTGCCCCCGCAAATGAATCTGTCAGTGAGTAAGTCATGGTGGGCCCTTTAAGAGGAGTGCCTGGGACTCCAGCAGCTCTCTGTCTCACTGAGCCACAATCTCTGCTGGTTTTTACAGCCAAGAGTTGTGGAGACTTCTCTTCCCAGCACTGGACCCCTAGGCTGAGGAGCCTGGTGTGAGATCGGGACCCCCCCCCACTCCTCGGAATGGACCTCCGCAGCCGAGATAGCCCTCTTGATTGATCAGCCTATTTCATATCTATGCCCCTCCACCAGCCTTGACATGGCTTATTCTGTTCAGCTAGATTTTAGGCGATTCTCAGTGATGGTTGTTCAGTAGTTTAGTTGGAATTTTGAGGTGGTCATAAGAGGAGACAAGCACAGCATTTACTTACTCTGCCATCTTGACTGAAAGCCATCAAGAACTAGTGTTTTGAAAAAATTGTCACGTCTTCTTCAGATGACTTTGCAAATATGCAGTCGCCCTCAGTCATTTCTGACCATTAGGCAGAGGACAGGTATCATATACTTTGAACATTTACATTTTATAAAAATTTTTCAAGCAAGTTATCTCAAAGCATAATCTTTTTAAAATGCCACATTCTGTGAACTTTTATAACATCCAATTCAAGTAGCTCTGTAGTTACTAATAACAAACCTACATGTTGTTCTCATGTACTGCCGCAAGATCGCAAGACATCCTCAAGTTCATTTTCTGTGGGACCTTTAAAAAACATATTTACTTAGACTGAATTGCTCTCTTTGATGGTTAAAGACATCCCTAAGGCCACCTGGACACACGATATCTGCAATTACTTCTACTTCAGGATGGTGCTCTGAAACCAGCTAAGTCAAATGTTACTTTACTCTGGTATTAAATTACCTGTAAAACTAATAAGAAAAAATTTTATCACTACTATAAGTTATATAAACAACCACATAGAAGAATTTTGAATACGAGTCTTTATAATTTCTCAAGGAAGAATAAATTCAAAGTTGATGTCAAAATGGACCTTGAGGAGTTTTTCCTCTCCTCTCCAACTCCAAAACAGATTTATCATTTATCCTCAGTGGTTTCAGGTAGATTTATGTTACCAGTTTTATTCCAGGATTTCATGCTGTATTAATCCAGGCCATGCATAACTTTTAGAAAAGCTTGATGTGGCAGGCAGAGCACATGAAGAATTTCAAGAAGTGGTAACTAAATTAACTTTGTCATTTAGTTTTTTGCTGTAATCATTTCCCCTCCTGTGTAATCCCTTATTGTCTCTTTGCCTCATATCTCAACTGGGTACTTGGATATAAAAAGAGATAATAGAAGAAAGGTGTCTATAAATTGAGCTGCGGAGCATAATTCCGTATCTCATGGAAAATACACATGCAAATTCTGAACTTCAGCTATTACAAGTTAACCCCAGGGAAAACGATGCATTTCCTTTCCTCAAGGAAATACTATAGGTCTCTCCAGGCAGACGTGGGTGCTTTTTTCCAATTTTAACAAAAGCCCCAGAAATCTAGGCTTTTCCATTTTATTCCTGACCTAAAGTTCCCAGAGGGGCGATTGGATCCTGGCTCCTGAAGTGGCCTCAAAATCCCGGGGTATCGTGCTGAGGTACTCACAAGCAGACGTGGTGTCCTTGGGCAGTGATACAGGCAGAGGCTTAGGCAGAGGGTATCCCATCCCTCTAGAGGAAGAATTATTGACCTGGAGGCCTTCAACTCCACTGGCATGACTATGTCTCCCTCTAAGAGCCTATGAACTTCCTCAGAAGCTATGCCCACATACATGCATGCCTACGTGTATGCTTTCATTAGATTGAGATCAGGAAACTGAAAGAATGAAAGGGCCACTTCCCTAGGACATATCCCAATCCGAATCTGCATCTTCAAACCTGGCCCCCACAAGTCTTCTACGAAGCAAGGAGGAAAAGTCTGTCGTGAACATCCAAAGGCAGACTGATTCCTGAAGCAATTTCGGGTCCCTTCAGTATGCCTGTGGGGCAGGGGCAGGTATGACAACAGACTTCCAAAGCTATTTCTGGAACATATTGATAATGGACTAATTTGGACCGTGGGTTGCTCAGAAAATGGTTTCTCACCCCCATGGTCTAGTTATTTGTTCTTTAATGTGAACTTCAGCCTATGAATGCATTTACATGTCTCTACTTAACCTCCCTATGTTTCCATTTCCTCATATGCATATGAGAATGAAAACAGTATCTATGTCATTGGATTATTATAAGAATTAGATGGAATGCCAGATGTAAAGCCTCTAAAACAGCACCAGACAGACAGACAGCATTCAGTGAATTTGAGCATTAGCTCTAGTTTAAGTGTTTTAAATTATTAAGTACATATGTTCTAAAATTGATGCAACATCAATGAAGGTTGTGGCAAGTGCCCCATCCTTGCCCCTGAGAATGACTGAGGCAAATGCCCGGGGTCAGTAGGGGGAAAGCGCATGGGGAGCAGTCACCGCCTTCACTCCAGGACAAAGCCAGCGCCCCTTTTCTTGTTCCCCCTTGGAGTCAGGCCTGGGTAGATGGAGAAGCCTCTCCTTTACCCTTTTGCCTTCTTTTATTCCCCCGTTTGTCTTTTTTTTTTTCTTCTAAATTTAGAAGAGGGCTAATATTCACTAAGCATCTACTCTGTATCAAATACATTTAAATTATAGCATTCTTACAAAACACCCCATTTTGCAGATAAGGAAACTGTGACTCAGAGAAGTTTAAAAAAACCTTTCTTCTTGATATAGGGAAGGTATAGAGTATTATGTATATTATATTATTAGTATTAACTTATTAAGTTCCTTTTGTACTCAAGTGCATCCTAATCAATAAGAGATCTTCAAATTATATAGAATGGATTTCTGTCTATTTTACCTTGGAATACATTGTAGAAACTGTACATGCTCTTACCGTGCACCCTTAGGTGACCTTTCATTGTAGCCACCGTTCAGGCCTAATACCTGAAGAGGCCAAAACATCAGGTCTTTAGAATGGGCAAATGTCTGTGCCACGTCAGAGAGCCTTTTTCAAACAGATGTACGTACAACTAAAGAAGTGCATCTATCATCTTTTTAAAAGACAATCTGCCTGATGGCTTCAGAGTATTTGAAATAATTCAAAATAGAGGTAAAGTTAGGAAAGTAAATGTGTTTCACTGCAGAGGAGGATTGCTCCTAATCACTCAGCTCACTTACCTCCTTCCATTCTGAAGCAGTTTGTAATAGTTGAAAAAATACATGTAATCTTAAGAAATTCAGTAGGATTTGTTGGTTCACTGTACCTAGTGAGCCTTTCCTGTCCCACGGTACCCACGTAGTTTTCAGTAATGCATGGAGATAATTTCAGACATTTGCTTCTATTAAACTCTGGAGCACTTTTGCTGTTGAGTATAAAATTCCAGAGACACATGGGTATGAAACCTGAGCTATGAGTCTCTTAGTAACAGTTGCAGATCAAATGCTAAACTAGATCGCGTGCAAGTCTGTATAAATCCCAAGTCAGAGCTTTAAAATAATAACTTACTGAGTCATGATTTCTGCATCTCATATGCAGTATTCCTTAAATCATATGTTGATGGCTAATCAGCAGAATCCAAAGACACAAATTAGATGGTACAATATTTACAGAGAAAAAATATATGTAGCTTGAAAAGCAAAGATCCTCAATCCTCAGAATTACAGTCCCACCAGAAAAAAAAAAAAAAATGTAGCAGTTGCAATCTGAACTGTCAACACTGTAGCCAAGAAAGGAATGAATATAATATTAGAAAGAGAGCTTTTAGGCAGAATTTCTTGGTTAAAGGAGTTTGGACCTTCAAGAAATATGTTTGAGAAAGATTCAGAAGAAATGCTAGGTAAGATGAATTATTCCTGTTCCTCAAATAACATTCTAGTGGTTAAATTATTAAATACTTATTTTGGCCAGATGGAAAAATTTGTGAGAGCAGAAATCCTGTCTATCCTGTTCACTGCTGGATCCTTAGCATTTAGCATAGTGCTTAGCCATAGCAGGTGCTTAGCAAAACATTTTTGAATGAATGAATGAATGAATGAAGTGGGAGAGAACTGAGCAAAAGTAAGAGCATAATACATTTGTGAGTATTTCACCCGTTTGTAAAAGTATTGGCACTGATTTTCTTTACCTGAATTTTTTTCATTAGGCAGACCTGCAAAACGAAGTGCATCCCAGATACCCTCTGGTTTTTATTCTGGGAAAACAAAATCACTTTCTGTTGGATGTAGGCTGCTACATGTTTTGATTCTAGTAGCAATATGGCAGGGTTAAGGTCAACTTTGTAGTATAATCTGGTGCCTGTTTTTGATAGATATCATGAAAATAGATACTTATTTTCAAGATGCTCAAACAGATGATTAGTTGAAAGCTCCAGCAAACCTTGAAACAACAAAAAGGAAAGGTTTTCCCACTCCCACCTCCCATTACTGTACAATCCTGCAACCTCACACCCTCCTCCTTGTTTCACCCTTTTCCCGGGTCTAATCTTTGTCTAGGGAATACAGTGGATGACTGTCAGTCTAGCAAGGAGACAGTTCTTGAAAAATCCACCCCCCACACAGTGCTCTTAAACTTCTCTCATAGGAATGGCATGATTTGACCAGCAGCAGGCAGAGCTGGCCCAGGGAAACAGAGCTTGGCATAGAATCTTAGTGCCTTCCTGCTGGAAGGGGCCTCAAGAGAGTTCTTCACGCCCACCCTCCCTCAACTGGCTGGACAGTAGAAGGATGTGTAGGAAAACAAATCCCTGGCTGAATGAATAGAGGATTAAATGAATGAGAGATGAGTTCACTCCTCCAGAAGTCTCTGCCATCCTACTTGAATAGAAAGCTAACTTTAAAGCTAACTCTGTTCTCCATGGCACGATTTTGTATATACTCAGCTTTAGAATATGGTTGCCATCTGCTGCCAGTGCATAGGACTAAGGAAGTACTGGGGTGGGTGGGAGGAGGCCGAGAGGGAAGAAAAGAAACACTTAAACGAGCTAATGATCGCCTTTGTGTTGGAGTCTAGGTTTCAGAACATCAGTCCTGTACTTCGAGAACAAAAACACCAGTGTGTCTTAGACCACACCAGGCGCCGGTACATCAGATAAGACCTGCGCTGTGCGGTGTTCAGCCACCGAGCCTCGAGAAGTTCTAAAAGTGAAATTAAAGGAGCACACTGAGGAAGCTGAAAGGAGAAAAAGCTTAGGGGAAAACACAATCAGGAGAACTCTGCAGATATGTGTCTTCAGGGTTACAGTAGTTCAAAAATGAACCTACTAATTAAAGAGTCGGAAAATGCTATAAATCCCAGGAATTTAAGGATCTTTAGAAGAAATTAGACACCTCTCTTTACACTCTAAGTACATTGTGATCCTTTAGTAGAATCTCAGGGTGAAAGTGACCTGGCTATTGTGCATTATTGCAGATTTAAACAGTTGATTAAGAGTTGTAGGCAGCTGTACTAGAGGCAAGAGTGTGTGGTCCTTTAAAAACAGAAAAAGCTGTTAAGCAAAGCCAGTAAGACCAGAGAAAATCTCTAAAAGGCAGTGAATACCTCATAGAGCTTCCTATAGTTTCCCTGATAATATCTGTATAAATTGTTAGTTGTGGCACGGGATCATATTAATAATTTATATACTGAAATGACGTGTCAGAGAATACTAATTAAGCTGGGGATCTACACTAATGAAAAAACGATTACGGTAAAGTTAACTCAGCTTTTGGAAAAAGGTTAGCTAGTTGGTTAAGCATGACATTTGAAGGCAAGTATGATTACACACTCAGTAGTGGTTCTGTATCTCAAGTTTGAGAAATTTACAAGGTGAGGAGGTGGAAATTCTTTTGGCTGTTCAAGGAAAGGTTCTCTTCAGAAATGTATGTAATACAAAGTCAGAAGCATTGACAATCCTAGGAATGCAAAAATAACTTTAGAGAGCACAAAGTGATTGCCCAGCAGTGGGTCACACTCGGTGTCTTGGAGTGATCGAATCAATAAATATTTGTTAGCTGCATGAGCTCTGTCCTTGACTCCTGTCTGCCATCAGGGACAAGCCACATAACTATGATTCAACCACAATTAGAATATGAATAACATCTTAAATCTATCTTGTGTATGGTTTCTCTTCCTAGGAACCCTATGTGCCCCCTTATTCTATTTTATTTGTCCTACAACATCCCCATGAAGCACAAGGCATCTTCATTTTACAGCTGGGATAACTGGTCCACAAAAGAATAACTTAATTCTTTGTCTTTAAATATGAAATGATTGATAATCATTATATGACCCAGCTCATCGTACTATTTTTTCGCATCATTTCAGGTTTCCCAAGCAAAGGACATTTTTATCTTTCTCATTATTATTTTTAATTGGTTTTCAGAAAAGTTGAGATAAAAACAGAATCTAACAAATATCCCATAGAGCTATTTGGTGTTCTCTTTTCTTTCAAGAATAAATTAAGACCTTCTCTGTTCCTCTCTCCTGGCTCTCTCTATAGATAGCCAAAATCCCATGCCAATTTTCAAATGAATAAGGGCTCATTCTAGTAGCTAGATCACAGTCCCCTCCCTCTATTGAGGAAACAGGCTTGTAAATTCTTGTCTGGAACCTGCAGAAGTTACTTTTGGTTATAAACTTCAACAGTTTGACCTGAAGGTTTTTAAACAGTATTAATATGTGACCCGGTTGTGAGTTCAGCAATAAATTTATACTCAGTATGTGAAAGGCCAGAAAGAAAACGAGTGTATTTTATTGTCTCTGGTGACTTACACTAAATGTTGCATATTTACTTTGTAAATGAGGACACCCAGTGGCCATCGAGTGAAAATATTCTAAACAATCCCTGACACTGTTTATGCAAATATAAATACCCATTATCAAAGCTGATGATTGATAGATATCTCTGTAACATCTGTTACCAAGCAGTTTAGCTTCCCTAAGGTAGGCAACAGTGGTGGGAGTTTAGCCTCATCATTTTTATATCATATCACAAATCGGTCGTGTCTTCTCTCATTGAATTACAAGATAGGGCTCAGCTTTGAGTTCCACTGAATCCTCAGCTGACAGAAGGACCCAGTGAGCTGTCTCTTTGGGGAAATGGAATCAAGGAGATGGGGACAGTGTTGCATGTGTCAAAATCATAAATGAAAGAACACAGTCTGAGGGAAACTAAGTGAACGCATTTTTTAAAAAATGCCTTAGACCTTAAAGTGATACTGAAAATACAACTGTGGCTATTTTCTGATGAGAGGGGGTAGAGTAATAAAGGACAGAGAGAAGAGAATTGCACAGAATTTCAGAGATGGAAAGACCCCATAGGACTACAACATATAGACATACCTCAGAGAAAAGGTACACCCTGAGGTTGCTACTTATTGTCAGCCTGTTTGTAAAATGCACTGGAGAGTTGACCAAATACTCAGATAGTAACTTCTCAATGTAAACAAAAGTGTTGAGCAATGTGAGAGATCCAGATATTTGTAGTTATAGTTGTAGTTAAACAATGCAAGGCACTAGCCTTCTGGAAGCTCAGGGTCTTCTTATAGAGGTAAAACAGGCACAAATGACAAAAAATGAAGAGACAATAATCAATAATATACTGGCAAGGGCTTAAACATGCTGTATGTGGGAAAAGTTCAGATTCGCTCTTCAAAATTCAGGTGCAAGAAACATTTCCTTATTTTTCTAACGCAAATTAAACCCAAGGCCCTTTACACTAAGTTAGCAAGAAATTCAGTGAAGTTTCAGGCTTCCTTCCCCTCCCTTAACTTGTACAAGACTCATGATTATCTACGGCGAGGTCAGATCCTTAGTCCATGGTGGTCTCCATCCTTGACATTGCTTGTCCACGTGACAAAGATGCCATTGAGCCTGGTCCATCTGACTGCCTGACGCTACGGCATTAGCTGGGTTTACAGATGCTCTTCACAGTGGTCCTTGAGCGTGAGCTCAGCCCCAAGATCATCAGTGCCTTTTCATGTTCCGCCTCTAGAAGAAGTGTGACAAGCAATTACCTACCCCAACTGAAGTTGTACGCAAGAAGAGATCTCAAACCTTGGCACCTTCCTCATTTAAGGGGAAGTTGACTATTTTCCTCCCATCAGGCCACTTCAATCGAACTTGGAAAGCATCAGCCTTCCCCTCCTTACCCCACAAAGGGTCAGCATAATCCCCCTTAGAGAACTTAGATTCCAAAAACAAAGCTCTTTGTCTTGAGGCTTTGTTTTTAGGGCTTAACTTCTGATTTGGGCTCTAAAGCCACAACTCCCTGAGGTAAGGAAGCCCAGAACTATGTACAAGGCTTGGCCTGTCTTAATTGCCTTATTATTATGAAAGTTTCCTAATTCGGTGGGGGGAAAAAAAAAACAAATTAATGTTTCAGTTTATTACCTCACCAAACAATGGGAACTAGAAAAAGAGAACTCAGGATGGACTCTAGGAATCAATGAAGTCTGCAGAGAAAGAAGAACTTTGAGTAGGGTGCATGAATGGTACACAAGATTTGGTAAGTAGAGAAAGCACAGTAATTTCAGAATGCAGGACAAATGTGGCAGAAGAAAAGAATGAAGAACAGATGTGATGCATGCAAAGGATGGCAAAATGTCCAGCTTCTTGGATTAGCACAGAGATTTTATGTGGGCAAAAACGAGAAAATTAGATCAAATCAAATCGGTGAAGTGAGACGAAATAGTAAAATATTTACCCTGTAGCTATAGAAGACTTACAGCCTAATATCTTTTTTCCTATAATATGTAAATAATATAATAAAATATATAAAAATATAAAAATAATATAAAAATAAACAAAATAAAATACTTTACTCCTTATTGGAATAATTACCAAGTATACCTTCTCCTTCTCTTACTTACCAGTGCCTCCCAAGGTTTTAAGTTCTGACAACACTGATTTAGGATCTTCCTCATCTCAACATGAGCCAAAAAGGAACTTAATCTTATTTTTCTTAAGGAAATCCTGTACCCTGTTCTGTAATGGATCACCCTATGTGGGGCAGTGAAATGTCCTCTCAGCTACTTTCCTAAATTGGCCCACATCAAATCACCACTGTGCTTCCCTCTTAACTAGTCATCCAACAAAACAAAGTTATCTTTTTCCTTGGCTTTTCCTTGTTGCTTTGAGATAGAAAACTTTCATTCTTCAGTAAAACAACGTGGAGCGGCTCAAGTCCACACCTCCCATGGAGAAATACAATAGCACCCTCCTATCAACAAGTGGCTATGCTTAAAAACGAGTTGTCAAATCAGAAGCAACTTCTTCTAGGAACACAAGGAAAGAGAACATTTGAGTATGAATCTGAAGATCTGCTTCAAAAGCAGTTTCAGAATAGCGCAGCAACAGAAGACAAAAGGAAGTTCTATGAATTGGGAAGCTCTGTGATTATTATGAAAGCTTTTTTTTAAATGACACTCATTGAAGTTCAATTAAAGTTTTGTTTTCTCACTCATTGAAGTTCAATTAAAGTTTACCCAAAGTCTAAAAATTAATTTCTTACCTAACTATACTTCATCACCAATTGATGATATTTAAAAAAAAAAAAAAAAAAAAAGTGCCACTTCTGGGACTTATGCTTGATATTCGAACTCAGTAGAGTTAAAAACTTATTTTATTTTTCCTTTAAAATAAGTATATAATGACATAGAGATAAAAAGAACAACAGATTAGTAAGTAACAAGATGATGGTTTTTATATAAACACTTCTTAAATTTATAATTTCTTTTCAAGCAAAATAAAGTATGGAACCTATTAACTGTACGTTTGAATATATGGACCCTTCTTTAAGGCCTGTCCAAAACCAAGTTCAAACTGAATATTTTAACTGTGAATTTAAGTAGATCCTTTTGTTCATTTTTGTATCCCACCCACAGATGCAGCATCTCCGGGTTTTTGTTCCCCAGATTTAGCGAACAAAGGAAAAGGTTACAATAGGGCAGCAGCTAAATTTGTAAGGAAAGAGCTTCAGGGAAAAAAAAAAAAAAATCAAACTCCTAAAAGGTGTCTCAAAAGGTTTGTGATATAAGAGGATTTAAAGGCATCAACTTCAGATTTCATTGACTTTTCTCCTTAGTCCCAGCAGGTCTTCCCTCCTCAAGAAGAAGCCATTTCATTTCCGTTTTACAATAAAGGCATAGGTGTCTCTCAGAATGTTTTCTACAATTATAGCTATGTAATGCCTTTGTTCACAGAGTTAAAACTTGCTTTTACAAGCTGTACTATATAAGAGAGTAAAGAAGGTGTTTGAACTTCCAGTGTTTTATTCCTCTGGAATCAGATGCTCAGATTATAAGAAATTCATAAAGCATGTAGCTTGATAATACCCAAAACTGAAGTTTTAATGTATGCTTAGAATTGGTTCCATAAAGTTGATGTTCATTTACTACTTCCTGGTTAATTATTTGACTATATCCTCACCTCATAACTAAAGGGATTTAAGTTAGCTTAAAAGAATTTTCAATACATTAGTAAATATGTAGGAAAATATATTTATATTTATATATAACTATAAAAAAGAAATCAGAGTAGAAGTAGAATAAAGACTTGACACTAGAAAGAGGCTGGGGGTAAATTTTACATAGAAACTCATACCACAAGGTCCTCTATATTTGCTAAAATGTGATCTAAATTTTGATTCTGAGTTCCAGTTATAATATTCATAGGACCCAAAAAAGCAAAAGTATAACCAGCTTTTCCTGGGCACTGAGGTCTAGGAGAAGTTGATTAATGTAGATTTCAAATACCAACAGGATTTTAAGGGTGAATTTCTTCCACTGTTTTAGAGTTCACCTCATCTCTGGCCTTATGGACCCATTTACACTAAGGTGTTCTCAGTAAGTGTTTCACTAGTGAATTGGTAAGAATTCAAGTGACCCCAAAAGCAATTGTATTCATTCACCTATCAGTTGTATTTGCAATGTTAGACATATGGTGAGGCATTTCTTAGTCCCTTCTTGGAGATAACGATGGACTTAATTTGAAATCAAGCAAACCAAAGAAAGACCTGTGCTCGGGGACACTGTGGGCGCCCCCAGAGCCAAGTGAAAAGGCTTCCCTCGAATTACTTCTTCCTTTGGACT
This sequence comes from Pteropus medius, assembly GCF_902729225.1. NCBI lineage: Eukaryota > Metazoa > Chordata > Mammalia > Chiroptera > Pteropodidae > Pteropus > Pteropus medius. The sequence continues at coordinate 962,482 of NW_024351543.1, read as the reverse complement.
TGAAAATCTCATTCGGAATTTCAATCTATTTCTACCCTTCAGACAAAGTATAAAGCTCTTACTTTTTGGTGGAGTGAAAAGAAGGAATGGAGGTCAGGAATGCAGGAGCAGTCCAGAGTTGGAGATGGGCTTGAAGATCATGGGGCAAATGTTTCCCTGGTTCACAATTTTGCCCCTTTGTTTCCCATACTTAAAGTATAGTAAAACTTAATGATGTAATTAATAGAAGGAAAGAGGAAAGGAATGGAGACAGGGAGATAAGGAGGGAGGGAGGCAGAAAAGAAGGGAGGGAAGGAAAGAAAAGGAAAGGAAAAACAAAAAAAAAAACAAAAAACAGGCTGTCTGTATAAAGTACTGTAGAGCTTTTAGGTGAACTCTACCTGGCTGACTGGATTAGAACTGTGTATTCAGTTTGTATTTATTTTTTATTCACCTTATACCACACTATCTAATTTTTAAGTCAAAAAACATTAAAGATTGTTTCCTAGTTCATCTATGGATTCGTGTTAACTGTCAAAGGGGATCATCCACTCCGATAAAAATATGTCAAACCAAATTTTCTAAATAATAGTTGGCTTCTTTGATTGTAAAACTATACATTATATTCCTCCAGATTTCATCTAGCATTGTATTTTATTATCGATATATCTTTTTTCTCTCTTCCCTTTCAATCCTATTTCTATTTTTAAATCATTCTCTTCTGAAAGTTACCTTCTGTCACTTTTGGCTGAGATTGTTTAGTTTATGTAAAATAACATCAGCTCAACTTAAATAAATGGGAAACATCAGTTCAACAGGCCAGATGCAGCAGTAGCCATGAAGGATGCATCAATTTCAGAAGCTTTGATTAAGAGCAGCTTAAAGAGAGATACTTGAATCTCAATCCATGGGTCTTAACTTGGGGGAAACACAGAACTCTTTGAGATGCTAATAAAAGCCACTAACATTATCCCTTTGAAAGTAGAAACATGTCCATTCATGAAAAAAAAAGTAGATACCCCCTAAAGCCACGTTACTTCCTAAGGACCTATAAGTACTCAAAATATCCTCCAGAAATATTACGTGTATGAATGAAATTTAAGTAATACAAAAGACATACTCAATTACAGTATTGAGATCATAAATACAATGGAGTTGTATGCACTTTAAACAAGTTAGTAATTTTCATCCCTCTGTCCAGCTAAAGTAAGAAGCCATACCTACAAATGTACATACAGGCTATTCCTAACTTTCATAGGTGGTGTATTTCTGAGAATATGTTTGAAAGTTGAACAACTTTTTTATATTTTATGAGAAGAATCCTGTTGCCGATCTTTAAAAAAAGATGAAATCTCTAATGGTTCCAATACTCTGAGCCTAGATAATCTGGAAAATAGAACTGTCACTGGCAGCTGGCCCAGAGTATCCCATTACTCAGGAATGGGTAAGTGAAAAGGGGCAGCTCTCCTTCCCATAGGTTGCTGACCCCCTCATGATTCACCTGCAGGGGCAATGACACCTGGGATATGCTAGGTGTATGGAGCCAGGGTAGGAGAAAGACGTCTCCTTCTGCCTGCCACCCTCCACTCGCATTAGTGATTTCCCCAGTGTCCCCAGTCACCCTTCAAAGATTGTAAAGATGCCAGTGAGACAGAGAGGGCCATCTGCTCTAGGTGGTGAAACCTGTGAGCAAATAACCTCTATCCAACTATTGTGCAGAGGCTCAGCAAGTCCCCTCTCAGCATTTAGGTGAAGCAGACTCTAACATCTTGCCCCTGGCAGAACAACAGATGCAGATTTGGGGAGTAAGGAACCTGAGTTACCACATGCATCCCTACTTTTTCCAGTGAGGAATGGCTCTTTCTTAGTGTGACAGCTTAGTAAGTAGCACCAACATGCGACAGCTTAAGATCATCACTAATCAACTAATATATGAAAGAGCAACCTCAGCATACTAAAGATATCAAGGTACCATGTGAAAAAGTTGTGACATTAGAGACTGGGTCGTGGCGTCCTGGCCACTCTAGCCCTATTTCATGTACTGACCCACTTACCTCACGTGAGCCCAGTGGCCCAGATTGAAAGCTCAAGGGCTTTCGGCCCTGCCATTTGACTTAGACCTGTTGGCTTGACCGAAATTCATATTGGTTTTAATTTGAGAGCTCGTGTTTCCTTCCAAGTCACAGAGACTCTAAATTCCCATCTCACACTTGTACTAGTCTCATTTTATATATCTGGACTGAGGAAGGACTGGATTTCACACCTAATTAAAAGAGATTGCATTGCCTGCTGTTTCCTTTCTTGTTCATTTTCTCTTGTGCACAGACAGCTTTTTATTCTCATGCTAAGTCCTATCCCTGACACCCCGCAGCTTAAGGAACAGGCAGGAGCTGGGTTCCTACAAAACACAGAGCCGGGCCCTCTCTCACCTAAGTCACCACAAGCAGATTTTCCCTTTGGTACCCACTTCTGCTTCAGCCCTATCCACATTGTGCTCCCTGACAAAACAGTCACTTAGAATACATGATCACTTTCAGTGGTAGAATTCCTTGCGTGTTTCTTAGTGAATGCCATCCCAGGCTGACTCTGTACTTTTACGATAGTGGAAAGGAGATAGATTATTATTTTACAACACACACAAAACTATTTTTATCACTTTTTTTCACTTTGCTATCATGTCTGTGTTCCTATCACTGTGAGGATTTTTTAGGCGAGGCGGCATTCCCAAGTACACATAATCTTTGTAAAGTTGTATAGTTTTGTAGAGTGAGAAGGTTTTTTTTTTTTTTTTTTTGAATAGCCCAATGCCTATTCAGCACCAGTCTAGGAAAGAATGGAGTCAGCATTTTCACACCATTCCTTCCTATACAGTCCCTGAATAACCATCTAATCAAGATTTGTTTTCAATGGGGGACAAATCTTCTACAGTAGAGTATTTCAGATTTATTCTGTTGGAATCTATACATTAATGTCCATTAGATGAAAAGGACATGTTTGACAAAAGCCTGGACATTGCCTTGTTGTGGCAGAAACTTTTTCCCACTGTATTAGTGTTAAAAAATAAAAGAAAGCCTGGGAAAGGAATTGCTTCAGCATTGTGTGCTAAAGGAGCGAGGCACATTTGAATGGAGAGGCAGGGTCCCCCATCACATCTGTACGCATATCAGCAAAAACGATTCAGCCTTTCATGGCTGCTCACTGCAGTGCAGGACCAGTGTACTCAAGGAGATATTTTTAAAGTGTGTCTATAAAAATCCTCGTTAGATCAGGTCGTATATGTGTGCAGGTTTCAGTTTGTCTCTGTGGTTTTAAATGAAGATGGTGACATCATTACTGCAATAATCATAACTCAAACTATTAACAGAAACTTTTGTGTGTGATCGATCACCTCTGTTTTTGTGTGTGGTTACCTGATTGTTTAGATAGACTCAACCAGTTTGAATAAGTGGTTTGAATTTTTTTCATGTGTGCTCGTGTGTGATATAATGACAGCTTTTGCTGTTGACCATTTCCATCTCTAAAGCAACCTCCTTCATCACTCTTAGTGTCTATCTTCTCCTTTATGTCCTGAGAATTAGGACGTCCCCAGATCTTTGGGCAAAATCCAGGTTTCATTCCTCAAGTGTTATGCCATGAAAATAACACCGAGGGGACTGGGTCCTAATCCCAACCCTGCCACTTACTAGCTGTATAAAACTTTAGGCAACTCATTTAGATACTTGGAGAGACCTGAGCCCCTCTCACATCAAATAGTAATAATAGTACCTGTCCTAAAAGCATATAGATTATTCTCAGGAGTCAATGAGATGCTACGCGGGAGTTTTCTTCACTGTAAAACACTACATGGATATTAATTATTATGATAATTATGACAGAGCTTTCCAGAATTACCAGAAAGATGACAATTCTTCATCATATATGACATCTCTAGTCATAAAGTTGCGACTGGCGCTATGAGCAAGTGTGTGTTTAAAGGGTATTTTCACCTATGTGGGTAAAAAATATTTTTAATAAATCCATCCTACTCAGAGATGGTGATTTTATCAGAGACTCCACCAGTTTCAATGGTTACTGTTTTACTTAAATGGAAGAGATCTTGGTGATAGTAAAATTGTATATAGAAAACTTGACATTTTAGTGCCAGGACAAGTTGTTTTATCTCTTACATCATTCAGTTTATAAACTTAAAAATGTATGTTCTTTATTAGATGACTGAGGCTATGCCGAAGTCCCAAGAAACATGAACACGATGTGAATAAATGGATAGGTACCGAAGTAGCTGGAGGCCATGCTAGACAAACCTTTCCACACAGCTTTACTGCAGACCCATGGACACCTATAAGCCAGACTTCCTTCAGGGCCAAAGCAGCTAATATAGTGAAGCAGATAAGAGTGTGAACTCTAGAACCAGACTGCCTAGTTCTAGACTGCCAACTCTATCACTAACGGCCGACATAGCCTTGAGCAAATTTCTCTGTCCTCAGTTTCCTCACCTGAAAAATGAGGATAATAATACTACCTACATTATAGGGTTGTTGTTAGAATTAAATGAAATATTATAAATGAAGTAGTGAGACCAGTTCTAAGTACTGGTCAAGTTAGGACTTGACACATGGTACTCTCTAAAAAAAAAAAAAAAAGTTTGTTCTTATTATTATCGTGGTGCAGACACATAGGAGACTCACCAAGAACTTAGAATTTGGTCTGCTGACTTATTTTCTGAATATTCTTTTCTGGGTTATTGGAACCGTCCTCTGGAGCTATATTTTGTATTAGTACAATTACAAAGGATTCACTATTATTCTTTAGCAAAGACAATTTGTTTTACATGAGTAAAAAAAAATAGAAACAAAAGCCAGATGAACTGTTTTAGGCACAGAACAGACCCAATGGAAGTTGGAACAAGAAGGAATTCTCTTATATAAAAATTTGTGTAAATCATGTCACTGAAAGGGAACAAAGAGCCTGTAGGCATTTATTAATTTAAGTGGCTATACATGAGGCTGATAAACATAAAGATGGGAACAAAGGAAACGAATGAGTATATAAAAGGATGTCACACCAACTGAGCTCAGACAGCATGAGGAGATTGAGTGAAGCAAGGTAGAAATTCTAATTGATCTCAGATTTACCTGAGCAGGTCCTCTCTACCAAAGCAGAGAAGACAGAACTTGAGAAGGTGGGCATTCTTCCTGTCCGCAGGCCATTACCTCTGGGACCTCTTCTAAGAGGACACAGAGATCTGGGTCACAAGCCAACAATCAGTGCATGGGCCACCTGGTTTTGAAAGCCCTCTTACCCGGCCTCTCTCAAGCTGATTATTCAGTCGTGAAGGCAAAAATGGGGAATCTGATTGAAGAGTGATTTGGAGAGAGGGATTCCTTAGAGCCCTTTGAGAAGTTAGGTAGGAAAAAAAAAAAAATCCCTAAGACTTATTGCTAAGCCGCCTATTTTCTTTCTCAATCTGTGACCACAATGTCACTGACATTATCCCTTGTCTTCACAGCCTAGGGCATAAGGTTGGCAATAGGGTCAGGGTATTCACAGCCTCCACATAGCTGACTGTTGCCTTCCTCCTACGAGCTGTTTGATACTTCCCTCTAGCAAGTCCATAGAGTACCTAGTTACCTAGGGTGCTCAGACATCCCACTCCTCATTTACTCCTGCTATCCTGACCTAATTATTAACAGTACTCCCTTTCACTCTCAAAGTATCCAGTTTGAATGGTAAATATGATCACCTAGTATACTCCAGTCTCAGGTCAGTGCTAGCATCTCTCATCTTTTTAACACTCCTTCTTCATTTAGGCTCGGAAAATTCAGAAAACTACCATATCACATACAACCACCCTAGAAAGTACTCACATTGTTGAAGATGACGAGAATAATGTCACCTGTAGAATGTTCCTGTAGATACAGAAAGCAGCAGGCAGAATACAGATTGTATTCTGTAACCTGTCCCTCAACTGGAAAACACAGTAGCAGCTGTTTGGTGAACATCTTAGTCTGGGGTGATGAATATTGTTGCAGTCTATAAATAAAATAAGAAATTTCGACAAGTCGGGGGAAATGTAAGCTTTCCCAAAGGACCTGGGCTCAGGTCTCAAGTGGAGGTGGAGTTGCATGAGAACAAGTCTTCTACTTGCCTTTCAGTTCTTATTTGCTTAAGTTGTAAGAATGGCAGGCAGATGACCCATCTGTTTATTAGGCTGCTCTACTTCAACTGCAACCCTGGCTGAAGCTCTAGGTTATTAATATGGACTCAATATCCCAAAATAGCTGTGGCACTACTGGGACAAAATTCAAAGCCTTGTCCCCATAGGACATCGTACCTACAGCTTGACCCTTGTGCAAAGCCTGTCCACCTCTCCCCCGAGTCCACTTGTGTCTGCAAGGGGGTTGCTTCTAGGAGCTGTGAACATTACCCACCTGAGACCTAGGTGTTGGGAATGCAGTCAGCTAGCTCTGACCCACACCCTGTTTTGTGTCTGTCTTGGCGCACAGGTGACATCAGTTGCAAGGGGATGACCGAGCGCATTCACAGCATCAACCTTCACAATTTCAGCAATTCCGTGCTCGAGACCCTCAACGAGCAGCGCAACCGTGGCCACTTCTGTGACGTGACGGTGCGCATCCACGGGAGCATGCTGCGCGCACACCGCTGTGTGCTGGCAGCTGGCAGCCCCTTCTTCCAGGACAAGCTGCTGCTGGGCTACAGCGACATCGAGATCCCGTCTGTGGTGTCGGTGCAGTCAGTGCAAAAGCTCATAGACTTCATGTACAGCGGTGTGCTGCGCGTCTCGCAGTCGGAAGCCCTGCAGATCCTCACGGCCGCCAGCATCCTTCAGATCAAAACAGTCATCGATGAGTGCACACGCATCGTGTCACAGAATGTGGGCGATGTGTTCCCGGGGATCCAGGACTCGGGCCAGGACACGCCGCGGGGCACTCCTGAGTCAGGCACATCGGGCCAGAGCAGCGACACCGAGTCAGGGTACCTGCAGAGCCACCCGCAGCACAGCGTGGACAGGATCTACTCGGCACTCTACGCATGCTCCATGCAGAACGGCAGCGGCGAGCGCTCCTTCTACAGCGGTGCGGTGGTCAGCCACCATGAGACTGCACTCGGCCTGCCCCGCGACCACCACATGGAAGACCCCAGCTGGATCACGCGCATCCATGAGCGCTCGCAGCAGATGGAGCGCTATCTGTCTACCACCCCCGAGACCACGCACTGCCGCAAGCAGCCCCGGCCCGTGCGCATCCAGACCCTGGTGGGCAACATCCACATCAAGCAGGAGATGGAGGACGATTACGACTACTACGGGCAGCAAAGGGTGCAGATCCTGGAGCGCAATGAATCCGAAGAGTGCACGGAAGACACTGACCAGGCCGAGGGCACCGAGAGTGAGCCCAAGGGCGAAAGCTTTGATTCGGGCGTCAGCTCCTCAATAGGCACCGAGCCCGACTCAGTGGAGCAGCAGTTTGGGCCCGGGGCGGCGCGGGATGGCCAGGCTGAACCCGCCCAACCTGAGCAGGCCATGGAAGCCCCTTCAGAGGGCGGTCCACAACCACACCAGTTAGAGACAGGTGCCTCCTCCCCGGAAAGAAGCAACGAGGTGGAGATGGACAACACGGTCATCACTGTCAGCAACAGCTCCGATAAGAGCGTCCTGCAGCAGTCTTCGGTCAACACGTCCATCGGGCAGCCATTGCCAAGTACCCAGCTCTACTTACGCCAGACAGAAACCCTCACCAGCAACTTGAGGATGCCTCTGACCTTGACCAGCAACACACAGGTCATTGGCACAGCCGGCAACACCTACCTGCCGGCCCTCTTCACTACCCAGCCCGCGGGCAGCGGCCCCAAGCCTTTCCTCTTCAGCCTGCCACAGCCCCTGGCAGGCCAGCAGACCCAGTTTGTGACAGTGTCCCAGCCCGGCCTGTCGACCTTTACTGCACAGCTGCCAGCGCCACAGCCCCTGGCCCCATCCGCAGGCCACAGCACAGCCAGTGGGCAGGGCGAAAAAAAGCCTTATGAGTGCACTCTCTGCAACAAGACTTTCACCGCCAAACAGAACTACGTCAAGCACATGTTTGTACACACAGGTGAGTACAGGCCCCCTGGAGGCCTGGCAGCAGAAGTGGGTCTTAGGGGGCTGTGGGAATGGAGGGGTGGGATAGCAGGTGGAAGGGAAGGTTTGGAGTCATTGTTCAGATTTTAAGGAGACCCTCTCTAAGCCATCGTTTAGAAGCCCCAACTGTGGCCCCATCATAGGAACAAAGCACCCTGCCACCAAAAGACAAAATCACAGAAGCCTTTTATGCAGAAGGACCAAATGGGAAAAGCCTTATAAAGAATTTGCAGGCACAAGGTCACTTAAATACACCGAACTTTGTAATACATTCTTTCATCCTAGATGTTTAGAACTGAAAAAGTCCTTGGAGTTTATACACTCCAATCACCTCATTTTACAGACCATGGTCATCAGAGCAGGGATGAGTGTTTTAGTCTGTATTAAGTTCTACATGAACCATCAGTTTGAAGAGGCCACAACAAGGCCGATGTAAGCGTAAGCTGAATTTGTGGTCCCTGAAATGAGGAGGAGTGATAGACTCACTCTTATTTTCTATTGCTTATTCTCTATTTTCAACATCTAAAGACCACAGTCTGTTCTGGGTACTACCTTTTAAAAGGACAGTAAATTGATTGGGGCACATTTAGAGGAGTATGAATAGGATGATGAAGGATGCAAAGCTAGGGTGTATGAATCCCGGTTGAACGTCTTAGGATGTTCAGACTGCAGAAAAGAAGATTTGGGACATCAGATAAGTCATACCCAAGTATTTGAGCTTCAGGGACAGCAAAATGTAGTAGTTAAGTTGGTGCTTTGGAACAAGATTGCCTGGGTTTGAATTTAGACTTAGTGACTTCTGAACTTTGTCACCATGGGAAATTTACTTAACCTTTCTATACTTCAGTTTTTTGTCTGTACGATGGGGATAATGGTGTTAGATCTTTCTTATAGTGCTGTTTTGAAGATTAAATGAATATATGTAAAGTTTTTAAAACAATTCCTTGCGCATAATAAGCATTATGCAAATGGGAGCTATCATTAGTATTATTAATATTATTTAAATGGTTGGGAGGAAAGAGACATTAAGCTTGTTTTGTTTGGGTCCAAAAGATAGAAGTGGAGCAATGACTGGAAGGTATAAGGAGATTCTTTCTACTAAATTAAAGCAAAATGTTTGTTGGCAGTCAGAGATGCTCTAAGATGGGATAGACAGCCTTCAAAGGAAGTGAGTTCCTATAATTAGAGGTGTTCGAGGAGAGAATGGATGATCATTTCCTAGGGATGTTGTAGAAGGGATTCAATCATCAGGTGAGGTGGTGTTTCATCCCTGGATTCTATGATTCTAGAGCTAAGGTCTGACCCCACAGCCAGTGCTCTTTCCTAGCTCCTTAATGGGACAGACATAGACGTGAGAACTCCGTGGATGCTCTTCCGTATAAGGGACCACGTATGCGATATGATCTCACATAGATTCTCTTGTACCTGCAGATACCTACCCCCAATGATGATCATCTTATTTGAAATTCCTGTTATGAGAGTTACTCTTCTTGTAAACTCTTCTGGCTAAATGACAAATAAGTTGCCAGGAGAAAGTTACATACTCAAATTACAAGACATGAAAACAAAGTAGTTCTTCAAAGCAATCTTGTTTCTCAGATCAGCTAGCAGGAATAGCCAAGGGATAGGATATAAAACAGATCAATTTAAACTGGGGACTAGAAGGGAACAGACACTGAAACAAGGTACCCAACATGGAAGTGAACAGCTTCACTGGAACATTACTTAAGATGAACATTTCCTTCTTTGCAGTTCAGCTTAAGTCAAGACATTATATAAATCCATGAATGTAGCTTAATGCAAATCAGTTGTTCCTAAAACAACTTTTGTTCATACCTCCTAAAAAAATAGTGAACTTAAGAAGAAAATCAGGTAGTGGTGAGTCACTGTGTTTACTTGGAGTAAATGTGAATACACTAAGAACCTGAGCTCAATCACAGAAATTTTCCATGTGGTATGGGTATCATCATTATTTGGTAAATCAATCAAATAGGAATTTTTTTTTTTTAATTCATGTGGCAATTTATGGTTTACAGAGTGCCCTCACATAGTATATGTTCTTTCCTCCTCCAAATAGCTGTCTTATAAACCATCAAATTAAGGATTAAGGCGGGAAAAGAGACCAATTGTGGAACTATCTTCTTAGCCAAAGTTGACTTTGCTGGTCTTGGATCCATAAATGTTTCTGCTTTTTCCTTCTGTGAATCTCTTCAGTAGACCTAGCAGAAATTAAAATAAGGCTTTAAATTTGCAACATAAAATTTGCAGTGCATTACTAAAAATTACCTTTTTGGTGAATAAACACATTTATCCAATGGATTCACCAAAGGATTCTGTGGTTAACCTAAATAACTAGATTTGCCCATAAGAAAACCAGCAATCAGTTTGCACATTTATGAATCATAAATACAAAAGCTACAAGTAAAGTCATTTTATAAATATAGGTTACTCTTAATGTGTACCCTTCAGATATCTAGTAAACTATCAGGGTCCTCAGTAAATTGTAAAGGGCTTTATATTGGTGAGTATAACATGGCCACATCTGAGAACAATTAATAATATACATCTATCACTCCAGCACCTCATTTAGAAGAAGCAATACTCTTCCCTTTCACTCCAGAATTATTTGGCAGTGTCAGTTTGGAAGGGCCATCTATCAAGACTTTTGTCTGACTAAAGGAGTCTATAACCTAACAACATGCAAAAACAACTGGTCTAGATTCTCAGAAGCAATACAGCTTGATTATATGGAAGTAATAAAGAACCTGGATTCACTGTGCCCCACTTTTTGAAAAAAAAATTCTCTCCAATTTCTTCAGAAAACACCAAAAGTGGGTCCTCCCAAGTTTATAGGAGCCCAGTAAAGAAAATGATAAAAATCCAAAGCAAAAGTCCAAAATGGTCTAAAAAAAATTCCAGAAAGTACTGGGGATACTAGGAAGACTGGGGATGGATTCAGTATTCTGACCTATAGTCTAACCAAAAAGAATCCTACCAATAAAGAGTATAGACAGAACTAAAAGGAAAGAAATTTGGGTTCTTGGCTTCACAGCTGATATGTATGGTAACTGACTTTGCATTTCTGTAGCTCCGTGGTTTAACGTCAGTGGTACTTGCTTTCAACAACTGTAGAAAATCAATTCTAAGATTGGATTCCAAGTAGAATTCTGTGTAGCTTTTTGTTAATGATCCACATAGTCATTGAAAGGAAGTGTTTGCGACAAATAAGTAGTCCATTGTATTGATTTTGGAGCTAAGCTCTACCTTAGAGAACCAAAGAAGCCCTGGTTATAAAGCGTATGCCATGATGACTATAACACTAAAACATAGAGTGGGACATAAGTGAAAGATGATTATACTTTAACTAGATTATTTGGGTTGAGTTTGCTTCCTCTAATTGTGGCCTAAAGCAAGTCACTTAATTTCATAACACTCAGCTTCTTTGAGTTTAAAATGGAAATAATAATTTGCCTGCCTTTTGAGTAGCTGTAAAGTTTTGATGCATATGAGAGCTTTTCATGAAAGGTAAAGTACTACTTAATGTTTTAAAAAAAAGATTGTCATTGTTACTTTAGACCCCTTCTCCCGGGAGACATTGAGTTTCTTTGCTCTATACCCAATCTCTGAATAATAAGCTCTCGACATGTTTCCTTCCTCTATGGAATTCAAATATTCCTTGGGTTTCCCTTGAACTTCCTTCATAACATGAACATTTTTTTTCTCATTCCTTAAGGATTTTTTTTTTTTTTTTTTTTTTTTTTTGGTAAAAGAAAATCTCTCACCTAACCACTCTTTACTAACCACTGCCAAACAAACCACGGTAAGATTTCGTCTCTTCTAGGAGCTTCTCAAACTCACTATACCGTAGTTTTATAAAAGTTGTGAGGAATGAAACCAACAGTTAAAGACATATTTGAATACAAGAGAATTAGAGAAGAAACAAAAATAACACAAACTATCCTGTCACAGCAAAGCAGGACTTCTCTGTGCCTCCTTCCAAGAGAAAAAAAAAACAAGAGACAAGGGGATGGGAGTGGAAAGGAAAGACAGGGGACATGTAAGGATGAGCCTTGGTGTCAGTGTAGATGTGAAAGATAAGCAATAGGGGAGAGTCAAAGAAAATCTTGGAGTGATGGTTCTGGAAGTGTGATCCCCATGCCAGCAGCATGCAAATTTTCGGGCCCAGCCCAGTCTCTGAATCAGAGACACTGGGGATGGAACCCAGGGACCCATGTTTTAATAAGCCCTGATTCACACTAGGTCGGGAATCGTGTCCCTAGATGACCTAGGTGATTAGGAGGAGGATGGCATCAGGTGCTTTTGTTACAAAACATTATTCTCTAAAATTCCACTCATAAGAATCTATGTGTTTGGGGAAAGTGAACCAGAGTTATGTAAAACAGCTGGATTTTTTAGTGGATAAACTATATTAAGCCTATGAGAGGTGAGCTAAGTATCTCAAACCGCACAGGTACCATGGCAAATGTACCCCTTCTGGCACTTAACAGGACTGATTTATATTATCATTATGTGGATGTCTTTATACCTTCCCATTAGAATGTAAACTCTGTGAGAACAGAAACAGTTTTTTATACAGTTATATGTAATTTATATATATAATACACATAAATATGTATCTTATGCTCCAAATATACCCAGCATAATACCTTACACATAATAAACATTCAACAAATATTGATTAATGAATGAACTGAATCTTTCTCTAATGACATCTAATCACTTCCAAAAAGAAAAATGGTCTGTTTCCACAGAGTGGTTTATTTACTATATGATATAGCTCCATAGAAATAATGCAAAAATGCTTTGCACATTTATATATTAAGTACTTTCTCCAAGAATATGAACATGTTTCAGATACTGCATTCTGCTTGTTCTCACCTTGCTCTATAATCTATATAATAAAATCACACCCATAATAGTAAGACTGACCAGAATGGCATTTGGGGTATTTATTTACCGCCAGGCATAAGGCTTTCAAACTTAGCAAACGAAACCAAAGTATGCCCAATTAAATTTCCATTTTAGATAAACAGTAAGTATTTTTTAGTTTAAGTATGTCTCTTGCAATATTTGTGACATACTAAAAAAATTATTATTTATCAAAAATTAAGATTTCACTGGGTGTCATTTATTTTATCTGGCAACGCTATCCAGGTGGAATTTTCTTTTAGGACTGAATCTTAGGACTTTTTGCTTTAAAATCTGTAGATGAATATAGGTTACCATATGTAGTTGCTTAAAAAATATTTGTTGAGTGAGTAAGTGAATGAATGTTCAAAAATGTGGGCATGCTTTCCAGGAGAATTTAATTCAAGGGACTTATACATAAATTCATTATTTTCTCAGCAAGACTTGAATTTCTTTTTCTTTCATTCATTTTCTTTTTTTACTTGCTGGTGAATAGATTGTATCCGGGTTCTCACTTGTGTTTTCTTCACCAACAAATGGTAGATGTTTGGGCCTTTTTCTGAATCATATTATCAACGGCTCATTCAGTGTTTTTTAGCTCATTAGTGTCCTCTGCACATATGGTAATTTTGTTTGTTACTTTGAGAAACTCAGCTATTTTCGCCATGAATTTGATATAAATAGGTAAAGCAATAATAGTGACATAACAGTGTCATCAATAGAGTAATAATAGTGAGACCAAGATAGTATGATAATTCTCAGATAGAGGTTGTGTTATTAATTATATCAAGCCAGCAGAGTAATGAATAAGTTTTGAAGTAAGAAAGCCTTGGTTTTACCACTTTCTAACCGAATGATCTTAGGTAAATTCTATAATCAATCTGAGCCTCAGATTTTTGCCACATAAGAGATATAAATCTTAATAGTACTTACTTTACATAGTCGCTCTGAGAACCAAAAAATATAATTTATATAAAAGTGCTTAACGGTAAATGCTATAAAATTATCGAACCATTTAGGAACATATATGTTATGTGTTACAGCAGCATCACACATTTGCAGCATAATCCAGAGAGCAGGAAATTGTTTACAGGGGAAAGAGGAAATAATCTGCCAGGGCTGGAGTCATATTCTCAGCTAGTGTTGACTTACTGAGTGACCTTCAAGATGTTACCACTCTTTTCTAATGGAGATACTGTCTTCTGGGGATGTTAACATCTACTCCACTCACAGCATCGTAAGAAAAGTAATGTGGATGAACTACCCTGAGATCTTCAAAATTCTGCTTAATAGCAAAATATTTTAGTTGTCACTGAAACCACAGATTTTTGTGAATGCAATGTGTCCCAATAAGCAGTACCCCCTAGACAGCCTCATAGTCCAAGCTGGCACCAGGACCGCACTGTGGAACTGGAGAGGAAGGCTGGCAGGCGGTTACACCACCCATATCTCAGGTGTGCAGGCCCTTCTCCAACTAGAATTCTCTGGTGGAGAGCAAACCCTGCAGCCAGTGAAAGCTCTGTATGGTTTCATCTGAGCACTCTCCCCTTGTTATCACTGAATCTTTCCCATTTTCTGTTCCAATCTTGGTTTTCCCCATTCGGAGGACCTGCGATTTCAAGGACCCTTTCTGCTTTCTTTGCCAGCAGCCACCTTCCCCAGACCATACCCCTGTCTTCCTTCTGCCACCTGCTCTCACCACACACTCAGTCTTGGTTTCTGACTCCTCACTGCACTCACCTGCATAGGGTGTCGTGCTAGAGCAGATGGTGGAGAAGAATGGGAAAAATGTGGGAACACTACTTCAGAAACACCTCCTGGTAACATCAGTCACTGTCTTTTCTGCAGCCCAGAAGAAGCCTGGTTAGAATGAGAAAGGATCAGGAGGATAAATGGGTTCTTCCTGAGCCCCCAATACAGCGATCACTCTTCAGAATTGGGGCAGCTTAGCCCATTAGGATATCTTTTACTTAAACTTTGGGCAGAATGTCTACATCTATTAACCTAACGGTATCTTTCTCCCTCTCTCTCTCTCTCTTTTTTTTCCCACTTGTCAGTCATGGTAGAGTAAGTGTCAGTGCTGGTCCATGAGAAGTTGAAAAACAGCTCTTTAGAGAGCACACATCAAAAAATGGAGAAAAGTATACGCCTTCACTACTCTCCCACCCTTGGAATAGTAAAGGACACTGCCTCCCCCCCGATTTCTCCACTTGCTGTCTGGTTTCTTCATCTCCAGAGCTCAGTTGTTGCTCACTAAGAACTCTTCTGTTTATGCCGTTTGCTGGCATTCTATTCATGGTGCCACTTCTTTCCATTAGCATGGGTAACTGAGAGTACACTATACCCTTAACTGTGAATTACATAGCTGCAATATAAACACTTGCTTTATTGATTATCTGAAACAATTGTTTTTAATCTTGAGTTGGCTTCCCCATGCCATGCAAGTTATATCTCAGTCGGTTTCACTTATTGTCAGTTTCTTTGTGCCAAAGGGAACAGTGGAATTTTTCTTAAAATGGTCACATACTCTATGCTATGTGCTTTATGTCTTTAATTTTCCAAATACCTTCACAAGACAGGTACTTTACTGTATTATTCTCAAGTTACAGATAAAGAAACTGAGGCTTGGAGAGGCTAAGTAACATACCCAAGTCACTCAGCCAAGGAAATGGAATTCATATCTGACTCCTGCATCTGGATAGGCCCCAAATGGATCATTTTAAAGCAAAGGAGCTTATGGGAGCTTCTCCCGCACATTATAATTCTAGTGTCTGTTTTGTACTTTGTGTTTTGTACTTTGAGTCTAATGAATCGGACTTGCCATTTGTGGCCATAGGCTCAGACCTGAAAATCCATCCACTACCATTAATCTTAATTTTACATTTCTCCACATTGAGAGCAGCAGTCAGCAAACTACGTCAGTTCCATGTATAATGCTGAAAGCCCTTTTGGGATCGCTATAAGTAACATGCAGGAAAATAACTGGAAAGAAAAAACATTAACATTTCTACTGAGTGATATTGTTTCAAATCCAAACATATAGAAATGAAAGTTGTGGACACCTGACTGCTCTGAAAATATACCCCATTTAGTAAGACAGTTCCTGAAATGCCTATGTTCTACCAACACAGCACCTTAATAATTCTGGAGAGCACTCTCCTTTAAGGACCTCTCAAGTGCTTTGCAAATACTTTTTCTCATTAACTATCATACCATTTCTCTGTGGCAGGGAAGGGAACAGGATACCTAGCCCTATTTAAAATGTGGGTCTGCTGATGCATTGAGTCATTTAAGCAGGTTGCCCTCAGGTCATGCACTAACAAGCTGGACTAGAACCCTCAGGGGTTAGAGGCTGTGGTGGGCAGAAGGCCCCTAAATCTTCAAAGGACCATAACAAGTGCTTGGTTCAGCTCCTCACTTACAGAAGGGGAAACAAACCCAGAAACATGAAAATAGTTAGAAAGCCCAGGGTCACACAGATAATTAACTGCCAAACCAACACTACCTGCATACGAACAACATACAGATCTATGGTATGGAGGGAAAGATGACAACTGTGAAGAATCAATTTATCGTCAGATTAGAAGGGTGTGAAAATAAAAAGCCTTCATTAGTGACCTTGCCTAGAGGAAAAACACACTAAAGGAAGGTGAAAGTTTCAAACAGCAAGAGCATTTTAACATAAACAAAGTTTCAACTTCTAGCAGCCAAAATACCATCTGGTACTTAAGAAGGCACGCTTCCCGCCCGTTAAAGGTGACAGGTGGACATGTTTTAAAAGATAGTTGGCCGGCCTACCATAGCCTCTAGAAAATGTACTAAAGGCACAGGGATGGCAAAGACCAGCTTGAGTTCCAAACGTGTTTACAGATGACAGAAATGTTTCAACTAAAAATAACATGCGTGACTGTCTGTCCTAGGGAATCTCTCGTCTCAAAAAATGTACCTACGTAAACACCATGCATAAGCTGAACTCTTCATTTAGGAATGAGGCTTCCCGAAATTCCCTCATTTGAGTCTAAAGTGAAATGTTTCTCTTCTAATCCTGTGATCCTATACATCATACTGCCCCATTAGTGAGAACGAGGGAGAGGAAATCACAAGAGTTGAGAGGAGCATGAGACAGACCAAAATTTTTGAATGACTAAAGGTAAAAGAGGTCAAAGATCAGTAAAATTAAGAAATATGTAGAGGAATTCCTGAACAAAACAGCCATTTTTTACAATCATGCTCTCAGAATATATCCTTTTATGCTTACGAACACAATGAAAAAGCTTTCTGATGAAATAAAGTTTCATAAAACAGATCACAAACATAAAGCACTAACACTGAGCCTGGCATATAAGAAGCACACAATATGTGGGAGTGTTTTCTTCGCCATTATTACCCTGACACATCTCTTCTGTTTCATAATGGAAATAGGTCCAGGCACATATCTTAATTGGAAGTTAACTCAAATTCAAGAAGGATAGTCCAAATGTTGAAATGTTCCCCTAGATAGCTTCAAAGGCTTTGAGCTTTAGGCTGGGTTACGGATGAGTACATAGAAGGACCTTCTCTCGGGCGATCAGAAGTGAGGTGGGTGAAATGGAAACACCTTAAGGTAGTTCATTCATCTCACCTGTCAAGCCCAGAGCTGAGAACAGACAGCACCACAACAACGAAAAAAAAGTCTCTGTTTATCCAAAGAGATGTCACAGGCCTATGGACGTTACTTATAGAAGAATACCTCATGGGGTCATTCAGTGACAATATTTATATTTACCTTACTATTTTTAACAAGCTTAGTCATTTGGTTTCTAAGTCAACAGCAAACCAAAGCAGTAAACTGAGGAGAAAAAAGAGTTTCAGCCAACAGACTGAGAGCAAAGAAGGAGAAAACAATTTTTTAAATTGACCCAAAAGTTCAAAAAAGCGTATGGAACCATTTAATGGGCAGGGGTGAGAGAGAGGATAGTGCTGTAATAAGAATACCATGCAAGTATTCCCACACAACTCTTGGTGGTCTGCAAAGTGATTTCATATGTTTTTCTTGTTTTTGTTTTTGTTTTATGTCAACATCAGCACAGTGAGGTATGTAGAACTGTATACCTCAGAGGCATTGGAGCCTGTGTATTAGAGCCTGAATTTGAACAGGACCATTTGATTCTGATCGTCACGTTGTCCACCACCTACTCAACCTCCATGCCAGACAAGGCCGATCTGCAGCTCAGTGCAGTCAAGACAGAATAACTGATTAACTCTTAAAATTGCATTTTAGAAAGATTTCTCTAAAACAGATAAAATTGAAAGTGTAGCTCTTCAGAATGACTTATTCCCGTGTTAGCCAATATTTTCCAAACCTAAAATCAAGGCACGAGTGTAGTTACTAGATAGAATACTGGAGATGGAGAGTGTCTCCAAAGAGCCAAGCTGTGTGACGACCATCCTTAGTCCCCGAAGATTCTAGAGGACCCCGTGTCTCCGAGGATCTTTCCCCTCTCTTATTGCTTTTGTTTGTTTGATGAAGTTCATGAGAAACACATAATGTAATCCCCTAATAATGACACTGAAAATGACCCCCTTAAAGCAGCCCTCCCTTTTCTCCACAGGATGACCTTTGAAGACTTAGTGGGGAATATCTTGTAGCTTTCCAAGAGAGCCATTTTCTGACACAGGGCAACAGAAAACTCTAAACTGTCCAGGCATCATCTTAAAGCAAGGTTTCTCAGAACATGAGAGGCCAGGAAGGACTGAATCTTTCCAATCAAGAGAGACCCATTAACGAATCAGACTTTATTTTTTTTTAATTTCTTTGTTTTTGTTTTTTGTCGTCCTGTTTTTTTGTCTCTCATTCTCCCTCCCTTGCTATGTCTCGCTCTGTCCCGCCTGCTGTCTCTTCCCACATCAACAGGTGAGAAGCCCCACCAATGCAGCATCTGTTGGCGCTCCTTCTCCTTAAAGGATTACCTTATCAAGCACATGGTGACACACACAGGAGTGAGGGCGTACCAGTGTAGTATCTGCAACAAGCGCTTCACTCAGAAGAGCTCTCTCAACGTGCACATGCGCCTCCACCGGGGGGAGAAGTCCTATGAGTGCTACATCTGCAAAAAGAAGTTCTCCCACAAGACCCTCCTGGAGCGACACGTGGCCCTGCACAGTGCCAGCAACGGGACCCCTCCCGCGGGCACACCCCCAGGAGCCCGAGCTGGTCCCCCAGGAGTGGTGGCCTGCACGGAGGGGACCACTTACGTCTGCTCCGTCTGTCCAGCAAAGTTTGACCAAATCGAGCAGTTCAACGACCACATGAGGATGCATGTGTCTGACGGATAAGTAGTATCTTTCTCTCTTTCTTATGAACAAAACAACAAAAAAAAGAAACAAAAAAAAAAAAGCTATGGCACTAGAATTTTAAAAAATGTTTTGGTTTCGTTTTTAATTTCTGTTTTTGTTTTTGTTTAGTTTCATTTTGTACTACATGAAGAACTGTTTTTTGCCTGCTGGTACATTACATTTCCGGAGGCCTGGGTGAATAGTAGTTTTCCCAGCCTCCCTCGGATGGTGGCCTTAAGGCCTGGTAGTGCTTCAAGAGGTCCACTGGTTGGATCTCTAGCTACTGGCCTCTAAATACAACCCTTCTTTACAAAAAAAAAAATCTTTAAAAAAAAAAAGTAAAAAAAAAAAAAAAACTTTTTTTTTCACTTGTGAAGAGCACTACAAAAAAATATATAACAAAATCTAAAAGGCCTACTGTCTTTAAGTACACCGCTTG
This sequence comes from Pteropus medius, assembly GCF_902729225.1. Lineage (NCBI taxonomy): Eukaryota > Metazoa > Chordata > Mammalia > Chiroptera > Pteropodidae > Pteropus > Pteropus medius. The sequence continues at coordinate 942,686 of NW_024351543.1, read as the reverse complement.
CAGTGTTTCAGTGGACATTTTCACAATTCTGGCCGCTTGGACTTCACAGTAACCAGTTAAAACTGTGGAATATGACTTCTGGTTGAAAAACCAGAGGAAAGGCCCTGCTGTTTTCCACCTACCATGTTGTCTGATTTCATAAAAGGGCTGTGGGGGTGGGAAGGGGCAGTGGGTTTGGTGGTGTGGCAAAGGCAAATGGCAGGCTTCTCCCCCAGATCTGCTTGGGTCCACACACCCTGGCCCACCTCCTCCATGCCCCCCCTGTCAGCAGAAGCCAGGAAGATTTGGACAAGCATCAAGCAACAGTGGCTATCGTATTTATTCAGTGTCTTCGCTGAGCCACAGCCTCAGCACAATCAAGAGGGACTTTCATGAAAGGCAGGAATGCAGATAAAACAAAGATATCAGAGGTTTGCACCTACATTTCTAGGTACAAGAGAGGGATTATTTCCAACAATCTTTGCAAAAAAACAAAAAACAAAAAAAAGTGTCAGGATATATTCTTGTGGAAGAGAAAAAGAAAGAGAAATGGAGGGTGGGGGGAATAATCAAAAGTTCTTGAGGCTTTTTTAATTGAAAATTTTATAGAGGGGCAAAAGTGACGTTTACCAGATAGAATGCTGATTTTTTTAATATATTTACAACAGTATTTGTGTAAAAAAAAAAACAAAAAAAAAGTGAGATTGTTAAAAGTAATTTTTTTTCCATTTTGGTTTTGCATACACTGCCACCAATCCCTTCTCTTTTATTTTATTTCACACACATATATATATATTTTTTGGTAAGTCAAGACTGTTAAGGTTAGCGATACTGCTTCCAGATAGAAAGAATAAAAGGCAATTAAAGTTATATTTGAAAGAGAGGAAGGATATTTTCTTCATATTTTTTTTAATTTTTCTTAATTTTTATTATTTTAAGTATTGCCTGGGTTGATGAGGGCCTCTGTGGCCAGCCCATCCCTGCTGTAATTTGAACTGCTGCTTTGTATTTTGATATGTAGTTCTTTGACTTTTAGCAAGCTTAGGTTGCTCCACTGAATTTTTTTTCGACTGATCCATTTAGAATTCTGTTCTTTTTCATGGGAGGGACTTTATCTTTCACAAACAGATTTCTTGGTTCTCTAAAAGTTCATTGAGATCTTAAGATTCTAGAATTTCTATTGACTTTACTTTTTTTCTTTGATGAAACACTAGAAGTTTAGAAGTCTTGACAAATGGGTTCTTTCCTTTTGTAGTCAGCCTGGAGGAGGAGTTCACAAAACTCTGCCATTGCTCCTCAACCTTCACAACCACAGAGAGCAGCATTATCAGAAGCCTGTTACAGAGCAGGATGCCTTGATGCCAAAATGACTTTCTTCCTTTCAAATATTACCTTCTGGCTATCTCCACCATGGTCGAGAGGGAGAAATATGATGATCGTTCTTTAGATGATTTATTAACTCTTACTTTTTGAAAAGGTTTTAAAGAAAGTAACAGTTTTGCAGATGCCAACATCTATCATTCAAAGGCCACCAATCCATTGTATCATCCTAGGTGCCACTCTCTCTTCCTAGTTGGGATTTCTCTCCTCGGTCCTGATCAAAGTATTATAATAGAGATTTTTTTTCATTTTTAGACAGTGTCCTGAAGGGATTCCAATGCAAATGTACGAATTCTTAAACCTAACAAAAACGTCAAAGGCGATGACCTTGCTGAGCATGTTTTAACTCACTTAAAGGGAAAAGTAAAACTTCAGACAAAACAGAAACACCAAACTGCATTTTAAAAAAGAAAAAGAGTATTTCGATTTCAAAATTACTTTTCATTGTAAGTAATTTTCCTTTCAGCAACTTTCTTTCTAAAACTGTGTAGCAAACGAGAAGTCTTCCAAGGGAAGCAACTCCGTAATGACTAAATTGGTTTTACCCATCTATTTTATATTTTAGACTTTTAGTTAACTTGGATCTTTTCCATAAGTTCTTTGTGATGTTCAGTAGGATCAGTGCAACTGGAGTATGTGTGAGTTTGATTTGGTCCTGTGGTCCTTAATTCAGTAAATATGTTGCTAGAAGTTTTGTTGTAGACTTGGATGGTGAACTGACTGTTGAGTATCGCCCATCTTGATTTCTTAGAGGAGTCCTGCCAAGAACTGGGTGTCTAAAATTGGCCTGTTTAAAGAGTTAGTAGAAAACAACTTCAGAAGTAAGAAAAAGTCCATTTTTTTCTCCTGCTAATTTTGCTTTATGAAATAGCAATGTTGTGAGGCTCTAATATTTCCACTTACTACCAACAGAGGGAGCATTAGTTAATTAACTATGTCGTGGAATTGTTTCGATATGAAAACAAGTCACTCACTCCGTGAAATAAAGAAAAAATTGACATTAAGAAAAAAATTTTTAATATAGAGGAAAATGACATGATATTGCTTAGCATATGTTACGAAGAAAGAAGGCCAAAAGCCACTTTAAAATATTTTAATTATTTGACAGCTGATTTAAAATAATGTCCTTATTTAGACAGAATTCATGGTACCTCCAGAAAAGTTGATCTTGAATGCCATTATGGGCCACATTTAGCTATCTGCTTTTCAAATCTGAGGGAGACCCATTTGCCTTGATACTGATTTGCCCTGTAAAAAAGCTAAGCAATTGGGTTAAAATCCACCTTTTGTTATAGAATATGTGGGGGAAAACGTCCAGTTGGGCTTGAAAGCCTAATATTTATCCTTTCCCTCTAAAGGAAGTATCTCTTATTTTAAAATGTCAGAGGATCCCTAAAAAATTTTTTGGTGAGGTGATGTTTTCATTATGCCAACACGGACCATCCAGGTTTGCATAGCTGTAGACTTTTTCTACATGTCTACGTGTATGTCTCTTCTTCCCAAACATCCCATAGCCTAATGTAGTTGACAGATTGTTCTCTGGAGAGAAGAAGCAGTTAGATTGGAGTGGAAGATCTAATCTAGACGAGCAGCGAACTTGCTGTGGGGCCATTACCACATGTTCCGGCCTCTGAAATGGCTGCTTTCCAAATTTACCTACATTTTAGAAAATAAACCATCATACCTATTTCAAAGAGGTAGAGATGCTTTTAGATTGTCAATTTTAACTTTTACATTAAATAATTACAAACGTAGGCAATAAGGAAACATATATCTTGCTTCAAGAATAGAGGATGAGCATGAATCCTGTGTGTGTGTGTGGCGTGTGTGTGTGTGTGTGTGTGTGGTTTTTGTTTTCAAATCCAACAATCTTCTTGCATTTAGAACTTCATACTAGGATGCTGAGTGCTAAGAAAGTTTTTTTTTTTTCAGTAGCCAAGGGAAAATAGATAAAATGAAAGCAAATGTACCAGATTTAATATCTCTTAGGATGAGTATGGGATGCATACCAGAACTGGTGTGGAAAAGAACATTTTTTAAGCAATTTATGATTTTAAAACTGAATTGGCTGAAGAAGGGTAAGAGAAAAATGTCAAAGAGGAATATGTATCTTAAGTCATGTAGATACAATTTATGAAAAATAAATTTCCTAGCACTAAAAACTTGGTAGCATCTCAGCATAGTGGACAATTTCCCCCCTATTAAATGCCAATATTTGTACCAAAACAAAACAAAACAAAAAAAAAAACAAAACAAAAAAAACCCAGATGTATAAAATATAGCCCTAAAAAGGAAGGAATTGGAACATGTGGATCTGATACAAATCTACATGTGGGGAAAGATTGAGAAACAAGCCAAGTCCAAAAAAAAAATCTGAAATAAAAGTATATTGAATTTTTTTACTATATATTTTAATTGAGTTGTAAACTTTAGCTCCTAATAAGAGTTTCATAGACTTTTTCCTCCCTCGATTCCTAATGCTCTGAATCCATTTGTGCCGTGAGTGACTCTGGTGGATAATTTCCTGCTTCTGTTCCAGCTGCAATTCATCCTTCTTCTTAGGCATCTTGGTGGTCACAGTAGCTCCTGGCCTTAGAAAGAATGGCTTGGATTTGCTTTCTTTAGAAGTCAGTAGGAGTTTTCTTTTGTATCATCTCAATATTCTGGCTGTGTTTGTTTCATGTAAATCTTAATGGCTTGACCTACATGTACTTCCATCACGCAAGCACACCAGCAGTGTATGGCCAACCCAGGCCCAAATCAGTGTTTTCCCTCAGCACAGAAGTTCAAAATGAGGTGTGCCCCTTATAAATCCCTCAGGTCCCCCAAGAGAACATAGTAAAGTTTCACGTTGCTTCCTGTTGCCCTTAGGAAATGGGCAGTGAGATAGATCTGGCCAGAATTCACATTAGACATGCCCGCTTTGGAGCCTTCCTCTGTTGTTGTAGAAGACGTTATTTAATTAGTTGGGGCTAGGAGTGGAGGATATGCAGCAAAGATCTCAGATAACCCATCTGCCTCTGCTATAGCCAGTGTGCTGCTTGTAGGGGGGAAAAAAAAAACGTGAAGGTGCCACATAAAAGCAGACACAACCTGAGATGCCCTTGCGATTTAGGAGAATGGGAGGATGCCCTTTCTGTTGTGACCTGACTCTTAAAAGAAATCTTCTGAAAGAATTCTTTAATCTAGGAATGAGTTGAAGTCCAGGTAATGGAAGCCCTGGGGAAGAGAACAAAAGGATTGCAAAATGTATTCAGTACCCAATAATGTGAAACCAGAAACATCCAATCACGCTAGGAAGTTTGGCAAGAGATATTTGGAGAAATCTCTAGGCTTTTCCATGGGTAGGGTCGACAGACTTTCTTTTGAGTGATTTCTGGCTCTGAAAAACCTCTTTACTCACTAGAAAAGAACTTTATTTAAATGGCTAATTTTGTCCCCCAGAAAAAATCAAAAAAAGAGAAATAGGACACTAAAGGCAGAACCATGTGACTCGGTGACAAACAAAAGGAAGGGAACACTAGAATTTCAAAAGACTCCCTAATTCCATAGAAAAAAAACAAGGCAACCCAAGGCCTCTCTGTATGCAGTGCTGTGAAGAGTGCTTGAGCTGACCAAGCCACCAGGCTTCTGAGGCCAGACATGACTTCCCCAGTGGGATGGCGGCAGCCACTTTCTCTCTCTCTGTTTTCGTGAAGGGCCGTTTTCTTAGGTGCCCAGGAAATAAGATTACATGGAGCAAACTTTCAAAAGCAATCTCTACCCTGGTGTTCAGGCTGCATATGGAGGCAGAAAGGGGGCACAGAAGAGCCTTTGCTCTAGAGAAAGAATATTTTCTACTCCCAAGAGCTGTCTGTGTAGAGCTGTCTACCATTTTTGATATGGCTTAAACCTCCACAAGAGGAGAATCTGTGGTGACTCAGTGTTCGTGTAAACACAGACCATGGAAATTAATAACCCAAAGCATTATTTCTAGCACTAGGTATTAAGATGATTAGCCTGAGCAAAATACTCCAAAGATTTTTCTAAGTCTCTGATTATCTTTTTTCTCCTTAGCCACTGCATCCACACTGGTCAGTGGTGTACATTAACAGATCTCAGAAAATAGAGTGGAAGACTAGGTTTTGTTTCGATTCCTTTGAGGGCGAAGAGGTAGAAGAAAGGGGCCTCATAGCCTAGGTTCTTTTTCAGAACTATGTATTGCACTGAAGGAGGGGTAAAAATGCCCTGGGTTAGAACAAGGAACATCATCTTTTCACACCACTGACCAAAACACCGTGATTCCAGTGGTTCTTCAGGCCCAGGCTGTTGCTCCATAAACTGAATATTTTCAGACTAAAATCTAATCTGAAGTGACCTCAGTTAAGGTATTTTCTCAAGAAGCCACTTGGAGTAAGAATTATTGCCTTAAATCAGAAAGCCCAGGGGAGAGGACGGAAGATAGAGAAATCGGAAGGATGTGGAGACATGGATATTTCTTGCTTTCTAATGGTTGCATTATCACACACACACACACACACACACACACACACACAAAAGATTAGTCCTATTCATGACTTAAGACTATGGAAGCAGTGAGTACCAAACTTGTTGGAACTGGCCGCTCTCAGGAAGTGGCTATTTCCTACTCTATTTCAGTGACACAGATCTGGGCTGGATGTAAAAAGACATCACATTAGCTAAATAGTGAATCCCATAAGACATGATCACAGGTGCCTGTGATGCCAGTTTTAATCATTTCTTAACAAGGGGAACAATCTCAACAAAAAGCTTTTTTATACAGTATGTATGTCTAAACTTTTTTCCCCTCAGTTTTAGTGAGTATCTGGTTTATCTGGTGGTTCTTTGTATAAATGAAGACTCACAACTTTCAAGTCTTCAATGAAGTAGCCTAATCATAGGGAAAATCTAGCCAGAGTAATGGAGGTCCTGAGTTTTAAAATACCTAAGTAGGGTGTAAAACATCCCTCCTAGGCCCCTTTCAAATTCGGAGGTTTCTTTGGTTCGAAATGCCTCAATGAGATCCTGATACACCCAAGATAGGAAAAAAAAAAAAAAACTAACCCCATAATAGACATCTTCTACTGTTGCAAACAGAAGTTTGTTATCGCTCAGCAAAATTATTGCAATTTATATCTATATTCTAGTAATGAAAGGGATTTAACCCATCCAGTACATCACAGCTGCTGTCCAAAATGTTTGCAGAGGAGTATACATTATACGTGTACACATCCAGTGAGAGGTGCTCTCAGTACAGAACTGTTTCACGTCCATATTCCCCAGCAACAACAAGACAGATTTTGGAACTTCTCGTCAAAGGTCTCACATATCTCACATATTTGCTCCTGCTCTCTTACCTTATTTGGGTGTATCAGTGCTGTCCGCTATGTGTGATGAGGCTTTAGGGCATTCTGAAGGAGCCCAGCCATCAGTAATTTCTATGTACCCTTTTCATGAGAAACTTGAACATGCTTGTGTGGAATAGAGTGCACTTAACAAACTCTGCACTTCTATTGGATTTAGTGATGTGTTTGTGTGTGTGTGTGTGTGTGTGTGTGTGTGTGCACGCTACTTGTAGACTGGGAGAGTGTGTGTGTCTTCAAACGAAGCACATACAGGCTTAGGTCCTGGTGCATAGATACAGTTGCTTCTTCCACCATTGCGCTCAGGACTTGTGGCTTCCTTGCCAGAAAGCAGTGACCTGCCCACTCTGTTGCTTTTCGTAGCGTTTCAGATTTGAGAAAAACAAACGCAGCTTGTTGGATCCACAGCAAACCCATAGTGATGAGCTGTTTTCTTCCAGAAAAAAATAAAAGAGAAATACTCAACTAGTGAGCAGACAAGAGGAAGCAGAAGTCTGAGAGACCTTACCTCCTCTCCTGAGGAGGAAGGGTCATGGAGGCCATGCAGGCAAGGCCCATGTAAACTTTGGCCTGAACCATTCCATGGCTTGAAGGCCTCCATTCCTTCCCTCTATGCAACCCAGTGTGTGCGCACGAACACCCATCCCCTTGTAAATTTTACTCCCAAACTTAAGCTTCCTAATCCTGCCTGCATCATAAACTGTGTCTCCTGAAACCATTGTGGCCTTCGCTGAAGTCTTTCCAGGAGTGAGTTGTTTACCATGTCTAGCAAACCAATAGACTCTCGGGGGAATGTTTTTTGGTAATCTCTAAGAGTTAATGGCTGATGTCCATCTCAAATGTTAAAGTAAGCACTATTCTCAATGAATGGACCTGGCTCTCGTAGCTGACTTTGAAAGGTAACCTGGAAACAGTCTGATTCTGTTTTCTCTCTCCCATGCCCTTCTTTTACTAGATGGTTTATTATTTTTTATGACATGTAGATTATTTCTGCCGATTTCCAGAATTCAGAGGACATTTTCTCTCCTCTTCTATTTTGGTGACTTTCCCCCTCTCCCCCATTAAGTAAGGCTACTTCAGTTGCAATCTTTTCCTTATTATTTTTTAAATGTATATCATCTTTCTATATCCAAAAGAAGTCTGTGACTGTAACCATAGGTATTTCTTTTTACTGGAAAAAAAGAGTTTTGTTTTGTTTTGTTTTGTTTTTTAATTAACAGTACTAGTGACCTTGTGGAAGAATATGAGTTACTATTAAGGTATGCTTACTTAAGTACAGTACACTACATTACAGTATTTCTAAAAGCTAGAACATACACATTATATATAACAACTATATTGAAATACATTATGTTATATTCATTTTACCTTTTGAATCTGCCTATGATGATGAGTTGATTGAACTATTATTTCTTTACATTTATCACCCATCACCAACCTGTTGCAGTTAATCTGGTGCATTTAATAATAATCATTAGTGCTCTAGTTTGCTTTTTATATTATCAGCTTCAGTATTGTCTTCACAGGATTTTAGAATTTTTTTTAAGCTCAGACTTAGCAAATGTAGGAAAGTGAAAACTTTTTGTAAAAAAACTTTTTGTTTTTGGTGTGGCTGATACAAAGAGGTTCATATTCAAAGTGATCTTGTTTAGCTGACCCTCTCAATATCTGAAGAACAAAAGAAGTGCATATGAATGTATATGTGATTTTCCCCTCCAGGACTGTCACTGTCTATATTTGCTTTTTAAGATATGACCAAGAGGATGCTTAACGTCCATACAATCTGACCAACAAATATAGGCTGCATTTCAAAGGGCTGTTCATCCAAAAAGCGTAAGGCAGTGAACTGCCTAATTTTTCCCACTTAATTTTCAAACATTGGTTTAAAGATTGGTTCTTTACTGACTGCTTCCTGTTTTCAGTATGCTTACAGTTATTTAAACTAGTCTTCAGTGCTTCCCTGGAAGCAGTTTGGCAATATAATATTCATTTTCCTAGGAGATTCAAAAAAAAAAAGAAACAGAGTTTGAGGAACTTTTTTATGACAGATGCTAATAGAAACAGAACTCAGAAATATATCATACACACACACATATGTATATGTATATCATTTAGTCTGCAGAATCAATAAAATTGGTGGCTCTTGGCTATCTGGCCTTCAATATCTCCATCTCTCAAAGTGAGGATTTGGTGCCTTTCTTCTTTAACCAGGCCATCATGGAAACTTCGGAAATCAGGCACCTCGTCTTCCTAGCAAGAAATATTTTCAAATAGCATTTTCAGATAAAGAGCTTCTTCAGCTTCCCTCAGCTACCTGACCCAGTGCCAGGGAAACTCCACAGTTGGTTAAACTTTACATCCTTCCTGGGTGGCTGAAACCAGTCTCATTCTCTCAGTTCTGCATTCAAGACAAAATGAAAACAGCTGTTCGTAGTACTCAGAGTGAAAACCCTTCACACTCTGGACTAATATTAAGGCTTCTCAGTGAGAATAATGCCAACTTCTTCCTTTCATCTTTCCTAATAAAGATTTATTTTCAAATCCCATCCAGTTCTACTGTGCTCCTCCAACAGATTCTTCCCCACCCCCTTTATTTAGGCTTTCCTCCTTGCATTCGGCTTATGAAGCCTGGTACTCATTGAGGAACTACCTATTCTAGTCTACTTTGAAGGGGTAACATTGAGTCCAATAGCAAAATTATCAATCTGTTTCTCCAACGTTTTCAACTAAAAATATTTCTACCAGACAAACATAATTGTGAATTGAGAGTTGGAAGCTGTTTCTTTTCCAATGATCACATAATACCCAAATTGTATCAACTTCATCATTTCCCTCTTTCTTTTTCCTAACCCTTTCTCTTTATTTCTTGGTTCTCTTTTAAGACTTCTTTAAATTACCTCTTCTCATTACCACCCCCAAAAACTCTGATAATTGTGACCCCTCCATGTTCATTTCCTTTTCTTTCCCTTACCCCATTGTGAATATCCTTTAAGCATTGATGCGAGTTCACCAACTTGAGACTTGTCGTTAGAGTGAAGCATTTCTTCACTGTACCTTCAGATTATAAAACTTATCAATATTCTTTTGAGAGTAGGAGGACCTGAGTCACAGTTTTAAATGTCAACTGTACTAGCTGAGGTCATTAATTCCTTTCACCTTCACATCTGGCCAAAAGATAAAGAGAAAAATATTTTCTGGTTTTTTTTTTAAATACCACAGTGTTCAAATTCCTGATATGAGTAGACCATTTCCGAGGGAGAAAAAAAAAATCACCAGTGTTAACTATTTTAACACCTGCTCGTATTTAGCCAAATGACATACTGCTGGATACTAGGGTTAATCTAACACAAGGGTTAACATTTCAAAATAACTTTGATAACTGCTCAAGCCATAGTTCTTCTGAGACAAGTAAAGCCACTTCCACCCAAACACATTGTAGGAGACAATTAGGAAGAATTTTTCATTTATTATCTTTTTACAAAACATATAATTATTGATTGGTTTAGAACTTTAAGCAGTAATTTACTAAGATGAAAAGATCCAAAAAGTTCCTAAAGTATCTACTTCGTAACCAGATATTTTTAAAGTATAACTTTAATATGTTTTTAAATAAAATAATAAGGCTGAGTAGATACTTGAAGGGCCATGTAATATACTCCGTAGCTCCTAAGTACCACATAATTTGGTCATTATGCTGGATCTCATTTGAGTGAGTTACAACTGTCTGGTCACCAGAGCATTGCCCAAAAGACTTGTACTGTTCTAGATCTATCCCATTACAGGATGTTTATCATGTGATCTTAATAACAACTCTGTAACACAGTCTTTTCTGACTCCCAGTCCAACACTCTTTGCCTCTTGGCTCTTATGAAGACAAATTCTGTGACATTTAGAGTACTACCTGATTTTGAGCGCACAGGGGTTTGCTTTCATTCCTTGCTTTTCCCATAGACAAACAGAATCAACATATGATATGGCTAACGAAGACAGGAAATGTATTCTTAATTGGACTTGAGGCTTGACCCAGCTTTTATCTTAATCGAACCAGTCTATAACATCACTCTCACCATAGAGAACAACGCAATAAAAAGACGGTTCAAACGCTTTCCTGAGTCATGTATGTAGTAGGAAACCAACATATCTTAAAGCTAGAATTTATGTTAAGACTACGATCGTCACTTGGTGTGTTCTCCCAGTCAGTCCTGTGACCTTTTCCTCTTCTGTGCATTCTGACTCCCTATATCTTTTTTTAAAGTACTCTTTATCTAAAGTGCTCTTCTCAGGCTTTGGCTTCTGAAAGAATAAAAAGACACTCTTTTAAATTCCACATGCTGTCATTTGAAGTATAACGTGGAGTAGGAGATGATCTGGTTCTGATAGATCCCATTTGGTCCAGTTAATCAGAAGAATTTCTCCAGGATGCCATGTTGATATTATTACTTCTAGTCTCTGAAGAAGAGTTCTAACCCTGACACCCAGGTCTTCTCATTATGATCTCTGCATTAGTCTAGATTAATGTCTAAATCTTGTTTAATATTCTAGATACTCCAGGGTGTGGATTTCTTATTGCTTATGAGCCTCCTGCTTTTCCAAGCTGACACCTGTCAGGACTACCTACAGCCCTAACAATAACTAATGCAGCAAAGTAATGGTCAGAAACTTGATAGTGTGTATTCGGGAGGATAGGAAGGGATTTCTTTTTTTCCCCTCCATAAAAACCTTGCTTCCTCCCCCAACCCCGCCACAGTGCATTTCAGAAAGTCTGCATCTCATTTTACAGATATGTAGTTTTAGGATTTACAAATATAGCTTAGGAAATGTTCTGAGATTGAGGCTGGCAGCAAGCCAGTTTATTTTCTGCACTGGACTTTAGGACAAGTGTGCACAAATGCAACTCCTTCCAAGAAAGTGAAACTAACATAAAGCAAAGCGATAATACTTTTACACATTAAAACGGTTGTTTGCTGTCTATAAACCTTGATTTAAGCATAATTATTACTTTTTTGAAACCTGAAACTGGAGGAATGTGTATTTTAGTAAAGTTTGTTTGTTAATTTGTTTGCCTTTATCTCTCTCTTTTCAAGGTAATAAAAGATTTTGATTTTTCTTCATTTGATAATGTCCATGGCCATAGGCATCAGTCAGATAACTGCAGGCCTTTATCATACTCCTTTCCCTCTCCCTCCTGGAATGAAAAGCCTTCCATCCTACCATTAAGGAGTCTTTTCTCCATGAAAATCTTATCTTCCTTTTCTAGTAGCACTTGAGAGCTTTGAGGAGAGAAATTGTCTCTGCACTTTGAGGGTGGAATAGTTAAAATAAAAACCTATTCCTTGAGAAAGGTACCCCATTTAACTAAACTAACGGGTCTGGGTCCAGGGAATAGGAATTGATTGCAGGTGAAGGTCATGCATTTTACACTACAAATCCTTATTAGTTCCTCAAATTTTACAAACAAAACTGGGAATAAATTAATTTAATGAAAATCCTCTTTGGCTGTTTCTTATTAATATCTAGTGCAGAATACCCAGAAAAGAAAAAGAAAGGGTGCTCCTAAAATGCCAAAATGAATCAGCTATAGATTTCTATAATTGTTCAGCTTTCTGTTCTGTTCATTTCAAGACTGTACGTTGTTCTGAGGTCTTCTATAGAGAAACATCCACTTCTCCATTGCTTCTCATCTCTACATGTGCTAGAGGTGATAGTCGCAGAGGGAGATTGGCACTGCATTGCCGGTACTTAACCCATCCATACCCCTACCACCACAAAAGGAGAAAACACATTAGAAACTTTTTTAACAGAAAAGTATAGTGCTTCGTTTGAAAGCATACTGCCTTCAACTCAACTCAACTCAACTTACAGATAGCATGACAACCTTTTTAAAACCTATCTTTTGTACTATAATTTATATTCTTAGCTCAATCTTTTAAATAATTGCAATTTCAATTAAGTGAACAAAGGAAAAGCAAAGAGGAGAAACAGGACAATGTGATAGGACTAAATCTGATATAGTTCTGGATTCCTAAAGCCAGTTCTCAGGGTTGCCAGACAAAGTTAATGCCACTCGCCCTTTGCCATTCCGCCCATCCTTCAATATTATGGTCCCAAAAATTAGTAAGATAACCTCACTTCTTTGTGATTTAAACTTCTCTTAATCCTATCAACCCCTTAGAGAAACTGTAGAAACCTTCGATTGCTCCTATATCTAACCTGCTATCCAAGGCATATACAGAGACATAACTGAAAATAAAATAATGGTTCAAATTTGATATAAGATTTAGACATAGTCTAAAGTGCTCTGTTTATGTTCACTGCCAGGGGATTCTTTGAAAAATAAGGCTAATTACTCTGTTCCTGCTCTCCTTCGGACAAACTTTGATTTGGAACAATCTGTAGGTAGATTCGTAAGAGAAAATTGTCAAAGGCATTGTTAGCATTAAACACTTTTTTTTAGTCCCATTGATTTGAACCTCAGTTTTCCTGAGGGACCTATTGCAATATAAGTTAAGGATAACTCTTGTACATCTTAATATTAAATTTGTTTTTTGCACTATTGTTAAAAGAATTGTGGTTTTCAGAGTAAGTTGAAGCAGAGTCTCTTAATAATCCTCATCATGGCAAAGGCAAGCATTTGATAGACTATGTATAGAGAAAATATATAGTAACTTTATATTTTAAAGTAATTTCAGTGTACTGACCCCACTATGCCAAATGCCTTTGTTTCTATAATCTATTCAAAACTACACATTGATTCTCCTGAGACTTCTGGCATGTACATGTGGGTATGAGCAGACGAGCAGATTTACATTTGGAGTGTGGAGACCCAGACAAACCGAAAAGACTGATTCTTGAGGACTATCAAATGCAAAACATTCTCCAGAATCACTCAGTACTGCCATATCCCAAACTAATTCCCGATTAATATTAAGTGAGAAGCTCCATAAAATATCCTACTATGAATGTTTTTTTTTTTTCTTACAGAATAATACAAGAAGAGGTACAATGCAGACTCTTAATTTTGGTGTAATAATTCTTTTATATTTTGTAGCTATACTTTTTGTGTGAATGTGTCATAGAGATATTTGTACCAATTTTCAACCTATCATCCTGAGGGGGGCCTTGAGAATTTTTGTGTATGTTTATTTAGATCTCTATTTAAGTATATTCAGAAATATAATTGAATAGGAAAGGAATGAGGTGAGGGAGATGGTGGTCAGTGTAAAGAAGCAAGTATTCCTAATGTCCCTATCTATGTTAGGTAAGGTGGCTGCTGCCCAAAGCCCTTGAGGAATAGCCGATTGCACTATTCAAAAATAAGAGCCCAGCACTGTTAAATTCAGGACCGTGATCTGAGAAACAGGAAAGCTTTATCTTTTCCTGTATCCATTCCCTTTAGCATCAGAGCCGTTTGATATGATGTAACCGTTCAGTAAAAACCACTACTGACCTTAGCATTAAATAGTTATTTTCCTCTTCTAAATACTACCCTTGGTTTCAATTCGACTACTTCCCTTTATTTTCTGTCTATTTTAAAGAATAATAGAGAGTTGCATGCTAGTTGTTTCTCTCCCTTGAGCTGAAACTAACGGGCGTCAAAAGAGATGACTCACAGAAGTGTGAGGTAAAAACTGAATTTCCCACTTTTGTGGCACTGGTAACCTTTAGTAAGAGCTGTTGAAGGTTGAGCTTGGGTCGGTAATAGGGCTTTTTTTTTTTTGCACTAAATATGACTGCACTGCATTGCACTACTGAAATGTATTTACTTGTGCTGGGAGAGAGTGTGTGAGGTATGGGAAAGAGACAAGTTATGAAACTAGAAGCATCGCAAAAAAATAAAGTGTTATTTCCATCATGCTTGGTCCTTAGCAGGGCTGGTGAGAATCTGTGGAATCTGCCAACTCTTGATCAGGCCTAGAAACTGCCATGCTAATAGGATCTTTTTTCTTATTATAAAGAAGCTGGGTTAGTATAGTAAGTCTAAGATATTTAAAGAGAAGGTTGGCCAATGTTGTCTCCAGCTAAGTTTTTGGTAAGAGTTGAGAAGGTGAGGAAGCCAGGCAAGGTGATGTGAAAATCTTCCCCTTGGGCCACACCACAAAGCCCTTGCTCATCAACATTTCCGTGTGGCAGAGGGCTGTGGTGATGTCCTCCTTTCAGAAAAACATAACCTTGTCCATGTTAGAGATATTCTTTCAGCCTGAGCATGCTTTTCCATCCCTGGGTGAAACCTAGATCAGGCTAACCAAAGAGGAAGGCCATGCACGTGGTAAAATCCTTTAAGACGACAGTAAGGGAACAGTGCAATAAACACTGAAAACCAGTGAAGTGAAAGGTTTATTTTGAAACAAGCTAGGCTAACTTTGAAAATGGAGGAAGGATTGGAGGACCGGTCAGAACCTATTTACTAGCTGCTCTGTCATAGACTATCCTTTATTAAGTAGAAGACCTTAACAGTGCCTAAAAGTTAGTTTTGAAGTTGTTGGGTTTTTTCAATTTTTCTTTATTGGATTTATTTTTATTGCCTTGTTTAATCTTAGAGGTAATTAGAGTTGGACAGCTCTGTAGCATCTGTTAATAAAATAATCTTACACCACAGTAAAAGCAATAGATTATGTAGGGAGTAATAACACAAGAATGAAGATGCTGAAGGATTCTTACAGAATCCCAGGTGAAAGCTTTGAAGATTTTGGTTCAGTAAGAAAGGGTCACAACCATATAAATGTTGAATTTCTCTGAACACTGTCACATGTGGGGCATCAATTTGGAAAACTCTCAGTGGAGGCCTCTTTCCTAAGATTACAACATCGATACCTATCTCTTTTTCTCTTCTCCTTAGCATCCATCCAAGTCTACTATTCCAAGTTAAAAAACAAATAAATAAAAATTTTTTTAAGGAAGCCGTCAGCCTTGCTAGTCATAAAAACTCCATTTAGAGCTTTCGGAACTAACATAAGAAATCCCTTAAGCACTCAAAGCATTATCTCCATTTTAAATAAGAAACTCAAAATCCAGAGCTCTTAATAAGTACTTACAGATGTGAATTCGTAGGCACCAAAAGGATATTGACTGCACCAAACCAAAGTTATAGAAAGAAACAATTGACTTTTTAAAATGTGTTCACTTCGACTGCCCTACGATACTTGTCTGGAGGCTTTGGGAAAACAACTTCCTTGTATACTCACTGCAGTTTTGTCACCAAAGATTTTAATCTCCAGAGCCCAACCTCCTCTCTCTCAGATAAAAGTAATACAATGGGCCCAAGAAATATGCTTTGGTGGTCAAGGGATGACACTTTGATTTTCATTCTCTACACATTGATATTTGCAGGAGACTTGTTATTAGAGGAGCTACTCAACTGTCTTTCTGACCAAGGGTTTGTACAGAAGTTTTTAAAAAAATAGGAGAATAATAAACAATAGTTCTTGACACTGTAAACTAGTCTTTAATAGAGTCATGACCTGGAGACTGATGGAGAGAAAGAAACTTCCATGGAAGAGAGTGAGCTAAATCATTTAGAACCAAACAAGGATCACTGGTGAAACGTGGGGCCACATGGACACAGAGCAGATTAGTGCTCTTCATGGCCAAAGCCAAGAGCAGTGGCCATTAGGGAAGTCAGATAACTGGCTAATGAATTGAAGTATTGAAAAAGCCGCAATCTGGGTTTCATTGTGGTTGCTGGAGTGGTTAAAATGTCCGTGCCCGTGGCAAGGAAAATGCAGAGGCTGACCTGTTGTGATAGTGCCTTTCTTGTTGTAGTGAGTGCTAGATTAATAATTTGTTCAGTTATGCTTTTCTGGAACATTGCCCCCAGTCTTCCAAGGAGGTCCGAAGGGATAGTCTTCACTTAGGATGAAGGGATAGGATATTGCTCCTGGAATGCTGTGATTTGATATTTGCACTAGATTCTAAACTCTACTTTAAACTGGAGCAACTGAATGAGAGAAAAACCAAGGATGGTTTGAAGTTAAAAGAAACCAAAAGCAGTATTTTCTGACTGATGCCATTTCTTTTTCTTCTTTCTTCCTTTTTTTTTTTTTTTTTTTTTTTTGTGGAAGAAAAACTTTATACTTGTTGATTACCAAACTCAACTCTTCCCAATTTTTTTTCTTTATGTTCTTTTTCCCACATGGAACCATCAGTATGAATTACCCATCAGGTAGAAATGCTTAATGTTAACTTTGCAACCTTGCAGCCCTCTCCACCTCATCAAAGGCATGGGACATTGGAAGCTGGGATCCTTCAGAGCCACCCAGCCCATGGGAAGGCCAATAAGCATACATATCATACTGAAAGCTGAGCTGACACATAATTTGCTCAGAGGATATTGGGGCCTGTAGCTAGTCTTAAATGATGCTCAGAAAGAGAAAGAAAACAACGTGTTGAAGAAAACAAAGGGAAGTGGTACCCAAAGTTTGTCTATTTCAACTCTCTCTTCTCTTTCCCACCTCACCACCATGTCCTCTCTATCGGAATTATATTTCATCTCATATTTAATATGTTACCAGAAGAATTATTTGGTTCCTTGGTTTCTCTCTTTATCAATGGGCTAGGAACTCCTCCAAAATTAAAAACATACCATCAGCAGCTCCCCTATGTCCTGTCAGTTTCTCAAATGCTGTCCACCTGGTCTTGACCAGTCAACTAAGATAACTTGGAAGCTTTAGCTGGCTCAACCACCTGTCCACTTTATTTTCATTTTGTTTCCATTTCTATTTGAATTTTGAGTGATCCTATGAGAAGGTGGAAATCATGGGAAAGGTTTGGAGGCTACAATTCTAGGGCATAGCTTGTCAGGAGTTTGTATTATCCAAAATATATCTTTCTACACCTGTTTTCAGTATAATCTGTGGCCCTGATTATAATTTCTATTACATTTGTGGTTATTTTTATAAGAGTAGAGTCCATTTGCTATGTCTATTTGAGTCTTTTTTTTTTTTCATTTTCCCCATATGGATGCAGTACCAACCTGTTCATGAAATATCTTTTTATTATATTATTAATATGTAATTCTACTGTAGACCAAAAATATAAAACTGAATTTGTTCCTTTTAAAGATATAAAGAACTAGTGAGTTAAAGATTAAGAGTTGAAGGAAAAGACAGAAGAGCAGTGGTTAACTATGTTGAGTTAGAAATCTAAGAGTAGCCTTACCTGTTTTTTAACCAGTGCTTGCCAATCATACCATCATACCATGGGATTATATAGTCTTGGCTCCTTCATTCTTATGTTCTATAATTCTTGTATGTCTGTTTGTTTTTCTTTTATGTAATTGAGGTTGCACATCATGCTATTTTTGGCAATGCCTGATTTTATTATATTGTACTTTTATCAGTCATTTCCTTTAGAAGGATGGGGGAGGAGTTTTATTTCTTTTAATTTAAAATTTGTTTAATGCACTGGAAATAAAATTGGACATATTTCACTGTTTAAAAAATCAGAAACAAAACAAAACAAAAACCACAAAGAAAAAACCAGCAACCCAATGAGCAACAGGGAAAAAAGCTATGAAAGAAATCAATCTGTACTGAATACACATATAGAATACATCCCATACAAAAGAGAAACACCATCGAATTAGAAAAACATATCGTTTAAGCTACAATGCTGAAAAAATAAAAGCAACCTGGGTTCAATGGGGAAGAGGAAAATAGGGCATTCTTTTGAGATCTGAGATCTTGTCATTGTTCCAGTTAATGCCCAAACAGGTTAAATGTGGGAGAGGCAATGATGGAGACAGTCACCCCAGCCTTCCTCATACCACTGGAGCTCTCCATGACCTTGTAGCCTATGCTTGATCTCCATTTTGGGAAAGAAAAAAAAAATGCTATGATTGAGAAAGGGGCTTGTGTAGAAGTATGTGTACAGTACACATGGACACAGTTTAATCTTCTGCCCGCGTACTACTTCACGTGATTCTTTTTTCCGTGAGGTTTTTGCAGTAGAGAGGCCAGCAACATGGGAAACTATAAATGACTCAGAACATCAGCTATTGCTAAACAACCTCTTAATTCCAACGCGATCTCATTTCTTCAGCATTCCCAGATACCAACAGAGCCAGTTAACCCATACAAATGCACAGTGAACCGAAAGAGAGTTTTCCTAGCCAACTGGCTGTATCATTTGTTTAATATTTGCTGGGTTTTTCTGGTTTGGTTTTGTTTTAGAGTAGGGGTGGGAGTGGATGTAACTTTACAAACCTAATACAGTAATTGTTTTGCATCTTCCATGTTTTATGCAAAAACAGACATTTAAATCAATAAATAATTGTGCCCTAGACTGAAAGTTAATGTTTAGGAGAGGAAAAAAATTGTTGGAATTTTTTCTACATTTTTTTGTGAAGAATCTTTTTTGGAAAGGAAGGATACATATTTTTGTTGTGTAATATTTTCTATTTTTGAATGCATTTTATTGGTACAAGACTGTTTTTTTGGTGAAGACATTATTTAAAAAAAAAAAAAGAAAAAAACTAATTGAAAAGTTTGCCCTTAAGGATATGCTGCAGTTTTGAGGTTACAAAAAAAATAACTGATTCAAGATGCGTGTTAAAAGTTGGGATTATATTGTTGTTTTTTGTAATTGTTACAAGAAGAAGTTTGTACCCACTGCTGTTTATTTTGTTTCAGATGAGTAAGTAAAGGGATTGTTCTTGTTTTATTCTTTTTTTAGAGAAAAAAAAAAGCTATTTATGAAATGTCAAAAACACTGGACTGTGAGTTTAAGTGTGGAAGCATTTTAACACCCTGTGTCTTCGACCAATTATGGGAACCCCTTTTCTCTTCCCCCACGCCTTAGCCTTGCCAAATGAGAAAAAAAATATATAACAGCAGTCATATGATCGAAGCCACTGAAGCCCTGCTTTAATTTTTATGGTTTGAAAAAGTTGTAAAACCAAAGTTAAATTTGTTTCTGAAATCCCACCGTCTGTAGTCCTTTTTTATATGACGCAGCCAGCTGACTCTCTGCCTCTCTGTCTTGGACCATTGCCTTCTATAAGACTGGGGCCAACTCTAATGCAAAGTGAGGCTGAGAGGTGGTGAGCCTGAGAGTTGAGGTCTCATGAAGTAAATGTGAGTGAGACTTCAACCTCTCAGTGGGCAACCACGATTCCCTATCCTGGGGCACAGCTACTTAGAGCACGCTGCTTAAGCTGCCTGAGGAGAGAGCCTCCAGTCGCCTCCACCCTCGCTTCTAAGACCCTCCTGTTACTGTTGCTTTCCAGGATGGCTTTGCCTTTCTCAGCAGCTCACATTCCATGGATGGGGTGAGGTAGGGGGAGGGATCCAGTTGAGAGAAATGGCTGTGGGTGCTATGAAGGCAACCCAGCCCTGGAGAAGGTAGGGCAAGGGACAGTCTAGCACGAGGGATCTTGCCCACCTTCTCCTTGATTCTGTGGATTGTCCATCCATCTGCTCACTGTGAAGATGGAGAGGCAGAGTGCCCTAAGGCTGTTCAATAGCTTTTCCATATTTTTTCAACATTGAAAAAATAATTTTTAAAAACTGTGATTTAAAAAAAAAATCATTTGGCTGGAGGGAAGGGAAAAGGGAAACACCAAAAGCTGTAACATGATTAACTGGAGATATTTAACTGGGGGCACTTTCTAGACCAAGACAAATGAATTCCATTCTGGACCCTAAAGCAGCCAAATCTTGAGACTGTCAATGACAGAAAGCTGAAGAGACGCCTCCATTTCCTCCTTTCTCCTTTCTTTCTCTCTGTCTCAAAATTGCCTGTTCTTTTTTTCCAACTTCCTTCAAACTATTGCCCCAGTGGCTCTTGGACTCCCATTTCATGTGTATGTGCACATGCATGCATGCATGTGAACACACACACACACACACACACACACTTGCAAAACGCCATTTTTCTTAAGGATTGTGGGACCGAATAAAATCATGTGCCTTCATTTTTTTTTTTTCCTTTTATAGTTATATGAACCTCTTCCTTTTTACAGTGTTTAAAAAAATAGGGGAGGCCGAAGCGTTAGTGGGCTTGGGCATCATTTGAGAAGTAACTTTTGTTTAGCACATTCCCCCTAAACATTGAAAAGAAACATTTCAACCCCTTCATGATGCTCTTTGGACATTTAGAGCATCAGGTAACCAGATACATGACAACCTAAACTCATTTGATCTTAGAGTAATTCCTGAAAATTCTATTTCATAGACTTCTTTGATTTTTATCAAAAATGAGGTGAGCAATGGCAAGCAGCCTTGTTCTCCTGATTTGGTGCTTTTTGCGTGTGGCGTGGGTGGGCATGGGGGTGGGGGGCGTGGGTGTGTTCAGACAAAGGGTGCATTCCTACAGATCTCTGGTGCTGAAGGGCCTCGAGTTCCTTTCAGAGACTGCATTCGACACACTTTACACACAAATGAATGGTATCACATGCAATATTTTAATGGAGCAATGGAAGAGGCTCTTTGAAATGGGATTTTGCATCTTTATGTAACATTTTGATTTCTCTGGTGCCTTATTCCTACTTGATGCTGGCACTCACGTACCCCCAAGGAGATGACACGGAAGTCAGCCTTGGCAGTGGGGATGCTTGGGTGATGCTTGAGCATGCGGGGACGTGGGGAGGTTGGTGTCAGTTGGTGGGGAGGGGAGTAGATGGCATCTCTTAGCTGAAGCCAAGCAGGAGCTGTGCAAATCCATACAAAGTTAACAATTCCGACCTGTAAACACACCCCAAACTCATTCTCCCTCATCTGAGCTTTCCTTCCTTCCTTCTTCTTCTTCTTTCTCCGCCTTCTCCTAAAGGTGCTGCTGCTGCTGCTGCTAAGGTGCCCGGAGTCCAGAATGCCCAGTAATCACTCAGGCACAAGCCTGGCACTGCCACGTCAGCCCCTGGCACGACCAAACTCAGGTTTCTCTTGCTTGGGGCTGAGAACTGTCAGATTTTCTCATCAAAATATTTTCCAAGGAATCAGTGGATTACAGTTATTTCTGCATTGAAAATGCACTTTAAAAAATAAATAAAAGCTCCAGACTGTTTAAAATGGACAGAGGGAGCAGGGGAAAGATAAACGTGCTAGTGTCTGAACCCAGTTCAGTTTATCTCCAGTTGAAACAATATACACTATATTATGTATAAATGTATACACACTTCCTATATATATCCATATATATAGTGTATATATTATACATGTATAGGTGTGTATATGTGCATATATACACACATGCACACAACAAAATCAGATGCTCATTACAAATCCAGATGCTCATTACAAAACCAGTTGCTACACAAACAGCAGCAGAGGAAACAAGGTTGGACTCTTGCAACAGATCACAAAAAATAAAAACAGCTACTTGCAGTGACTTTGGTCATTTCTGTGTGTTCATAAGGAATGGATTGTAACAGAAAAAAAAGGAACAGTGTTAGTGAAAGGAAAAATGGGCGAAACCGTCTTGATCCAATGGGAATGCAGTAATGTTCTATACTATACCATTTCATCTGTTATTTCTTTTAGTCATATTGATTTGATTTCAGTTTTTGGCTACTGAGTAAATTTTTTAAACTCAAGTGACCCACAACAAACTGAATAAAACAACTACAGTGAAAGCCCTTTTCAATGGAAGATGTCAGAAATCTCAAAACCCTTGGCCTGGCTCAGAACTACCATGTGCAAATCCGTACTCTCTTCATGTTTGAAATAAAACTGAAAAAAAAAAAAAACTTTGAAGCACCTTAATGTGGCCATCTACTCGAGGAGTGGGTGCCACTTTTTTTCTTTGAGCACCTTATTGATGTGTTTTGCTATCTGCTGTCTTTCTGTTTCCTGTTGGCTGAATGGCTAGCTGTTAACACCCACATGTGCACAGACTGGATGTCCAGACGTGTGTGTTCTCGGTAAAGTTTACTGTGGTGACTGCTGAAAGGTGAACCCATGTCCTGATTTTTCCGCCACAGTGTTGTGATAAGATTCAAAGAAACCCTATTTCCTGCACAGAAATGTTTCTTATCACATTGTATTTTAGTATGGAAAGGAATATGGTCCCTTTTTTGCAATTGCTACTGTATACATACACACATACACACACACACATATTCATTCATATCGAAGTGGTATTTTCAATGTCTGTGTGGGTGTCACTGTTTATGCAGTTTCTATTTCCCAGCGAATTTTGAAAGGAGGGCAACTTTCTTAACCAGATTGTCTTTTCAGACTGAAGACCTAGGAACTGGGGAAGAGTTTGGAAAGAGGGAGAGGCAAGGAAAAAGAGAGCTTTAAATTGAAAGAATAAATTCCCAAGAGGAACCTGGGCTCAATGACTGCAGACACAATACCCTCCAATATTTTCAGATGGGCATAGAACACTGCTCATATCAGTCCGTGTATGGTATAAACCCATGTACACACACACACACACACACACACACACACACACACACACATCCATCCATCCATCAGTATATACGTGGTTTGGGATGAGCAGGTCAATAGTTTTGAGAGGGAGTTTGTTCCTTTTTTTTTCCCTCATTATACTCTTAAATTGTTGTCAGTTATCAAACAAACAAAAAATTGTTTTTGAAAAACCTTGCATACGCCTTTTCTATCAAGTGCTTTAAAATATAGACTAAATACACACATCCTGCCAGTTTTTTCTTACAGTGACAGTATCCTTACCTGCCATTTAATATTAGCCTCGTATTTTTCTCACGTATATTTACCTGTGACTTGTATTTGTTATTTAAACAGGAAAAAAAACATTCAAAAAAAGAAAAATTAACTGTAGCGCTTCATTATACTATTATATTATTATTATTGTGACATTTTGGAATACTGTGAAGTTTTATCTCTTGCATATACTTTATACGGAAGTATTACGCCTTAAAAATACGAAAATAAATTTTACAAGGTTTCTGTTTTGTGTGGAAGAGTAATTGATGTTGCTAAGAATGATGTTTGTTTTTTGGGGTTTTTGTTGTTTTTTTTTAAATGTTACCAGCACTTTTTTTGTAAGTTTCACTTTCCGAGGTATTGTACAAGTTCACACTGTTTGTGAAGTTTGAATATGAAGGAATAATTAAAAAAAAAAAACCCTCTTCTCTTGGTTTCCTATTGTGTCTTCTTTATACTGTGCAAGTTTTCTTGTTTTAGGCAGTTCTCTCTATTCTTTCATATGTTGTAGTTTAGGTCTAGTTTGAGATTATCCAAAATAAAGACTATACCTAAAAGACAAGAAAAATTCTCACTATATTCTCTTAGTTCAAGAGGTAAGAATTCCAGGATTGGTGAGGTTGAGGTCACTTCGGGGAAATATAAGACAAATTTGGGCATTTTCCATCTCCTGTCCAAACCTCACAAATGATCCCATGGCTCATTTACTGCTGTCTAAATCATTCACCTTTTATTTTCTCTCACATGCAAATCAGTATCTATCTGCTTCTCGTGGAAATAACCAATCCCATATAACACTATGCCCATCTATTCTTGTATCCAAGGAAAGTTCATAGCTCAAAATATGTCCCCATTTGATGACTTCGGAGACCTCTAAAGGACTCCTATTTTCTACATAGACCCTTTCTCATATGCAACTCTACCCATTAGGGCTAACTTCATCATTCTCATAGAAACTGCTAGTGTGATGAACAAGACTTATACCTCATTTGTCCCTAGTGAAGTCAACCCAACCAAATTAGATTTGCTAAGTCTTCAGTAAGCAACTATATTTCACTCGATATTATGCACTGTGGGAAGAATGGAATCGAATTAATTCAGCCCTGGTAAGCCTTAAAGATCTAACAACTAGAAATAAAGGTTTGTATAAAATCAAGAGCTAGATTGTACCAGTCGAACTCTCAGTGGCATGAGAGTTTATAAACTAAGAAACATAGGTGAGCAAGGTAAGTCAAGGAAGGGTTCAAGAAATAAGCAGTCTAGCTTGTGGACTCCCAAAGACATGCAGGCTTTGGACTGGAGATGCTGAGTGCAGACAGACATTTCCACCAGTGTGAAGAACACATAGATGCTCAGGTGTGAGCTTGGGATGGGAAGGGTCTTGAGAAATCTGGGTCGAAAGGTGACCTCTGTGAATTTAAATATTGACTCTTGCAACTCAATCACTGAACCCCTAAGTTCACCTGATATTCTAGGAAGTAGAAAATAAAGAGGAAGAAAATATTTTCATGATGCATGATTGTCCCTATTTGATTTCTACGAACCTTAGCAACATCTTAATGATGCCAGCTAACTTCACCCAGAGCCTTTGATCTCTGCATCATCCCCAAACTATTGAGGCCTCTTCTCTGCCCGTTGAAATATTGTTATGTGGTTTATATATGGGCTATAAGTGGCACATAGGCTATTCATACAGCACTTAGCAGTTTATGAAGTTCTCCTTCATTTACTTCATCCATCCTCACGATTATGCTGTGAAACATTATGAAGTAGTTATTATAGAAACGGAGGTTCAAAATGTGTTTTTCCAATACAAAATGATTAATAAACTAGTGCTTGAAGTCAAGTTTTCTGAAATCCAATGATATATATACCACACCAGTGATATAAATACCACACTCAAACTTGGTATATATCCTTACAAAGGAGGAAAAAATTACCTCTCAAGACCTCTCCCCATATGAGGGGTCTGTGATTATTTTTATTATAATGTTTAGAAATAAACTAATAATTAATATAAGGTATAATTATTCTATTATAATCTTTCTTAAATCTGCTCAAACATAAAACAAGGTAAACCTATTATGGTTATAACTCTTAAAGAATTATAAAACTAAAATAAAAATAAAAGTAAATTTTAAAATATTTTAAAATACAAGTAAAAAATAAATACAAGTAAACTATAATAGGTTATAATAACAACAACATATTGGATGATGTTTGGCTGAATCTAAGTCACTATGCACACACACACACACACACACACACACACACACACAAAAAGGTATATTGCCTGCGTGGACATGTGTCCTTCTAAGTGCAGCACCTCTACTCTGCAGTGTGCAAAGTGCAGACAATTCTCCCACCACTTTCCTAGTATTTCAACCACTGCAAAATCTTCCACTGCTCTGCTCGCCTGGAACGAATGAATCATTTATGAATTAAGCTTCCATGTCTTAAAAGCGGCTTATTTATAAACACAAACATGGAGACTGGAGACAATGGCAGCATTCTGTTCTAAGAAGGTCATCTCTACATGTATTATGCATTTGAAAGGGATACCACCAGGAAAAAACATGGCCGGCCTATAAATCTGCCTCTCTGTATTTTCCTCATATGCAAGGCAATTACTAGAATCGTGATGTCTAATATACTAACCACCAGTCACATGTCACTATTTACATTTAAGTTTAAGTTAATTAGAATTAAATAAAGTTCAGTTCCTTAGTCACATTAATCACTTTTCAAATGCTCAATAACCCCACGTGGCTAGTAGCTGCCACATTGGATGGCACAGACATAGAACATTTCCAACATCACGACAAGTTCTATTGGATAGTGTATGTCCTAGATGCTATAATAAACTCTCTGACACATCAAAGTATATAGTTCTGACTTTGAGGAAGCTCAGGCTCTTGCACACATAAGGCTCTCCTGGGCCTCTTGACAGGTGTGCTTTGGAGTGGAGGTGGGGATTACTAGTTACAGCCTTGAAGCAGGACTATGTAGAACCAAAAGGCTGAACAAAACTCACACCCTACAGCTGGCACCTACGACCTGCTGCTGATTCCCTCCTCTTTGTGGGGTATAGTATGCTCGCCAGAATACTGCCACTCTTTGTAACACACACAGCTGCCCTGCCTGTCTAGCTCGACATCGATGGAATCTGTATGACCCTGAGTGTGTGAGGATTCATTTCCAGGGGTTCTCTGGGTAAAAAGGGACAAGTCATGAAATAAAATTGCAGGAGAAGGTCCTGTCTACTCATGCAGATTATCTACCTCAAAGCTCCATGACTCAAAATTTCTCATATTTGTTTAGCATAATCCTTTGGATTATAGATCAGACTCTATATGCCCAGGCTTAGAAGGTGGCGTGATAAAAGGTAGGGAATCAGTAAATTTATTTATTTCTGAACTCTTATTCAATAATTCGTTTATTCTCCTCTCCTCTTGTCAGAAAATCCAAGAGGGGATCCAAGAGAGCTTAGAGTCTCTTCTTGTCTGTACTTAGTGGTCCCCTACCTCAAGCTCCCCTGTGATTCTTCCCTATGTTTTTCTCAAAAGACATAATAAAAGCAAAAAGTCTCCTCAAAACCTATTTTGAATGAGAGGGAGAGACCACCAGTTAGAGATAGGCACCCTCCCCAACTACCAGCATGGCTTGGATTTAGAGACTAGACCTGCACGGTCTAATACAAATTTGATGGGAGCCACATATGTAATTTTAGATTTTTCCAGTAGTCACATTAAGGGAGAAAAAAGAAACAGGTGCATTTAATTTTAATATTTTATTTAACCCAATATATCTAAAATATTATCATTTTGACATGTAATCAATATTTTTAAGTTACTAATGTGATAATTTACATTCTTATCATTCATATTAGGTCTTCAAAATCCAATGTATATTTTAAACCTACAGCACAGCACATCTCAATTCAAACTAACCACATCTCGCATGCTCCATAGCTACATGCAGAGTGACTACTGAACCGGACTGTGCATGTCCCCAGGAATTTGGTTCTCCAAGGAAAATCTAGTCCATTGAATTCCATTTTAAAATTTATTTTCCATTGAAGTCAATCTCATTTTAGTAACCTGACCCACTTACAACATCTATGGGTCCTTTTGTATTTCTATCGCCATCCAAATGGTATTTGTAAATGATTCCCAGTTACCATCATCATGTTAAATAACACTCAACTCTCAATCTACCTCAGGTCAATATGTGCCTCCATCAAATAAAAATACCACTCCCTTTTTGTCATTTCCAATTTGCGAATCGTGTTCTACTCCCAATTTGCACTAGTTTGTGAGAAAAATGCTGAGAACTGCCAAGGTGAATAATAGCATTTTACATATATCTTTCTTCCAAAAATCTTGGCACTCTGGACAGATTTCAGCTCATTGCTCCTAACTACATACCTGTTTGGTAGAAAAGGGAGAACCATAAAAATAAAAATTCAAGGAGGAAGAGGAGTTGAACTGTCTTCTTGTTCAACCAACCAAATTCTTATGGAGCAGGGCAATGCTTTCATTTAACAGTTGGCAAAAGACAGCCTTTCTTCACATTTTCTCTCAGTTCCTGTGCCGTGAAAGAAAATCAGTCACCTGTAAACCAACCTCCCTCCTTATTCCTCCAAGAGAGATGGTGGGAGGATAAAAGCCTAAATGCCACTTAAACAGAAATGAGCAGCTCGGATGCCGCCCCAACCAGAGTACAAAGAGGTCAGGGCTGAATTTAAGGGGTCAGAGAAGCTAGTTTGAGGGTGTACATTTTTTAAATCCTCTATCACCCTCCTTTTTATTTTTTCCTAGGAAGAGTCCCGATTTTAAAAATCTAGGTTTTCCTTGTAGTGAGAAACAGATTCTTTATTCAAAGGCGCAATGGTGGATTGATAGAGAAAAGGTGGGTCACGGCTAAGATGAAGGCCCCACAAGGACGTGGCTTCCCAGTTCACCGTGGGAGGAGCTCAGGCCATCACTGGATACTGAGTACATCCAACAAAAGGCCATATCAGGCCATCACTGGATACTGAGTACATCCAACAAAAGAAGACTTCAGTCACCTGTCCAAACAATAAAATCTGAAGTCTTTTTGGTTCCTTTGGTACCAGGTTCTTCTTTGTAGGGCTTCCACTCCCAACTTTAGTTTCTACTAGTTCCCTGGACAAAACTCCTGTTCTCACCAGACCAGCCTCACTGCTCCCTGCACTCTCACAGGCCACTTCACTACAGATAAGCCTATTCGACCACCTCACATCAAACTGACACCTTTTCCCAAACGTGTCTCATATCCTTATCTCCTTAGTACCTCTCCATGTAAATGTTGTCTCCCCGCTTAACTCTAAGTTCCTAAAGGGCTGAGACTTAAGAACCATGGTTTAGTCATCCTTGAATCTCCCCACAGAAGCTGGTACCAATGCTTTCTTCACAGGCCACCTTGAAGGTGTGAATGTTGATGAAACTGACATTGAGAAAGGAGATGAGTGTGGTTCTGAAGTCATACACCATCATCACCCACCACAAAATCCTGTAGCCTAAATCACTTCCCGGTGTCAGTAAGAGGAATATATGGCTCAGAGCCACAGAATTGGCTCAAACTGCCCAATTCAAAACCAGGTCTTTTTTATTTTATTTTTTATTTTTTTTTAACATTGTATTTATAATCAAAGTTCGAGCTGCTCACCCCAGGTCTACCATAATGGAATGGAAGGAAAGGGTACAGGAAACGCAGACAGAGAAGAGGATGACATTCATTCACTCAACTGAACACACACACACACACACACACACACACACACACACACACACACAGCACCGATGGAGAGTGAAGATGCTTATACATCCACTTGTAATAGCAAAGACAGTCTGCGTCTCCCAGAAGATGCCTCTGGTAGCTAATCCATCTCTGCTGGGAAGCTGAGGCTCCCGAGGCTTCTATAACTCAGGACGTTGAAGTAGTCATGCTGCTCAGCATAGTCATCTCCCCTCTGCTCTCTGTAAAGACCTGCAGGCACAACTTCCACCTGGACACGGTTTCCATGGGGTGACAGCATACTGGGGCCCCACTCCTCCTGTGCAGATGCCGGTCTCCTGAGGTCACTTTCTACAGAATGGGTTCTGAGAAATTTCTTCTAAAAACAAACAAACTACAAAGTGAGTATGTAGGGATGTTATTCAAAAGTTACTCCCCAACATGATACATAATTATGATCCCTCTCTTCCTTACTTACACACACACACACACACACACACACAGGCAAAATTATGTTCTTACCAACACCAATTCTTTAACCCTTAATTTCTCAGCCTTGTCACAGTCAGATTTCAGCACTGATCACTGCACTAAAACGCCACTTGCTACATATGCAATGTGCCTTACACCCCATTTCTTCCTATTCTCTCAGCTTAATGAGGCAGCTTTCAGTCCCATTTCTCTCTTACTCTTTACTGCACCTGACGTTGTGGACTTCTTCTTATTTTTAAATGTTCTCCTTCTGTGGCTTCCATGGTGTCGCTCTTTCCTGGCTCTCCTCCCCCTTCTGTGAACCCCCACCTTCCTCTTCAGTCAGCCCTGCTCTTTTTTTACTGCCTACACATTAGTTCCCCAAATAAAGGGGTTTCCAAGGGTTCTGTCCTCTGTTCTCACATTCAGCACTCTCTCCTAGCCACCTCATCTAAATGCACATTTACAACCACCTTCGTTCCTCTGAAGATTCCCAGATCTTTATCCGAACCAGCCAGGTTTCTGTCCTGCGCTCCAGACCCAGATGTCCACCTGCCAACTGGACATGGCCACCTGATGATCTACAGCAAGCTCGGACTCAACCTTTCTCAAAAGAACCCATCAGATTCCCTCCTCCACAAATTGTTACTACCCCCACAGCCTCTGTCCTGGTTTATGGCACCAGCTGACCAGAAACCTGGAGGCTAATGTTAAACTCTAATGAGCCATAAAATCCCATCCTGTTTTACTCCCAAGTAGCTCTGAAATCTATTCCCTCTTTCTCATCCCTACTTCCATGTCTTATCTCTCACCTGTACCTCTATACTCACCTGCCTCTAGAGTGCCTCTTACCTCTAGCCCAATTTCCACACGGCCACCAGCAGAGTGATCTCTCAAAAATGAAAGTTGGATCATGCCATGCTTCTGCCTAAAAACTTTCGCTGGCTCCCGTTGTCTAAAGGAGCCACAGAAGGACTTCAACGAATTTGTAAAACCACTTAAATGGTATAAAAAACATTATGTGAGGGTGCATTCTTTTGGGAAGGAAGTCTATATTTAACTGCATTCCCCACTCAAGACTGTGTGCGATGCTCCCCCAAAATGCCCTTTGTGACTTGGCCACCCTCATCTTTCCAGCTTCACGTCCTGCAGTGCTTCCCTAACCAATGCCCTTGTGGCGTAGGGCCTGATACCAGAGAGATACCATTTCTTGAGAATGTGCTATGAGCACGGACTGAGCTAGCTTCTCACGCGATCTCAGCAACACTCCTTTTGAAGTTTCTACTTTTGAGTGAGCTAATAGGCACAGGCAGGTGCAGTCACTTGCCCAAGGACAAATCCAATTCTGACCTAGGTTCGTCTGACTCCAGGACATGCTCTTTGTCCTCGGCAAGCTGCCTCTCATCTTACAGCTTCCAGAATGCCAGGCACTGTTTCCTGCCTCTCCAGTTTTGTATATGTTGCACCCATTGTCCATTCCCTGTAGTTCCCTGAAAAAAGTTGTCTACTTAGTCTTCCAAACTCAGCTCCACAGCACGTTGTCCAAGAAGCCTTCTCTGACCTTCCCAGGAGAGCTACATTTTCCCCCATGTGCTAGAATATGGTCCTGGATGTTCTCTGCTGTAACACTGAGTGCTATCTGGAACTTACCTGTTTACCTGCTGTCTTCTCCGGGCCCCAAACTGTGAGCTCCCTGATGGAAGGGTCTGTGCTGTGTTCCACTTTGTAACCTCAGAGCCCATAATAGATGTTCAGTCTTAGGACTGAAATGCACGTGCACACATGCAGCACTACCCACACACACACACATTTTTCTACAGCCCCATACCTAAAAGAATTGGTTTTTCCAAATCAAAGTAGGGACTCATGGTCAGACAACTACAATTGCATTTGTGGGATAACAGGCCAGAACAGTGAAATCTGTTGAGGAGAATCAAGGATGTGAATGAAGTCAGCCGTCACATCCATATGAGAACATCATAGGTGAGGGTTCTGCAAAGGCAAGGAAATCAAAAAACAGCAGGCACAAACAGGATGGCAGAAGAAATGCTTACTGACACCCAATGCAAAGATGACAACTTCTCAGCCTTACCGGACACTGCTCTAAAACAGGTCGCTCACCCCCACCGTAGGTCTGAATGACAGAATCACAAAGAGCCACATACAGGCTTGGAAAACAATAGCAAACCAAATTTCATTCTGCTTTCCCCCCACCGCTTCCAAGATAGGAAACACCGGCACCATTACTGGCTAGCATCACGTTCAGCAGTGCACAAACATATGCAGGGAGCTGAGACGGAGGGTGGATGGGGTCGCATGGATGGGCACCATGAACAAATATGAAAAATTGAGATGATGCCACAACTGCAGACCCTGAGGTGCTGGACCTAGAGAGATGCCATAGCCTCAGAAGCACACACACAATTCAGGTAACCTCTCTCCACATGTTGTTTCCTTCATTCTTTTTCAGTAGAAGCAGTTGCACCTTATCTACCAAAAGTATAATAAAAAAGTGTTTTTCATAGGTCATGCCAATGCTATGCTTAAAAGAAGTACTATATCCCTTAACACAACCCAATTCATTTTTATAATATGTATACTCAATTCATTCTCAGAGAACTGCTGTGACCTTTTGTGCTGGTGTGTTCTCGTTCCCATTCTTAGACTTGTCACCCTTGCTTTTGAATCTTAAGACTCTTATGGCTTCCAAAAGTCCTCTGGGAAATGTAAATATGCCTGAGCTGGGTCTCTCAGCTGTTCTGTTTGCATTCCATCTTGCATTAGGGACTTTGTAATTATAATCAGTGTTAAAAAAAAAACAAGTCTGGGACCACTGCACTGCCAGGACAAACATTGCCCTCTTAAAGAATCTGAGGAGAATGGACAGTGGGGTTAGTGGTCATTGTCCTGGAGCTGGACACACCCATCTCTCCTTTACCTCACAGAAGGTTCCCTGAGGGCACTTTTGCCAATAGCTTCTTAGCAAATAATATTCATTCATTTAGTCATAATCGACCCATGCAATATAAATATTTATTGAGCATCAGGTATTATGAGGTGCTATAATAAATGAAATTTATAATAATTATAAGAACATAATTATAAGAACATGTATTTATAAGAATAATAGTTATTAATACATGCCAGGAAAAATGCCACGCGGTTTGCTTGAATTATATGACTTAAGTTTTTCCACAACGTCATGAAGGCAGCACCATAATTATTCTTAATTTATAGATGAGAAAACTGAAGCTCAGCAAGGTTAGGTGACACAGCTACTCAAGTGGTAGAGCCAGAATCTAAACCTATGTCTGCCTGAATCCAAAGGCCATGTTCCTAAATATTGCACCCTACTGGCTCTCAGAGTCTGTAGGGAATGCTGTTGGTGTCCTGCTCAGATCCTCTACACCTGGCTAGTGCGCCCATTCCCCAGTCCTGGGAGTATAGGGTGTGATTGCCTCACAGCTGACTCTTCAATGGAGAATTGTTCTCGGGCTTTCCCTGGTGAGGAGCCAGCAGTCAATAACTAACTGAAGTGGTTTTTAGGAAGCCAGCTCCTTGCCTCAAAGTACAACCAACTCTGCATACAATTCTTGGCTTCAACCAAGTCTCCAGCTAAGACCACATCATGCTGAGCTTTCTTCTTCCCTTAGCGCAGTGGTTCCCAACTGGTCTGTGGCCTGTTAGGAACCAGGCCACACAGCAGAAGGTGAGCAGCCAACACGCAAGCAAAGCGTCATCTGTATTTGCAGCCGCTCCCCAGCGTTAGCATCACCACCTGAGCTCCACCTCAGATCATGAGGCATTAGATTCTCATAGGAGGCCTGGTCCCTGGTGCCAAAAAGGTTGGGGACAGCTACCTTTGGTCTATCCTGCTTCCTTCAATACCCTTCATCTAAGAGGCTATCTCAATAAATCACTGTTACCAGAATTCACATGTCAGGCTCTGTTTCCAGCAACCAGATCTAAAACAGTTGCTTCTGGAAATGGCCCTAGATGGGATGTGGAAAGAGATCCCTCACCAGCTGAATGAGAATATAGGCCCTACCACTGGTGGTAGAAGGGGATGGGACACAGATAGAAGGGGATTATGAACTGGTGCAACAGCTCTGACACATGAGAAGTATGAGGCAAGTAATGACTATTAGGACCGTGGGATTGGGTGGCTTTTGCTAAATCCTCTGGTGCACTGAAGAGAGAAAATGACAGATCTATCAGCCACTGAAAGCAAAGTGTGAGAGTCAAAGGTCCTCCTCAGCAGCATTTAAAGAAGTTACTCCTCTCCAGTGGTGAAGACCAGACACAGGACCTGCTTGTAAGAGAGACAGAACTTCACAGAAGGCTGGATTCTAAGCCTGGGCAAGTCTCCTATACCGTTGTCTTGATAAGAAAAGTGGGGGATCTCTCATCCTCCTTTATTTCTCACCCTGCAGAAGTGCTGGACAGCCCAGCACTACTAAAGGACTGTTAACGTTAAACAAGCTAATGTACCAAAATCCCTAGTACAGGATGATGCCCAAGATGCACCAGACTCATAGTAGATAAATCAAACTCCCAGGGGAGTGGCTTAAGGGACAGGCAATTGTAGATGACAGCAAGATGGGGAGGAGGCAGGTTCAACCTTTCAGGAGCTCCCAGACAAGGGAAAGAACAGAAGAAGAGCATAAACAACTTTACTAAAAGGCAGAACAAGGACCGTGAAAAAGACACAAAAAGCATTGGGAGAGATCACATCTAGGTCTCTCTCTGGACAGAAAGAGGGTGCGAAAGGATCAGGGTGCCAGGGGTGAGGTGCCCATGACTGCGCTGTGCAGCCTGAGTCGTTACCTTTCTGGCCAATGCAATCGCCGCGATGACCGCTATGCAGATGATGACTAGCGCTGTGGCTCCGAGCAGTGGGGTCAGGAACCTAGAGCTGTGCTCAGCCTCTAGAGAGGACAAAATAAAGGGAGTGGGCTGAGGCCAGAAGCAAGGGGAAGGTGCAGCATCAGGGCACAGAGGCGGGTATTGGCCCGGCCTTTCTCCACCCACACACAGCACTGGAGTCTCTAAGCTCAGCTTTTGGGAAAGCAGAGTATCTGCCAAGTCCATCATGAAACATTGACTGATCCCTTGAGCAGTGGCGGACCTCACACGTGTGACACCAGAGCAGACCATTTTTAACACTCCTTTCCTCTGTGTGGCAAACTCACCACTACTAATAATCATGAAATGAAATGACATCCAGAAAAAATGGAAAATGAATATTTTCTTTTGTTACACTTCACATTTATAATCATACCAGTAAAAGTATTTTATTTAATTAAAAATTAAAATTAAAGTACAAAAAAAGTAAAGAAACCATACAACCTTTCACCTTAAGCCCATAATATTTGACCACCTAGGCTGAGACCCCAGAGGGAGTGAGGTTCTGGGACTTTCTTTATCTTTGCTGTTTCTCAGCACTTGACACACAGCAGGTGCTTAATAAATATTTGTGGTATGAATTAAAGCATGAACAAGTGAACTTCTATTAAGATATAAAGTGTAACTGGAAGGAAGAAGAGGAAGGAAGGGAGTTTTGAAGAGATGAGTGATACTCGATCCAAGAGAATGTGAGAGAAATCGAACAGTTATCTGGATGTGTGCTGGGCTGCAGGAGGAAGGGTTTCCAGGCTGCTTCATCCCATCTCCACTTCCTTCCCAGGTGTCCAGAGAAGTCTTGAAAAGAGAAGCGTGTAGTAGAGGCCAGGCTCACTTCCTTTGAACTAAAGGCTTAGATTGCCAGAAAGGTGGCTATGGAATGCAATCCCTTAGGACAAGGGCAGTGCCCACAGTTCCCACGTGGTACCAGGCAGAGGATGGGAGGAAGCCCAAATCCCCTAGAATGTGTTCCTCCTGCCCTGAGGACTCAGTCCCCTGTCTGGCTACAGGTGGAAAACAGGGCAGATGGGGAGCAAAGCGGTCATGGAGGACACAGTTGGGAGGTCCAGAGGGACTGCAGAGGGCTGTGCACAGAAAAGGATGTAGGCTCTTCCTCGCATGCTGCATTAGTCTATGTCGGAGCCAGCCAAGAAGTAGCCTTTGAAAACAAACTTCAAGGTAACCTTTTATCTTCTCAGTTTCACATATTTTGCTGACTCAGATAATTTAATCTCCAACACAACTGACAGCAGCAAATAGAAGTTCTGAGGGTGTAGTTTTGTGAAACCAGAACACCTGTGTTAAAATCAGCTCTAACGCTCTGAGCAACTCCAGGTCTCTGCTTCCACTTCCGTCAGTCAGATAGGAATCATATTCATAGCTAACAGTTATTTAGGGCTTACCATGTTCCAGGGCATTTTCTGTTCTATAGGCATTTTCTTGTACTAAGTAATTCAATCCTACATTAGCATCTCATAAAGTCTTACATCTACCTCATTGAGAAAATCTATGCACAGAGTTGCTAAGAAATCTTGTCTGAGGCCAACAGCAGAACCAGGATTTAACCTAGGTTGTCTGGCATCAGTCTGAGTTCGTAACCACTCTGCTATACTGTCTCTCAGATATGATAATAACCCTTTCTCATCTTCCAGAGAACTGATTTAAGTGTCCAGGTGGATAATGAATGTGAGAGCATTTTGATAACCATGAAGTATGCACGAATGTAAATTATTACACATTTACACCTAGCACACAGCTTTGTTTTTAACCAGGTATAATCCTTTATAAACTAATTTCCAAGATGGATGCTAAACTAATAAATAAGAACCTTTCCCAGATGACCTTACAACTTGTCTTCCTAGTAAATACACATAGATGTCCTTCTTATACCCAAAAAGTGTGGTTCACAATCCTGGCTGCACATTCGAGTCACCAATGACACTCTTAGAGCCTATCCCATCCTGGCTCTGCCCCTAGAGAATCTGACTGAATTGGTCTGGGATGGGGCGCTGCCATCAGCATCATTGAAAAGCTCCCGGTTGATGTGAAGATGAGCCAAGGGTGAGAGGCCCTGCTTCGTAGTGTTTGGCAGGAACGCATTTTCTACCCTAGAGGATGAGGGTCATCAACCACTCTGCTCCAGAGGGCATACCTGAGTTTAGCAGGACCTTCAGGAAGATTCTCCCTTTGTACATCCCATCGGGGAAGGTATAATAGATGCAGAAGTACTCCCCTGTGTCGTTCGCAGTCAGCGAATGGAGGGTGAGGCTCAGGTCAGAGCCGGGGACCACTCGCTCCCTGAAGGCTGGGGAGGTGTGCCACCCCAACTTAGCATGATGAATGGCCAAAAGTTTGTCCTGCTGCTCCCAGTTGACCTGAGTCACTGCGGCAGTGGTGAAGGAGAGGTGACATTGTAAGTTGACAGAGCCACCTTCCTCTGCAGAAATGTTCCCCACAGTTACTATTCTGCCTGTCACAGCTCCTAGGGAAGGGGAAAAAGCATGCATGAGTCCTAGGTCAACAGCTGACCTCAAACCTTCCTGTAGAAATTCCACCCTCAGATGGTTCAGAAAGCAACATAAAAACTAATTTACACTACAGTTTTTAAATATTTGTGTCCGCTTTTAATACATAAGGAAATAGATTTAACATACATTCAATCTATAATGGCAGAATCTCCAGAATCTGGGAAGAAGACATTTTGATCCACAGAAAATGTACAACGTTTTTCTAGAAGTTTCCTCAAGGATGTAAGAACAGACGATGGAGCGGAAGTGAATTTATACTAGCAAACTGATTATTCTTTCTTCTTAGTCCCTATTGCTCCTCCTGCTTCCTTTCTTGTCTTGGCCTGTCAGACACCCCCAACCCCAAGTCCTTCATCTGCCACCCAAAACAGAAATGTGCTTCCTTCTCAGAGAAGAGAAGTGGGACACAGGACTCTGAAAACTGTTGTTTCCTTCCCACAGACAGATATAGCATTCACTCTCAGCCTTCCCCCCACAACCCGCCCCCCCCCGCCCCCCGTTCCTCTTCCCTGGTCTC
Organism: Pteropus medius; assembly: GCF_902729225.1. NCBI lineage: Eukaryota > Metazoa > Chordata > Mammalia > Chiroptera > Pteropodidae > Pteropus > Pteropus medius. Next base: position 905,161 of record NW_024351543.1, on the reverse strand, counting down.
CCTCTTCCTTAGGTTCCAGGCTAGATTTTCAGTCCTTACCTGAGACAAGGAGGGGAGTCTGCCTCAGCCCCTGGGCCCAGATCAGGAGAAGACACCACTGCATGCTTCTGCCCAGGGGGCCTACAGAAAGCACATGTGGCCTCTCCTGCCACCGAAACAGGCCGACTGCAGATGGCAGGGTGAAACTGAGCCTGTGAGGAAAGAGGGTCTCGGAAAAACTGAGTTCAGCAAAAACAAAGACAGATAAATCTCTCAACAAGTACACAAACTGCATAGGGCTGGCCACAAGAAAGACCATGAAGGAAACACATTAAACAATAAGCAAAAATGTGGTTAGAAGTACACTACATGGTCTTTGGATTACATTAGTCAATATATTTTTTTAAGTTCTCTTACGGCACTTCCTAAAAAAAAAATCAGCCATTATCTAATGAGTTCAGTGCATCTGTGTCATTCCAAGATTCTGTAGAATCTGTTACCAATGGAATTCACTTGCTCTCCCTGACTTCATTCTACTAAAGAATGTGCAAAGATATGAGAAACTTAAGTCTGCGCACTTATTGGCCAGGAACTGCTCTTGAAATCTAATGAACCAATGAGCAAGAGGCATTTACTCTGGCAACAAGACATGGGTGGGACAAAAGTCTTGGACAAACACAACAATTTTTCCTTGAATGGGGTCCTCTCCTTAAGTCTTGTACCTTCTGCCTTATTTGTCTCAACTGAGACTTTGCTGAGTTCTGGCTTAGTCTCTCTGACCCACTATTATCACAGGAGACCAGAAGAGTGAGTTTTCTTGTGCATGGTGACTCCATGAAAACCGGGAATTCAGAGAAGGGCAAGCTCCAGTTGCCTAACCCTAGAAAGGGATTAGTTCAGCAGTCCCCAACCTTTTGGCACCAGGGACCGGTACTCTTATGAGAATCTAATGTCTCATGATCTGAGGTGGAGCTGAGGAGGTGATGCTAGCACTGCGTAATGGCTGCAAATACAGAAGAAGCTTCGCTCGCTCACCTGCTGCTCATCTCCTGCTTTGCGACCCAGTTCCTAACAGGCCACAGTACTGGTCCGTAGCCCAGGGGTTGGAGACCCCTGGATTAGTTGATCCTTGCCTGGAGATCTCAGCTCATCATCAAATCCTACCGTTGACTCATTCTCCCTCCCCACTGCCTTCATTCATTTGAAAGTCGCTGAGTGCTTACAAAGCACCAGTCTCAACACCAGGCTCTGGAGACACAGAGGTGAATCATCATAGCCCTGCCCTCAGTTCACAGTCAAAACTTGCTCTCTGGCGAAGCCACACTCTGCGAGGAGGAGGTGGGGAGGTCCACATTCACCTGCTTCTAGAGCTCACCGCTGCTGTTCTGGGCGTGCTCCATGGTGCATAACCCGAAAATCTACAATTCCAACAGGGGAAGCATCTGAAGCCTGGAGCTCTGTCCCCACAATTCCAGGCATGCATCCTGAGCATTCTACACTCTTCAGGCTCCTGTCTTCCTTCTCCACTTCAAGATGCTCCATCTCAGACCAATTTCCTCCCCTCCCTGGGTCCAGCCTATTCCCAACACTACACCATGACCCATGAACCAACCCCTCACAGCTCACCTCCAGCCCCTTAGACAATATATGCCTCACCAGCTTCTCTCTGCCTTTCCCAAATTCAACCTGTCCTTCAAGGCTTACATCAATATACAACACCGCTCTTTCCAACAATCACAGTCCCTTCAGCTAAAACAGCAATAACACCTAGTGTCTGAGGCTGAACTGGTAGGGTGTTTCCAAAACTCGTTGTCAAGACAGGGAAAGCAGGAGTGGGACAGCCAAGAGCAGCTAGTGGGACCAGAACACAGAGAGAGGTGGACACTGGGGTCTGCGCTATAACAAATTTACAACCTGTGTTTCCATAGTGGGGGGTGGGTGGAAACCATAGAGGCAGGGCCTGGCCTGTCTTATATAACAAGAAATCCAAAGTAGTTAAAGTATTGATCTATTTGTTTCTGAGCAATTAGTCTAAAGAAGAACACAATCATGTTCATTTTGATGAATGATGCTCCCAAAGACATTTGAGGATGGCGATTAGCAGACTATAGAGTAAGAAGTATCTGGCTTGGTGACTTTGGGAAAATTATTCTGCCTCCTTAAGACTCAGTTTCCTCATCTGCAATGAGAACAATAGTATCTCCTCCCACCTCCAGCATAAGGTAATTGCGAGAATTCAGTGAATTAACATTTGGTAAGGTGTTTAGCACAGTGCCTGGAACACAGGAAGTATTCGAAACATCAAAGGTATTGATAATAATATTAATTAAGAAGTAAAACGAAAATCAGAAGAGAATATCTCTCTCAATCTATGTAATATATTTGCCAGGAGTAAAACCCTGGTCTCTAAACTCCAAAGCTAGGGTTCGAGACAACCTTTTTGCTCTGTCATATGCATCTGATATAAAAAATATATGAGGATAAAATGTTCCTGCAGAAAAGAAGCCACTGTACCAGCCGGACCCTAAAGAGGCTTCGGATGAAGGTGAAATGACAGAAGAGTCTTCCAGGGAACCTTCCATAGTCCCTCTTGGAGCCACCCACTCAGCAGTGGCTGCAGTCAGAGCTAAGCAACACAGCTCTGAGGAGCAGGTGTGCACTGAGAGGTGTGAGCTGAGCCTTTGGGGCCAATAGGCAATCCCTGTGGCACAGCATAAACCTCTGAGGTCAGTCAGATGCGAACTCATTCCATTTAAAACTTTTAAAAAGAGTCACCATAGTTTTCCCTCCCCACACTTTTGGGGTTGCAGGATGACCAGGTCTAGTTGGCCTTGATGCAGCTAGATGTGTATAGGTGCAAGGGAAGGGCCTCTACTTGCATGTAAAGGGCAAAGAAGTGCTGGCCTAGAATGCAAAACATTCCCGGGGACCCTCAAGAACGTTCGCAGCGCAGCCTTCCCCTCAACCCTGTAAGCTCCGCCCACATGAACCCACAGCCCGTTCCACCGGCAACACTTGGAAATCTGTGGCCCGGTGGGGATTACAGCACTGGGCGAACACAGCTGAGAGTGGTCACACTTTCCACAAGGCCTATGACTTGTACACATAAAACACTACCTAGAGTTCTCTCAGGGCACTTACCAATCTCTCAGCAGTGTCTTTGAACTTCAGCCTCTCCGAAGTCTTGCCTCTGGCTCAGACATGGTGGAGGAGCTTCAGGCATATCACAACTTCTCTCTCCTTTCCTTGCCTCTAACCAAGTGCAACGTTCTGCAGCTGCAGGATTGGTGACCTCCTCAGCCAAGGGCTCTCACTCTCTATCTCAAAGACCAGCGCCTCCTGGTGGTAGGCTCTCTTGTGGGGGAAGGGGCAAGAAGATCTTTAATGCATGCAGGTCCACAGAGGGTTGTAGGAGCAGAGAGACAGGAAGTGGGCAAGTGGAGAGAACACAGCTGCCCAAGACACCCAGAAGGGTGCTCTCCACAAGAAGAGAGCCACCTCAGAAAATCAAAGACTAAACATGAAAGAAATGTCTATCGCCGCGGGGTTTGTTGGTTAAAACTGGCTCATGGTAAATGCAAATAGGCAGAATTTGGGTGTGAGATTGCTAACTGTTATTCCAAGTTCCCTAGGGAGAGGTGACTTGTGAGAACCTCTCTGACAAAGGCTGCCAAAGACTTTGGTGGACTATGGGGAATTTGCTTTCCCAACTGTGAAAATAGAATAGTGACCTCCCCCTCCCCCCAGCCCCAGGAGAGGTTAGAATGCAGAGTCAGAAGAAAAGTCTTTGGGAGGAAGCAGCTGACCTCTCACCTTAGGCCTTTCCTGCAGCCTCTCTTTAAAGCCCTCCCACCCACTGACATCCTGGGTGTGATTATATTGTCAATTCACCCTCCCTAGTCCCATCTGCCTTAGGAAAGGTATCGTCTGCCCCTAGAAATTTAGTTCCTACTTCCTACTCCCTGGAGCCTGTAACATCCAGGACAGCTAGGATTGAAATAGAAGTACAAGTGAACATCTTTCATTCAAAGAACCACTGAATCATCAAGTGCTCTCCCTTCACCAACAAAAAGAATGCCAGGCCTAGATGGCTTCACAGGAGGACTCTAACACATCTTTAAAGAGCATGTTAGTTAAAATATACAGACTCTAATGTTAGTTAAAATATACAGACATAGGACATAAATGAAAACTTCCAAATTAGTTTTATAAAGTGAATTTCAAAATGATACAAAAATTACTAAGATTAAAAAACCAGATTTTAATCTCACTTACAAATATTAAGTAAAAAATTCTAAATAAAATATTGATGCATAGACCCCTATAACGTATTAAGCAAAATACGTAATAACAAAGTAGAATTTATTCCATGGTTGTCACGATGATTCAATACTAGAAAATCTATTAATATTGAATATTAGGTCTACATAAGAAAATCATATGGATATTTCCTTTGATGCTGAAAAGAAAATTCAATCTCATGACTGATTAAATAAAAAACACTCAGTAAAATAAAAATTGATAAATTCTGTTGCAACATAATTACACGCACACATACACCAGCCCCAAAGCAAATGTCTCTTTTGACAGGAAAACTCTAGAGTTCCCACAAAAATCAGATAAGGCAAGAATACTCATTATTGCTACAATTAGTTAACTTTTCAGAAGCATTAGCCAATTCAATTAAATAAGAGCAACCGTTAAAGGCATAAGAATTAGAAATAAAGATTAAAAATTATTTCTAGTTATTGATACTAATATAAATGGAAACTCCAAGAGGATTAATTTTAAAATACCACAAAAAATAGAATTCTGCAAAATTTGCAGGATAAAAAATTAATAAAAATAAACAAATAGTCTGCCCATGTATAACCATTAACCAGTTAGAAGATATTTTAGAAGGAATCCCCATTTACGATGGCAGCAAAAAAAGATAAAGTACTTAGGAATAAATTTGACAAGAAACGTGCAAAAGCCATATGAACAAAATCTTTACTCCAATAAATCAGCTATCCAAATATATTTTTAAAGGAAACCATACAAATACTAAAAGAAAACCTAGGTGACTTTCTTTAAAATCTGGAAGTAGAGAAAATCTTTTTCACTATGACTCAAAATCTAGAATCATAAATACAATTTGGTGAGGAATCTGACTACATCATTTAAAAAAAAAAAAAAGAGCTTTCACATTTAAAACACCATGAAAGTCAAAAGATAAATGATAAGCTAGAAAAAACATTTGGGACTTGTTTCACAATCTAATAATTCATCACCTTAACATAAAGAGTTCCTAGAAATCAAGAAGGAAGAGACCAAGAACACTGAACAGGTCAAAATACACGAACTGGCAGTTCATAGGAAAAAGGAAATACAAATGTTCCTTAGACGTACAGAAAGTTCCTCAACCCCAGTCACAAAGAGGGAGTATATGCAATAAAACTACATTGTGATACCAATTCTCCTCTACCAAACTGGCAAAGCTAGAGAGAAACAAATGCTGTCATTCACATATTGCTGTTGAGAGTATGAATCGTACAAGTCTTTCAGAGGAGAATTTGTCAATATCTATTGAGATCGCAGTCTGCGGTTATTCTTTGACCCAGGAATACCACTTCTCAAAATCTGTTCTAAGGACATAACTGCACATATATGAAATGACATATGCACAAAGTTTATTCACTGAGGCATTATATGTACTAGCAAAAAAAGAAAAGAAAAAAGAAACATGAAACAATTGAAATTCTTCATCAATATGTGCTGGTTGAATAAACTATGGTATCCAGTCCCTTACTGAATAAACTACGGTACCTCCACATGACTGTGAACGAGGTAACCATAAGAATGAAAGCATATCAAAGTATTGATATGGAGCGATTTCCAGAGACATTGTAGAATAAAAAAGCAAGGTGCCAAAAAGTGTGTATAGTATGCTACATTTGTGAAAAGGGGTAAAAGGGAGTTAGTATACAAGTATGAATTTGCCTATATTTATAATAAAAAACACTGCAAGAATTAATCAGAAATTAATTTTTACAATTGGTTACCATTAGGTGAAGGGCGAGTGGGTGGGAGGAAGGGACTGAGATGAAAGGCAAACTTCCTTGGGTATAGCTTCTAACTTCTAAGACACGTAACTGTTTTACATATTCAAAAAATACATGTACAATTTAAATACATATACAATTTAATACATAAACAAATTAATCTAATTGCATATAAAATTAATAATGTAATTACACAGGGAAAATAATCATTTCAACTGAGTTTAAAACTTAGCCCTTTTATTCCCTTGGTGGAATATATTTTAGGATATAAAATATATTCTATTCATTCAATTGTATTGTTATTTTGAAATACCAATATGATAAATAAGTAATTATATTAAAGGCGTTAGAAACCACTTTTCAGCATAAGAAAAAATAGATGAAAGTATAAATTCAAATAATTAAGTAAAACCCTGTAACATTAAATTTGAATTTGAACTATCAATACAAAGCCATGATTTAAAGGAATATACATATTGTCTAACGCAGTCCATTGAAAGCCAAAAATCAACAATATTTCAGTAGCAAGTATCCCAGGAACCAGATTATGGTTTCTAAAGCCATTCTGCATTTGAGGAAACAGCTTCTGAGAGAAATGGCTGATTTCAGGTTTGGGGCGAGGAATGTATAAGGCAAGCATGGAGCAGCTCATTCTCACAGGAAATAAAGGATCTTTCAAAGATTAATGGAATCATGTCAAAAAGACCAGACCATTTGCAGGGGCCCCGAGTGGGCCAGAATTGGGCCATTTAAAGTGTGAAAAATAAAAATGGCTATAAGAATATATTAAAGGCCATAAATCTATAAGTGACACTCCAAAAACAGAAAATAAAACAAAACAAAACAAAACAAAACAAAACAACCCTCATTTGTCACTACTGGAGGTAGTTATTACACCAACTCCTTGTTCTGAAAATTGGTAATTAAAATTAAAAACATTTATCCTGTCTTTTCATTTGGAACTATATTTAAGGATAATTAAATAGCCTCAGTTGGTGAGGGAGACTGCTTCTTTGCAGAATAATTCCAGCTAATAAATATAGAATAAATTTGGTAAATTCTAACGAAATAGTTGATTTAACTGAGAATCATCAATGGAAACTGAAACCGTTAGGTGAAATGTGATGGCAAAGTAGATGCTCCGAGGTGCTAAAGCAGCCTCCACAGACAGCTTGCCGGTCACAGGGGGGAAATGTCACTGCTCATGGGAGGGATCAAGCTGTCCCTACTTTACCCCAGTGGCTGAATCTAAACATCGCTTAAATTTGAACAACCAGACATACATATGCCATCTAATGGGACCCAATATGAAGTGTACAGTATTACCTATGAAATCTTACCTAAAATGCTTAAAGTGTTTAATCTGAATCTAATCGGGCCTTTAGGCCTAACTTTTAACTTATAGGAAACCCAACACAGCACACAGGTACGTGAGTTAAATTACTCCGCTAAAAAGCAGGGAAAAAATGCAAAATGTGAGGCAGTAGCTTCAGCAAGACAAAATCATGGGAAAAAAACAGAGGAGGAAGACTAGTTTAGATTAAAATAAATTTAGGGAATAAAACAGCCAAATGCAGTTCAAGTCCTTGATTGACCCCTGGTTTGAACAAAGACATTTTGGGGACAGATGTAAGAAAGCAAATGTGGATTGGACCTTAATATATCAATCAGCTACTGTTAGTTTTATTAAGTGTGTGCTATGACCTGCATGGTGTACCCTGCCTCCCCACATTCATTTGTTGAAGTCCTAATTCGTACTACTTTAGAATGTAATTGTATTTGGAGATAAGGTCTCTAAAGAGGTGGTTAAGTTAAAATGAGGTTGTTAGGGTAGGCCCTAATCCAATATGACAGTTGTCCTTATAAAAATGGAAATTTGGACATGAAGAGATTGACATATGGACAGAGGAACGACAAGTGAGGAGACAGTGAGAAAGTAGTCATCTGCAAGCCAAGGAGAGAGGGAAGCCTCGGAAGAAACCAAACCTGCTGACACCGTGATCTCAGACTTCTAGCTTCTGGGACCGTGAGACAATAAATTTCTGTTGTTTAAGACTCCCAGCCTGTGGTATTTTGTTATGGAAGCCCTAGTAAACTAATACAGTATAATACTGATATCATGGTTACATAGGAAATTTTTTTTAGCAATTTCTACTGAAGTTTTGAAGTGTAAAATGTCATAATGTCTGCAATTTTTAAATCCTTAAAAAATAATGAACTAAAGGTGGCAAAATGTTGATTGGTAAATTTAGGTGATGGGTATTAATTATCTTTCTATTTCTCTGTAGACTCAAAATTCATAGTAAAAATTCAAAATTAAAAGAAAGGAAACATTCGAGTGTATCTGGGAGGAGGACGCAAAGGCAGGATGGGGGAGCAGGAGGACAAAGAACCCAGAGAGGAGATCCTTTAAAGGAGACCCCTGTCTGTTGCAGGATTGACCTCAGTGCCTCCATCTTTTACCACATCTGAACATGATACAAGGTAATTCGAATGAAAATGTACATTGCATCAGAGGAATTGCCAATAGCAAGGCTGCTAAAAGGGAACAATTAAAAATGAATTTGGTTTAGCTATAAAACATTACTAATTTCAGTCACTTACATGAACTACTAAACATTTATATATAAATACTGTTTAGCTTAATAATAATGAGGCACACGACTGAAGAATACAGTTGGAAATACGTAATTAATTTAAAATGTCATAATGAATGAAAGAGCTTTTCAGTACCTAGCCGAATTCCTCATACTGGATAGACAGTTCCTAGTCTGAGCTAAGGCTGCTTGATTCTCTGTCATAACAAATCTAACAACCCTAACACATTACTCCATGTCAATCAATCAACAAATATTGAGCCCTTACTTTGCAAAACTGCTATGCGAGGCATCATGGTTGATATAAAGAAAAAAAGTTTACTCAAAGAGTTTACAATCTAATTAGGATGTTTTACACCCAAACAAAAATCATGTAAAATATAATATAGGCTATAAGTGCAAATTATTGTACAGATGAGCAAAAGGTAAATTTAAAAGATAGCCATTTGTATCAGGTAAAAGGTGAAAGAGGTCATTGTGTGAGTGAAGCAAGGATGTCTAATCTCAGAGCAAGGAGATGCACCTGAAATATTAAGGTCAATGTGGAAGCAGTAACAACCTTCAGCATGCAGCTGATGCCTGGACAGAGTCGTGGGGACAGTGTCAGGCCGCATCCCCATTCACGTGCTGCTGCATCTCAAAAATTAGGATGGGAAACTCAGGCCTGCTTAGACTGAATGTTTACAAACATGTAGTATGAGAAACAAAACATATTATGATTGTGGATGGCATTGTGGCTCAAGAGGAAAAAATGAACAAAGTCTCAGTAAAGAGGGGTTTATTGAATCCCAAGTCCCCACCTTGTCTCACAGGGGTTGATGTGCAGAGCATGCTCCCTTGGTCAAGCAGGTCAAGCGGTCAACACAAATGCTTGGCGCTCTTCTAAAAACAGCTCGGAACACTGTGCCTCCTGTGGGGCTGGAGGGCAAGTAGAAGAGTCAGACTGTGCCCCACAGTCATTCTGGCTCAACACACAGCCAGGTTCTCTTTGCCTAACGGAATAGAAGCTACACTTACAGAGTGAATAAAGACTTCAAAAGAGAGGTGAGACATGATCTGAGGTCTAAATAACCAAGAGCGCATAGAATTCTGCCAGGAGGAAAAAGAAGCGTCAAAGTTGAGATGTGGCCTCCAGAACTCTATCTGGTTTTCAGGAAGACCTTGCCCGTTCCCCTTCCACCAAGCCAAACCACCTCCTACCTCGATTTTATAGTAAAGACTGCTGCTAATGAGAAGATTTCATGCAGGACTAAGCCCAGCATGGCTTCTCTTCCTCTTAATGGTTGATAGTATCAGAAGTCCAGGCCTTCAAGATAAATGCTGGTCACCTGGATTCCTCTTCTTTTGCCTCTCTACTCTGACCCAGTTTCCCACCCTTCTTGCCTCCCTGACTCCAAACTCTCCCATTCTGCCCCTTGAGTCTAATGGATTGTCATCAGCAATACCCCTTTTATCTTCAAAGTCTTCTTTAAATCACTGGTTTTCAAAATGTGGGCCTGGCCCAGCAGCATCACATTGCTTAAAAACTTGGAAGAAATGCAAATTCCTGGGCCCTACCCTAGACCCACTGAATCTGACTCTCTGGAGGTTGGGGCCAGCAGTCTACATTGTAAGAAGCCCTCCAGGTGGCTGAGCAGATGCTAAAGTCCATCTGCAAGGACTCTCCATTTAGATCTTCAATAAGCTTATCTTACTGCCTTGATCAATGCAGTGGCCCACGTCCCTTCTTGCATATTAATTAAAATATTCCACTCTAAAACAGCAATAAGGCCACCTTTTCTACCTTTCATTCTCACTTCTAACTTCCAATATCACCCTACTAACACACACACTCACACACACCACACACACACACACACACACACACACACACACATTATTCCTGAATCATCATGTCTGAATTTCTTAGAAATAATTCTATTTTCTTTTACCCTGAAAGAATGATCACATTTTTTTCCTTTTTCTTCCACACACCATCACTTAAAAAGAATTTAAGCAGTGAACTCCCAAATGTTTATACTCATATAAAGTATGTATACATATGACTGTAGTTATATATTTTATACATTATAAAACAAAAACACTAGAAAATATTAATGAGTAGGTAAAAATACTGAAATAACAAATGTGAAGTCTTCTTTATGCACTCCAGTAACTCATTCTTTACAAATTACTTTGGAGACTTCCGCTTTGAAGAAATCAAGACATTGCAAGGACCATGCTTCCAGTACATATGGATCCTCTGACTAGAGGTACAAGTTACATTTTTGCAGTTGTGTGATCGTAAATGATTAACGACAGATCTCAGGGGGGAAAAGAAGGTGCCAGGTTTATAGCCTTTGTCAATATCAGTTGTGTAAAAACTCTCACTGTGGTGATTTTAAGTTACCAACATGATGTCACTGAATGTGAAGTGCACAATTGTCTCGAACAACCCAGTACAAGCCAGCTCCGACACTGGATTTTTGTGATCAATGCTTTTCGATTAAGGTCTATTTTTCAGTTAATTCCCTTTCTTCCAGGGAACTGGTCTCCTAATTAAACATTTTCTAACTAACTTGCTCTCTTTTAATTTCTCAAAGCCCTGCTAAGGCTGAGGTAGATCTTCAGTCCTTCTGGCTTTGGTGGGGGCCTCCAGGTCCGATATGGGAGAGCCAGATGGTCACCTGAGATTTGTCCACTTGCGGGCAAGAGTAGAGAGAAAGAGAAGCAGTGACAGTTATGCCTTGGAATTCCCTACCACCTGGCCCTATGTCAAAGACGTAGGCTTCTGCCAATCAACCAGCCCATACAAAGGGGCCCTGGGATTTACATTTCTCCAAAACCCACACTCCTTAACTCCAGTAGCTCCTGCCTCCCTGTTCCCCTCCCCACATGCAAACTCCAAACCTGACAGTGGCAAGAAGGTAGGAGCTCTTGAAATTTTAGAGCTAAATAAAAGTAAAAAGTGCTTATTAATGTGAATATTACTAATGTGAATGGAGTAGTTACTAGGTGCCAAGCATAGTTCCAACTTCTTTATAAGGTGAGTACAACTAGTATTGCCATTTTGAAAATGAAGAAACAGGTTTGGAGAGGTTAGACAATCTGCCCAAGGTCACATAGCTAATAAGAAGTAAAATTTGGATTCAAACCCAACCAGGCTGACCCCAAAGCCCATGCTTACAGTGACTCACATTCTCCCACCGACCTCTACTATCCAATGTCTTCTGGGTGACTGTCACCAAGGTGGGCTCTGCATGGGGTAGGAAACCCAGAGAAGTGTGCCCCTGTCCTCAAGATGCTTTCTGAAAGCTTACAGATTCCTTAGGAAAGCAACACTAATATAAATGAGATAATTAGAAAATCTTAGCTGACAGCCTGTAATTAGCTGTAATGTAATATCCTCCGTGGCTGAGAAAAGTGCTTCCTGGTGGAGGCCATGAGACCTAACCCCTGCCTCCAGAGCTATAATCACTCTTCTAAAAAATCTGAATCTAGGTCAGATGGGACCCTTGGCCTGCAATCTGGTACTGTAATTCTCTCTCCCAAGGAATCCCATCTGACCAAGTGATATAGCCATTAAATAGCTATATAAAGCTGCATTGTATACACAGTTTTATCCAATTTTCGCAGACTAATGAGAAAATATTTTTAAACCTCTTTATAAAAGTTCCTGGTTCTCAAGTGCCATAGCAGCCCCAAGGCTGAGATCAGGCCTTTCATTTCATCCTCTCTCTGGTGGTTATCAATTTTTCGAGGTTGCCCAATACAGTCCACCCTAGACTGACAACACAGATAGAAAATTAGGTATCCCTGAAGAAAAAGAAACTTTAGAAGTCCAGGATTGTTCCTATTCTCATTGTTGTGGAACAAGCTACCCAAAAACTTAGTGACTTAAAACAGCAGCCATTTATTTATCTTTCACAATTTTTGTGGGTGGCAAATTCTTGATTGGGTGAGTATATTAGTTTGTTAGGGCTGCCATAACAAAAGACCACAGACTGGTGCTTTAAACAACAGAAATCTATTTTCTCACAGTTCTGGAGGCTAGAAGTCTAAGACCAAGGTTTTGGCAAGGAGGGTCGATTTCTTCTGAGGCCCGTTAAAAGTGACAAGATTTGGCCTAAGATGAAGCTGCTCATGCTAAGCCCCACATGGGCAAACCAAAATTAAATTTCTATGCTCTCCCAGGAAAGGAAGGCCTAGGTCAACCAAGGAGTGCTTGCCTGCTCAGCCCAAGTTCCCCGACCTGGCTCCAAAAGCTCCCTTTTCCCCACATAAGCAAAGTAACCTTGCTTTAACCAATCAGCAAATGCCCAATGTAACTCTTTTTTCCTGCTCACTCTGGTCTTTAAAATCCCTCTTGCTTTGTACAACACTTTGGAGTCCCTTTTTATCTGCTAATTAGATGCTGCCTGATTCACGAATCATTAAAACAAAGCCTACTAGATCAGTACCTTGCCTGTGGAAAACTTTATTTTAACAGGCCTCTTTCCTTGGCCTATATATCTTATCTTCTCCGTATGTGTTCACATGGCCTTCCCTCTGCGTGTGTCTATACCCTAATCTCCTCTTTGTGTAAGGACAACAGTCATACTGAATTAGGGCCTACCCGTATAACCTCATTTTACCTTAATCGCCTCTTTAAAGGCCCTATCTCTCACCAGGTCACATTCTGTGGTATGCGGCAGGAGTTACAATTTCAACATATGAATTTTGAGGGGACATAATTCAAGCTATAACAGTGAGTTTTTTGCTCCTTGTGCATTCACTGATATTACTCAGTGGTACTCAGTGGGATTCAGTGGCAGATGGGCTGGTCTGGAGGGTCCAAAATGGCTTCAATCACTTGTCTGGTCCTTTGGTGAGGATGTCTGGATGGCTGAGCTCAGCTGTGCCTGTTGACTGGAAAGCCTTCCCATGGCCTTTCCATCCAGGCTGTCTTGGGGTAATCAGATATTTTACATGGTGGCTGGTGCTCCCAAGAGAGCTGGGCATGACCTTTTAACACCTAGCCTCGAAAGTCACATGTCATCACCTCTGTCATGATCTACTGGTCAAAGCAGTCACAAATCTGCTCATATTCAAGGGGAGGTAATACGGACCCCCATCTCTCAACAGAAGATGTCTCAAAGAATTTCCAACCATTTTTTAAACCACCACAGTTGTTTACAGTTCAGCCATATTATCCACAAACTTTTATCTTGACCCCGATGAAAAGAACTAGATAAACACTACAGTTACTCTCAACTCTCTGGGTTCCTCTCTGATTCTTGAAGACTGGGGGAGGTGGCTCAGGTTTATAAGAACCAAATGGTCCCTTTCAGGCCCTGATCCGCCATCTGACCTCATTAATCTTTCAGGTTCTTTCCTAGCGGTTCAAACACTAGGATCTATAGATCCTTCTTCACTAACTTGGCTACTGTATCCGATCATAGGAAGTCCTGACTTCCCACAGTCTCCATCCCACTCCCACCTTTTCATCATGATCTCCTTTGTTTTCCTTTCTAAGTTGTTTTATTGGGCTCAGATCTCTCACTCCTGCACCAGAGAGCTACCATTTTGTATCTTGCATGCCACTTGCTCTTCTGTCATCTTGGCCCTTTCTTTTTATTGTAAAAATTAGAATTTGGGCATGTCTGCACTACATGGGGCAGGCCTGCCAGAAATCTATTTGCTGGAGAGACTGAAAAGCCCAGGAAGGAAGTGTCCCTAACAGAAGACAGCACACGGCACTGACAGTCTGACTAAGAAATAGAGCCTTGCTTCTCAGAATCTCTACTCCTGTCAGATCCTGAATGGCACATGTCAACTGGATTCATCCTATCACTCAGCCCCTAGAGACAATCTGGATCCTGGGTCTTGGCAAGAGACAGGGCTTTAAATAAAAACTGGAAGATCTATTCCTCTCCCTACTTTAAGACCTCCTGGTAACTGATTGTATCACTAAGAAAGGGGGTTTTCTTCCCCTGTTCCATGGAGAAGGGGTTCCACAGTATCGTGTGTGATGCTATTTTCACTGGCATAAAGAAGCCATGTGAACGCCGCGGGAATTCCAAGAAATAACTAGGAGATGATGTTTCAGGAGCAGGAAGCCGACACCAATAGTTAGGGCACTAGGGAGTGCGATTTGAATAATTAAATTAATTAGCACCCATTCATTTCTACAGAGGAGACCTGAAAAAATCAAGCAAGAAGAGAAAATTCATCTTTTTGTTCCTACTCCTTGCTTTGCTCCCCTTTTCCATCTCTTGGGGGCATGGTCTCTTCTGGCCCAGTGGTATTTCCTTGAGTGTTACCAGCAAGCTCCTTCCATGGGGCAAGCCAAGGAGCTCTGAATTCTTACACAGACCCTGCCACTTCTAAGTCTTGTAAGCTCATGCACTAAGAGTTGTCTAAATTAAGTTTCTTCATCTCTAAATTGTGAGTTATACCACCTGCTCATTAACCTCAAAGGGCTATTTTAAGAATCAAATTTTCTAAATGACTTAAAATAAATGGAATCACTACATAAATTAAGTATTCTAAGTACCCCATGTCTCTGAAGATCTCCTTTGTAACTTCAAAGGGCATGGAACGATTTTAACAGCAACTTCTAGATTTTGTCTCCGCCTATGCACATACTTCCTCACCACATTGTAGACCTTTTGAATGTAGGGACAGTGTCTTGTGCATCTTCATATTCCTTAATGCACCACTGCAGAGCTTAGCAAACCACTGGGGATTAATAAATCATTAATAACCAACTTAATTTTAAAACCTCTTTATCTTATTCTTTCTCATCATGAGTCATCTCTTAAATTCATAACAAATCACCTTATTTCTTTTCTAGATTAAGGCATAGTACCAATGAATGATTAATTAAGTTTCACCATCACCTCTGTGGGACTATGGGACAGAGGTCATGTCCTCTCCCAGTGAATGTCTTTTACTATCTGGGTTTGTGAGTAGGAATCACACTTTCCTTGCTCCTGCACACAAAAGAGCTTGTATAAGGTTTAGGGAGAGGGCTGTTAATTTGACATCTGCAGATCTGTAGATTTGGATGCTGCTGGCTACCAGGCGATCCAAGCTGATTCATGATTGTCTGAGTCTTCAGAGACACAATGTCAAGTGTTTCTGGCCATCCTCAACAGTGATAGCAGTGCTTAGGAAGTGAGCACATGTTGAGTGTTATCATTTTTCTTTCATAGTTAAAAGTCCTTTTCTTCCCTGAACTCAACTAAAACTAAAAATAGTGTCCTTCCCAGCTCTCATTTTAAGAGGTCTGGTGTTACAGCAGTGACTCATTCTTTCCCTCTCCTGGCAGATATCAGAGAAGTATTGGGGAGAGGGGAGGTGTCAGGGTTACTCTCATTTAGATGGTCTTAAAAAAAAATCCTTATCTCTGATCAAAGGGCTCAAGTTAAAACAGGAGCTCTCTGAGAGTTTAATTTAAACAAATTAAATGTCTGGCTACACAGGTCTTAAAAAAAAAAGATCCCGGGCTCTTTCTTTGATGTGTAGTACCATGGAAAGAAAATGACGGAAAGGCCCTGGTTGAACCCAATAACTCCGCTCTAGTTATGACCATGCACCCCAGACTCATTTGTATAGGTGAGTCATTATGGGTGAGTCCTGACCATGCACCCCTCATTTGCATAGGACTAGGAGTCCCAGATTGTCAAGTGACATGCTAACTGGGTACTAATCTACTGCCTCTACCCTGACAACTCCCTTCAGGCCTGTACAACTGATGATGTGGGGAAAACTCTACCTGGCTGACCAAAGACACAGAACTCACCATGTTCAAAGTTGAACTCAACATTTTCACCGCCAAACCTGCTCATTCTTTTGTGCTTTCTATCTCAGTTGGTGGCACCCTATCTACGCTGTAATTCAAGTTAGGAACCTTGAAGTTATTCTTAATACCTACTTTTTCTTCGCCACCACTTCCAACATCTATATACCAAGCCCTTAAACTATGGGGAACTTTCCCTACTTCTACAACTCCAATGTCCCTGCCCAAATAGAAGCTTTCATCGCCTCTCACTTGGAATACTATGGCTGCCTCTCATGAGCTCTTGGAATGGTCCACCTAAAACTTAAATTTGAACCTGTTGTTATTCCCTTAAGTCTTGTCTGTAGTTCCCCTAAGTCTACAAAATAGAGTCCAACGATTTTTAACAATAGTGTTTCATCTGGCATGCAAGATCCTCCAAATATAAGCCCTGCCAATACCTTTAGTCTTATCTCTTTTCATTCACTCTTATACTTTCTACATCTGTCACCACAAATTGATCATTGTTTTTCCTTTGGTATTTGGCTGGAGTAAGCCAGGTATTATCAAAAAGATTTTCTGTTCTATTTAGGTTACTCTTTTCCTGGTCTTTTGACTAGAGGGAAAAGAATTTGGGGTGGGAACTTTTTTAGGCAGGGGGTGACTTTGCATGTTAGGCATTCTAGATTGAAAGCTTTTCCAGGACCCTTCAGTTTGGGATACACTTGAGGCAAAAGGAAAACCCAGGGAACTCACCATTGTGTCGTTCCCCAAGTCCTCAGGTTTGAGGAAGTACGTCTTTTTCCTTCTACCTTTCAGAGTCTTCCTGTGTTTGTTATATTGTGTGTAGGATTTTTTTAGTTGGAAGAGTGAGGACTACAGAGAAATGCAACTATTCTGTCTTGGCCAGAACCAAAGTCCATCAATTAAGCTTTAATGAATAAATCAAAGGGTCTTCTTGAGAAATACTTAGCGACGAGGCCAGCTGGGTATTTTGATGGATGTATGCTCTTTTATTATGGAGAATATGGAAGAGGGAGAGAGGCGCTTCTCCAGAGAAGCCTTGCTCTGGGTTTCTGGGATGTACTCTGAATAACAGAATGATAAAAAGTTATTCTCTATTTAACTCCTAGAGAAGAGTTTCAAACTGTGGGACACAAGAAAATCCTATAAGACTGAACACTGTCTTATGAAGTGTCTGGGGAGAGAGAGTGGGCTGTCTTAATAAGGCTAAGCAGAGAGCAGCAATCAGTCCTTCCTCTACCGAAGGTCAAAAAAACCCTGGGGCACCCCCAGATGAGCTTCGTTAACTCCTCCTCAATGACAGAAGGCCAATACATCTTCACAGAGACAGCTGAAGTTCTCATATAGTAACAGCCACACCTGTTCAGACACTATTAAAAAAGTCTTCAAGTTGGCAGCTTTGGGCAACAGTTTGGAGCAACATTTAATTGGACAAGAAAGCAAGAAGAAGCTATGGGCAAGGACTAGGACAGCCCGGAATGGGAAGACATGGTTAGGGAGATCCCCCACTTAAACTTTAGTATAGACTATATTTAGGATTCCTCCTTCCTCACCTTAGCCCATGTCCTATTGCTGGAAATGTTTGGGTGTCAAGAATGGAAATGGGAGCCTTTAGTTAATGAGTTGTTAGAGATGGCATGATCATCCATATCCAGGCACTTAAAGACTGCCAAGACTGGACCTGACTTTTTGGCAAAGGACATTGAGAGTTTCGAAGTTGGGAATTCTGAGATGAACTGAATTAAAATGGAACACAGTGGTCCATCTGATATTTGCCTTTTAAATCCCAAATTGGAGTTATAAATGTAATTATGCTTCTATGAATTTATGAATTCTAATTCTGACAGCATTCTGTATTATTCCATTCTTATCCTGAGATTTATTAATTTTTCACACTTGGACTTATATGATCTATATCCTATAGTCTCACTGCAGACCAAGATAGCCTAAAAGTGGTATGGGAAAAATTCATAGATCTGGATAATCTGATCTAATCCCTGATTTTCCAGGTGAAGAAGCTGAAGGGCAAAGTGAATTTCCCACAATAATTCAATAAGACAGTCCTATCTCAAATGTAGGCCTCCCCATTTTGAATTACCAAATACTCCTAGACCAAGAAACAGTGAAGATTTCTGTTTCCAATTTGTGCATATTTTCAGTGGGATATTACAGAGCGAGACTTTGACATCTAACAACCTCTGAAGGATTTGCTGTTGGTCTTGTAACAGGAAACACGCCAAGAAATATACATTTATTTATTTATTTATTTATTTATTTATTTATTTATTTATGAATAACTAAGGAGTCGAGCAATCTGTCAGTAAATGGTAGGCAAGTAGAACAGACAAAAAGCACATGGGAAACCTCCAGTCAGAAAGAATATTTTCTGAGAAAAACAGAAACTCATCCTCCCTGCAGCAACCACTATGTGGAGGGACTTCAGAGTCCACTGGGCACCTGAGAGACAGGTGTGGAGCTGATCACAGCAGCTCCAGGGCCCAAAGGAAACTCCCACATGCAGAAAGGAGGAGGAGCAGCTGGTCCTATAACTGTCAGAGGTACCGATTTGCTTCGGCATTGGAAGTGAACGGCTCCCTCATGAGGCTGAAACAGAGCTGTCCCACAAGAAAGAAACAGCTGCCAAAACAAATAACCAATGGATACACTATACTGGGTTTGGTGTTTTGGGTTTTTTTGTTTGTTTGTAGGCTTTATATTGTTTGAAACAGTAAACTGTGGTGAAAGAATTCTACATGGGCAAGTCATTCTCATCTTTGGTCCACATTTCTCTTAGTAGGTCAAAAGGGTATAAGAGAAATCAAATTAGATAAGACGTATTCGCTCATGAACCACATGCAAGGCATAGTGTTTCTCACTCTCGAAGATATGAAGATGAATTCAACAGCAGCTTGTGCTCTAGGGAGAGAGTCAGGCTACATACACCATTAGCCACATGAGGCAGTAGGTGAAATGTGATGATATGAGATAAAGGTTGAAAGACTAGGAAAATACAAAGGAGAGTTTATTCCTAACATAGACAGTCAAGAAGAGCCTGCATTTTTAGAGGAAATGACATTTTAGTTGGGCCTGGGACATTTAGAAAAGGACCAGAATGTTCCAGGCAGGAGCAAGGAGCAGGCAGAGAGGTGAAAACAGGCACACACTTGTGAGTCTGGAAAAGCTGAGTACTTGTGAGTCTGGAAAAGCTGAGTACTTTCAAGAAGGTAGTTCCACAGGAAAAAGAAACCGAGTTAATAAATTTCTAGAATCTGACTGATGACCAAAGTGCCTGGGGAGATTTAGTGGTTTCTTTGTTTCCTTTTGCTTTAAACACAGTTTTAAGCTCCTATTGGGCTCCTCTCCCCTAGAAGCCTGGGATGGGTTACGGCAGGGGGTGGGAAGGTGGAGTAGGGGGCAATCAAAAGACCACCAGCGCCTAAAACTGTTTGAACTCACCTCTAAAACCATTTCAAGACCATTGCTTTCTTTTGGACTTTGCTTTTTTTTTTTTTTTTTTTTATGAGAAGAAGATGAAAATGTGCCAGCATTGAAATATGTCACCCATGTCAGTCTCTTTAAAAGTCACTATTTTGATTTTCATTTTCCTGCCTGGATGTCATTGGACCCTGTTGCTAAGAGCCCAGGGCCTATCCACTTTTTTGGGTTTTTTTCCTCTGTTTCCTTACAAAGCATTTAAAGGACCAGCTTCACAGGCTTGGTGCAGTGGGAAGAGTGGAACTTCTGCTGCCTCCAAGATATCTGTGGGTTGTGACTGAAGGCAGAAGTGGCGATTGGGCGTGGAGGTTGGCAGCAGCAGGAGAGGAGTATCTGAGCAGGGCTGGGTGCCACCTACTTCTCTTCTTCTCAGTCCTGTGCCTGACTCCTCTACTCCCCTCCTCTCAACCATCACCAGTGAAAAGGAGAGAGAAGGGTGCGGCTCTATAACAGGGCCCAAGATGTGCTCACACTGAAGTTACTCTTCTTCTCCTCCATGCTTTACCACATTTATGGTAGACGGATCCCCCATGGTGAGGGGAGATCTCTGACCTGAGCGTTTGGAGAGGGTAAATTTAGAGAAGTCTCTAGGTGCTTCAGCACAGATGAACCCATGAAGGACCTAGCACTGAGTGGAAAAGAAGTCCAAAGGCACCCTACCATGTTAAGGGACCTCCCAGGTGGAAACGACCCACTCCAGGTCTTCTCAGCGACAGAACTGGAATCCTTCCCTACTGTAGGTGGACTTAGGAACCAAATTCTAAGACATAATGATGAAAGTATTCTATTTCTGCTTACTGGCAACAGAACAGATCTAGAGAATAAAACTCACTTTTCCAGAACAGGCAAAACACAGATCTCACCAGCAGAAAGTTAACCATATTGAAACCCCTCCTAAAAGAAGTGGAGACCACAGAGAAGTAGAGGTGAATGAGTAGCTGTGGTTCCAAGAAGCTAAATTTCCTGTGTGATCCTGTGGCTTGTAGGTAAAATAATCTACACTTCTCTCAGGGTTTCTGGAAAAAGATCCCCACAGGGCTTGTGGAAACACAGCCTGGATTACACTGTGCATATCCCATACAAAGTGTTATTTAAAACTGAACAAACTAGCCTTTAGAAGAGTTAAAAATAAAAGGGGTAATATATGAATATCAATATTATATAATGTTTATGAATAAACATATATTTTCATGTATATGCATATATAAATACAAATGTAGCAAATGTATAAAGCATTCGAGAAATGATAAATATCAAGTTCACCTCTAGTAAACAACCTAGATACTTCTAGAAGTGGTATAAGGTTAATTGAATCAAGAAGGCATACACAAGAGGTTTCTATACATCAGTAGAATTTTCTTTATTAAGCTGTATGGTAAATATATGGGTGGTCATTCTATTATTGTCTATATGCCTGAGATGCAATATTTTTAGAACATTTGAATATAGTTATTTAAAAAGAATTCTTGAGATATAGTTTCATATAGAAATTCACTCATTTGAAGTGTACAATTCAATGGTTTTTGGTATATTCAGAGTTGGCTATCACTACAATCTAATTTTAGAACCTACTACTCACTCCCGAAAGAAACCCCATATCCATTAGCAATCAATCACCATCCCTTCCTATGCCCCAACCTACTTTCTGTCTCTATACATTTACCTGTTCTAGGCAACTAATATAGATGGAATTATACAATATGCGTTCTTTTGTGTCTAGCTTCTTTCACATAGCATGTTTTTAAGGTTCATCCATGTCATAGCAGATATCAGTATATCACTCCTTGTGGCTGAATAACATTCCTCTGTATGGATATATCACATTTTGCTTATCCATTTATCAGTTGTTAGACATTTAGATTGTTTCTACTTTTTTTGATATTATGAATCATGCTGTTATAAATACTCATGTACAGGTCTTTGTGCGGAAATAATTTTACATTTCTTTTGGGCATCTATCTAGGAGTAAAATTTCTGGGCTTTACAGTAGCTCCATGTTTAAATTTTTGAGGAATCATCAGACTGCTTTCCAAAATGGCTTCATCATTTTACATTCCCACCAGCGGTTTGTGAGATTTCTTCACATTCTCAGCAGTACTTGTTATTGTCTTTTTAATTTTACTCATCCCAGTAGGTGTGAAGTGGTATCTCATTGTGGTTTTGATTTTCACTTCCCTAATGGCTAGTAACATTGGGCATCTTTTCATGTGCCATTGGCCATCTGTATATTCTTTATGGAGAAATATATATATTCAAATCCTTTGTCTATTTTAATTGGGCTTCTTGTCTTTTGATTATTGAGTTGCAAGATTTATTTATGTATTCTGGATACAAATCCCTTTTCAAATGTATAATTTGCAAATCTTTACTCCTATTCTGAAGGCTGCCATTTCACTTTATCGGTGGTGTCTTTTGAAGCACGAAAGTTTTTAATTTTAATGAAGCCCAATTTATCTATTTTTTCTTTTGTTGCTCATGCCTTTAGTGCCATGTCTAAGAAACCATTACCTAACCCAATATCACAGGAATTTACTCCTATGTTTTCTTCTAAGAGTTTTATATTTAGTTCTTACATTTGGGTCTATGATCCATTTTGAGTTAATTTTTATGTCTACTCTGAGGTAAGGATCAGAGTTCTTCCTTTTGCATGTGGATTCAGTTATCCCAGCACCATTTGTTGAAAATATCATTCTTTCCCAGCATAATCATTCTTTTTAAAGAAAGAAGCTTTTCCTTTTTTCTGAAACTTTTTCTTGCACAGTCTTATTAGACTAGGACCCACCTTAATAACCTCATTTTAACTTGATCATCTGCAAAAACATTGTTTCCAAATACAGTCATATTTACAGATACTGAAGGTTAGGACATCAACGTCTTTGGGGAGGGTGTAATTCAACCCATAATAGTAAGTATGCATATCTTATAGAAATGTCGCTCTATTATATCATAAAAGGATGTACTATTAGAGACATAAGGTAAGGCCAATACCACCTGAATGGGGGTGGAGTCTCCACTAAAGAAAGTAGATACCACACCAATCAGTCATCCTTAAGGGTAAAAGATGAGAACAGAAAATGGGGTAGACAGGCCTGAGATGCGATTGAGAAGGAAACTTCTTCCTGTCTGAACCTTAACTTGAGCCTAAACTCTGGGGAACTGAGGCATGTTTGAGGTATTTCTGTGTAGTAGAGGATATCTGCCCTCTTCCTTAAGGGGGAAGAATAAGCTCTGAAAAAAAAGGGAGTCCTATGGAGGCTCCAGGAGGACATAATAGAAACTGGGGGCTCTAAGAACAGCCATAGCTCATATCCAGTTGTAAGTTATTCTCTGTGTGGAAGTTCCTATGCAATCTCCAGCCATCAGCAAAGTCTTGTTAGACTTACAACCTGGTCTTATATTGGAGAAAAGGCCTGTGTTCATGCTTGGACTATAGTGCTAAAGGGAGGCAGAGGAATGGTGGTGAACCCTCTGCCCATGAGTGTGTCCAAGGACCGAAAATTGCAGGTGACAGTTTATACTCACAATGTTTAAGTCATCTGCAGTAGCCCAGGCAAACACAGGAGCCCTTGTGAGAAACCCCCCAAGAACTCTCAGATCATACTCTGAGTGTAGAATAGCTATTGATGTGACCTCATTTGTACCAACTTCCTGCTGAGCTATTCAGGTTACTTAAAAGCATTGCTACTGATAGCTCAAATGACTGAAAGTGTTAATCATTTTGGAAACTCTATATGTATACATACACACACACACACACACACACACACACACACACACACACACACACACACACACACACATATATATATCCTTAAAACCATATATTGAAAGACAAATTCATTAAAGAAAAAAATTAGACTTTTCCAAGAAGCAAAGCTAGTTCATTATGTAAGTGCTCACATTATCATGGTTATGATCCTGGTATATAGTAATTAGCCTTTTTTGAACTCTTAGAAGTGGATATGACTGAGACCAAGGACCACACTTAGAGAACCACTTCTGGAGAGAACTTTGTCTCAAATGTTTAGCATCTTGAGACTGAGGGGGGCACCTGTCCCAAACAAGACAATCCAGCACCTATTCAGACTGGCTCCTACGCAGCTGCCTAAGTCGTGGCCATCCACCACTGCTTCCCATCCTAAAGAGAGTCCTGCTGTCCTGAAAACACAGCTGAGCTCCCTGCTTTGTTGAGAATACTGACTATACTGACAGCCAGCGAAACCTTTGAGTGAGAAAACTATCGGATTTTCCCAGGTGGTGTGTCTGCCCTGTCTTTCATTTCTCTAACACACACATACACACACACACACACACACACACACATCATGATCAAGCAGGTGATAGCAACAAAAATTCATACTAAACATATTCTCAATTATTAAATAATAGAAGAATTTTTTACATCAGGAAAACGAAAAGAGAATCAACTGTCACCCTCCTCTTCAACACTGTAGATGGAGGTTCTGGCCAGTACAGAAGACGTAAAAAGAAAACAAAGTTTACGCTTTCACTAAAAAGCAACCTGCCAGGCAATTTCACTGGGAGACCAACAATATCAGCATCTTTAGATGTCTCCTCTTGAGCTGGCCAGATTTTCAAAAAAGAGCATTCCAAACAGCTGACAAGAAGAGCAAAGATGGGCGGAGATCCCACCACTCGGTGTCAGTGACCACCAATCCTCTTCTTTCCACTGCTTCCCAGAACCTTCAAATTTGCTCTCCTTCTCTAGTTCTAAGATCCTCTCTTCACTTTAATAATCAACTCCGGCTTGGGCAGAGGAGGGCAGTGGATCAGGGTCCTCCTGCTCAAACCACTGTCACCATCCCCTTTCACGTGATGGCCTCCCCTCCTCACCAGTTCCAGAGGGACTTGTCAGTGCTGGGTCCTCCATTTTTTGAAGATTCTGCTATATAAATTGTGATACTTCCAATTGCTCCATTGCAGCAGTGGACTAGAGCACCCCTGGGCTGCCGAATAATGTTCCATTCTGTGAAGAAGCAGTTCGTCCATCCTCTTTCCTGGACTCTCTCCAGGTGTTTGCTATTGTGAACATTCTTGCACATGTCTCCTGGGACCCATGTGGAAAATCTTCTTTTTGGAAAAGACTTTTACGAGGCAAGGCCAAACTTTTTCAAAATGGTTTCACTGATGACAGAAACACCAGCAATGTGAAAGAGATCCTGAATTTCCATGCCTTCTCCAACACTCCATACTTGGACTAGACTGATTTTAACACCCAGCCCCTGGGTATAGTTTGATGTGGGTTAGCGGGTAAAATACAGTGATAAGTAGAACTCATTCTCTCTCCACACTCTGCATGACGAAATTCTTTGCGTGCATGTTCACGTGCATTTTTGGAGGTTCTCCCTGACACAACTGGAGTAAACTTACGGACACACGTGTGAATTTCCTTCCAGAGTAACTAAAAATTCAATTCCCTGATTTTTTTTAAAAGTAAAATTGAGGCCTCTGGGACTTGTAGTCCCGCGGGTGGTGGCTGAGCGCAGTGCTTTCTGGTATCTGTAGTCTCAGGCGCGATTTGCGCAGGCGGAAGGCGGAAGTCGAGCCGCGTGGACCTTTGTCTTGGTGGATTGCGGCGGCGTTCCAGGCAGCAGTGTCGGACGTGTCGGTGACCTTCACCTGGGAGAAGCGGAGGCAGCTAGACCAGGCCCAGAGGACCCTGTTCTGGGAAGTAACTCTGGACACCTGCAGACTCTTGTTCTCACTCAGGCTTGCGGTTCCCAAAACAGAGTTGATCTAACAGCCGAAGCACAGGTAAGAGTCAAGGAAGGGAGGCCTTTGCTGAAGAACCTGTCCAACTGACAAGTGAAACCCGAGACCAGCCAGCTTTGTCTTATGGAGCTTTGCTCCAGAGAAGACTGACTCAGAGAGCCAGAATGTCCTCCCGGTTGTTGGAAATGCAGAGAGTGCATGTGAGACCAGTTACGGACCCCTACGAGGAGACACTCCTTAGGAAGATGAGTGTTGAACACAGTGGCTGTGGTACAGATGATAGTCTGCCCACAAGGGCTTTACAGAAGCAAAACTCTGCAGGAGATGCATTCCCTGAACGTGACTCACAGGGACCAAATAGAGACACCTTGGTTCATGCAAGGAAGACCCTCCACAGATGCAAAGAATGCGGGAAAGTGTTTAATAAGAATTGCCTCCTTGTTCGACATCAGCAGATTCACACTGGAGTGAGGCCTTATGAATGCCAGGAGTGTGGAAAAGCCTTTCGTGAAAAGATAGACTTTGTTCGGCACACAAGGATTCACACTGGGGAGAAGCCCTATAAGTGCGTGGAGTGTGGGAAGGTCTTCAACCGCAAATCACACCTCACGTGCCACCAGCGGATTCACACTGGTGAGAAGCCCTATGAGTGCAGTGAATGTGGAAAAAGCTTTAACTATCACTCTGTTTTTGTCCTGCATCATATGACCCACACTGGAGAAAAACCCTTTGGGTGTGAAGAATGTGGAAAAGCCTTTCACTACAACTCTTCCTTAACTCGGCACATGAAGGTTCACACTGGAGAGAAACCCTACAGGTGCAGTGAATGCGGAAAGACCTTCACCTACCACTCTGTGTTTTTCCGACATAGTATGACCCATGCTGCACGAAAGCCCTACGAGTGTAAAGAATGTGGGAAAGGTTTTTTCTACAGCTATTCCCTCACTAGACACACACGGAGTCACACTGGAGAGAAGCCCTATGAATGCAGTGAATGTGGAAAGACTTTTGGCTACTATTCTGCTGCTGTCCGGCATAGTAAGATCCACACTAGAGAAAAAAACCTTTGAGAGTAAATAATGTGAGAAAGCCTTTTTGTGGTGGCTTTCCTCCCCTTGATATTTGAGAAATTGTGCTGGAGAGAAGCACTCTGAAAACAGTAAACTTTGGAGAGCCTTCAGCTACTGCTCATCCCCCACCAGCATTGGAGAGTTAATGCTGGAGAGAAACTGTGAGTAAAAGATAGGTGGGAAGCCCTTTTGCACGTGAGCCTACCTCAGTTAACATCAGAGAACTTATACTGGGAAAAGACCTTTTGATTATACTACCAAGAAAAATCTTTTGGCCACGGGAAATGTCTTATTTGGCATCTGAGAATTCATCCAGGAGAGAGACCTCTGGGTTATTGTGCACTTAGAAGAAACTTCAGCCACAACTCTCTCCGTAGGTTATGTCACTAAGCCATCTCAGGAATATTGTAAAAAGAATAAGAGGGTGCTGTACAAGGGGAAAAAAATGCATGCACAGCTTCTTTCACACTTCTCTGAAAGCCAAGGCTATGAAAATTTGAATATGTTTCTCTATTTGGGGACATCTGAAAGGTAAAAGGGCCTTGTCTTTTTATATGTCATACTTGAAATTATATATATATATATATATATATATATATATATATATATATATAATCTCACATGTATATATTCTGTCTAGTGACTGCAGAGTTGGACAGGTGAGGGCAACTGTATAAAGATTTATTGAAAGCACTCTTTGTTCCAAAACATTGTCTGTAGTCTTGAGGAGCATAAGTCTTTGTGAGAAATCTGCAGGATTAAGTCACAGAATACTGAAATTTGTAAGAAATTAGGTTATTACAATACTGCCACATAAAATTATTTTAGGTTTAAGGAGAGAAGGATTCACATGAGGATGGGCACGTTTTACTGCATTATCTAAGACTTCAAGACTTTAATTTTTTTAAATCTCTTTCTTCATGTGGTTGTGAACACCCAGCAGTCATTGTTTTATTGACTTCGATATGCTTGTTTGTTTTGCTTTGTTTTCTCAGGGACATGGGGATGATTGTGTAGCTGTGTGGCTTTCCCAGGTGATCCTTAATTCTTTCCTCTGTGGCTTCTCAGCTTCTTTAGTCCCCTGTACAGGGACTTCTTCACACCATATCAGTAGTTGCTTAGAGGATAAACTAGAGCTAAAACAAACTAAAATACAGCTAATTTAAACTAATGGAAAACTTTCAAGAAAAAATTTTAAATTTTAAAAAATGAACACTGCATTAAAATGTAAAACCTGTTTTATATTTGACATGTTAATTCAGTTTCTAGAAATCTAGCTTAGAAAAATATTCTCACAAATGTGCAGAGATGTGTATAAAAATAATCACTTCAATTTTGTTCTTCTGTATGAAACACTGAAAACAACCTAAATGTCTGTCAGTAAGGAAATAAATTATGTTAACATCTGTTTTATGAAAAACTATGAAACCGTTATCTCTGTATGTGCATGTTAAAATATCTCCCAGATATAGTGTTAGGTAGAAGAGCAAATTGCAGGAAATCTAGATCTGGAAGAATGAATAGAACACTTAATAATGGCCCTCTACAGGGAATGGGATGAACCAGGGTGTAGGGAACTTACAATGTTTACTTTATATACTTCAGTATCATTTGCACTTTTTAAAGTAAAGAGCATGTATTATTTTTGCAATAAATGTTTCAAATATTTTAATAAAAAAACTGTTACCTTGGAATAAAAGCGACTCCTGTTATTTCCCGTAAAGCATGAATTTTACAGGATTTTCAATGTCCTGGCGTTATTATGTCTTTAAAAAAATGAAGTCTAGGAATAGAGATATTTTAGCCACACTTAATAAATAAGGTCGTTTTAAAATGAGTCAACATATATGTAGCATAGATACGTGTAAAAAATGAGAGTTCAGTATAGACACTCCTCAATGAACATTTATTTCCTTTAAAATCCTAGTAACATAAATGCCTTTTTTGCAAGTGCTTAGGTCTTAGGTGTCAGATTTTTATTTCCTTGGAGCTGATCACAAGGAAAGGGCTTTGATTGCTGTTAATGTCGATGTATTGTGTGTACACATACACACGTTTGCTGGGCACAGCTGATTTCTAAAGTTTGCTGCTGAATGAATGCAGTTTGGTTATACTGGATTTACTTTCAGACTTCATAATATATGTTAGCTTCTGAATGAAGAGAAGCTTAGCTGCTTTTTCCCAATATAATATTCATGCCAAGCAATCAGACCTGTTTTCAAGTAAAGAAAATAAGTTGGATATCCACTTATTATACCTTAGCATTTGCCTCTGTTCTCCCCACAACATATGTGAATATTTGCTAACATTATTTCATTGGGAATCATATACCATCAGAAATATTTTCCCTATTTGGAAATAAACAAGGAGTGGGATTTTCACACAAGCAAACCTGTAAACCACAGGTAAAACCCTGTTTGGGTATTTCATTTGTAGTAGTTTGCCCAATTTTGTGAGTTTTCTTTTTTTGCAAGAGAAGTTGATAACTGTGTTGTGATATAAGTAAACTCCGCCCATTTGGGGTCAGTTCCTGAAAGTGGACTGTGAAAGAGAAGAAGACCTTACTAGCTTAGGAGAATGTCTTAGCTCAGAATACTATAACATACTATAAACTGGGTGGCTTATAAACAGAAATTTATTTCTCACAGTTCTGGAGGCTAGAAAGTTCAAGATCAAGGCGCTAGCAGATTGGTTTGTAGGTGACCATCTTCTCACTGTGTATTCACATGGTGGAAGGGACAAGGGAGCTCTCTGGGGTCTCTTTTATAAGGGTATTAATCTCATTCATTAGGGCTCCATTCTATGACCTAGTCACCTCCCAAAGACCTCGCCTCCAAATGCCATTACACTGGGGATAAGTGTTCAACATGTGAATTTTGGAGAGACACAGTCTATAGCAAAGGAGAAAATATCACCTTAAGATCTCTTTTCTGTGAGAGTCTTTGAGTAGTTTCCTGGGTCATATAAGTGTAGGCTAAGCAGGTTTTGGAAAAAGTGTCCAATTCGATTTAAGGGACATTGGAACTCTTGGAAGATGCTGAACTTCATGATAATAAGGCATGTGGGACATGTGAGCCATCAAATGGCTAATTGGAAAAACAGGAGGGGAAATGTCCATATCTAAATTCCAAGTTTGTGAGACAATTCATTTCAGTTACAGGTGAAAAGGTGTTTTCTTAAGGTTAATAAAATCTAGGCCCTTTGGAGATGTAATTCTTTATGTATTACATTTGGCTTGTTAACTATTTTCAGTGAAGAACTTTGTCTACCTCTCCTTAAATTTCCATTGATGCTATTAAGAACTCATCTATCAGCTTATTATTCCTTTATAGGTTATTTTTCTTTTCTTTGTAGCTTCTTTAAAGATCGATTTATCTTTTGATATATTTTATAACTTCAATAATTTCAATATGGTGTGTCTAGATGTGGCTTGCTAATTTATCATGCTTGGTATTTATAAAGATTTCTGAATTTAAGGATTCCTGTATTTCATCAGTTCTGGAAATTTTTCATTTATTATAACTTTGGATATAGATCTCTCCCATTATCTATCTCTATTATTACTTTCTGTAATTCCAATTAGATGTTTATTGTACCTTCTTACTTTATCTTCCCTTTCTTTTACCTCCCATATTTTTAATCTCTTTGTTTCTCCATGCTTTGAGAGTAATTATTTCATATCTATCTTCGAGTTTATTAATTCTGTTTTCACCCATGCAACTTAAATTTTTAAATGCCACTGGTTGTGTTTTTCATTTATACAAGTTCTCATTGGTTCTTTTTTTAAAAAATATATTTTTGGCAATTTCCTATACTGTCAATACTTCTTTATATATATATTTTTTGTATTCAATATTTCTAGTATCTAAAGTTTATAAAGTTCTAATTCTGCTTCTTGGTGTTTCTCTTGATTTCTTCTCATGACATCTTATTTCCTCATTTGTTTTGTGATTTTTAATTATGAGCTAATGTTAATTGGAATTATATCTATAGAAAATCTTTGAGACCTGAAATCAAGGTGCATGCCTTCAGAGAAAATTGATGTGTGCTCCTATCAGGCACCTGGAAGAACTACCCTACTCAGACAATTTTGAATTCTCAACTTGGGATTTCACAGCTCATATCAGTAATGGAAATTCTAACCTTAAAGCCAATGAGAGTGACTCATGGTTATGAATTTATCAGGAGAACTCTATCCTTCTTAACATTCTAAGGCTAGGACAGGCAGTTGTATTTACTGGGCTTCCTTTGAGGGGCACTTTTTCCTCCTATTTTCTCTTTTCACCAAGAATGTCACTTTTGGGGAGTAGTAGCATTAAGCAAGAGTCTTTGATCCTGTTTCCTACCTTGCTCCCAAATGTAGTTTTCTCTGATTTGTACTTCCTTGACATTTTTGACCTCTAGGAATTTTCCTTTCTTGCCAATAAACTATGCATTTTTCAAATATATAATTTCTCCAATTTTACATTATTTTTAGGTGCTTTGTAACAGAAGAAAAATTTTTTTAATATCCAGTATTCCATACCAGAAATTCTAGTTTTTGTTTAGTTAGGTTTCCCCAGCCTTTTGAATTTATAAAACAGTTAATTTTAACAAAAAAAAAAAAGAATTAAGAGACCTAGGCTTTCCAACTTTTTATTGTGTAAACAACATTTAAAAACAAAAACCTAGCTGCCTCCTATTAACACCATCATTCCATAGTAGAAAGTTAGAAAGACAGATTATGAGAAAAGCAGTCTTCAACTTAAATTTATTTCACATATTGTTGAGGCTGGTGACAACTTTGTCATACACCAGCATTGGTCCATAGACTAGCATTTGGGAACCACTAAGCTACATCACATGCCATGAAGACTACTAGTCCATCAGAAAGCGTACTCACTATAAAATCTAACCAGAAATTCCGACCACCAACATCAAGTCAACTGACAACTGGCCTAATGCCATTAAATTATGTGTTTGCAGTTGAACAATAACTCCCAAGAAAGTGTGGGATGTCAAGTCAAAATTTTGAGTCCCACCTCCCTTTGGGAAAATCAGCCTCTTAGCATCAGTTTCTTCATGTATGACCATAATATATTACTCCTATGGATATTTTGAGGACTAATAGGAGAAATGTTTATTGGGGTTATTAACTTCTCTATTATTTCCCTCCCTTACAGAATACAAACTGAATTCCCCCAAAGGAGTAAGCACCAAACTCCAAACAATAGGACTTTCTTTTCAATGTGGCTCTAGAACAGACAATGTGCTCCATGGGTTCCTTTTATTCTTGTCATGAAGGAAAAAGTTAGGGCCAACTAAAACTTCCCGGAGAAGAAAATTTGCTGACAAGAGAGATAATCCTGCCAAAATTTAAGCTCCACAGAAGCTGGGACTTTGCTCATGTCTGTATCCTCAGTACTCGTAACAGTTCTTGGCACGTGGTAAAGGTTCAATAAATAAATGAGGAAAAAGAGAACAAATCAGAGCGCTACAACAAAATGAGCCACACTAAAACTACTACCAAAATTACACAACAGGAGCAGAAATCCTGTGTTCCACTTTGTAGTCTTCCCCTCATCAGTTGTCTTCTCTCCTCTCCTCCACATCGTCTTCACCATGCAGTGCTTCTCCAACAGCTTCTGCACAGTCCCAGAGGCAGAACCTGGCTTTGAGAGAAAAAGGCAGAATTAAATTCAATATGTTAAACCACCTTTTCAGAGTCCTTGCAATCTGTGCACAAGTCTGTCATGCAATAACTGCTTGTAGAGTGCTCAGTGCTGGCTCTGAAGGCCCGCACGAGCATCAATCAACTGTGTAGAGGATGGTCAGCTAAACACTAGGAATAATAGTACTTGTTAACATTCATCGAGCATTTTCATTATGCCCAGCTCTATGCTAGTGGCCTTTTATGGATAATCTCATTTAATTCTCAGAGCAACGCACCCAGTTAAGTACTGTTTTTATCCTTATTCTATAGAAGCTTAGAAAGGTGAAATAGCTTATCTGGGGCCACATAGCTAATAGTCTGTCTGCAAAATTCATGCTCTTATAACACTGTATAATACAGATTTTATACCACTTCAGAATCTTTGGCATGGGTGTATGTAAGCATACCCTATTGTGATATGACTTTTCTTTAAAAAGAATCTATTCCTTTTGATTTTCTAATACTTGGATGTAAGTTGAAAAGATAAATATGGGGGGAAAAAAACAAGTCTAAAAGTGAAAATTGAGTTTGAAGTGACAAGAGAAGAAAAACAATCACTCTTCTTTCTCAAATTGTCTTTTTCCTCCTCAAAAATATCTCTGCTCTGTCCCTTTCTCTGCTTTACCACCATCCCCAATCCATCTTACTTATTATTTCTTACCTCCACTACTACTGCAAAAGCTTCCTACCTGATCTCCCCATTTCTACTCTTGCCCCTCCCTATCCTAGCAATCCTTCAAGAAAGAGAGAACGCGTGGGATATTTTTTAAATTGCAAAGCAACTTTTAAACACTGATCTGATCATGTTCTTACTCCCACCTAAAACCTTTTCCTTTGCCCTTAGGAGAAGGTGAAAGTCTCTAATGGGTCGAGCACTGCCCTGCTTGTCGAGGCCTTACCCATCCTTCCAGCCACAGGGCCTCTCATTACTTCCACTGCAGCCAGAGGACTCATGCACATCCCGTTCTCTTGCCTGATACGCTCTTCCATCACGTTTTCATCTAAGGGAGTCTGACTCATCTTTCAGACTGCTTGTCATTATGTCACTACGTGCCTGCTGCACATCAGGAGGTATGGTTAAATGAGTGAGTAAAGGAATGAATCCAGGGTGACCCACATACCAGGTCAGTTTTCATTTTGAATCCTCTTGAATGATAAGGCTGGAGTTCTTTCACTTGCCTCTGCCACGATTGGCTTGGGATCCGGATCAGACTGGGCCTGCAAGTGGGTCTCATAGCTGAGGTTTGTATGACTTTGGGGGCTGAGAGTGTTCTTGGAAGCTCATCATAGAGCCAGCTCTTCTAGCCCTCAAATAATTTTGTAGCTACTTCATATATAAGTAGTATTTCTGCTTAAATTCATTAAAGTGGTTTCTGTTGTATGAAGCTGAATCCACCAATACGAGGCTCAAAGAGTGAACTATAAGCTTCTAGGACACTAGGCATAGACTTGTTCAGTCTACCTGGAGTCCTTGGTCCAGGCCTAGGCCATTTCTCCTCTGTGAGAATTAGTCCCTGGGCAGCACCCTTAAGATACCATACCAAACTGCAAACCCATAGCCAGCCTATAAGGACACCAGACTAAGGAATCACTCCCAGGAATGATCACCCAGAGGCCAGTCCTTAAACTGCTGTCCCTAATTGCCTTTTTGGCTAGTCCTGTTTACTGACTTTGCACTTCCTCTTTGTCCCATAAGTCAGTTTATGGGCTTTCCCAAAGAACTCATTACTCCTACTTCTTAGGATATGAAACAAAGGCTTAAGCTACTTCTATCAATCACTTCAGATGTAAATAGATATCTCTTATATGTCCCATAGCACTCTATGCTGCACTTCAATGTTCATTGTATTACTTGTTTACTTTTTCCATAACTCCCACTAGACTGTATCTATATCAGAGTGAGGTCAGAGTGAACCTATTTTGTGCAATATTGACTCCTCCTGCTTAACATTATGCTTGGCATATAGTAAGTACTCAACAAATAGTTCTAGAATTGGTTAATGAATACATAAATGTCTAATGTAAATATGGTGTTTCTTGCTAAATCCCAGGGTCCTTTCTCAGCTCCTCTGACTAAATCCTCAGCTGATCAACAAACACTGCTACAAAGAGAGAAAGAATTGTCAAAAGTCCACTGCTTGGACAAATAGATGATTCTGGAATTGATCAATCCTATAAAAATTGCATAATTTCACACTTCCAATGAGAAATGTGAAAATTCTACAAAGGTAAATTATTGTATAACATCTGCAAAGGCTTTCCCCATGTTATGATTTTCTTGGCTTTGGAATTGAATATATCTCAATATTATCTATTAAGGTATAATTGTAATGAGATTTCTGAAATGAAAAATGAAATTCTTTGACCATATCACAGCCTTCCTTGGCAGTTCCTTGTCTTAAAAATTGGCATTCACAGATCTCCTGTTACACTCATGATCCTGCTCATAGCAAGCAACACACAAATGAATAGCAAATGCTGTCAGAAAAACAACACCTGTGTGTGTTTGTTTGCTTTTGGCATTTCATTCAACTGCTAGCTATAAATTAATTATCCCAGTCAAAATTAATTTCTCCTCTTCTGTTGCCCAATAGTACTTTCTTTATTCTGCAATCATAGCACTTAGCACTTTTTTCCATGTATTGCAAAATCAAGTTCCCCAGTATACTTGTTTAGGAACTGCTACACCATTTATTCAAAGACTAGAAGAGAACCACAAACTATCATTAAGGTGAGTGTCCTAGATGGTTAATTAGCTTCACTCACTAAATGACTGGTTCTCACACACCAGGCTCAAAGCACTTGGATTCAAATTTATACTATAACAGTATTATAAATGAATTTCATGACATTCATATAAGCCAGGGGTCCCCAACCTGTTAGGAACTGGGCCGCACAGCAGGAGGTGAGCAGTGGGTGAGCGAGCGAAGCTTCATCTTTATTTGCAGCTGCTCCCCAGTGCTAGCATCACGGCCTCAGTTCCACCTCAGATCATCGAGCATTAGATTCTCATAGGAACACCGGTGCCTGGTGCCAAAAAGGTTGGGCACCACTGAATAAGCTAAAAGTCTACTACATTGTTACTCAAAGAGTGTGTCTCCAACCACTTGAATCAGAATTACCTGGAGTTGTACTTAATACACGCAGATTCCCAGTCTCTACCTGGAAGAGAGGACTCAATAAGAAAATATATGCTGGGACTCCATCTATTTGGTAGTCTACTATTTTTCCAATCGTAAGTTTGTACATAATAGATGTTCAATAGATTATTTTTGCTGCTGCTGCTTTTAAATTCTTTTGCACACTGAAGTTTGAGGACTACTGATTAACTATATAACATACCACAATAGGAGAAATGAGTATAAATAATAAAATCAAATAATAATATTAATAAAATAAAAGAGAGAAAAATATAAACAAAATGTTAGGAAGGACCAAGGTAGAGACAATCAATCCTGCATAGTAGGCTCTTAGACATTATAGAGCAAGTTATTGTCAAACTGGGTCAAAATGCACTGGAAAGAGCCAATCAGAGATGCGACACAAAAACACTGTGGATGGGAGAGCATGAGCTGGTTTGGAGAGGGAAACAAGTCTTGGGCATCAGAGATGAGCAAGTCTCTCATGATAGCTTAGGGGGCAGAGGGCAGAGATGAGGAGAAGGGAAAGTGGTAGGAGATGAGGCTGGCTGTAATGACTGGAGCCAGACTGTGAGACCTCTTGGCCATATGTGCTTTCTTCTCTACTCTTAGAGCTGTAAGGGATCTCAAGAGGCAAACTGGCAGAGCTGCAGTCTAACCTAGCAAGAGAACGGGTTGCTCTCAGGCACGGCGCTCTCACATACTCAGTTGTCTTTTCGTATGCAGTTGCCCTTATACGGCTTCCAGGTGAGCATTTTCAGTTCCTCGGAGGTCTTTCTATTACATTAACCAGTCAAGTCAAAGAGCCGAACACACTGGACTTGTCTGGCTTATGATTTATCTGAAAAGGAATCATAAATGGGGTTTTGAGTTATTTTCAGCAACCACATCTTTAGAGCCCAACAGTAAATTCTGAGAAACTAATTTCTACTGTGGACAGAACTCAGCTCCCGGTATCTGATCATTTGTTCAAGCTTCAGAATGAAGAAAGTTGAGGAAAGACTCAGTGACAGTTCCAGTCTGACCAGATTTGCTAAGAGATTGCAGATCTTGGGGAAAAGTGGGGGCTCTCTCTGTCTCTTCCTCTCAATGGAGTAGGGTTAGGGCAGGCTCCCTACCAAAACATTCAGACTTTGTACCCAGAAAATCAAGCAGGAGCGAGGCCTGCTTAAGGGAGGAAAAATTTTGCTGGACCAGAGAAAGGTGGGCAGGAACCCAAACCAAAAGGTTGTTCTGGACCTTTTCCCTGTGGTTCTACTAAGAGAGGAAAAGCACTTTGAATAAGGTCCTGCCACTCTTCTCATCTCATCGGCATGTTTCTGCTTCCAGTTGAGTCCCGTCCCTTTCTTATCAAATGAGGATAGCAAAGCATAGCCTTTTGCTCAACATTAGCCTATCTACCTGTGTCCCTGAGCTTGACCTTTGCTGTAAGGAGGTCCACACTCGACAGTAACAGCCAATGCTTCCTAAATCCTGACCACATCCTTTACACATAAGGTCTCACTTAATCTTCCCAGCATCTCGTGGAGTGCATACTGTTATTATCTGTGTTACCAATGAGGAATCTGTGGCACAGAGAAGTGAAGTCATCTACCCACAGTTAGCATCCACTACAGAGCTAGGATGTGAACCCAGGCATTCCAACTCCAGACCCATATGCTTAGCCACTACACTGCACTGCTTCTCAGGCAGAAACGAAGCTTGATCATAAAAGCAGCATGGGTTCATTGTGGGAAATTTGGAAAAATATAGAAAGGCACAAAACAGAAAATAAAAATCACCCACAATCACTACTTCTACCTTTGGGGGCAGGGTATAAAGGAAAAACTGAAAATCCCTTCTTATGTCAAACTTCAGCCCTCAAAACTATCCACTGTCTTTCAGACTTTTTTCCTTTAACATTTACACAAATATATATATATATATATATATATATATATATATATGCACATACAATGTTTTTTAAATAATGATGGCTGCACATTACACAAGATTATTTTCGTACATTGTTTTTTCACTTAATATAACATCTATTCAAACCTTTCTAAATGATTGCAGTTATCCACTGTCTGCTGAACCATAATTTGTTCAGCCAGTTCTACAGTAAATATCTTTGTCCATATATCTTTATATACTCTTGCTAATAGTTCTGTAAGATACATTCCAATGACTCATAGAGCATATCCACTTTTTCATTTTGCCAAAATACCGAAGTACCCAATGGATCTTTATCTTTTTACTTGATGATGGCAAGAAGGAGTTGTTGATAATGAATTACATTATATAATGAATATCACACTTAGCTTACTTAAGCATAATTGTATATAACACTGAGTGAGTGATATAAAATGGTTTCTCATGTACATTTCAAACTCTTCCTCCATAAGAAATTGGAGAAATACCTTCACTTGTGAGTAAGAAAATCTGTCTTTTTCTGGCCCCTCTGGAATTCTCCTCTCTGCTGAGCACTGCTATTCATTCACGTGAGTCCGAAATTGAGTGTATCTTTCTTGTATATGTGACTTTACTATTTTCTGAAAATGTACATTCTCTACACCTTTGCTAGTTCAAATTGTACCTCAAATACCAAATCTTTACTAGTAACTCTCCTCAAATGGCTGCTCCCTCCAATACTCTCAGTGAAATGCTTTCTGCTCATTTGTCCATTTGCCAGGCCTGCCTCTCTGCTCCAGTGCTAGTGAATCTGAAGGGCTCCATGTGTGCTGGTCAGCAAGAGGAGGGCAATGTCACTGTTTTTTTTTTCAAAAATAGTAACTTTCTGGTTGAGTTAGGCCTGGTCAAACTCTTCAGCTTCTCTCCTGACTGCCGCTACCCTCCCCGCATTGTTCCTCTTAGCTAGCTGTTACTCGCTGCCCTGCCAGCCCAGTGCCCATCTCCCCAGGGACCCTCTTCTATCAGCCAAGCCCAGGACACAAACCCCCTTACTTGACCTTCACCTCCTTGTATTAATTATTCTCCCTGACTGAGAGGCAGTGTAGCCAAATAGATGAGCTTGAGGGCTTTGGAATCAGAAACTTAGGGATTTGAATCCTGACTCTTAACCCTGTTGGCTATGTGATCTTAGGCAAGGCATTTAACCTCTCTGCCCTTCAATTTTCTTGATTATAAAATGGGGGTAATGGAAAAAAATTAACTCACAGAACTGTTGAAAGCAAACAGTACATGGTGTCTGACACACTAGTAGTGTCATATAAAATTTTAGGATTTTTTTCAAATTTGGAAATTTTATCAAGTTTCTTTCATATATGAGCCTTGGAAGACGCTCCGAATCTTCAGCTTCATTAGTCTTAGAGGCAGTCTCCCTCTGCTGGTGGCACGTGATGAAGTGGGACATTTACACATGGCTGGAGTAGTATGACTAATTTAGCCCATTCAGAGAGATCACATCCCCAAGGAGGAGACAGTCAAGATCCGTGCAGTCTTTAAACATTTATTCAAGAATAAGAACTTGCTCTGCCAGCCTCCCCCATTTGAAAACTGGCATCGAGAAGTGACCCAGCAAGGCCAGGCAGCTAGCCAGCTAGCTGGTGGGCAGGCATATCTGCAGGGAGGGCATTCCAAGCATGTTGTCTCTCACACTGTGGTTCCCAGCCTGAGGTGGTTAAGAAATGTGTGGGGTCTTTTTGGTCATTGCAGTGCCTGTGTGATCAGAGGCTCTACTGACACTTAGTGGGCAGGGGCCACAGGTGCCAGATATCCTGCATCACTTGGGACAACCCCACCCAGTGAAGAATTGTCCCTCCAAAAATGCCAATAACATTCTTTTTGAAATTTATCTGTAGGGCTTAGACCAAACAAGTTGCTAATATTGCTTCTCATCCTGGTGAACTGGGCTGGAGCATGGGGTGAGCTGTCAAGACTTCCTTTGCCCCTTTAGCATGGAGTCTGGGTTACAAATATAGATGTCCCACTCCATGCCTCCTTTCTTGGGCACCACATCAGTACTCACTTAGCTGCCAGCACAGAGCGGGCAGAAGGCAAATGCATATTGTCTGATCTATAAAGCTTTGACTTCGAACCTCTACATAGTCCCCTTGCTGGTGAACTGCCATTTGGCATCTTGCCTACAGGCTTATGCCCAAATAAAAGCCAATTCAAGGAAAAACTCTTTCCACTGAAACTTGTGTCTTCTAAGGGGAATATAACCTAATAGCTTCACGGCCCAATAATGGCATTGATTGTCTCCTAACTCTACTCTCACTCCTAGAGCTTGGGGTATGCCAAATGTAGACAGCCCCTAAGTCTTATCAGAAGAACCCAAGAAAATAATAATGATCAACATTTTCTAGTGCCAGGCCCTGAGCTAAGCACTTTAAATACATTATCTCACTTAATCTCAAGTGACATAAAATAAAGTTCACATTAGAAAAATGTAATGCCATTCATGCTAATCCAGTCCCTCAGCCTGTGGGTGAGTCACTCTTGGACTGAAGCCGTACTTGGCCTGCTGCACTCCCAGAATCCCTCAGGTATCTCAGCTGCTCAAGGAGGCAAAGTGACTAAATTCCTGAGTTAGGGGCCCACACAGGGAGGATTTCTCTCTCAAATGGCTTCCGCCATTAACAGAGATAAATCCAGGTATTGTCATTATGGTAATAGCCTCTGCGACTAAGAGGAGTTAAATACAAAGTCAGGGAATGTCAAATATCTTGAAAAATCTATTCACCATGAAGTCACCTTCTAATGTGTTCTAAGGAAACAATAACATCCATTTTTACTCCAGAGACCACTCTCTGTGGTAAATAATATCACGAGGTGACTCTATCCTATAAGTCCTCAGAAATTGTTTCTAATTATTGTCAGAGGCACATCAATTACCAATAGAGCCTCCAGGCAGCCCTCGACATGGCTCTGATTAGAAACATGTTTTATTTCCAATTCTTCTGTCAAGCCACTCAGCCCTCTACGTATTTAATTGCTCTGTCTTGGCTATGGGCCTGCTTTCCTCACCCTCCTCTCTGAACTGCACCTCTCATGGCTAAATCAGCATCTTTATCTGGTCTTGGCCCTGTACCTCGCCCTCTTTGAGAAGCAACTCAGCACCTGCCAAGGGCTCACTGTGTCCTTTCAAAAATACCTAGGCTCTGGTAACCCAGATAGTTCATAAAACTGCTTCAATTAAAAACAAACAACAACAACCAAACTATGCTGGGCCAGGTACTGTGGTAAGCATACCGCATACATAGTGAATCCTCCAGAAAGACCCTGCGAGGGATGTACAATTACTACCTCCGTTTTACATTTAGGAAAACTCAAGCACAAGGAGGTTAAATAATCCCCCCAGAGTCACAAAACTAACAAATGAAGAACCTACAGCCACCCAAATGGAGCCTGTCTTCGCTTCCAATTCCTCTCAAGCCTCTGGGCTTAGGGCAAGCTGGGCTTCCTCCATATTGTCCTTCTCCCCTTCTTATTTGGACCTCAGTGTCCTTCCCACTCATTCCTTGAAGATTTCAGTTTAATTAAATTCTTTTCAAAGCTATTTTTATCACAATTTTTGTTTCTTTCAACATCCGACTAGACTTCACTGAGTGGGGCTCTGAGAGCACCACCCATGCCAGCTACCAATAGAAGGGTGGCCCAGGAGGGGTACCTGCTTATGCAGAGACACTCCTCCCAAAGCACTGGCCCCAGCTGTTCCGCCTCCTCTCCTCCAAGGATTTTGTCCTACCCTCCCTCAGCTTGCCACACTGTATCCGTGCCCCTGCCTAGACGTCACCAACACCTCCAGTTGCAGCCAGGCTATTTCAAGGTCTCCCTATCTGACCACACCTCTTCTCTTTCCAGTTGCATCTTTTCCAATCGTCCAGCTTCAGCAATTCTTGGGCTATATCCAAGACAGACAGGACCTGCGAATCGTTTCTGGAACCTTTTAACTGTCCGTCACCCCTTCATTGCCTCCTGCCCTCCTTACCCAATGTAGATTCCATGCGCCATCACTGTGTTACTCCATGAGTATACCTTCAATGGTCTCAACCCACTTTCCCTTCATTGTACTCAGCTGACAAAACCCTAAGCCTTGTCCAAACCAATACTCCCCTTACTCCATGCCTGCCCCTGAGCAGCTAAGTAAGACTGAAGAAAATAGCCATGCCGACTGGACTCATTTCGGCCGTTATCACAAACCTCACACAGGCCCCCAGTGCTGCCTGGTAGTCTACGGTTAATTTTCCTAGTCCTTGCACTTTCCTAGGACTTGTTCCTTGCACCTGTTCCTCTCTCTCTTCAAACCTCCAATGACTTCTCTTTCCCCTGAGGAACTCTCAGCTGATAACTTTACTTCCCACTTGACTGAGAAAATAGGAACACTCACAAAAAGAATCTGAGCAAGTTTCTACCCATCTTTCTGCGTTTATGTCCATGTACTTTACCTTCCTTCCTGTTGTTGTGAGTGAATTGGAAAAACTACCAGTAGTGACTCAGGGATTCATACCTTCCTTCTTAAAATGCTTTCTTCTCTTCTCTTCCAGGACACCACTCTCTCACCAGTTGATCATCTCAGTCTCCTTTGCTTGTTCCTTCTCATCTCCCTCAACATTTAGATGTTGGAATCCCCTAGAGTTTCAGTCTTCAGATCTTTTCTCTTCTAGCTACAGTCATTCCTTGGGTGACAGCTCCAGCCTAGAACTCTCCTTTGACACCCAGATTTGAATTGTCAGCTGTTCTCCTCGCTGTTTCTGGGACACGCTCCTGCCCCTGTGGCCTTGTGCCTGCTGCTCTCTTCTTTAATTCTTCCCCCCAGATCGTTTGTTCCTTTTAGTCTCCACTAAACTATCACCTCAGAAGTGAGCCCTGAATCACTGTAACCACCCCTCCTTCCTAACCCCCCCCAATTTATTTTTCTCCATAACATTTATCTCTAAATGTAGTTTGTATTTATTTATATTTGTCTCCCTTCAGTGGAATCTAAATCACATGAGAGCTTGAACTGCTCTTTCCTCAGCATCTAGAATAGTGTTGGGTTCATAGTGGGAACTCCTTTTAACTGTACTTTGAATGAATAAATCTAAGATTTGAACCTATGCAGTGGCCTTGGGTCAGAACACTAGAAGAGAGACGTCCTTGTCACTGAGGACTCCAAGAACTACTTGAGAATTTAAAGGATTGGAAGTCCCACCTTGTAAGGTCAGAGTCAGAAAAACAAAAATTGTTTATCATAACCTTGTTTTTGCTCCCTTTTGAGTGGGCTGAGAAACCCAATTTACACATCTGTGCTACTATGACAGAGGCAAACACACTCGTATCCTGAGAACATGTGATTTGACCTGACACGTAACTGCATTCACAGGTCACTATGAGTTTCATATGAGTCTTTTATTTTTTAACTCACCAATTTCTATTCTAATGGCCATGTGCTCATCTCACCTCCCACCTCTGCCCTGTGGTAGTATCCCCATCTGTGCACACCTACACCCGCTCATGGATAATCTGTGCCCATGCAGACAATGC
Organism: Pteropus medius; assembly: GCF_902729225.1. NCBI lineage: Eukaryota > Metazoa > Chordata > Mammalia > Chiroptera > Pteropodidae > Pteropus > Pteropus medius. Next base: position 862,176 of record NW_024351543.1, on the reverse strand, counting down.
CATCTTGCCCTGCTTAGGTGGGGAATATGTCTGTAACACTATAATCACAACACTATAATCACCATCTGAGCAGAGCTGGATGGAATCAGAACCCTCATTAGTCTATTGAAGTGAGGATGGGCTTTGAACCCTGCTCTCTATTTTTAAAAAAAAAAAAAAAGTTAACTTTTTTTTTCCATTCACCTAGATATTCGAGCCAGGGCTTGCATGAGAATAACACTTCTTTCTGACCGCTGTAGGGATCCACTGATGCCTTGAAGCAGGAAATTTGATCATCTCAGGCTGAGTCTCCGTTTTACCAGTCACAAAATGACTCGACCCCTTTTTAAAAGCCAGCTGTGACCATTGACTCTGTGACCTCCTGTGGTAGCAAATTCAGTTTAAAAAATAATAATGATAAAATAATGAAGGTTATGGAAGATATTATGCTTCAATTATCAACCCTTTGGGGGCTGAAGAAAATAAAGCAAGTTGGCCAGACCTGAGGAGTTGAAGATACACACTCCCCTTCTCCAGAAGCATCTTGTAACATGTCCCACACCAGCAGTGACTTCTCAGTACTGCTTTTCTCCCTGCTGTTCCCCATCAGCAAGAGCGTGCTGACACACAGGCTGATGAGCGGCACAGAAAGTTATTGAGTGTGTCTTTCCTGCCTCGAACCTCACAGCCTGTCATCCCATTGTCACTCACCACTCACACTAATCTAAAAGATGATCAGAGAAAAACTCCAGACTCACCACTGCCTAGACCAGCACAGGGATTGGTCAAGCATGTGCTTTTAAATATTACTACAGTCTAATCTATTCTTTTCACCCAGTTCGCTGACTCACTTGCTTGCACTCTCTTCCTCAGTCTCATTTTTCAAAAAATAAATAAATGAATTCTGAGTTGGCTGAAGATTTCAGCAATGTGACTGCTGTGCAGATGGATCCTGCTGAAGCTGGTGCTGGCTCTCTAGGGAGTAGCATGAAATGCTGGTTTTCAAAACCTGAGCAGCGTGTAAATGGCAGCTAAAAAGGAAATGCAGATTGGTGCTGAGTGTTAATTGTCTCTTCCTCTCTTCTTCACACACTTCAGAGACTGTGTGGTGGCAGAAGACAGGAAAGCAGGCCTGCCCCCTCATAGGGTGGGCTTTCTTCCTTTCAAGCTGGACTGAGAGAATAACACCTAGAGTTCGAGTCAAAACATGGAATGGGATTTTTTTCTTTTTTCTTTTTTTTTCAAGTTCTCATCTGATGAAAGTCAGAGAGGTGACACCGAGCTTGTAATGAAAGTAAGATTCTGCTGAGAATGAGTCGATGAGATGTGACACAGAAAGGGTAAGCAGGATGTCTTTGTTTTGAAATGACAGGCGATAAGCTATGGGGGTGCCTGGTGAGATTTTAGTCCATAACTAGGTAGCAACCTGTCAAATGCAGGCCCCTTAAATGCATCACAAGAATTCTCACTTGAGATGATTTCAATTCCAGCTCTGCCTGTGTGAGTATGTGAGTGTATGCATGCACGCATAACAAACATAAGTAAATGCCAAAAAAAAACCCACCTCCATGTCCTGTTAAGGGTACAACTTAATCACACTGCGGTGAAAGCTTGAATCCCCTCCATCGCCTTCCTCTCTTAGGCAGTGACAAGGTCTTATGACCACAGCCCAGGCTCCGAGCCATTTATTTTTGTCTCTGAAGACTCATGTTAGCTTTCTCCCAAGACATTAATCAAGCAGAATCTTGATTGACTGTCTTTTCTTTTTATGTGTTTTGTCTGGATGAAGTGGGTTTATTTGAATTTGTTCAGTTTTCAATAAAATGGAGGCAATAGAGAAACAATTGAGAAAAATTGACTATCACTTGTGGGGATGGGAGGGGGCTCATCTTGGCTGGCCCCACCCCTGTAAAGAGCTTCCCTGGCCTAGAAATGGGGCTCAGGTATGGGAAACGGTACTGGGCAGCCAGGACTCTCTGATCAGAAACACCTCCGGAGTCCAGTCACTTACCTGCCACCTTCTGGTTATAGTCTGATTTTCCAAATCTATTTTCCTCCCAAAGAGGGAGTGGTTCCCACATGCAGGTCACTCAGACAGAGTCACCACTAATACATGGGAGTAGGGGTGGTTGCCATTGAAGACGATGCTGTTGGCTAATGGGCTTTAGGGCTTGACTCAGTCTTTCCAGCCCTATGTGCGGGATAGAGTCTGTAACTTGACGGGAACCCAGAGAAGATGTCTATAAGCTTATAACCCGCTCTCCCCAGAGGTGGAATAGGATGGAGCTGACGTTTTATTTTGTCTCAACATTAACTTGATTCCAGTGGTATGTTATATGTAAGCCAACAAGAGCCTCAGGCAAGGTCTCAAAGCTGCTTAAATGTCACTCACTGCCTAGTGAATGCAGAAAGGAGCTGTTGCCACAGAGACACTGCCTCTGTTTAGTAACATAAGCTGGCAGACCTATCGAAGTGGTTCACATATAGCCTGGTTCCAGGTTGACCATGGCAACCAAAAGAGATGACATGGTCATTGATGCCAGTCCAGCTTTTTCCATAGGTGACCAAAATAGAACCATCTTAAACCAGTTTTCCAAATCTATGGAACAGAAATCAGAACTAAGATTATTTGGCAAAAGAATGTGATAGGGGGAGTGAGACTGATTGAAAAGAGACATGCTGTGATGAAAATATTTCTGGAGTAATGGAAATGTTCTACATCTTGATCATACATGGGTTATGTGAGTGTCTGCATTTGTCAAAACTGATCAAACTGTACATGTCTTATCTGTGCATTTCACTGTATATAAATTATACTTACATTATTAAAAAGCTACTCTATTTCTCCTAGGCCACAGGAGGGCAATTCTGGCAGCCCTCACCTCCAACCTACCTTTCTGTACCAGCAGAGAAAGGGCAGTCCAGAAGTTCCATTTCTGGTTTCCTATGTCCCACTGTGTGCAACAGTAGGTCACATTCAGGACTTGGAATCTGAAGCCCCGCTTGTCACTCACCAAGCCTGTGACTTTTGGAAAGTCCCTTGATCTCTCTGAGGCTCTGTTTCTTTATCAATAAATGAAGGGTAAGGATTCCTGCCTACCCTATAAGATCACTGGAGGAAACAAAAAATAATATTTCATAAACTGGGAAGAGCTACAAGAATAGAAGTCATCACTTTAAAAATATCATCACTGTTTAGTCACATGCCTGAAATTGATAAGCTCCTTGGTATAGTGTTAAAACTCCCATTGGACAAGATATAACTAAATAATCATAAGTAGTGATATGAATTTTACTTCACAGCATCCAAGTGTTATATCTCCTTATTTCTTTAATCTTAAATTCTATTCCAAGTATCCACTGAGAGGCAAGAAGTTCATTTTCAACCAGTTTGGTGTGTACCCTGATCAACTCCAAGCATAGACATCGCTATTAACACCTTCAGATTAATCATGTACTATGGCACCGGAAAATCCAAGTTCTTTACTCTCTGCCACCTCTCCTGTAATGCGGATGATAGAGTCAGACTTTACTACAGCACTGGCTTCTCTTTACAGGTTGGAGATATTGGATGTTAATACTTGTTGGTAATGAGATGATAGATAGATGATGATTAGATAGATAGATAGATAGATAGATAGATAGATAGATAGATAGATAGATAGATAGACAGACAGACATATGTAAATATATATACACACGTATAAATATAACATTAGCAACATCTCCCCAGCATCTAGAGCCCCCACCCATAAATTACAGTATAAACTAAGGGAGAAAGGTAGACTTCATTGATGCAACTCATTTCAAGAAGCATATGAGGTGAGGAGAAAAAAATTCTTTAACTATAGATAATCAGATGCTCTCAGACTGGATGAGATGAGGGGAGTCAAAAACCTGACAAGAACAGCTCTTAAAGTAACTTGAGTTGAGAGCTGTCTTCAATTACTGGAATGGCTGTCAATGTGGGAGAAGAAAGAAAACAACCCTAGGATTGTCCTAGGGAGAGAACGAAGACCAATGGGTGGAAGTCACAGAAAACAAGAGAACCTAAAAGTAAAGAAGATATTTCCAACAAAAGTTGTCCAACAATGGAATAGGCTCTTTCCAATGACGATAGAAATTCCTCAACACTGGAGAGTTTCAAGGAGACTCTGATAAATAGTGATAACATAAAATGGATGTTGGTCTTCTACTTTTAATGCTAATTGTTTATCATTATGACACCAGAAGAGAGATAAGAATTTGCCAGAGTAGCTTCTTGGGTTTACTGGGTATGTTAAAATTGCCCTGAGAGGGAGAAGCAATGACACAGAGGAAATTCACAATGGGCCATCAAGGAGAGGGATTTAGACTGCCAGCTGGATCAGTGGTCCCATTAGGAGAGTGTTTGGCCATCCCAGGCATAGTATCTCTAGAGGCTGTGGTTTCCTTGGGCTCAAAGTGAGCTTATGTCAACATCCCAAGAGTCCAGTCTGATGATCTGAAAAACAACAATAAGAGGCTCTAGACAGCATAAAAGGTCCATCCCTAATCTAAGACTCAAGACAGGCATAAAGTTATAGTCAGGTGTAGGCATGCTGGTAAGAAACCCAAGCACTAGTTCTTAACTGTTTCAAGGTCTCTTTAAGAATTTATGAAATTTACAGCCCTTCTCTGCAGAAAAATGTAAGTTTACACAAACACAAGCCATCATGTTTAAAATCTCAAGGCCCCTGTGAATCCCCTATAGTTCATTCAAGAGTTAGAGGTTCATAATACTAGGCACCATCAGTAGTTTTTACTGATGTTGATGATAATGATGGTGGTGATGATGATGAATGGATTGGCTTCCTTGTATGAGTCAGTCTTCCCAAAGCCTGAACAACTCTGATAAATAAACCTTGTGGCTGTCCAACATGTTCTAAAGTAGAGAAAAATCACTACCCATTTATCCTTTTTCCTGGTATCTTTCTGTGCAATGGAAGAACAAAGAGAAGCCAGAGAAATAGGTAAAGATGTCTCAGAAAAGAGTTCCTTTATTCTCCTAGGGGAGACTAGAGTGTAGGCTGAAGCTGAATCATCCAAATGTTCATATACAAATATATTTTCATTATACTATTCACAACCACAGAGAGTCTGATTATCCCTACTCCCCAGTTTAGCTATTCTTTTAGGCTGGCCCAGGCTGCCATGCCCAAACAGGTCCAGGGAGAGTACTTGCTCCGTTATCTTCTTTAAAAATGTCTTTGCCTGGCATCTATACTGATTTTAGGTTCTTGCCAAAAGTGTAGTAAATATGGTATGTTAGTTATAAATTGCTGTATAACAAATTACCCCAAAACTTAGCAGCTTAAAAGAGTAAACATTAATTATCTCACAGCTTTTGTAGATCATGAATCTGGGCACAGCTTACCCACCAGTCTGTATCTCAAGATCTCTCACAAGGCTACAATCAAGGTGCTGGCTAGGACTGCAGTCTCATCCAAAGCCTTGACTGAGGAAGGATCCACTTCTAAGCTCCTCACATAGTTGTTGGCAGAAGTCAGTTCCTCACAGTCTTCTGGACTGAAGGCCTCACTTCCTCCCTGGCTGCTGATCAGAGTCCTCCTTCTGCTCCTTGCCACATGAGTCTCACAACTATATAGGTCACAACATGGCAACTAGCTTCTCTCAGAGGAATAAGCAAGAGAAAGAAAGAAAGAAAGAAAGAAAGAAAGAAAGAAAGAAAGAAAGAAAGAAAGAAAGAAAGAAAGAAAGAAAGAAAGCTAGAAGTCACATATTTTTGCAACCTAATCTCAGTAGTGCCATCCCAACACTTTTGCTATATTCTATTCTCTATGAGTCACTAACATCAGCTGACACTCAAGGGAGGGATTATACAAGGGTGTGAATACCAGAAAAGGGGTATCATGGGGAACCATCTTTGAGACTGCCTACCACACATGAGTTCAAATTCTGGCTCTGCCACTTATTGTAGGACCTCAGGCAAGTAATCCAACCTCTCTCAGCCTTGGTTTTCTCCTCTGTGAAGTCAGGATAATAAGACCTTGTAATGAAGATGTAAGATAATAACTATAACTCCTACAGCTCAAAACAAAAGAAAACAACTCAATTTAAAAATGGGCAAAGCACTTGAATAGGCATTTCTCCAAAGAAGATGTAAAAGTGGCCAAAAACACACATACAAAGATGCTTGGCATCATTAGTCATTAGAGAAATTCAAATCAAAACCAAAATGAGATATCATTTCAGACCTACAAAGATGGCTATCATTTAAGAAAAAAAGAAATAAGTGCTAAGGATATAGAGAAATTGGAACTTTTGTACATTGTTGGTGAGAATTTAAATGGTACAGAGGCTGTGGGAAAGAGTTTTACTGTTTCTCAAAATGTTAAACATAGATGTACCATATAACCCATTAATACTAGTCCTAGATATACACCCAAAAGAATGGAAAACAGGGACTCAAACAACTATTTGTTCATAACAGTATTATTCATGATAGCCAAAGGTAGAAATAACCAAAGCGTACATCAAGACATGAATAGATAAATGAGTTGTGGTTTACATACAATCTTCTTCTTATATATACATATAAATACAATGGAATATTATTCAGCTATTAAAAAAGAACAAGGTTCTGAAACATGCTATAACATGGATGAGCCTTGAAATCATCATAAGTGAAGTGATCCAGACACAAAAGGTCAAACATTGTATGATTCCCCTTATATGAAATATATAGAATTATCAAATTCATAGAGTAGAATTAGAGGTTACCAGGGATTGGGGGAAGAGAGGAATGAGGAGTTATTGCTCAAGGGGTACAAAGTTTCTATTTGGGATGATGAAAGGGTTTTGGAAATAGATACTAGGGATGGCTGCACAACATTACGAATGTAATTAATGCCGTTGAGCTATACACTTAAAATAGTTAAAATGACAAATTTTATGTTATTTATATTCAACCACAACTTTTTAAAGATAATGAATATAGTATAGCATAGTAGCTGCTCAAAAATTGCAAAATTAAATACTTAACCATCAGCAGAGATCGTGCAGGCAATAGTTTTGAATGCCTTGGACTGTGGTCCTGCCAGATGTGGAAGAGGTTGCGGAGCAGGGAGTCGGGATCAAATATGCTTATGCAAACAGCTGCTTCCTTGGTTTTCATTTTGGGAGCACCAGATTTTCCACAAATCCTTAGCTCTAATAATCTGAGAAGGAATAAAGAGAGATTATTCTATTCCCTATGATAGTTTTGGGGAAGACATGTGCCTGTGGTCTGATTAAACGTACACAAATGCAAAATTTGCCTTTGTTAGATTATCCTCTTTTTACCTCAGTTCCTTTCAGGACTTAAAGTGATTTCACAAAGTGTCCTAAAGTTGCTCAGCTATAATGTTTCTATAATGGTTACTGTCCTATGGCAATCTAGACCATAGTGGTTAAGGGCTCAGGCTTAAAGCCAAGTGCCCAGGGGTTTGAATTCCAGCTCTGTAGCTTCTTGAGAGAGTGATCATGAGCTGGTTACCCAATCTCTCTAATGCTTCAGTTTCTTCCTCTGTAAAATTATAATAATAATGCCTACCTCATAAAGTATTCTGAAGTATAAATTAAATAATACATATAACGAATTTAGAAAGGAGCCTGACACATATCAAAGTCAAAGTCGCAATAAATGGCAGCTAATATTATTTTAGAGCACTATTACTTCCTACTGAAGCTTATAAACATCTGTCTGTGGAACTTTAAGTGAGGGAATAATTATTTAACTTTAGTTTCTAGGTATCTGATGAATAAAATGCATTTCTCCATTTAAATATTTAATGGACACTTGCTATGTGAATGGTATTCTCTGTACTTATCATACAATCTTACTTCATTCACTTGAGGATGGGGGGGTAGGGAGTGGGAAAGGGAGGTATAAATTGAATAATAGTCATGACAGACGTCACTGTAAGAATTAGATAAAATTCCTAGAGCAATTTAAATCTTCCAAGTAGCTTCTACTGTACAGATCATCTATGTTACAAGTGTTTTTTGAAAAGTCAATGTGACTGTGCCAGCATCTTTAAATAGAGCACACTGCTTCCTGAGTATGACTGATTATGGAGACCAAGTCAGTTCTAACCCTCTTTAGAAGGAAATAAGACTCATTTTGATACTGTTTATGATGATTATTTGATAGATGGACAAGAAGGCAAAGAAACACCTGTTTGAGTGTTCAAGTTATGTAACACTCCAACAGACAGCTCTTTTTCTGAGAACATAAAGAAATAACAAGAGAAAGATGCAGCATTGAACACATGAACCCTTCAATGTTCTAGGAGCATGCCATGAACCATCCCATCCAGGTTCAAATTTCTCCTACAGGATAATTTCAAATTATTATAAAACATGTTACATATACTGACTATTTCATATAACTGATTGTAACCAAATAATTGCTTCTCTTTTAAATTATTCTAATACCCTATTCATGCCTCATACACCAAAATATTCTAAATTAAAGCCATTAGACAGAGGCACCTAAAAATGGCTCAGATGATAGTGGCTTTGTTCATCTCTCTTGCAACTACATCAAAGTTGGGATGGAAACACAGAGCAAACAGCAAGCTGGGATCTAGATGAACAGAAGCCTTACAACTAGGGAGAGAAATAATTATTCAACCTGCAATGGTAGAAGGTAGGAGAGGGCAAAGACGTGAGGCTGCCTGGTCCTCAGCTGCTGAGTAGCACAGAGGCTATAGCAGCAGACGCCTCTTAAAGGGGCCATGTCCACAACCAGACTTTGGCGCAATGACAGACTTGCTTGCTCTGAGCACCAGTACTGGGTTGGTTGTTCCAGGGTACCAGGGACTTACAGGGGGACACTGACTTGTTGGAGTGAGGGCTGGAGGTGAGGCTTTCTCCCTGGCAGAAGTGCAGATGGTATCCATAGTTCCTCTGTTGAGCCCTCCCCTTCCCAGGGTACAGACACAGTGCCACCACAGCTGAGATGTCATAAAACTGGATAACAGAGGTCACTCTTCCCAGAGGATTCCCTGAAATTCCACCTCCCCCAACTCGCCATCCCACCCAAACCACATTCAGTTGTATCCTCTGTAGTTCAATGCTCTTTACTGAGCCAACCCCGAGACCCACACTGGTGGCAGCTGGCCTTGGTTTTGGCGTGGCCCTTGGGGCAACTATAACCATAGCATCTGTAAATTGTTTGCTGATCTTAACAGATGGCCCCAGAGGGACACAGGCTGGGGCTAAACTTGGCCTGCAGCTGAACCTCTCTCAGGACTGTGCCAGTGGACACCTACTACACAAAGCCACACTAATAAAACCAGGACACTTTGGAGCTTTACTTAGTACATAGAAACAGACACAGAAAGGCAGCCAAAATGGGAAGACGAAGAAGCAGAAACCATATGAGAGAACAGAACAGAGATCCAGACATAATGGAGTGCAGCAATCTCACAGATTCAGAGATCAAAACACTAGTTATAAAGATGCTCAATGAAGTTAGGGAAAGGGTAGATGAACTCATTGAGAACTTTAACAAAGAGATTTTTTAAAAAAAAAAAACATAAAAATAGAATGGAAATTATAGAAGGGAATCAGTCAGAAATGAAGAACACATTATCTGAAATGAAGAGTATAATAGAGGGAATCAACAGAGTGGATAAGGAAGAGAACCAAACAACAGATATAGAAGATGGGGAAACCAAGGACACTCAATCAGAACAGCAAGAAAAAAGAAGCCGAGAATATAATAATAATATAAGGATCCTGTGGGACAAGATTAAGGGTAAAAACATCTCATTCATAGGGGTACCTGAAGGGAAACAAGAAGTTGAAGAGATAGTTGAAGAAATAATGATGGAAAACTTCCCTTGTCTGGTGAAGGAAATAGACATACAACCCCAGGAAACTCAGAGAATCTCAAAAACCAGGAACCCAAAGAGACCCACACCAAGATATCATAATTAAAAGCAAAGGTTAAATACAAAGAGAGAATCTTAAAAGCAGCAAGGGAAATGTAGTTAGTTACCCACAAGGGAGCACCCATAAGACTGGCAGCTGATTTCTCAAAAGAACCTATGCAGGATAGAAGGGCTTGGCACAAAATATTCAATGTGATGAAAACCCAGGATATACAACCAAGAATTCTTTATCCAGCAAAGCCATTATTTGGAGTCAAAGGACAGATAAAGAGCTTCCCATACAAAAGTAAGCTAAAGGAATTCATCAACACTAAGCCACTATTATAGAAAATGTTGGAGGGACTTCTTTAAGAAGAAAAAACACGTATTAAAAACAGGAATAAAGAATGGTAATAACTACATTCCTATCAACAATTACCTCATGGAAAAGAATTAAGTGTTTCAATCAAAAGATAGAGTGGCTGAATGGATAAGAAAACAAGATCCCTACATATGTTGCCTACAAGAGACTCACTTCAGATTGAAAGACACACACAGACTAAAAGGAAGGGGATGGAAAAAGATATTGCCTTGATAGACCTAGAGGGTATTGCGCTGAATGAAGTTAGTCAGATAGAGAAAGACAAATATTACATGATTTCATGTACATGTAGAATCTAAAGAACAAAACAAACAATAACAACAAAACAGAAACAAACTCTGCATAGATACAGAGAATATTTTGAGGGCCACTAAATGGGAGAGGGGTTAGGGAACAGTGAAAAGGGCAAAGGATTAAGAAGTACAAATGGATAGTTACAAAATAGACATGGAGATATAAAGTATAGCATAAGGAAAATAGTTAATAATGTTGTAATAAATATGCAGAGGGAAGAGGAGTACTTGATTTAGTGGGGTGATCACTTTGTAAGTTATATAGATCAGATGCTGTGCAACTGAAATATATTATTGTATGCCAACTACAATTGAAAAAACTCATTGAATTGTACAATGTAAATACAAGCAACTAATTGTCTATTATATTTCAATAAAGCTGGGAAAAAAGAACAAGAAAGACATTAGACAATAGTTATCCTAATTCTTTGATTCCCACTCTTCAGAATGCAAAATATACCTTTCGTACCACAGAGAAAACTCTCTTTTAAGTATTTAGGCAATAAATTCAATAAATATTTGTTTAGGCAACCTTTAGTTATTTAGTGCCTACTATGTACCGAGGAGAAAACAGTAACATATTCTCCCACTACCCATCATAATAAGAGTAGAAGTAATAATAATAAAGTATGGATGATCATCAAGCTTCCACGTGAATGAGTCTAGTGACAGGTAACTCACTATTTATGAGGGATCAAACTCAGTATTGACAAGCCCTAATTGTTAGAAGGTTATTTCATATACTGAGCTGAGTATAGGTGAGGCTTAGTTCCAATATTACATCTGGAATGGGTTGCCCTGCCAGGCAAAAATTAGAGACATTGCCAAGACTATTCCACACCAAATACAGAAAAGAAACCCTGAGGCACAAAGACAAAATTCCCTACAGAATTTTTTCCTGGCTCCAGCTACTTCTCTACTCCCTTAAGCCTTCAGCATCTGTACACTAGTAACACAGACTTATAAATTAAGTAAACTTTCACTTTATAATTTTTCCTTGATTTTTGCCTTAGGGGTTGGTTAAAAAACTAACCATCTCTATCTCTTAAAAAACCCATTCCAACTCTTATTTTACATTGAGCTATTAATTGTCAAGCATAAGTTTACTTCCTAAAGATGAATAAGCAGAGGAAAATTACTGAATCTTTATCAAGGTTATTGGATTCAAAATAAAGGAATTTGGTTTCTATTTTGGTATGGCAAAGTGAGGTCCAACTAGAGTGATTCTCTTACAGATAACAGTTATAAACTTTATACAAATACGAAAAGTAAACTATCTGAAGTTACTGGAGAATAGACAAAAACAAGTAGATTCTAGCTGAGTATTGGAATTTGTGAAAATGAATAAGCACACGGTGAGTTTCCCTTTTTTTTTAAATGGTATTTAGCTTGAAGACAGGCTACAGTCAGTAGCTGCTCAGAGCGGCTAAACTCCAATAGAATTAGAACCTACCTAGTCAGAAGAACCAGAAGGTATTGTTGGAAAAAATCACTGCATGGACATAACAATGAAATGGAGATTACAAAGGAAATAATCAATTAACTAAAGAAACATCAATACAAATTATCCATTATGAAGCATGAGAAAAAAGAATTAGAAGAAAAAATGATCAGAGCTTTCAGAGACCAATGGGACAATATCAAAAAGTTTAACATACATATAATTACAGTCTCTGAAGGAGAAACATGTGAAATGGGGACATAAAAATATTTGAAAAAGTAATAGTTAAAATTTGGGTAGAAATATAAATTTTCAGACTCAATTTTAGGCAGATTCAAGTCTAAGTAGAATAAATGCAGAGAAACCCATGTGTGGCAGCATCATAGTCAAACCCATGAATATCAAAGATAAAAAGATAATTACCTTAAAGTCCTTAAAGAAAAATAGTCAATCCAGGATTTTATATCCAGCAAAAAGAAGAAAAAAAAAATAAAGAAAATTAAAAGAATTCATTACCAGCAGATATGCAATAACAAAAAGTATAAAGGAAGTTCTTCAGGCTAAAGGAAAATGAAACCAAATGGAAATAAAATCTTCAGCAAGGAACGAAAAGTGTCAGAAATGGTTAATGACTGATAAATATATAGGACTATGTATTCCTTTAATTTCCTTTAAAAACATAGAATTGTTTGAAGCAAAAACAATAACATTATCTTATTAGTGTTTACAATGTATGTAGATAAAAACATATAACAACTATAGCATAAAAGACAGAGGTGGGAATAATGGAGCTTTATGGTTGAAAGATTTCTATATTCATGTAAATGAGACAATATTAACTCTAAGTAGACAATGAAAAGTCACAGATATTCATTATAAACTCTATAGCAACCAATAAAATAGGTATAGTTAAAAAGCCAATAAATAAAATAAAATGTAATTCTAAAAATATATAAATAATCCTAAAGAAAAAACTTGCTCTAACAGAGAAAATATGTGTTCTTTGAAGGAGAAATTTCTCCACAATGCTCTCATTTTTTTTATTATTATCAAGAAAGCACATTTTATCTATGAAACTAAAACCAATAATAAATATAGAAAACAATATAAGAAAAGGAAAGATTTCATGGAGAATAAAACAAGCAAATCAGGAGGTGGCTCCATAGTGTAGTGGTTAGCACATCTGCTTTACATGCAGAAGGTCCTGGGTTCGTGACCCAGGTGGAGCCACCGACCATACCCTGAGTGCGCCAGGCCCTGGGTGCCCCTGGCCCTGGGTGCACACAGCAAGTGTGTGGGAGGAGATGCCCCGCCTTCAGAGATCCAGTTCTTAAGGGGAAACGGCAACATCCATAGGTCAGGGGTGGAAGTGGCAGGGGAGGGGAGATTAAAGAGGGAAAAAAAATCATTATTGTGATCATTGAAAATAGTCATAAAATAAAGAAATAGCAGATTGAATACGATAAAACTGAAAACATTGAAATTAGATAAAAGCGGAATGGTGTGGCATTTTGAGGGAAACATATAAGAGGGCAGGTCTAGGAAATCCCACCTAGGGACAAAAAGGGTCCTGAAAAGCAAAAGTGGACAGAGGGACACGTAGAACTGCGATGTGCCTCCATTTCTGCTTCCCAGGGAAAACTATCTATACTACCTTAAAATAAAAAAATAACATCCATTCACTGTTTTTTAAAAAATTAATAATAATAATGCTAAATGTAATTCTTCAGTCAGAGAGATGATGGATAATCTAAATGGTAATAATAAAAGTAATCTGGATGTAAAATCTCTGATTTTATTAATAAAATCGAGGACTTGGAAGAGGTAATAGGAAAGAAGTCAATGAATAAAAATTTTTTACCCAACACAGAGGCTATCAATATACATTTATTTTTAAATAAAGGCTATGAAATGTCATTTTATTTGAATATAACAGGAAAAATATACAAAAAAGAAACCTTAGCATCACTGAACTTCAGAAAATTATTTCTTCAAAACAAGAACTATTCCAACCAAAAATTTTTCTTTGAGGTAAAATAAAATTAAGAAAAACATTAAGAGAGTCAAATAGTTTTGTGAGAGTTTTGCAGTGTTCCTTAATGGGCATCGGTTTAAGTAGCCAAGAAATAATACTTCATCAACTGTCTCTTAAACATCTGAAGATACCATTAAGTCTAAACAGTAAGAATCAAAATGTTTTTTAATTAAAAAAAAAAGTTTGGGCTGTATTAGGAGGGACGGGAAAAAAATGGTGTAGATGATAGAGGCTCTGTTCATCCCTCTGGCGACCAAATCAAAGTTGTGACAGAAACAAGGAGCAAACAGCAAAGAAAAATCACTTGGTATCTAGATGAACAAGCCATACAACTAGGAAGAAATCTAAGAAATTACCCTGCAATGGCAGAAGGTAGGACAAGGCGAGGACATGAGGCTGCGGGGTCCTGAGCTGCTGAATGCTACAGAAGCTGCAGCGGCGGCAGCGGCAGATGCCTCTTAAAGGGGCTATGTCCGCAAGCAGACTTTCACGGTGACGGATCTGCTCGCTCTGAGCACCAGTGCCAGTTAGGCTGCTCAGGGACTTACAGGGGGACAGTGAGTTGTTGGAGTGAGGGCCAAGGCAAGACTTGCTCCGTACAGAAGTGTGGGCGGTATCCACTGTTCCTCTGTTGAGCCTTCCCTCCTTCCAGTGTGTGGACACAGCGCCGCCGTAGGGGAGACATCATGAAACTAGATAACAGAGGTCACTCTTCCCAGAGGATTCCCTGAAACTCCACCGCCCCAACTTACATTCCCACCTAAGCCACATCTAGGTGTAGCCTCAGCAAGTCAGGTGCTCCTTGCTGAGCAGAGCCGAGACTCACTCTGGAGGCAGCTGGCCTCGGTTTCTGGTGTGGCCTTTTGAGGCAACTATAGGCACAGCATCTGTGGATTGCTTGCTGAATCTTAACAGGTGGCCTCAAAGGGGCACAGGCTGGGGCTAAACTTGGCCATGCATCTGAACCCCTCTCAGAATTGTGCCACTGAATACCTACTACACAAATCCACACTAATAAGACTGGAAGACTTAGAAGTTATGCTTAGTTCATAGAAACAGACACAGAAAGGCAGCCAAAATAGGAAGACAAAGAAGCATAAACCATGTGAGAGAATAGAACAGAGATCCAGAAATAATGGAGTCAAGCAGTCTAACAGATGCAGAGTTCAAAACAATGGTTATAAAAATGCTCAATGAACTTATGGGAAGTGTAGATTAATTCAGTGAGGACTTTAACAAAGAGGTTTAAAAAAAAAAAACCCCGTAAAAATAGAAAAGAAATTATAAAAGGAAACCAGTCAGAAATGAAGAACACATTACCTGAGATGAGAAGTATAATAAATGGAATAAACAAAGTGAATAAAGAAGAGGATCAAATTACATATAGGGGATGGGAAAGCCAAGGACACTCAATCAGAATAGCAAAAAAAAAGAAAAAAGAAGCCAAGACTATAATAATAATTTAAGGATCCTATGAGACACTATTAAAGGTAAAAATATCCATGTCATAGGGTACCTGAAGAGGAAGACCAAGAAGTTGAATATATATTTGAAGAAATAATGATGGAAAACTTCTTTTGTCTGGTGAAGGAAATAGACATACAACCCCAGGAAGCTCAGAGAATCTCAAAAACCAGGAACCCAAAGAGGCCCACACCAAGACACATCATCATTAAAATGCCAAAGCTTTAAATACAAAGAGAGAATCTTAAAAGCAGCAAAGGAAATGTAGTTAGTTACCTACAAGGGAGCACCCGTAAGATTGGCAGCTGATTTCTCAAAAGAACGTATGCAGGACAGAAGGGCTTGACACAAAATATTCAAAGCGATGAAAACCCAGGATATACAACCAAGAATTCTTCATCCAGCAAAGCTATCATTTAGAGTTGAAGGACAGATAAAGAGCTTCCCAGACAAAAATAAGGTAAGGAATTTATCATCACCAAGCCAGTATTACAGGAAATGTTAGAGAGACTTCTTTAAGAAGAAAAAACACTTATTAAAAACGGGAATAAAGAATGGTAATAACTACATTCCTATCAATAAGTACCTCAAATGGAAAAGAATTAAGTGTTCCAACCAAAAGATAGAGTGACTGAATGGATAAGAAAACAAGACCACTACATATACTGCCTACAAGAGACTCATTTCAGATTAAAAGACACACACAGACTAAAAGGAAGGGGATAGAAAAAGATATTGCCTTGATGGACCTAGAAGGTATTGCGCTGAATGAAATAGGTCAGATAGAGAAAGACAAATATCGCACGATTTCATGTACACGTGGAATCTAAAGAACAAAATCAACAACAACAAAAGAGGAAATAAACTCATAGATACAGTCAGTATTTAGAGGGATACTAGATGGGACGAGAGTTGGGGGGACAACAAAAAAAAAACAAAGATATTAAGAGGTACAAATGGATAGTTGCAGAATAGACATGGAGATGTAGAGTATAGCATGGGGAAGATGGTTAATAATGTTGTAATAAATATATAAGGAGGAAGAAGGGTACTAGATTTAGTGGGGTGATCACTTTGCAAGTTATATGGATCTCTGATCACTATGCTACACAACTGAAACTGGTATATTAATGTATGCCAACTATAAGTGAAAAACAACTCATTGAATTGTACAATATAAATACAAGCAACTAATTGTCTATTATATTTCAATAAAGACCAAAAAAAAAAAATTGAACCTTTGGAGGAAATTAATAGGAACAAGCTGCTCTGAAAGGAAAAATAGCCTATAAAAAAGATAAATCAGTTTCAAGAGGGGAAAACTAAATACATCACAGGAATATGATTAAATCTAGTAATTATGACAAGCCCAAAGAAACCACACATGAATACAAAACATCGGTTGGTCTTCTTCGTCTTCCTGAAATATCTGAAATTTTGCTTCATTATTTCAGAAAGCACTGCTTTTTCATTTCCATCAATTGCTCAAATCATACAGTGTAATTTACTTCATTTTTATAACATGACTTTCTCATATGTACTTAGTTTTCTCTGAATTTCTAATTGTATTTCTTTGTTGTTTCTGCTGCTGTTGTAACATTTCATTCATAGAGATATATTTTATCTTCTTCTCATCAATAGCATACTTTGTACCTCTAAGTTCTTAATGATCAATTCATAATATATATGCCTCTATTCAAAGACATTTTTCATGGATCTTCTGATTTTATATTATAATTTGGACTGTTTAATTTTTGGCCTGCTAATCAGTTGTTAAACTAGGAAATTCTTCAGTCTCATTCAGAGATTAGTTTCAATAGTTATTAATTCCCCATAATGGGGAGGGGAGTGGAGGGATCAATCAAAAATAACCCAGAACTGACAAGGATAGTTAATTTGGCAGATAAGGACATTAAAACCATTAGTAAAACTGCATTCTTAATATTCAAAAAGTCAAGTAGAGGCATGCAAAAGAAAAAAATTGAATTTCTAGACATGAAAACTACAGTGTGGGAGATGAAATATTTGTTGGATAGGATTAATGGCAGGTTAACATCGCAGAAGAAAAAATTAGTGAACTTGGCATAAAAACAGAAACTATCAAAAATGAAACACAGTAAGAATTTTTAAATATAAGAGACAGAGAGAAAAAAATAAAAGTCAGCCAGATTGGAAAGAAAAAAACTGTCATTATTTTCAAATGACATGATCATCTATGTATAAAATTCAAAAGAATCTTTTTTAAAAAAGCTACTAGAATTAATATGTGCAAATAAATAGTAGAACTAATAAGCACAAGGTTGCAGGATGTAAGATCAATATATAAAAAACAATTGAATTTCTATACACTAGCAGCAAATAATAGGAAATTAAAATTATAGAAGAATATCATTTACAATAGCATTAATATGAAATACTTAGAGCTATATCTGTCAAACGAAGTGAAAGACCCATGTACTAAAAACTACAAAATAATGCTGAGAAAAACTAATGAAGACCTAAATAAATGAAGAGATATACTTTTGTCTCTGTGTTGAAAGATTCGATATTGATTTATAAGGAAGACCCTAAATTTACCTATAAGATAAACTCATTCCCAACCAAAATGTCTGAAGACCTTTTGGATAGACAGCAACAAGTTGATCTTAAAATTCCTCTGGAAATGCAAAGGACCTAGAATAGCCAAACAATTTTGAAAAAGATCAAAGTCAGAGAGGTCTGACACTAGTTAATTTTAAGATGCATATAGCTACAGTAATCGAGACTGTGTGTATTGGTGTCAAGATCAACATAGAGACAAACAAAAATGGTGTAGATGATAGAGCTTTGTTCATCTGTTCTTACGACCACATCAAAGTTGTGACAGAAACATGGAGCAAACAGCAAGCAGAGTCACCTGGGGTCTAGATGAACAAGCCCTACAACTAGGGAGAGAAATAAGAAATCACTCTGCAACTGGAGGTGGTAGGACAGGACGAGGACGTGAGGCTGCCTGGTGTCTAGTGGCTGAGTGGGCCAGAGGCTATGACAGCAGCAGCTGGCAGCTGCAGACGCCTCTTAAAGGAGCTGGGACAGCAACTGGACTTTCTCAGTGATGGCCTCACTTTTTCTGAGCACCAGCGCTTAGTCAGCTGTTGGGCAGAGAAGGCATCAGGGACTTACAGGGAGACGCTGATTTGTCGGAGCGAGGGCCGGAAGCGAGACTTTCTCCCTGGTGAAGTGCTGGCAGTATCTGTTGCTCCTCTGTTAAGCCCTTCCCTCTTACAATGTGCAGACCCAGCACAGCCATAGCTGAGATGTCATCAAATTGGATAACAGAGGTGGCTCTGCCCAGAGGATTCTCTGAAAATCTGCCTCCCCCAACTCACAGCCCTACCTAAGCCACATCCAATTGTGTCCTTGGCAAGTTCTGTACCACTTACTGAGCAGCTACAAGACCCACACTGGTGGCAGCTGATCTCGGTTTCCGGTTTGGTTTCTTGAGGCAATTATAAGCACGGCATCTGTGGATTGCTTGCTGAATCTTAACAGGTGGCCCAGAGGGGCACAGGCTGGGGCTAACCTTGGCCTGCAGCCGAACCCCTCTCAGCAGGAGGACTGTGCCTACTACACAAAGCCACACTAATAAAACTGGAACACTTTGGAGCTTTACTTAGTACATAGAAACAGACACAGAAAGGCAGCCAAAATGGGAAGACGAAGAAGCAGAAACCATATGAGAGAACAGAACAGAGATCCAGACATAATGGAGTGCAGCAATCTCACAGATTCGGAGATCAAAACACTAGTTATAAAGATGCTCAATGAAGTTAGGGAAAGGGTAGATGAACTCACTGAGAACTTTAACAAAGAGATTTTAAAAAAACATAAAAATAGAATGGAAATTATAAAAGGGAACCAGTCAAAAATGAAGAACACATTATCTGAGATGAAGAGTATATTAGAGGGATAAGGAACAGAGTGGATAAGGAAGAGAACCAAATGACAGAGATAGAGGATGGGGAAACCAAAGACGCCCAATCAGAATGACAAGAAAAAAAAAAAGCTGAGAATATAATAATAATTTAAGGATCCTGTGGGACAAGATTAAGGGTAAAAACATTCGTGTACTAGGGGTACCTAAAAGAAGAGAGGGAAAACAAGAAGTGGAAAAGCTATTTGAAAAAATGATGATGGAAAATTTCCCTCATCTGGTGAGGAAAATGGGCATACAACCCCAGGAAGCTCAGAGAGTCCCAAGAAAGAGGAACCCAAAGAGGCCCACACCAAGACATCATAATTAAAATGCCAAAGGTTAAATACAAAGAGAGAATCTTAAAAGCAGCAAGGGAAATGCAGTTAGTTACGTATAAGGGAGCACCCATAAGATTGGCAGCTGATTTCTCAAAAGAACCTATGCAGGACAGAAGGGCTTGACACAAAATATTCAATGTGATGAAAACCCAGGATATACAACCAAGAATTCTTTATCCAGCAAAGCTATCATTTACAGTTGAAGGACACATAAAGAGCTTCCCAGATAAAAATAAGCTAAGGAATTTATCATTACCAAGCCAGTATTACAGGAAATGTTGGAGGGACTTCTTTAAGAAGAAAAAACATGTATCAAAAATATGAATAAAGAATGGTAATAACTACATATCTATCAACAAGTACCTCAAATGGAAAAGAATTAAGTGTTTCAACCAAAAGACAGGATGGCTGAATGGATAAGAAAACAAGACCCCTACACATGCTGCTTACAAGAGACTCATTTCAGATTAAAAGACACACACAGACTAGAAAGAGGGGATGGAAAAAGATATTGCCTTGATGGACCTGTAGGGTATTGCACTGAATGAAACAAATTCATTGCTCCTCTGTTATGCCTTTCCCTCTCACAATGTGCAGACCCAGAAATACACATGATAGTTATAAAATAGACATGGAGATATAAAATGTAGCATAAGGAAAAATAGTCGACAATGTTGTAATAAGTATGTAAGGGGGAAGAGGGGTGCTAAAGTTAGTGGGGCGATCACTTGAGCTCTAATCACTATGCTGTACAAATGAAATAACATTATTGTATGCCAACTATAGCTGAAAAACACTCATTGAATTGTACGATATAAATATTAACAATAAATTGTCTATTATATTTCAGTAAAGCGGGGGTGGGGCGGAGGGAAGATAAAGAAATAGATCAATGGAATGAAAGAGAAACACACTCCATCAGCAAAAAGATTACAACTCACTTTTTTTGATACTTGTTTTACTGAAGTGGTCTGGAATCGAACTCATGATATTTTCAAACCCACGATATGTTCAAGTTATGCCTATATGTGAAGTTTGTCAATTATATTCCAATTAAAAAAAAAAAACTCTAGGAGTGATTATGAAACATAGTTTGCATGAGAGATGCTGCATTAGTCTTACACTGTGGATACCAATCCCACCACCAAAATGGCCATCCTGCTGAAAATGTTCTCTTGTATACAACAGCATTCCGAAGGTTACCTGGACTGTCTGGAGCGCAAAGGGAATACCCCGCCCCACCCACCTACCCTCCTTCTCCGCGGCCCCCGCCCTGGTTTTGTAAACTTTTATTTATACAGCCTAAGGTTGCACAGTTTTGAAGTTTTGCTAATGGTTCCTTTATTTTAATCAGACTGCTAAATATTTTTAAACTTGTGATTCAGTCAACGATTTCCTCAAAGTCTTAGTCTCACAAATAGTCGTCAGATCTCCTTATCCTCTACTTGAATAAATTGGTATTTCATATGCAACAAAGATATTTTATCATTTTGAATTGTTTTATAGTATTATAAATATAAATGCACTTGCCAACATTACTGTATACTAGCTATCCCTCCCCACATTGTATTAACTTCAAAACTGGAAAGTAAAACTCTCTAGATTTTTAACCACAAGGCCAAACTTTTAAAAGTTACTTCATATCTCAATTGTCTCTCTTTGCCAGTCCCTGTTATTACACAAATAATAAAGATCGCTATGGAACTTAGTTACTTTGCTTAGTTAACTTGTGAATAAATGAAATATTTTCATAATGTTGTACGACATTTTATTGACTACATGATTGCAGACATTTTAACATGGCCTCATTTCGATGTCCGCACTTCTGCTAGGGTGAACCATCATCCGTGCCTGGGGGGCCAGCACAATGTCAGTTTGACAATCTTAACTAGATTAGGACTACACATACAGAGAGTTCTGAAAGTATCTTCCAGTTACTGCAAATAAAAAAATAAAATTCAGGGAATTTTCCTCCAGTAAAGATTTTATTGGTATTTAGAAGCAGATTCATAACTTTCCCCATTGCCCCCCTTCTTCATTCCCTGCTTCCCTTCCTCCCTGTTCCCCACAAGATGAAAAGCACTTGACAAGCCTCTGGCTCAGCCTCAAGTGGTTCCTTTTGAAAGAAAATCACTGATGAGTACATTAGAGCTGATTGGTGATACTTGCCTGGGGAAATTTCCTAAGAATTGAGAGCAGACACGCTTCCCCCATGTCTTAGGATCGTTGTTCCTCCTTCACTGTAGATGACTATGAGAAGCAGATTTTGCTCTAAAGTTTATTTTCAAATGACTCAAAAGAAAGAGGAGACTTTGTTTTACTTGAGTGATTTCAAAAGAAAAAAATCTTTGCAATATAATCCAAGACTATGTCAGTCTTTTCTGTGGAAGAAGGCAAGGTAGGAAATGACTTCTGTGAGACGAGTCAATTTACTTTCAAAGGAACAGAGAAAAGCAAGTAGTAAGTCCAAGCTCATCACATGGAAAACTGACAACAGGATGCACCACAGTTTTGTAAAATCAGAAACACCAGCATTCCCAGCATGTCTTTAGAAAGTACAATGGCTTCAGGATTCAGAGGGGACCTGCCAGAATGTGCCTTCGGAAACAATACTAAATAGAAAAACCACCAGTAAGAAGGAAACAGAACAAGGAAACTGAGTCAAAACACTGACCTGAAGAAGAATAAAAGTCATGTTGGCTGTGTCATTTTGGAATATCATGATATCATGCTATCTCAGTCACTGAAGTGAAGAGCAATAGATACTGATTGACACCTTGCCCATATTTTATGAATCAAAGATCAGAACACATGCTCTGAAAGATATGAATTTACTGATAGGACAGAATATTTTAAATTAGAACTGACCAGGAGACTCTCAGAATGTATGATGGCAAAGGAATAGGACGGTAAGACAACCTAATTTGTATCTACTCAATGAACTCAACAGAAAAGCTAACTGAAACTGGTTGACACATTCAAACTATGTGTGTGTGTCCAATTATACCCAGAAAAACTGAATAAATGAAATTTAAGATACTTATTTTAAGATTTCCTTTTCTAGACTTGGATATTGTATCCCTCTCCGTCTTTAATATATGAAGGAATCCTAGGTTTAGCCACACACAAACCCCAAGAAGGGGAGGTTTGAGAGTGTTTGAAAAACATTCCAGTTAAGATACAAGGAAGGTATATTCCTCAGGTACCCACTCCCCACCCAACCCCACCAAGCCATAAGAAGCTTTCAGTGTATAGTAGGGATGCTCTGTGTTGGCAGAGCTTATGAAGTAGAAGTCCAGTGTAGCCCCTGTGGACTCAGGAAATCCTCCAAGAGGTAGGGAAAGGGAGGCCTCCAGGCTGGAAAAGCGGCCCTCCTTCAGTCAGATCATACACTGTTTCTGACCCCACTTGTAAGCAATAACCATTTGCTATCCTCTTCATTCCTCTTCTCATTCCAGTTAGTCTAGTGCTGGCCAGAGTAAGGAATCTAGCACAGTACTTCTCAAACTATCTGTTTTGAAAGTCCAGGCTTTTTTTTTTTTAATTTACAATCCATACATTGGATTAATAAAATGGGGGTGGGAGGCATATTAGCTTAAAATTTAAATATTAAGTTCAACAGGTATAAAATTAATTTACCCAATTGCTAAAAGCATTTCTGAATGCTCACTGCTGGTTTTCGTATTTATGTAGTCTCAGACCAGAAACAAAGTTTGCTTACCAGCACCACTTGGGAAACCACAGCTCGAACTCTAGAATATGTTTTTCTGATGATTGGAATAGTCGGACATAAAATGTCATTAGGCATCCCTGGACCTTAGGAATGGAAACTCAACTAGTACCTGTCATAAAATAGTCACCTAGGAGAGGTGACAGCTGTATGAGCCATTAAAGGACAGTCTAAGATCCAATGGAAAACTGAGGTGGAAGCAGAGATAGACACAGGGAACACTGAAAAGGTAAAGAGAAATAGACGCGTAGGAGCTTGAAGAAATATATAGGGATTTATGACCTGTTTTGGAAATAAAAACAATTATTATTAAGACATTGAAAGACAACATACAATCAGACAATGGCCAGGCCAGGCA
Organism: Pteropus medius; assembly: GCF_902729225.1. Taxonomy (NCBI): domain Eukaryota; kingdom Metazoa; phylum Chordata; class Mammalia; order Chiroptera; family Pteropodidae; genus Pteropus; species Pteropus medius. The sequence goes on along the minus strand of NW_024351543.1, from coordinate 838,302 downwards.
ATATATAAAAATAGAATTTCGCCCTACAATCTGCAGTAACCTGCCCAGAAAACTCACCCCTTATCTACCTAGGAAGTCAGCTTGCTCTAAGTCAGATTTGCAGGAATGAAGATTGCTATTTCTAGTGACAATCAGGAACCTAAAAAATAACTTATGTAACTATCAGCCCAAAATGGCCAGGACTTGATTAATAACTGACAGCTTCCTTAATTTTTGTCCTCACTTCCAACTTAGGACCAATCAAAAAAAGCCAGATATGTACCCTTAACCAATCACATACGATGTCTCACTTCTAGCTAGCCCACCTACAGCTTCCCATGCCAACAGCCTCCAATCAGGGCATATCTGAAGACTACCCTTTTTGCCACCATAAGGCTGCCTGCTTTTGAGTCTCTGGCAAAACACAAGTGAAGGTGGCTCACTCCTTTGCTATAGCTAGCTGTGAATAAAAAGCCTTTGGCTTTCTCATTTGGTTGCTCTTTGTTTACTTCCACATTGTGCTTACTTTTGTTTGGTGAGCTCAACACTCTGCTAGAGCTTCCATAAGCATTTCAAAGAAACTAGCACAATCTTAATAACTGGGTCCAATTCTGTCACTATTTTGCAAATCCATTTTCTTCATGCCACATCCTGTCAACTCTATACTCAAAATGTAACCCAAATGTATCCACTTGTCCCCCATTTCCAGGACCACTACTGGAACCACATCATATTCTGGATTGCCACAGTGACCTCTTCATTGGTTACCACATTTGCTCTTGCTGTGAGCCATCTTCTTATAGCAGCCAGAGAGATCTGCGTGTCAAATGTATCATTTCTTTTCTTAAGCCTTCAACTGGCTTCCATCCCACTTAAAATAAAATCTCAGCTCCTACACCATCTGGCATATTGACTCCCCAGCCTCACCTTGTCCCATCCCTCATGTCACCCAGTACATTCCAGTGATACTGGCCTTCTCAAATGTGCCAAATATGTTCTCATCTCAGGGACTCGGCACCAGCTGTTCCCTCTGCTGGGAATGCTCTTCCCCTGAACTTTGCATGGCTGGCTGCTTTTTGTCATACAGATACGTGCTTAGCCATCACCTCTTCAGAGAAGCAAAGAAAGCACTTCACCCAATCACTGTCACATCACCCAATCCTACCTCTCTGCATAATGTTCACCACTACCTGAGACTTTTCTTTGATAGTCGGTTTTATTCTCTATCTCATAGCAGTGATCTGTCTGCCATGATTATCCACTGCATCCCAGGCCTAAAACAAGCCTGGTATAACTCACTAAATATTTGTTGAACAAATGAATGAATAATTGAACTGCCTGAATCTTTGGACTCTGGTAGGTAAAACCGTTCTCCCTAAACCTACGCTAGCTTAGACCTAACTCCTATGCACTGTAAGGCCCAAATCAACTTCTAGTTTCTCTGGAAAGCCTTCTTATTCCAGACGATATGCCTCTCCCTATTCCTCATACACAGCTCTGTCTGAAAAGTTCATCTGGATTTGATCATCTGTCCTTGAGGCCATTCTTTTGAAGCCTGCTGCCTAGTCCTGTTAAACAACTCCCTTGCTTCTTAGCTTAGCACAGTGCATGTCTTACCCACCCAAACATAGTTCTTTATACCTTCCATAAAACCGTGCAGTAAATGTAGTGGAAACTCAATAACTAGTTGCTGAATACTTTTTTAAATGTATCAGGGAAAAAATTAGGGTAACGTAAAAGTTGTGCAGGATAGAGTCCACAGAGGAATAAGGTCAAAACTGAGACCTCAGAGCACTTCCACACGGATTTCCTTCTGCTATAAGTGGTCCATGTTTCCCATTGCCCATTCATTGTTTTGCTCTGTACGAAGTCCATTTCATCTCTTTTTGTCTCTCTAGGATGTTTTCTGTGCTGCAAAGGCAATGCTTTGCATAGATTGGGATAACATTCACTGAGGACAGGCTTATATGCCCAGTGGGCAGCCAGCCAGGAATTGCAGCTTGAATGACATTTTGTTTGCTCGGCAAAGAAAGAGTTGTTTCACCACTCCAGAGCTTAAACACCAGTTCACCTGGTTGGTGAAGGCTTCTTGCTGTTTTATTAAAATTATACTCCTGAAAACTCCTCTAGAGTCTAGTTTATGATACTGGCTCTTTCTAAAGTATGTAAAAAAATACTAAAATAATGTTTTCAGGAGTGAATATTCAAAAAGGATCAGCAATTCCACAGGTTACTCCGACTTTTTTCCCCATCTGCTGTGACAGCAGGTGTGATTTCACAAGCCCACTCCCATCAATCATCCTCTCCAACCTGTCTCTGGTGCCTGACAAGGTGTTTATGTGCATAACATGAAAACCATCACTAGCTCTTGCGAGCAAATAAGGCTGCCTTTCACAATACTCAGAAAAAAGACTTCCATGGAAACCTGAGTGTTGAATTCAGGTGGGTAATTCATTTCATTGCCACAGTCTTACTTCCTTCCAGGTGATGTAAACTTAAAGCCTTTCAGGAGCAAAATGGGTACTATGAAAGTATAAAACAACAGAAAGTGGAAAAAACTGTGGCCAAAATGGATAGTGCATGATCTATCAAAAAAAAAAAGTGTTTGCATTTGCTTTACATTAAAATGTTCTGGCTAAACCCAAGTTTTCTGCCACCAGTTTTAATCTCTATGCCTCTATTAAGTGGTATCCTCGCTGGAGGCCCAAGCATGTGCACTGTTCAAATGATCTTAAAATTCACAAAATCATGGACAATTACAGCTAGAAGAGATCTTAGAACTTATTTATTCCAACTTCATCTTTTTCAAATAAGGAAACTGAGGCCCAAAAGATTAATAAACCAGTCAAGTGTAAACAACAAGCATGTGGCACAGTTAACAAAACTTTGGTCTCCAACTCCAAGTCTAACAATCTTTTAGCTACTTGCCATCATTTTTTATGTGTCAGTAACAACCTTACGCTTCATGTTTGCTTAATATAAATATCCCCTTTAAAGTTTTGTTGCAGCGATATTAATAATAGTAAAAGGTTCAAATGATAGAAGATGGATTAAAATGTTACATCAACTCATTAAGAGAATTTAATTAATAAAGATAATAACAATAATGTAAAATATATACAAATATTATTTACAACTATTTACCATGGTAAGCATAGACTACAAAATTAAGACTTCAACTCTGTAAAAGAGTATAAACATGTGGACAAAGACTATAGTGAAATGTGTAAAGTGAAATTAATTCGAGTGGCATGATTGTTGTTACTCTTTTTAAATCATTTTCGTGTTGTGACAGTATTTTTTATAGCATCGTAGATGATTCTCTGTAACATGGGCGTTCATTTTAACCTCAGGGCTCGCTGTTTGCCATTTTCCACCCTCTTCCTTGCTGGCAACACCCTGTATTTTATTCAATTATCCAGGCTTTTCCCTTGTGCCCTGATAAATCTGTCAATAGCAGTGTTCCCATGTCCTTTGCTAATGATTGGTTCAAGCATGAAAATATGATGCAAATTTGGCAAATGAAATGTAAAGAGAATTTCCTAGGGGACTACTTGGAAAGGGTTTCCTCAATCTTAAAAGTAGGTTTCTCTCCCCACCTCTGGATATTGCTGTGACAATTTGTAGGCCTAGAGGTGCTGTAGTCATCTTCTGACCATAAGGCAAGCCAGCCTAAGGAGAAGACCTACATGCTGAGATTGGCAGATCAGAAAGATAGAAATGATCCCTAATGAATCAGTGTGAAGTCACCTACCTCTGACTTCTTATGTGAGATAATCAGCTCCTTATCATTTAAGTCAGGTTTGAAGGGCATTTTCTGTCATTTGTCAAAGCCCCAGCCAAAATAACAAATTTAATTCTCTTCCTTGTATTTTGGAAAGCACACTCGAATATCTTTATGCAGAGAGGAGTACACATTCATATTTTCTTCTTTCGTCTTCCGTAAGGCATAGATAGTATGACTACATTGAAGTTCTCTAGTGTCTCATTCCAGGGGTATGGTCAAGGTGTATATAAGCATAATCCATTTGCCTGAGCTACCAGTTGTGGTCCTACTATGTACCCTAAGATGACCACAACCTGATGACTATCAGCACTTTTCTGTGACATCTTTAAAACATAAGAGAGTTGGAACTAGTTTGAGAGAGAAATCCTCTCTTAAGAAAAAATAAGAAAGGGGAGGAAATAGGCATTTCTAGGAATAAGGATATCATCCCAATAAATCTGAGTTTTTTAATCCCCACCCCAAGAGTTCTAGTGGCATCAAATGCCATTGTTTGGATGCTTGTACTTGTTCTTTTTCAAACCGCTATTTTGTCATAGCTTGTCATTTTTCTTTACTCTGTAAGTGACCATATTTCAATCATGGCAATACAGTAGGCTATCTGGACAACAACGACAAATTTACAGTGAGGCTGTGGAGGAAACAAGAGCTACCACTGAACGCAAGATTATTGTCATTAACATACAAAGTTCTACAAGTCCTGTCTGAGGGGGAGAACTGAACTTTTGAGGGTTAGAAAATGTAACCCATAGAGAAGGAAATGCAGATAACACTTTACACATGCTGTATCTTGAAAAATAAGATCAGATATGAAGATAAAGGAGCATCTTTATGCTCTAGGGCAGGGATCAAACCATTATAAAGGCACTTACAAAAAAGAGGCCTGGTATGTGAACACTCAATCCCAACTAATGGCAACAATAATAATTGTCTATTTTTAATCTTAGAGAATATTTTCTCCTGGAAAATCTTAAAGGGCTTTGAAACTACTTTTCACAAAATAAATATACATATTTTCATATCTATTTAGGCAATTTCAAAAAAAAAGCACAGCCTATGCTATGATAGAATGTTGTCAACTTTGAAAAAGTTTAAAGACCTCTATTACTCCTCCATCTTATTCCCCAAAATGTCCCTAGCTCACTAGAGTAAAACAGATGAAATTTGCTTTATCCACTCTACAATCTCTAGGCCCCTTTTCGGCTCCTGGATCCTCACTTTCCCCTGCATTTCTACTTCTGTCGTAACACTTCCTCTCCATCTCTCTCATTCTCCAATCCCCACACATATAGCCTCCTGATTTCTTGGGGCAGTGGAGCAGCGATAAAAGCTAATTAAAAATAAATAATAAATTCTTTCTCTAGTGTCTATTGCTGCATTTATTTTACAGGCTTCTTTGTTATACCAGTGCTTCTCAAATTCTAATAAATAACCTGAGCATCTTGTTAAAATGCAGAATCTGAAGTCAGTAACTCTGGGTTGTGGTCCAAGAGTCTCCATTTCTAACAACATAGAAACTGATGCTTCTGGTCTTGGTTCACGGCCCATACTTTGATTAACAAGATTTTATAAAATTTGTAAGGTAAACAGCATCTGAGAATCAAACAAAACACACTAAGTAATTAAATGGCAATTGCTTCAAAATGTGATGGGACTTGATAGAATTTGAAATTGTTCTTCTAAACACTAAATATAACAAGTTCTAGAAAGATTGAGTCTCAGTATATCTATCTATCGCTACACAATAAAATTATTGCCTTAAAACAATACAAATATCTATTTTGATCATGAATCTGAAATTTGGACAGAGCTTTGTAGAGATAGCTTGTCTCTGTCTTACTCAGCATCAACTGGGATGCTCAGTTGGAGACTAGAGGAGCCTCTTTCAAAATGACTTACTCTGTGGGGGCCAAGTTGATGCTGGCTTTCAGCTGGAAGCTCAACCAGGGCTGTGATACAATCAGCTTGATTCCTCTCCATGAGGGCCCCTCTAGTTGCTGTTTAAGCTTTCTCATAGCATGGTGACTGAGTTCCATGAGCAAGTGTCTCAAGAAAACAAAATGGAAATAAGCATAGGCATTTTTATGTCCTGGACTCAAAAATCACAGAACATCGCTTCTGTCATACTGTGTTAGTTGAGACAGTTACAAAGGCCTACCAGGTTCAAGAAGAGAGACATAAGACTCTAACTCATGATGATAGAGTGGCAAGTTTCAAGAAGAGCATGAGGAATGAGAGATATAATTGTGGTCATCTTTGGAAAATACAATCTGCTATACTCATAAACCTCAATATTTTTTAAACAAATGATAAATTAATTAAGATACAATGTTTTCTAATTATAGCCCATTCTCATTCCTATTTATATTCATTACAGGAAAGAAGAAACAATATATATTAGATTGGAAGCAATTGAGGAGAAGGTAGAAAAATATAAGATCATATGATAGAGTAGAAAGAAAATAGGTAGAAAAGTAAAGAAAGCAGTGTAAAAAAGAAGAAGCAAGCACGCTGAAAAGTAGATGTAAATATGAAGACAAATATCATTTATTTACTTCCTTCCCTCCTCTTATTGTGCTACCTGTAAAAAATGGAGCAGGTACCAAACCGAGCAGGTTCCCAAACTGTTGGGAAGCCTCCTCTGTTGTTTGTTGCTGTTCCCTGGTAGAAAGGAAGCAAGATTGGACTCTAGTACTAGACAATAATAAATGAATTTAGCTATTCTTTTCTTTCGATAAATTTTTACAATAGCAGAGTGAATTCAAAAATAAAACCCAGGAATCTCTCAGACAGTTCTCACCTAGAGCAAAACCATAGGATCGTTGGAGAGGAATGGGAGCTGGGGTTGGGAAGAAGCAACTGTATTGCCTGGTCCACTTACCGCCTTTGCCAACTTACATTTACACTCTACAACTTAAGGTCTGATTTCAGTGAAAAATATACCTACGAGTTATTTTTTAGACTAGCTAGGTATCTATGCAATTTAAGATCACCGATCTTAATCTACAAGTAGAGAAATGCTAGTAATGGTAAAATATAGAAACAAAATGTTCCTCTGTTATACGGGGCCCTGCAAATTGCTCCCCACACTTCTTCATTTGGTCTCCACACTGTCCTGCTGAGTGTGAGTGCTAAGGAGATTTAAAGTGGTGTGAGAAAGTCATGTCGCAGTCAATGTTTGACGCTGAAGGCAAAGTTCCTGTGATGAAACCAAAGAATTGCTACAATGGAGCAGCATTTCAAAGACAAGAAGCATTTCAAAGACAAACTTCGCACCAATTCCCTTTCAAACAAAACCACTGAGTATGCCTATGTATCAGACACCCACCACCTCTTAACTCTAGCTCTAAACCTTCCACTTCAGGTTCAAAAGATAAAGACTTCTCTGATGAGGCACTACTGCCTGGTACATGAGAATGTACATGCTATTGAAATGGGTTCCTGGAAGGAAGATGAGAAAAATGATCTGCGTTCTTCTTTATCTCTGCCCAAGTATGTTTGTTCTATAGATGTCCTGGAGTTCCATTCCAGAAGGGAGATCTCAAAATCTTCAATGCCAATCATGAATAAGAGTTCCATTTGCCTAAAAGAGCAAAACTTATTCAGTATTGTGAAAATGAATAAAATATGCCAGATTAGGAGGAGTAATTGTTGGTTTCACCTAAACTGATGTCCTGAAAGAAAGATCCACTTCACTCACCACTCACCTTCCTTTCCTCACACCAATCCCTTTCCATTTTCCATGGCAGTTGAGGAGTCTACTGGAGAGACAGCTGAGTCTAGACTGTGTTGACTGCTTAGATGTGTGATGTTGGGCCTGTCAGTTAATTTCTCTATCTATTGCTTCTATGGAATTAGAATGAGAGTTTTAATCCCTCTTTATCTTCCTTTGAACCTTGTCAAAGAAAAGCATTACAAAAATGCTAAAGAAAATTCTGCCAGCAACATTTATAGCTGCCCTGTGAGATAAACCATGTGATCTCAACACAGATAGTTTAGAAATATGGCCTTTCCTGATACATTCATGCATTATCAGGGTAGCTTTATCATTAGACACAATGTCCTCAAAATCTTCAAATGTTAAAGAAAATAAACATGAGATACTCCAAGGTGGAGCCATGATGCTGAGAGTAAGCAATTAATATTCTGAACTCCAAAATATTTCTCTGCTTCATTCTACTCACACAGTTTTTACATATTAGGCATGCCAACCCTTGACGGTGCATATTCTCTTGGTCGCCTAACCAAAGGGAAGAAGAGACTAGGGGTTCACATTCAAAAGGGGAGTTCCAGTCTTAGGTCATATTCAATATAGTTATGCCATATAACAATACATTTATGCCCTATAAATCATGGGCAATCTTTGATACAGCACCTAACCTCTCCATACCTCTATATTTGTTTGCTAGGGCTAACATAACAAAATACCGCAGATTGGATGGCTTAAACAACATAAATTAATTTTCTACAGTTCTGGAAGCCAAAAGTTCGAGATCAACATATCAGCAGATTTGGTTTATCCTGAGGGCTCCCTTTTTGGCTTGTAAATGGCTTCCTTCTTGCTATGTCCCCACATAACTTTTTCTCTGTATGTATCTCCTTGGTATCTCTTTCTCTTCTTATAAGGACACCAGTCAGATCAGATGGGGACACATTATAATGGCCTCATTTTACTTAATCACCTCTTTAAAGAGCTTATCTCCAAATGCAGTCACATTCTGAGGTTAAGCTTTCAATATATAAATGGGAGGGGTAATAATTCAACCCATAACAGCCTCTGTAAAATGGGCATCATGAGGCTTCATATAAGATGCAGATGAGAACATGAATAAGAAAATGCTTTATAAATTATGTCACCATACAAATATTGTATCACTGATACCACCATTTTTGTCATTAAAATTATTATTCTCTATAACATATTGTCAGTCTCTTAAGAAATATAAATTTTCCACCTTTTGAAGAATTACTGCCTAGTGATTAAGAGAAAATGCTCCAGAGTTAACATGTCTAGATCTGAATCTTGGCTGCACTACTTGTTAGCTGTGTGACCTTCAAAAATTATTTCAATCTCTCTAAGCCTCAATTTTCCCACTTATAAATTAGGGATGTAAAAATAGCACCTAACATTTAATATTGTTAAAATTATTAAAAGAGAGAAGGTATTAAAATGACCAACTAATAGTACATGCTCAATAAATGATGGTTGTTATTAATAGCAGTATTTAGACCTTGCTGCTCCTGCTGTTGCCTCTTTCTCAACCAGCAGAGGTCTCTATCATAGTCAAACTTAGACTGGCTTCGCCATGACAGTCTGCACTGCAGCTGCCAAGGACATCAACTGTTGTCAGAGAAAGTAGTGAAAGAATTACCATGCTGTCTGAAGGAAGGAGAAGAAATCAAAACAAGAGAACAGGGAATAGGATTCCATGGTGAAATATTATGTGAACAGGTGACTGACCATGAATTAAGTTTGTCTAAGTTCTAGTGCTGCTTCAGAAACTGACTTTCACCGATATTGCCATTAACGGCACCTCACTTCAGCCAATTCTAAAGTTAAGCTAATAAAAATTACTCACATATATCTCAGAACAGCAGTAAGTATGATTTGGCAAATATTATTGTAAAGTTTTCTGAAAAAAAGAGTGCTGTTAAATTAACATTTAACATTTCTAACAGTATTAAGCTTATTTCATCTTTATCACCAGTTATACTCCACGCCTCAGTTTTGCTTCTACTGTAATATATTTTCTTTAACTTTCTTTGCCCACACAGGCTTACACCTCCAAGTTCAATTATTCTGTCAATTTTGTTTTAAATTGCACTTTCTATTAACCACTTGTGATATCAATTTGTTGATCTGTTCCTTCTGCTGAACCAATCATCTTTGCACCCACCAAAAGCTGGGATGGCAATTAAACTGAGAAAGATGAAGAAATTAAAGCATAGAAGCAAAGACAGTAAGAAAGTGGGATTTAAAAGAGCACTGAGATGAAAATACACATATGCTAAAAAGCATAGCACGGAGCAAATAGATAGAGGCACAGAGAGAAGAGTAGAGCAAGGCAGAAAACGAATCTTTCATCTGCCTACTGAATCTCTTTTTCAGCACCAAGGACAGAGCCTCTAAAGGTCTGCCCCAAGAAACGTTCAGTTTAGGGTCCCTCCCAAATCCTGTAGAGATAACGGATGCATTCAAAAGCAACTATGAAACATGCAGTAAGGTCTAATAGGGAAGCTGGAAGAGCAGCACACAAGTGATTTCACCTTAGAGGCAAAAATGGGTGATATTTTTTCTGTTCATTTCCAGTTTCTGTGTCTTGGCAAAGGCAAAGTTTGCTTTGCTTGGGCATGTCTGCTGTCAGTAAATGGCTACAGGAGCTGAGGTGCTAAACTTCACAGTCTCCAGAAATCAGAAGAAAATTTCAAGGTAAGTAATTTTTCGTTTCATTTTTTACTTTAATACAGTGTTTTCCTGGAAGGTTATTTAATCAGTTTGGGGTTCTGTGGTTCTCTAAGAATATACATTAAAACTCTGTACCTTCTCTAATTTAAAACCTGAACCCCTGAGGAAACTGTTTTCACTTTTTCCTTATTTTGGGGACAGTAAAAATCTGTTCACCTTTTTTCCCAAAAAATTAGATAATCATGAGCTCCAGAAGCATTATCAAGGCAGAATTAAAAGATGGAAAATAAAAAAGCTGTTACTATTCCTGGGGTTTGTATGGAGGCTGATTGTATTTCTCTTAAGGATTTTCCTTAATTGTAAGGGTCTGTTATTTTAAACTCCCCCAATTCAGCACCCTGGTAATCCAGGGCTGAGGGTTTGGAGAGACACTGTTCTCAATGGTCTATGTAAAGCCAGGCTGTTTCCAAGTCGGAATTCAATTATTCCCAACAGAGATATGCAGTACTTGAGATGATGCTTGTGTATGTTTTCTTTAATGATGGCATATGATTTTGAAGGTATTGTTGTTGTTTAATTGAGGGATTTTCATTACTTACTGTACCTTATTGGGTCAATGGAAGTTGCTGCAATTAGGTATTTGTTCTAGTTCATGCATTTAGTTTAATCAAATACTATTGATATGCATGCACAAATAATAATGCAGCAATAGCAAAGTGAAACTTGGATTCTAAACTCATTCTGAATACCTGTTTGCCCTTTATAGGTGAAGCCCTTTGCTTATTGGTACTAAATTGTCAATATGATGTCTGTCCTTGGATAAGAGTGAAGAATCGGTGCTTGACACAGCATTGGTTGCATCTCTTGTAGCCAAAGATAAGCAGATACAATATGAGAAAGAGTCCTACTCAGACACTTGTTTTAATCTTAACATTTTGTTAACATTATAACTGAACATTTTCAAGAGTCTGCATGGTTAGCAGTGAGCAGAGTTTCGAACAAGGAAAATACTGACAGTATCCAAATGAATGCCTAATATTAAAACATCTACACAGAAGGCTGCTTATTATGAAATATAAATTAAAGCAAATAGCAAATAGATTTTACCTAATATTAAATGCAATTCTTAATGCATTGAAGTTTGTCATCAATTAATATTTTCTCACTGATTGACTGATCCACTGAGTTCCCCATTTGATCTCTGATTAGAATGATAGGATGCTCAGTCCTTAGAGGTTGTGATGAAAAGTGGGGATGCTCTGCTTTACTGAGCAGGTTTAATTAGGGAAAAAAGTATACTACCTTATCTATGCAATCGCAGTAACTGGCTGTAGTTTTTCCCTGTAAACTTGCCAACCATGTACATATACCCAAATATATAAATGTCATGTATTCCAATGCATTTGTGAATCTTCATTAGGGAAACAAACTAAACAGCAATTCTCAAGAATAAAGTGCCATAGAGATGCTAAAGACCACCTCTAATAATAATGACAATGTAACTCCCACTGTTTCTATGTGCAGTGTGCACCTGCATTGAGTTCACTGAGTTTGGTCAGGTGATGTGCACAAGATACTCTGAAAAGAGAAGGTTTTAAAATTAGTCCTCACTTCAGGTTTGTCTCCTTCACCTCAACAGTAGAATAATTAAGAACATGAACTCTGGAAACAGATAGATTTTGGGTTAAATCAGCTCCATCATTTACTGGTGTACGACCTCAGAAAGATACTTAACCTTTCTGTTACTTTCTTCACCTGCAAAAATGGAGATAATAACAGTACTTACTTCCTTTATCAGGCCATTGTGGGGTTTAAATAAGATAATATTTACAAATGTATCTTTAATAATTAACTTTTAAGGCAATGTAGCAAGTCTGCATTGAAGCCAAGAACCAGAAAAGCTCTGGAAACTAGAGATCAGGATGTAATTGAGTAAAAGATTAGAGACAGCAAAGAGGTCTGTAATACAAGTGATTTGGCCACGGAACTCTGCTATCAAGGTATTGTGTTCTGGGTTTAGGAAAAACCATTTCTACCTGGAAATAACTGTCACATCAACTGTACTTCCAGCATAGACACATTAAATAAAGTGCAATTTTTGGAATTAGGGAGGCCCAAGATCAAAACTGGGTTCATATAACCCCCTACACATTGTGTGATCTTGAAAAAGTTACTGAATCTCTATCTGTCTCAGTTTTATGATCTATAAAAGGAGGATATTATTATCTACCTTCAGGGCTGCTATAATATTAAAATGAGATAATATATGTAAAATACTAGTGTTTGGCACACAGTTGCAGCCAGAAGAGGTAGTGACTATTGTTTTCAGAAGGAAGTCGAGAACTAGAGGTGTTTGAGAGAGGCGATTGTGGGGTTTTTTAAATTTAACTCAATATCCTTAAGGACAGAGTGAAAATAATTACAACCCTGCAAATCTTAATGAGTATCTTCCTAACAAGTTCAGTGGGAATCTGGTATGGAACCAGGTGCCAAAGAGGCACCCCACAAGTGTTCCAAGCAAACTATAGTCAGAACAGAGGGATTGAATATCAGCAAAGGAGGACACATGTCATAGCTGATGGGAGCCTGACCACTCTCTGTCTCTCTGCTTTTTAAAACAGATTATGTCTTCATTCTAAGAGATGCTAAATGAACTATAAAGACCAAGATAAGTCAATACTTTGTAAGAAATCCAAGGGCTCATTAAAATTTGTAAGTAGTATTATTTGTAATAAATCTTTAAAAAGTAAGACCAGCAGTAATCTTCTAGTCCTTGCCTTCTCTACCTCTCGATTTTTCCTTCTCATCCACTCTTAACCACTAACACTCTTTGCTGAGGGCATCAGTAATCTCCTAATTTCCAAGTCCTCAGCTGTACTTTATTTGACCCCTTTACCTATTCCCACTCTCCTTTTAACAATAAAAGCTGCAATATTTCAAGTGCTTCATGCCAGACATTATGTTAGAGCCATGATTCTTAATGGGGAAAGCAACTTTGCCCCACAAGAGACATTCAACAATGTCTGGAGACATTTTTGGTTATCATAACTCGGGGGAAGGGGAGTGAGGCTGGCACCTTGTAGACAGATGTCAGGAATACTGCTAATCATCCTACTTCAAGGCACAGGACAGCCCCCACACAAACACAAAGAATTATCTAGCTAAATTGTCAATAGTTCCAAGCCTTCACATATATAATTTCATTTAATCATCACAATAACCCTGCGGATTAGATATGATTATTCTTATTTTGTTGATGAGGAAACCAGGCTATTATTATAAATTAGTTAGAGTGATTATTAAGTTAATGAATTATCCAGTCTCTTTGCTCCTCCTACCTGAGACCAGTTTACTATCTGTTAGCTTATCTATCAGAGAGAAAAGGAGAGAAAGAAGAAAGCCCAGCCCAGCACTGTGTTATATAAGCAATGTTGGTTGAAAAAAAAAATCTAAGGAGGGAGGAAGTTGAAAGAACTAGCTGAGAGGTGAGGAGCAATCTAGCATCATACTCATTTTCTGCTTTCATCTCCCACACCCACAATTCATCAAGAACTGCTGGACAAACAAGACTTACCCCCCACCTGCGGCTATAAATAATCTAAGACCAGAGACGCTAAAGTGCAAAATAAATGAATAAATAAATCAGAAATCCCTGCAATTATAATTCCAACATCAGGCTCAAAATCGACTTTCAGAGTTGAAGATTTCCCTTCATATAATTAGTCATTGACATTCGGCTGTACTATTTTTAATTAGCTGTCAAACCTCAGCAGAGTAAAACGTCCAGCAGGATAGTAACAAACATCCCAAGGTTTTTTGCTTCCCTCTTACCTGATAAGTAAGATTAGCCAACTACAGACCAACAGAAAGGAGTGATTTCCAGCCACTGCTTTCCGAGGTGGCCCAATTGCAGAAGGAAAGTCTTTCCGAGCCTGAGCCTGTCTCAGAGGTGAAAATATCCTTGAACAATCAGAAAGCATTGTATTTTTCCAAAAGCTCTTGGCAGCAGCAATGCTATCTCTGGGGTAGCGGCTGCCCTTCTCCGAATAATGAGGAAATTATAATTATTATCAAAAATTATTATCATCCTTTAAAATATATTGAGTGCAAACAGTGTGCCAAGATAAAGAACAATTTTTTTAAAGCAATTCTCTGAATTCAGTTTGTCGGTCACCCCTAATAATCATTTGTTCATTGTAACACTTACACATTCCAGGCTGAAATATTTCAAAATGAGTTACAAAATGACAGCCATGATTAGGCCAATCTCCTAATCAAAGGAGAGCTACAGATATTAGGAGAGCAAATCCTGGCCACCAAACCCGCCTCTACCTCTGCCAGGACCTGGAACAAGAGTTCCTATGGAGGCTTAAATACTCTATGTCTAAATATTTTAGTCATAACCAACAAACAATTGAATAAAATGTTTAATCCTCCTGCCTTGACAAGTATATCTTCCTAACGATCTGAAAGACCAGTTTTGAATTCCTGGGCTCTTAAGAGTTTTATACAAGATGTGAGAGGGTAGGAGAAGCTGACCCCCAACCCCCATCCTGTCCCAAGGACTCTGTCTTCTTCTCTCCTCACCTCAGGCTACACCCAAGCTATTCATCTGAGTTCCGCAAAGAGTTACCACTTGAGCCCAGGGACCCCACATATACATGGCACAGTCTACCCCACAGTGACAGATACAGAATAATACAAGTGCTGCCCTAGAAACAGGCTCCAAGCAGTTTAGGCCAAGAATTCTGTGATCTTGGTACCCAGAATATGTTCTAAAATGGAAGTGTGGACTCTTGGTGGACCTGCTCCTTGGTGCTATGGGACGGCATGACCTCATCCTGTAGGAAGGATATGACAAAATAGGGGTCTGGAGTAGGGCCCTCTAAAGCCAGAGCACAGGGCCAGAGTCATAGGTTATGGAACGCCATACTGGTGTCATGAGGCAGCTGATGGGCTCTGATGACTTTCCCACTCAATGTCCAAAGTCTCCACAATTAGAGGATTGGCTCTTCTCAGTGGGATAGCAGCATGACAGTTGTTATGGCTTTCAGATGCCAAAGAGAGTGTTGGGAGAATTAGAAGGCCTGCGTGTTAGTTCTGCCACTAATAAGCTGTGTGACTTAATGCAGTGGTCCCTAACCATTTTGGCACCAGGGACCAGTGCTCCTATGACACTCTAATGCCTGATAATCTGAGGTGGAGCTGAGGCGGTGATGCTAGCACTGGGAAGTGGCTGCAAATACAGACTAAGCTTTGCTCGCTCACCCGCCACTCACCTCCTGCTATGCAGCCAGATTCCTAACAGGCCATTGACCAGTGACCTGTGCCAGTCCATGGCCCAGGAGTTGGAGACCCCTGACTTACAGCATATCACTCATCTCTCCAGGTCTTAATTTTCCTGTTTGAAAAGTGAGAGCACTGGACTAGGTCAGAGGATGAAAATGGGTGGTGCATGGGTCATTGGCCTATGGATGTCGGATTAAGGGGAGAAGGGACTTTATAGGGCTTCAACATTTCTCTAATTGGTAACCAATCTTTAAAAATTAGAAGGTCGAAAGTTAAATTCCACATATTCCATATATTTAGGATTTTCCCTAAATATAAAAACCACTGTATTGCCTCTAGACTCTATTACTATCCAGATTTTCTCCTATAATCCAGTCTCCCAACCCCACCATTCCTTATGTAAGACACAAGAGAGAGAAGAATGAGAGATTGAGGAAGTGAAGAGAGACAGAAGGAGGTAGGGGGAAAGCAAATTGGATAGGAGGGAGGAAACAAAGATAAGTAGGTGGAAAGCTAAGAAGAATAGACCAAAAAGAAAAAGAAAAAGAGCCAACACTCATATAGCTTTCTAGGTGTCAGCTATGGCTTTCAGTGTTTTACATACATAACAACTCATTTAATCCTCACAAAAATGAGTTCTATCATTTCTCCTCATTTTACATAGAAGGAAAATGAAGTTCAGAAAAGTGAAGTAATATGCCAAAGATCCCAGAGTTAGGTAGAGGTAGAGCTGGGATTCTAATTCTGCAATGGCTCCCCATCTTACTCAGAGTCCAAATGAGATTCTTTCAACAGCCCCGCACAACCTCTCAACCTCACACCCTTCCACTCTGCCCCTGCCTCACTTGGCTCCAGCCACATTAGCTTCCCTGCTGTGTCTTCCACATGCAGCCATGCCTGTCTTTGTAATCACCATTCCTTCTGCTTGGACAACCCTCCTCCAGATATCTGCACAGTTGGCTTCCTCGGGTCATTCAGGTCTTAATACAATTGTCACCTCCTCTATGAGGGCTTCCTGATTACCCTAATTGAAATTTTTACTCAGACACCCTACTCACATATACAATCCTCACCCTCTCTTTAACCTCTTCCCTGATTTACTGTTCTCCAAAATATATGCCATAATCAAACATACTACGTCTTTTATTTATCTTGTTCATTACTCTTCTCCTCCAGAATGGAAGCTTTAAGAGGGCAGGGATTTTTATTATCCCTTTTGCTCATTGCTGTATTTTCAGTGCTTAGAACAGTGCTTGGCATATAGGAAGTGTTCAATAAATATTCATTGAAGCAATAAATTAAAATATGCATGCAAGCAGCCCAGCTTCAAAGAGTCTGATTTTACCAATGTTATTTTCTTGTCCTCCCAGGAAACCCATTGGGGCCACCCCTCTCCTTCTGGGCTATGGCGCCTCTGAGTCAACTGAGTGGCCACATCAATGCCACCTGTGGGGCAGACAACACCACAGGTGCCAGATGGGCCCGCCCACATGCTTATTATGCCCTCTCCTACTGTGCGCTCATCCTGGTCATCATCTTCGGCAATAGTCTGGTATGTGTGGCTGTGCTGAGGGAACGGGCCCTACAGACCACCACCAACTACCTGGTGGTGAGCCTGGCTGTGGCGGACCTGCTGGTGGCCACCTTGGTGATGCCCTGGGTGGTGTACCTGGAGGTAAGTGAGCCCAGGTTGGGGCTGCCCATGTGACTGTGCTTGTCCTTGTCTTTTCTGATAGTCTGATCTTCTGCGCTCAAAATGCTCCCTGCTGTGACAAGAACTTGGGAAAGGAAAGAGAGCTTTTGTCATTCTCTCTTCCTTGAGGAAACCGAAGGTCTTGAGAGCAGCCATTATCTGTATCACTTGCCTACATCAGAACCAGGGAGCTGGAAATGATTCTGTTCCCAGGTCTCCAGTATCCAGGTGACCAGACTTGAGTGATGGGACTCGTCCTAAAAATGTACTCTCTCTGCCAGGCATGTCTCAAAGATGTGAGGGCTTGGGGCAGGCAGTCCAATGGGCATCTTCATCAGTGTTTCAATGTACATGGAAATGAGAATGTGCAGGAGGGATGAGGGACAAGGCTGAGGGTGGGGAGGGCAAAAGGAATTATAGAAAAAAAATTAAGGAGATAAAAAGAGAGAAAGAATAGTCTACAAATAGATCAGACTACTTTTGATGGTTCGGTTGCCCTCAGACTCAGCTCTTTCCTCCTGGAGAACCAGCTCTTCACAAACTGTAGAGGAATAGACCAAACCTTCAAATTTATAGTTTTGATGCCTCCATTAATAGTATAGAACCCTCACCAGTCAGATAATGCAGCAGACCCTGGAGACTTCTTTTGGAGAGAAACATTTCTTAAATTTGTATGTGTTTTCATTTGAAAGTGCAAAGCAGAGTCAGGAGATGATCAAGACAAAACATCCATTTGCTAACAAAGAAATCTGGGTGCCTATATCTGCTCAAAAAAAAAGATATTCTTACCAGAAAACATGCAATTTACTAAGGAGTTTTTTAAAGACGTCTTAATATGCTATTAATATTTCTCCTCTGCAGTGTTATCATTCTAAGGAAGTATCCAATGAAGGATCAAAATGATGCTATGATTAAGAGAAATTAAAATTCATCAAATTAATATCTCAGTTAATATTAATAGTGAAGATGACAGTTAATTAAGTATGACATATCACAGGAGAGCAAAACCCTCGAACATAGACTGCTTAGGCTATTTCCCATATTAAAGAATGACTGGGAACTAAAATTAGACTTATGATCTCAATGGGGAGAAAGAAATCAAGAAAATAAAAAAGAAAAGAAAAAGAAGAAAAGCAACTATGACTATTGGGATAAGAGAATACTCAGAGAAAAAAAATATGCATTTATTCTTCCCAGTTAGGATAATCCTGATGGCAAAGGGTCCTATAATTATCCTGACTTTCCTGTCAACCTGATTAGGCTGAGACATTCTTGAATTCAGAGGCTATGTTTTTGTCCTTTTTATCCTATAGTCCAAACATGCTACCTGGCACATAATATGCGCTAAATAAATATTTGATATATGAGTGATTAAATGAATCTGTTCTGCAATGTGTGCATTAGATGGGCAATTCCTGCTTATATCATTTGCTGCTGTATCTATTGTGACAATGAACTATTTTAACATTCAATAATAATGAGACTAAAAGGGAGTTAAAAGCATGTGATATTTCTGTTCAAGAGTGAGGCAGACTTTAGGTGCTAGAACCCAGTATGGATTAGTCAATGATTCATAACACCTCCACCACCACCACCCCCTCCAAAATGTTTCTGTCTATCCCTATACATTACAAGAATTCTTAAGTCTTCCAGGAAGATGAAATGTCAGAAAAAAAAAATGCAGGAAGAGGACTTTCAATCTAATAAGCATTTTAATTGCCTCTGAAATAAAACCAGGCTTTTCACATCTGTAACAAAGCCACCTGGAAGATTGCTTCCAGGACTCTGGATGGACTACATTAGAAAATCTCTGGAGATATTGGTATAGGGAATGAATGTTGTAACTTCTTAACATTAGACACATGGCAGCCCCTTCTTGCCACACCTGTCAAAATAAATGATGCCCCCATTCTACCACTGAGCATAGAAGAACAACTGAGTCTGCAGAGGGCCAGCATGAAATCTTGCCAAAGGCTCAATGAGCCCTCTGCAGGTTGGATCTACAGGTTTTTCCCTATGAGAAAAATTCTGATGGAACTCTTGGTTTCCCTTCATAAAATGAATATGCCCTCTGTCCAATGGGTTATTTGGTATAGGCACTCAACAATCAAGAGCATGGTCAGATAAGTCTACAATCATATAAAGAAGATTAGGGGAAACAGAGACATCTCTCCATTGAGAAATAGGCTTTGGGGCCTCTTTTTGGTCCTTCTCACTTGCTTCAAGGCTCTAGACAATGCAATTTAATATCTCCATATCACTCTCTCCAACAGTCCACTCAGTAAAAGATAGAATATGACTTAAAGTAACCATCAGTAACAGATGACCAGTTAAGATGTTAGAAAGTTCTAGTCCAAAGGATCATGACTCCCTATCCCACCTCAGTTTATACTTTTCTTAGTCTTAAATACCTGCCTGCTTTCTGCAGACCTTAGAAGCAGATGGTATGCCTTAATGAGAGAAAACAGCACTTTGAGCCCCTATAGGGACTGTGAATATATAAACCCATGTGTTTCAGAGAAGAGCAAAGCGTACTCTCGCTGACTTCTAATGATGGCACAGTTTAGTGGCTGGTCTAGTAATTGCATAATTATACCTAAGAGCTCCCTTGGAAAGAGAAAAGGATGCAGTATTGACCACAGAGACTGCTGTAGGCTTGAGGGTCCCCAAGAGAATAGGACAGAAATGAGAAGAACACCATGTGGGAGGCCAAATTAGCTGCCAAATTCACAGCTTCTTATGCTTTTATTTGAATAGATTCATTTTTTTTTTTTTTTGACGAGAATACTGGCTCATATTGACCAGATACCTTCCTATGAAGGAAAATTGACTCATTTTGTCAGACACCAGAATGTATGAATTGGTAATATTTGGGCTGTAAATATTGGAAAATTTGACTGACTGTGGCTTAAATGAATAGAAGTTACTTTTCTCACCTAACCAGAATCCTGGAGGAAGGTAATTGTTGGTGTTGGTTCAGCTGCTCCATGGTGTCATCGAGAACTAGATTGTTCTATCCTTCATGCTCACCATCCTTGGCAAGCTGGCTTACTTCCTCATGCTGCTCACAGGATAGCTGCCATATCCCCGGCATCATGGCTGCATTTCAAAATAGGATGAGTGAGAACAGCAGAGAAAGAGAAAAGAAGCCCTTTTCCTGGAGTAGCTTAAAGCATCTCCCTAAGGGACTTCACTTATGGCCAAAACTGGAGCATAAAGTCACTTTTTGCTGCAAGGGAGGAAAGAAAATAAAAGGCAAAAATGTGGATTTTATTAAAAAAAGAATATGTGGGGGTGAGGAATTGCTGTGAGGTAGGCAATAAAATGTCACATACCATCATGCTTCTGCTGGAATTCACTGCGATGAATGTCATTCTAATACAGAGTCGTGCTATAAGAAAGACACAGAACTGGGAGTCAGAAGATGTGGGAATTAAGTGAATAAAATGGAGATGACAACTACACTTCCCCTATTCCATTAGGTTGATGTTAGGCTCAACAGTCATCAATGGAGGAAGTATTTTAATAACTAAAAAGTGTAATCTATAAATATCTATAAATATCTCAGACACCTTAACTTGTAAGTAAAAGAAAACTTAGCTCCAATTGACTTGAACAATAAACAGAATAAAACAATGAAGTTCTCATACCAGGAATTTTAAAGTCTTGTGGTTAGGAAGACTACAGGCACAACTGGAAAAGGGGTCCAGCTCTATTTCTTTACAATTCTCTCAGCTGTCTTCTTCCTTATGTTGGCTTAGCCACAGGTAAAGGGTAAGCTATAGTCCTCACATATGCACATTACACCACTCACAGCAAGAGAGAAAATTTGTCCTAGAATTTCTAGTAGAAGTGTCAAGGTATACTTTGATCGGACTGGTTTATGGGACATGATTTTCTCTGAACTAATCACTGAATACAAGAGTTGGTTTAGCATAGGTTATGTATTCCTTCTGTGGAATGTATCAACTGCTCAGGAACCTCATAGATTCCCAGTAGAATCCAAAGACTTGGAAAGAGGGAAGGGGACAGTCAGAAAGTATGCACCACAGTGGTTTTCATTGATACCATTCTCATCATTA
Organism: Pteropus medius; assembly: GCF_902729225.1. NCBI lineage: Eukaryota > Metazoa > Chordata > Mammalia > Chiroptera > Pteropodidae > Pteropus > Pteropus medius. The sequence goes on along the minus strand of NW_024351543.1, from coordinate 817,069 downwards.
AGGAGCATGGGCTTGGGCGGTATACAAAGGGGAATGAGCAGGGGCCAGTCACTAACGCCCATCAGTTTTCTCTGTCCCCAGGCCTAGCAGAGTAGCCTTGATAAAAAACCATGCAGGTGACCTCAGAGTAGTTATATTCCAGAGTGCCATTGGCCTGGCTGTCTCTTTAATTCTGTTTGCAGCATTTTCTCAAAAACTCTTTTCTATGTCATACCAAATAGTTCTATCTCAGATTCTCTCTCGAGTTTTTAATTTCCTGCTTTAGAAGCTATAGTCTGTTTGGAGCTCCCTCTCCAAGCACAACCATCCCATTTTGTTCCACTCGGTTAAGCACCTTTTGTGATGTTTAATGCACTTATATCAAGGCAGAAAGGCAAAATAAGCAGCCAGAAGAACATTTGGAATACTGAACTCAGAGTACTTGGGTCCCAGTATGGACAGGAAATAAAATTCAAGGGTTAAGTAATGTAGACAAGCAAAAAAGAGCAGGATGGTTTCAGGTAGGAAAACTCACTGCAGAGAGAGTGATCAAGGTCAGATAGGGATGACAGGAAAAAGCAGCACTGTTTTGGGAGAGGAGCTTTGGGCCTTGTAATGATATTAATCATTAGAAATAAAGGAAATTCTGCATTTTAAATGGGCTCTTCCATGATTCTTATGCACCTAAACTTTGAGCAATTCTGAAGTAAATCTTCATTACAAGAAGCTGCCTGTTCAAAATACAGACTGTTGGGTCTACCTCATATCTAACAAACTGGAATTTCCAGAGGTGGCCTTGGAAGTGTCTAATAATTGTAACCAGCCTCCCACCTCCCGCCCTTCTCACACCCCGTGATTTGTGCAGCCAGCTGGCCTTCTGCTACAAATTGACATTTAGGAACCACTAATCTGTAAAAACCCCGTTTCACAGATGAGGAGTTGGAATTCAGAGACGTGAACCCCCAGAAATCCCCTCTTTAAAAAAATTCTAAATATGACAAACCAAAACGAAATAAAGAGGCTAATTAGAGCAGTAATTCCATCTTTACCCCCTGACTATCTCCCAAAACAACTAAAAATCCATCTGTTAGGGCAAGAATTCTTAATCTGGGGAGTCCACCAATTTGGAGGTAAATAAAATTACTTACTTATTTTCACTAAGCTGAAATTTAGCACTTCCATCAGCTATGAACGTAGGTATCAACCCACAGCAGGAGGAATCCTTAGTGTCACCAGTAAAATCACAGATATTTATACTTTCAAATCACATTATTGTTGTTGCAGACACCTTGAAATACCATTTACACTCATCGGTACTTTGAAATTACAGGAATTTTGAACCTGCCAATAGGTCTTATCATTTAATGCATTATTAAAGAGACACATATATTTAAAGTACTTGGTAACTGTATTTCAATATAATTGGTATTCTTTGCAATCGTTGTATTTTATTGTATGCACTCAAACACATTCTTCTGAGAAGGAGATGACGACGCTAAAGGGATCCATGGAACAAAAAGTGCTTAAAGGAGCCCTGCTTTAGGATGATCATCTCGGAAGCTGATTTCATGTCCCCCACGCCCACCAGACCAGCATTTCCCAAACCTCTCAGGAAATAGAAATCACTGGAGGGACTTATTCTAAGTATAACCTGAATATCATTTTGTTTAACAAGAGCCTCAGGTGATTTGGGAAATGCTGCCTTATAATCTGTAAATTTGGGAAATGCTGCTGTAGGCTGTGGCTGGTGAAAATCAATAGCCAACTTCTGTACCTGAAGACATTTTCTTGCTTACTCCCACCTTCCCTATCGCCAAAGGGAATTGGTTATATTCATTAGCAAGTGAGAGTAACACCACCTGGCTGCTGTATGATTCTGAAGTGAGTTGTTCATTAGAATTTAGGAGAAAGGTAGAATCGTGTCTCTAAAGAGCCTTAAATCAATCACATTTTGGGTTTGTTTTTTTTTTTTCCCCCTGCTTTAATTGCAAAAATCACTTTACCTTTCATGTTCTCCCAACACTTTCTACTTATCTCACTGTCAGCACTTATCACATTGTATTATAGTTATTTTCTTAGTGCCTATCTCCTGGGCCCTCAATTCGCCCACACACATTCACAGATTACTCCCCTAACCATGCACACGCCATATTCTGAGTCCCTTGGGACAAAAACAGGTTTAATTCATTTCACTAACTCTCCTAAGCAAAGTATCGGGCCTATAATGGGCACTCAATCAATATGGGGTATACAGCTGGATGGATGGACAAACACCAAGTCTTCTCCCTCCTGTGTTATTAGAATGAAATTAAATTGTACACTTCACAGAAGTGAGTGTTAAGGTGCTGACTTTTGAGAGGCAAAATAGAGTTTTAGACTCCAGCCCTTCTACTAGCTATATGTCCTCAGGCAAATTACTCAACCCCCTCTTGGTCTCCATTTTGTTATCCATAGACTGGAAATACTATTTATCTCATTGGGTTGCTGTGAAATAATATGTGAAAGTTACATGTTCTCAGACCTTTGCAGCTCTTTATTCATCACTTACTATTATTTTCTTGGCCTGGAAAACTCCAGTAAAAAAAAAAAAAAGTATTTCCATTACACATCCCACCAATTAGAGACTCATTTTAATGAGTAAGCTCTGGGGAAGGCTAAGTGATGGCACCTCAGTGGGAATTACTTTAATCAGCTAATCAGATTGTTTTCTTCTTGTCACTTAGCTGAGATCAAGGAGAGAAATTTTGATGGCAGAATTGGAAAAGGGAGGAGAAGATAGCCAGAATGGGGTGGCACAGTGGCGGCCTGGAAGCCAGAGGATAGCTTGAGGGCTTTGGCCCTTGTGAACTAAAGAAACAGGGTAGCAAAGAAATCTGCTATGTGTATACTTTCACTAGGCCCCCAAATCAGCAGCCACCACAGTTTTTTGCACAGCTTTTTGCAACTCTGAGATAGAGGCGATCAGAAGGAGGGTGTCTCATTCCATAGAAGGGAGATGATTCAGTCTGTCACACGAAAATTTTTGATGAGTCCATGGTCTTCTCCTTTCCCCTTGTGTTCACCCATTTCCCTCCCTTTCCAATAACTGCCCCCTCCTCACTTGATACTTCCGTATTTCAGGGCATGGAACAACCTACACTCAGATGCCCTGGCTGCCTCAGACAAGGTGCCAAGCCTCTCCAAGCTTTAGTCTCTTTCTCCGTGACGCAGATGATAGTAGTCCTCTCTCATAGGACCATAATTGGCAATGGATGCCATGTATATAAAGTGCTTTGCAGAACATCAAAACTTAGTAAGCATTCAATAAATGCTAGCTATTAGTATAAATACAGATTGTTTCAGAGACTATTTATTCTTTCAGAATAGATTTGCATGCTGAGCACTGCTCTAGGAGCTGGGGATGCAGCAGCAAACAAGTATAAGTCCCTGCTCCTACAGAGTTGATTAAGTAACAATCATTTAATTTCCTATCAAGTAAGTGTATAATTTGTCCTCAAAAATCTGTAAGAGCACATAAGGTAAAAAGCGAATTCAGTTTTCAGAATCTAAAGTTTCAAAGCTATAGAAATTCCTGGAATGGGTCCTATGGGTCAGTGACCCGCATAGAGTAAGTTCTCAATAAATGTTAGATTGTATTAACAATACTAGAATCTCATGATGTTCTCTAATTATTTTATTTAAGAATGTCTTGCTTTTCCAGTAAACTTATAAGTTCTTTGAGGACAGGGCCTGAAGTGCATATTTAAAGCTTCTTAAAACACATAACATGCACTGAGTATTAGAAGCTCCACAACTACTTACTTTACGAATGATTGAATGAATGAATGAACACCCATCAAGAACTAGAGTTTGCTGTTGTTTCAACTACTCTCTCTCATCTGCTTTGCACCCCCAAGACACATGCAAACAGGCACTCACAATTTTGGGAAAAGGGTGGTTTTTCCCCAATTTAAGATGTAGTATGCAAAATTCAACTTCTTGCAAGAAGCTTTTATTGTCCTAGGAAATGAGCAAAACTATCTTTTACTCTCCTGGCTCCCTTAAATCATTGTGTTATTATTACTACATATCACCCTTTTTAAAAGCTTTTCATTCTCAGAAATCGTATAAATTCATATCAGGCCTTTATTTACTTAGAGCCAAATGGTAAACCCACAACGAAATGAACGAAAGTGATAACTGCTTAGCTAGTTTGAACTTTTCATTGTTGCTTTTTTCTTTCCTTGTTGCTTTTAATCAAAATATCTTTGGTCAGAGTTTCTCAAAATAGAGATGACCAAATATAGTGATAAAAACAAATGCTAAAAAGGAAATAAATCCACGGGGAAAGAAGTTAATAGGTAAGGGGATGGGTTGAGAGCCTTTCAGGACCTTGCTTTAGTGGGATAAAATAGGAATGAACATTAAAGTGACCTGGTCATATAACAAGATTCTTGGATGAGAAAAACTAGACAGAGGAACAGCACCATCTTTAAGCACTATTGTTTCAACAATGTCTCTTTTTGCCTCGAGAAGTTCAGAAGGCAACTGCACCTATTTATCACTCTCCCTTCCTCTTAATTAGCCATTGGGCCTGCCCAAAAGGGACACCAGCTACTGCCAGGGACAAAAAAGCCTCAAAGGTTTATGCTTGAAAACCATGGTCCCCAAGAACCTCCACAAGCAGGATGCTGGCAAATGAACAAAAGCCTTGGGGCCCAAGAATGGCATTTGTAGACATTCTGAAAGTGGTAGTCTCCCTGACACATCTCTCTAGGTTAGGTAAAAAAGAAAAAAAAATTAATAAAATAGAAATATGTGAGAATATAAATTAAATTATTTAAATTCCTGACTTTTTATAAGTGTTACTGGGAGGAAGTTGTGGAGCTTGAAACATGAGTGTAAATGCATGAGGTCGGAACCATCTTCACTGATTCTGCGAGTGATGAGAGGATTTGGGCCCCTTTCCAGTGCCCTGGACCCAGACTTTCTCCCCATCTCTTAGTGATTGCAACCTGGGTGTCGCAGGCGGGCACACTGGCACAGACTTAACTTACATAGATTCTTAGTATTATTGTTCCAGGATGTTTCCAAGCTCTAAAACCAGAAGCCAGATAGATTTTCATTTTGGAGGTAAGTTTTATGAAACACATGTTCTCGGCTTATTTCCTGGGTACATGGTGAGCTCTCTACTGGATGAGGGGCTTCAGAGAGGCAGTTTTGGCACAGTTCACACATCTGGAAGTCACCCAAGATCATTCAGTACCAGCTGTGCATCTATAGGCATACTACTTAACCACAGAGATCTTTAGTTGCCTCCTGAGTTTGAACTAGATCAGTGATTCTCAAACCTTGGTGTGTTGGCAGGGAAGCGGGGCAAGGGAAGTGGAGAGTTTATTTTAAAATGAAGATTCATGGGCCCCAGATCCAGAGATACTGACTCAATAAGTCTAGGGAGGGGTTCAGAATCTTTATCTTTAATGAGCACCCCATTGTGGAGCACACTTTGGAAGCACTGAACTAATCGATTTGGAAGGCCACTTCTAGCCCTAACGTTCTAACATTCTTTGAATTTGCCATTTCTTGGGTGACCAATCTTGGGCTGCCTTGCACTCTCCTTGATGTCCATCTGCCTTTGGTAACGATGATGTACCAACAGGAAGGGCATTTCAGCATCTTTAGGGGAGCAGCCTACGGAATGCAGTAGAATTGATGAGTTGCTGTCCCTTTGTTGGGGAATACTAACATCCTTGTCTCTGATGCCCAGGTAACAGGTGGAGTCTGGAATTTCAGCCGCATTTGCTGTGATGTTTTCGTCACCCTGGATGTCATGATGTGTACAGCCAGCATCCTGAATCTCTGTGCCATCAGCATCGACAGGTCAGGATTCCCTTTCCTTAGATCGGGTGGGGAAGCCGCTTCGGCTATATTTGAGACACAGGCTTTGCATTTGAGGGCACTGGGGTCACTGCAAAGTAGAACTTACCACTGGGATATTTTCTTTCTTCTTTTTATTTTAAACTATGGCTTGTGAGTGAGAAAGAAATCCCTGTGGCAGGAGAGAAATAATCATCCAAAAGCTTTTCTAGCCTTCCCTTTCCCCCCGAGTCACTAAAAATGATTTTGGTTTTGCTCTTCCACCACTGTGGCTTTTCAAGGGGGTGGAGGGGACAAGAATGAAAGGTGAGCTGAATTGGGTCTGGAAGAAAATTTCCTGTTACAACTTTGTTTGTTTTTGGTAAAAGGGGGGAGGAAGAGAGTCTTTGTGTGATTTCTGGATATTTATTATATAAATATGTTATTTACAGAAGTAACAGACAGCATCTGGTTTATTATATCTATACTCATCCTAGCTCCTTATCACCTGTGAATCCTCCTGCTATGCCTATTACAGAGCCTTGAACAAAGAATATTAATATTCAGTGGTCCTTACCTGAGGGTAGCCAATGTTTATACTACTAATATACACCTCCAGAAAGGACTTGAGAGAATGGGAGATCAGCCTTGCAGGAGAGAACAAAGAACTGTATAATGAGAGTTTCCAAGAGAGGTCTGGGACAGCCCCCTCCTAGCCTCCTAGTTCTTGATCCTACTCTCCACCTCCTTGAGAGTGTGCTTATACATTCTACCCACACATATTCATACATGGGGCTGATGGGTGAGGCTGTGCAGTTTGCACCTTGCACAACGGTGTGGGAACGCAATTCAGCCAGTGCTTCTTTGCCAAGACTTGAGTCAGCTAGGAGAGGGCCCCTTTTTCTAATTTGCACAAGAGCACTATTTTGCTGGCAGCAGCCATGCTTAGCACACACTTCTACTTTCCCCACTTCAGACACAACCAACAAGAGTAGACCTTGAATTGGCTTCTGTCTCATACAGGAAAATTCCCAGAATGCATAGCCCTTGCCTACCTAAAACCTGAAGGGACGAGCCACGTATGCCTTAGACCCCAGTGGAAAAGGATGCTTCCATCTTGGCCTCTATTTCTGCGTGAACAAATCCTCACCCAACCTCACATTGGAGCCTCCTCCCAAGTCTAGGAATAAAAATCGGCCTTGGGAAAGCTGTCTCCATTATCCTTCACAGCAGTTTGTGGTACACAGCATTAAATTCTGTTCATGTGATGCCAAATAACTGGTCAATTCATTAAAAATGCAGTCATTCATGAAGACCTTTGGTCTTCACACAATGCTAGTCACCAGCCTGACAAACTTGACCAAATGGATTCAGCATTTTTTGGTCATGAAGCCCTGGTCTGTAATAGCAGGGTACTAAGAGATAGGAAAGAAAAAGAAATGACGAAAGGGTTTTTGAAAGCAAGTAGTACTATTGTCATTAGATTCTTCGGCGTAGTTCTGGATGCCTAAAAATTGGATTAATGCCACCTTTTCTTTTTGAAAAAGCAGCGTGGGTGAACACAAGGCCCCATCCCCTTGGCTCCTTGCCTCCGCAGCAGTCCAGCCCCCTCCAACCACATCCTGGGTCAGAACTAACTTAGGGAGAGGGCTGAGAAAGTGTGAGAGGGGGAGGACATGTTTCGAGCAGTGAGAATTTGAGTCCTCCTCGAGGAGCCCGGGAATAATGCAACCAAATTCATTCACTGGGGAGTTCTTTAAGTGGCTCTCAAATGGCACCCATCACACAGGCAAGCCTCCGCGTCTTCGCGTCTTCGCAGGAGCACAATAGGTACCAGATGAGTCACAGGCACCTTGGAGTTTTAGTTTGCATCTAAATAAGCACTTTATATCTGCAAAGGACTTTCCAGTCATTTGCAAGAAGCTTTCTCCTTCAATAATTCCATGAGGGGAGTCCACAGAACTAAAGATTTATTGAGCCCGCTGTCTGACAACATGAAGAGTGAAGAAAAGCAGCCCTCACAGAGCTCTGGGGCTCATTAAACCCAGGCGGGAGTTAAGCTCAGGCCCTCCCAGCCAGCCCAGCCTTTCTTCTGCCCCATGACCAGCTTCCTCAAGTGGCACCCTCATCAGTTCCTACAAGTACACCTCCCATCCTGGTGCAAGGCTGTAGGTGGAGGTCAAATTCTGCGAGGATCCTGAGACCTTCAGTAGAGTGACAAGCCCAAAAACCTCAGTCACAGAATTAGGAGTTAAGAGGATCATGTAGTTTAACTCCTTTGTGCAGAAATGTTAACATGCTTGCAGGGGGTCCTGCAGCCTCTTATGCAGGTCTGGGACTAGAAGCTGAGTGCCCCAACTCCTCTGCCAGTACTCTGCCTGTTCCAATATCTGGACTTTACATTGGTGGAGGTAGAGATAGGGTACCCAGGGAGGGGCCTCTGGCCATGCCAGCAGCCCAGCTCTTTAGGTGCTATTTCCCTGGAGTAAACAAGACACAGTTCCTATGTCTTTAATACCCCCCAGCTACCTGCACGCTCATCCTAACTTGCCTGACTCTGAAAGCAACAACTATAAAAATGGCTACTATTTATTTAGCATGTACTACGTGCCAGGCATTAAGGGCTTTTTATTATTGCTAACCCTCACGACACCCCAGCAAGGTAGCTGTATTATCCCCATTTTCCAAATAAAGATGCTGAGGCTAGACTGTATAGGTAAGCAGTCACTTGTTCATATCACTCAGCTGGTACGTACAGGAGTGAAATTTAGTCAGCCTCTTTCTGTTCCCCACACTGACTTCTGCAGAGGTGCTTAGCCACACTGGAACCACACTGTCTGCCTGAAAATCCTGGGTCAACCACTTAATCACAATATAACCTTGGGCAAGTCAATTAACCTCTCTGGGCCTCACTTTTCTTATCTGTTTAGTGGCAATGATAGCAAAAAGATTGTTTTGAGGATTAAATGAATTAATATCTATAAAACTTCATACAGTTGACTGGCACATAGAAAATGCTTTATCTGGTTTGATAAATGTAATGTTCCCGGATAATCAGGAATTAGGGTCAGATAGTCATAAATTTACTGATATGAATAATTCCAGATCCCTTGAGCTAGCACAATAATAATGACAATTATAATAATTCTATTTTTTAATGTTTAACATGTACCAGGCATTGTGCTAAAAAAACAAACAAACAAACAAACAAACACCTTCACAGAGCTACCCTCGTTCACTATTCATAACAGCCCTATGGAGCTGAATCATTATCCCCATCATACAGACAAGGAAGATGAGTCTGAGAACGCCAACTCTCTGGCCCACGGGCAAACAGTTAAGTGAAAGAACTGGGAATCGGGTGCTAGTTAGTCTGTTTCCAACGCCCACAGACTTCGCCTTGCGCATTGCCGGTGTTCTTGGCCACACTAGAAAGGACCCAGAGAGCTAGGAGCTCAAACACAAGGGGAGAGGGCCTGACGAGGGAGCGACAGGGGCAGCTCTAGGCTGTGGAACCCCGCGGTGAGCGCAGCAAGCCACACGTTCAAAGGAAGCCCTGGGCTAGGCTCCAGCTCCAATCCAAACCCAGCTCTGCCCGTGCCTAGGGTCTGTCATCTGCGATCGATTTGGCAGGAGATCAGAGTTCGGGTGCTTGGGTGGGAATTCAGGGTCCTTACAATGCTCCAGGAACCAGGAGGCCGAGCGATGCCTCCCTGCATCCCACAAGGCCTGGAGAGCCCCCAGGTGAGCAATGAACTTCTCACCCCCGACGAGCTGGCAGAGTTTTTGCTGCATTATGGTGCCCTCCGATGGCTAATTCCGGAACAGCCTTTATATCTCAGCACTTCTGGCCGGCTTCCTGGCGGAAAAACCCTGGAGGCAAGTTTCGGGGCCTCGTTTATTCTAAATGTTTAATTGTGATGAAAAAATAATTAGAAAAAAATGTAAAGTAACAGTAGTAAATATAGTCTCATCTCTTACTTCTTACACAAGCTAACAAGAAGTTTTGACACAAGTTTTCCCTAAAGTAACCCTTCTCAAACTTGGCTAATCATAAGATATACTTGCTTGTTAAAAATATGCATTTCTGGGTTTCACTCCAGATGCACTTAATCAAAATATCCAGGTGTGTGGCCTGAGAATATATACTTTACCAGGGCCCCCAGGCAAGTAATAGAATCAAGTTACTAGGGGAAACTCAGCTCCAAGCATCCACAGTGCTCTCAAAGTAAAAACCGCCCTTCACACCACCTTTCCTCAGGAAGCTCTTGTCCCACAAGGCCTCAGAGACTCATCAATGCCCATGAGAGGGAGTGGGGCACCCAGGAGAGACACTGGCCTCCAAGGTGAGAGACCTGGCTCTGCCACGACCGACTGCTAGATCTTGGGTTCATCAAGTAACCTCTCTATGTCTCTGATTCCTCTTTTATAAAATGAAGCCAGGGTTCTCTACACTTTCTGGCTTATTGAATTAACAAGAGCCTCCAAGGAGCTGCTGAACATTAAAGCATATTTAGGAAAGTAAGCAATTCTCAGTAGTGTGCTTAGAGCCAGCTGGTGATGGCTAGAGAAAGCTAACTGGCAAAATTTTAAGAATTTTTTGAGCCAGTTATTAAACCTTTTGGTGTAGCTTGAAACGGGCAATGGTGAGAGTATTTATACCATGGAAATTACCAAATGATACAAACAAGAGTTTTTTCACCTAGAGAGCCAGTTATTAGCCATTTAGCAGCACACCACTGAGTGTATGGGATGGTCTGGCTTTTTTACATCAAAGGACATTATATAAATGGAAGCCTGGGTCCAACTGCATGTCTAAACTGGAGGAAGTGGGTCATACCTTTCCTTCTCAATCTTCAACAGCTGTTCAGCCACAACAGCTACCTGACTCAGAGCTCAGTCTCTCTCCAAGGTCCCTCAGGGATTGCTACTAAGGATCTGGCCCTGGTAGGCATATTTGACTTGAAGCCACAGCTCACTGTCGCAGCAGAGTCTGAAGTCCTGAGGAGAGTGAGAGGCCTGGAGAAATGCCAGGTGCTACTTGCCCTGCTCCTTCATTGCCAAGTTAAGGGTTCAAAGGAAGATTTGCAATGTATGTACGTCAGAAGAAGGTCACTGGGTTGTCATGGGCCTTCCTTAGTGTTGGTCATAGACTCTTAATATGACCTTATTAAATAAGGGCCTCTATTTCTCCCTTTTGAGAAAGAAGCCACCTCTGTCACGTATCATGGTGCCAAGGTCAAATCTTGCAAATCTGCCTCCATTTCAACCATCAGAGCTGACTCTCAAACTGCTCTTTGGGAATACAAATGTGAATATATGAACTTAGGCCAGACGCATAAGAGGCAGATGATTCAGACAGGGTTGGCACATGCAAGAGGAGCAGCAGGGAGCACTGTCCCAGCCCCTCCAACCCAGGGTCTTCCCTTCCCTTCTTCAGCCCCAAGCCTTGACGTGCATAGAGGGGCTCAGAAGGCTCCTGCTCTGAATCTGACCTCCAGGTTCCCCGGACACAGAAAACAAAGAAAAATTGAGCGTATGTAGACCTAGCTTTACATGTCAAACCTCTTGAGCTTGGCTAAGATTAGAATTATTCTCTTATGAGGAAGGAAGCCTTCAAGATCCATGAAGCAATCAATCAATAGCTTCTTACTACTTGCTTTGTACAAGGACCTACGGGGAATACCAAGGCTATAAGATAATTTGAGCTATCAAATAACTTAAATCATATGGGGACTATCTCTCTCCAGATATGAGGCGAGTTCAATAATGAGGCGAGACAACCGCATGCAGAAGAGCAAGGCGATTGATTGGAGTAGAAATGTTATGTATTCAGAGTTAGAGTTCTTTATAAGATGAAGGACTGGGAAGGTTGCTGGAGAGCTGATCTGGGATTAAGGGAGGGCAAGAATGAGCCCTTTTTTACTCAGGGGAAAAAAAGGGATAATGGATTGAACAAAGACACCAGTCTCTTCTGCTGTTGTGGAACAAATGATCACAAGTGTAGTGGCTTAAATTTAACCCATTTTTTATCTCACAGTTTCTGTAGATCAGAAGTCTGTGCACACTGAAGGTAGGTTCTCTGCTCAGGGTCTCAAAAGGCTGAAATCAAAAGGTGTAGGCTGGGTTTTGTTCTCATCTGGAACTTGGAGTCCTCTTTAAAACTCATTCAGGAATAGAATTCAGTTCCTTGCAGTTGTAGGTTTGAGTCCCCACTTCCTTGGTGATTGTCAACCAGGGGCTATTCTCAGCTCCTATAGGCCTTTTGTTATTTCCTGTCAAATGACCTTTTCCAAAGCATGACAGCTTTCTTCTGCATGGCTCACAGGGTAATCTCTTATGCTTTGAATCTCTCTGAATTAAGGAAGGGCCCAGTCTTTTTTAAGGACTTACCTGGTTAGGTCAGGCACACTGAAGATAATCTCCCTTCCGATTAACTCAGTCTCTTGGTTAGTAATCTAATCACAGGAACAATATCAAATCATACTCACATGTTCAGTCCACATTCAGTGGGAGGGGATTCTACAGGGACATCATAAATGGGTAAGTTTACAGGACCTGCTCTCTTTCTGGTTCTTCTCCTACTTTACCCCATGGTTAGGTCCCTCTTACCCCTCTCATTTCCCTGCCTAGTCTATTTCGGTTTGCCGCTTCTTTATAGCCTCCATTATTCTCAAACATGTCACCCAGCTTATTTCTTTCATGAAACTCTTCAGTTTATATTAACATTTTTTGGGTTCATCCACTCCACCCAACTCCAACTTCCATAAAGACAAGGACCATCGCACATCTCTATATTTCCAGAATAGGGCCTGGCATATAGCAGGGACTCAATAAATATTGAATGATGAAAGGGTAAATGAAGGAGTGAGAAAATTATATAGAAGGGCCAAAGGAGAGTTAAAAGGCCAGAGTATTGAGTGTGGATGTCTTGAAGAAAGGCAAGAAGTGGAAACAGATTAAGGGATGTGGGGAGATAGGAAACTCTAAATCAGATAACTTGCATTTGAAATGACTGTGGAACAATTGTCCAGATAATAAGTCCAACAAGCAACTGGAAATGTGTATGAGGAGCTGCCATAGAAAAGACAACGATGCCCAACATGTAAAAGCTTGTGCTGTAGTCTGAAGGTTTGTGTCCCCCAAAATTCATACATTGAAATCCTAACCCCCAGAGTGACGGTACTAGAAGGTGGGACCTTTGAGTGGTGATTAGGTCATGAGGATGGAGACATCATATATGAGATCAGTGCCTTTATAACCCCACCGAGCTCCCTTGCCCCTTCCACCATACGAAGACACAATGAGAAAACAGCAGTCCATGAACCAGGAAGTGGGTTTGCCAGTGCCTTGATCTTGGACGTCCTAGCCTTCTGAACTCTAAAAAATAAATGTTTGTTGTTTAAGCCACCCAGACTATTTTCAAAACCTCTGTTATTTAGAATAGTTGCCACTAGGAGAATTAGAATTTATTTTAGGATACAAGCAGGGGTAAACATCCACTTTGGGTACATTATCTGAAGTCCTACCATTATCTGAAGAACTGTGGGAGAAAGTAAAGGCACACTTCAGCACCCAAAGTCTTCAGGGGTCAGAGCAGTGAATACAGTGCTCAAATATGCTGGGCCATCAGTCGGCACTGGTAAAGAAGCATTCCGGCAACCCAGTGCTGCTATGCTAACTTTTTTATTCTTTCTCTCTTTTTCTGTTCACCCCCTGCTTAACGAGTTCTGCATCTATCTTATCTCAACCTTTCTACTATTTTCACCTTTTCTCTCTCCAACAAAATTATTTTTCTCTTGCCACATTTACCATCCTGATTATTTCTCTAGTAACCTTCAACTTGTCTTTTGAACCGTTCTCCCAACATTTCTCATTATATCTACCCTCTCTCCCCTTCCTTTGAAAGGTACACTGCAGTGGTCATGCCAGTTCACTACCAACACGGCACGGGACAGAGCTCCTGCCGGCGTGTGGCCCTCATGATTACAGTGGTCTGGGTGCTGGCCTTTGCCGTGTCCTGCCCTCTCCTCTTTGGCTTCAACACCACAGGTAACAGTAACGACCCCACTACAGCACTCATGTGATTCACAGCTCACAGGAGTGTCTGCGAATTGTGTTCAACCCTGAAATTCCTGATGCCTGGTCAGTGCGTTTTATAATCAAATGAAGATGCTATAGACTGCAAAGCTTTGACCTTTGCTGATTATAATAAAATATAAAGCAAGCTTCATCAATTATTGGCACACTGATAAAGTTCTGCCCCAATTAATGAAAAGTCTGGCTTATCCCTATTTTCAAAGAAATGTCAACATATTCATTTGAAGAAATGTGCCATTTAAAAAACTAAGCCATATTAATAATCCAGGTGAGGTTTGCTAATGAAAAGATGACAATTCATAATGGACTTACAATGCTAAATAACATATCATAAAAGCCCTCAAGTAGGATATATTTTTCTAACTTTTGCTCAGTAAGAATCATTTCTAGCATTTGGGAACTACTATAGGTTCCTAAATTATTAGTGGGTGTATTTCTTATATGTTAATATACAAAAGTTCTGGCCATGATGACTGGCACATGGTACATCTTCTATTGGATGGACGGATGGATGGATGGATGGATGGATGGATGGAAGGTGGATGGATGAACAATGTGTATATCTGAGATGTTTAGGATTTTAGACATAAGACACCAGTCCAAATTTATATGTCATATAGATCGGTGCCTTCTGTGTCTGTTCCATGTCCATCTTTTAGCCTCAGGAATTTTATGTGTTGAATGACAATTATTATCACATATAGTAAACTTACGGGTATTGATGATAAACACTGAGCGTTTGCTGAGAGAGAACTGATTAACTCTCATTCTAGAGTTCATTTGGATTCCTTGTTTTGTCCATTTGGATTGGTTTGCTCAATTTCTACTTATGTTCGAGATATGAATTTCTCATATATATGTACAAGTCACATATGTTTGTGACTGTGAGTTCATGTGTATACATATAGCATACGTAACACATTACATATAAATACAGGCAAATCTTAACTTACAAATGGTCTTCAAAGAGTCATTTGCTGGACAATAATTTAGGAGTCAAAACACATTTAGAAAGACACACAGAGGCTCTGGAGTCAGAACAACCTAATTCAAATTTTCATTAAACTACTTGCCAACTGTGTCTCCTTGAACAAGTTACTTAACTTTTCTGAGTTACGTTTCCTTATTGATAAATTTGGAATAATAATATAGTGGAGCATAAATGAGCAAATTCAAATGTATAGACTCAGTCTATGTATTTAGTTAGGAAGTTTTCAATATTTACTTTTATATATGACTCCCTGCAACTTCATCTCTAAAATTACATATTACATTTGAATTCTTTTTAATATATGACATATTACTGTATATATCATACATCTTTACTTATTATTGTTCAGGGCTGTAATCAAACCACTTGTATCTTTAAATGTAATTCAAGGGTTTTTTTTCAAAAGCAAATTTCAACTCTATATAGTTTTCACTCTACTCATGACTTTGGAATCCAACACTACATATTATATCATTCCACTCTAACTCTTTCATAGGTTTTTTAGAATTAAGTGAGGATAAAATTGGGATAACATACATACATGTACCATCTGCTCAAGGTCAGGCTGTTCCTCTGCTACATTAAAGGTTAAGTAGACAAGTTATCCAACAAATATTTGCCTGGTTATCTCGGGAAGTTCCTAAAATATGATGTCATTATTAAATTTTCATTACTCTTCATCATGAGTTACTTTGCTATTTTCACTGAATGATACTTTATACACACAAATATGCATTTGCACATGTGTGCACACACACACGTGCGTGTGCACACACACACACACACACACACCAAAGCAACCTTCCCCAACATGACTATAAAGACTGACTCTGAAACTAAAATACCAGTTTTGATGAGTTAAGCATGCTTTTTCTGGTTAGTCTGATAACTAAGTCACCTTTTATATCCTTGTTCCTATACAAAAGTGCATTTCTAAGTTGGAATTTGTAGTCTGGGGCCCTCACTATGACTGCTAGACCAAGGCCTTGCTGAACCCCTGGGCAAATCCCCACCAATGTTCACTGGACTAGGTGGTTCCTCTTACTCATACTTGGATGCTGGCGAGGGCTCCCTTACTCTCACAGACACAGAGACACGCACACCCGCTAAGTGTTAAAACAGTCTCAAAACCTGACATTAGATGGAGTCCCCAGTTAATGTCCACATCTAAAGGAAAGAAGAATGATGAGCTACCTATATGGTTGTTGCCACCAGTAAGATCATTTTCATTCCAGAAACAAAACTCAGAAAAATCTTTCCAAAAGCATTTTCAGATATAGAAATGAGAAAGCTAAGAAGGCCCATGACTTAGTATGTACACTCTCATCTCTCTTAATCTCTCTCTCTCTCACACATTACCACACACACACACGACACACTTTTAAATTTACTAATAAGTTTATTGTAAGCCCTCCACTTATTCATATATTGTTCAAAGTGTCAGGTCCATCACAGGAACCTAGTAAATATTACCTAATGTTGTTTTTGTTATTATTATTATGTATTAAGAAAGATTTGTGTGCCTCAAAAGTTAAATATGCACCTGCTCCAAGGAAAACCTAAACAGTGGTAGTCTTACTGGTGGTCATAGAGGAAATGAGCTGTCTCATCGGAGAAATCAGTCCAGGGAATTAGTTAGCAGAACTCAGGGCAGGGAAGCCCAGCGTCCTTCTTTGCCTCAATCTGACCTTCACAGGACAGCATCATTATCTTGATAGATGTATGTTCCTCCAGCACCTCTTCCATCTATAAGGTAGTTCCCAAGTTCATTCAAAAGCCCAATATAAATGACTTCTCTCAGTCATTTTTTTCTACTCCCTCTGTGGAAAGCAGAGGAAAAGGGGCAGGATACTGCCAAAAACACCTGATATTGGAAGTAAATAAATTTTCACTAAGAAGTACAACACAAAAGAACTTTCTGGCAGAGTACTTCTTTTCATAAAATGGGCTTTCACATAGTATTGTGAATTATCAGAGAACTTAAGGTAGCAAAAAGTTGAACTTCACATTCTTCCAACTTGGAGTTGCTCTTATTATCTGAGGAAAGGTGAACTTGAATTTCTAAATGCACACATAAGGCAGGATCTTGGGACACAGAGAGTTCCAATGCTGCGGGGCCTGGCTGACCAATGTTGTCCCGGCTCCGAGCAGGGGTCCAGCAATCCGGCCAAATATCATATCATCGATAGCCCCTAATGGTCATGGAACATGGAGTGTTGGTGCTAGAGGAAACCCTAAAGATCCTTGAATATGCAGCCCAGTCCTTTCATTTCACAAATAATAAAACTAGTATTTGAGTTTTTGCTCACTCAGATAGCTATTGTGTTATTTAAAAATCCTAGAGTGAATAAGCAATAGCTGGTGACAAGGACTTAAGAAATAGTCAAGGGAGGAAAACCTTAAAGCTAAGAAATCCTATCAACTGGCTTAATTTTCCTTTGAGACAAGAAAATGGAGAAGTACTATTTATTTGATTTTAGTCACAGAACACCTCACCTGGCTTTCAGAGCACTGGAGCCGGGCAGGGCGGGTGGGGAGGAGCTGGATTGAGAAGTATAAAGTTAAAAGAATAATAGGCTCATCCTAAAATCAGATTCATCAGGATCCCCTGTCTTTGCAAACAAGTTGAGGACAAATCCTTCAATGAGCTTGAAGTTCATAACTCTCAAGTGAACCAGCTTCTGGTCTTGCTTTTCACGTCACCATGGGACTCAAATTCCCAGACTAGCCCACAAAAGGCTCTTAGACACTAAGAGCTACCGAGTGTTTTATCACCAGCACAGTGCCTTGAACACAGTAGGTGCTCCATAAAATTGTGCTAAGCGAGTTAGTGGATGAGTCCTCATCATCAGTTTCCTCCTTAAATGTTGAGATTAATTGAGATAAACAATTAACAGTCTTCTCTAGAGTACATCTTACTTGACAAGATGATAGGATAGTTTCTGGGCTTGTTCTCAGTCTCAGAGAATGAGAAGTAACCCCTGGCTTTTCCCATTATCCTCTAGCCAGTGACTGCTTATGTGCTTATATAAAATGCTCCACTTGGCTCAGTATTTATTCAATAACCATTGTGCTGATAGCACAGTACTGTTTCAATTAAATAATAAAGACAAGGCACCTCATCTTGGGGAAGCCTCAGCTCCTGGGAGGCCTCACTGCCCTCACCTCCTTGGGATTCAGCAGAGAGAAGCTTCCAGAATTGTGTGTAGTGAGTGCTTCTTGCTGCCCTGTACACAGGACACACAAACACCAGCTGATATGTGAGGCTACATCTTCTGAGATCAGATTTTGGATTTGAGAATCTCCAACTCTTTATGAAGAAGATTGGCCGGGTGTACTAACAGCTATTGCTGACAGTACTGGATGAAGCACAAATGTGCGATGTCCCAGTGGTAGAGGGAGGCAGGGAGTCAAAACCACAGAAGGAACATTGGTTTGGGGGTCAGAGTGTCTGGATAAGCTTCTTTCTGCCCCGTCCAGGCTGTGTGATGTTGGCCACTTGCTGAACATTTCTAAGCCTTACTTAGTCTGCTCATCTGAGAATAGAGTCAGTAATGGCACCTGTGTCACATAATGTTACCATAATGATTAGGTAAGATAATGTGTACAATGCCCTTGGCATAGCACCTGGAAGATAGTCTGCTTCCCTTTTCTCTTCCAAGAGGTGCAAATTCCAGGCCCTCTCCTGGGCATTGAAGAAATCTCAACATCTGCTAGCAAAGAAGGCAAAACTACAAGGCCCTCCTAAGGAGGAGTAGCAGGACATTTCAGGACATAAAGCAGAGACAAGGACCCTCCTCAATTCACGTTGTCCAGAGTAACAATATACTTGCCGACCCTCTTCCTATCTCCCCCCTGATTGGTGCTAGAATTCCCTGAAAAATCAAATGCCTATCTCACATTCAGCCACCACTAAGCCTGCCCTATGTCCTGCATTCAAAATTCAAGACCTGACATTCTCAGCAAGGAAGCTTCCTCCATTCAGTGCACTCAATAATCCTTACAGGGTGCCACTCCAGCAGGCCTTTTCCTGGGGGCTGCATCCCTCCAGCAAGCCTCTGGCCTGTTGATCGGTAGCACTCCCCCAAGCTTTGCAGGCTGCATTCCTCTGTGACACATAGCACAGCATATGGAAGGGCTCATCTTTCTGTCTAGACTGTGAACTCCTTCAAGGGCGGACGCTGTGTCATATCTCTTTGCAGTCCCAGTATAGAGCAGTGTCTGGCATGAAATCATTGGTAAGTTTTCTTTTTAAGCAAACTATGAGTAACAAAAAGATGAATTAGGCCTCCTATCCTCAGCAAGGTAAAACCACAGGTGTCTGAGTCTGCATCCCCCCACCCTCACAACTTGACAATCAGGACATGTGTGCTAACTACACAAAAGAAGCCAAAGTAAAGGGCTGTGGGGCACAAAGGAACTAAGAGTTGCTTCTGACTGAAAAATTCAAGCAAGCTGCCATGGATGAGGCAGCATGTGAACTTGGACAAGATGAGGGGATAGATGGGACTGGAGACCCCTGCTTCTCAAAGCTCCATGTAGATTAGACAGTGGAGACACCACATGTGATTTGGGGCCCTGTTTTGTGCTCCCCACTGAGTTCTCATACTTGTCAAACTGTTTTGCTTTCTCCTTTTCTCACACTCTCAGGAGACCCCAGCGTCTGCTCCATCTCCAACCCTGATTTTGTCATCTACTCTTCAGTGGTGTCCTTCTATGTGCCCTTTGGAGTGACTGTCCTCGTCTACGCCAGGATCTATGTGGTGTTGAGACAGAGGAGACGGAAACGGATCCTCACTCGACAGAACAGTCAATGCATCAGTGTCAGGCCTGGCTTCCCGCAACAAGTAAGCATAGAAGGGGCAGAGAGATGACCACACCCAACCTTGTAGTGTCCCAGCCTATGTCCAGCAGTGCATGCTTTCACCTGTACTGCCACATTGGAGATATACATTTGACACCCACCTTCTGATCTCCTGGTATTGGCTCTGCTTTAGAGGTAGGAAATACAATCCAAAAAGTGCATTGACAGTCTTCTCTAGAGTACATCTTACTTGACAAGATGATAGGATAGTTTCTGGGCTTGTTCTGTTTCCCTTCGATAGTTTCTGGGCTTGTTCTGTTTCTCTTCCGGTCTTTCATTGGCCCCAAATGGCCAGCAGTTCAGATGTCACATGGTTTAAAGTTTTAGTGTGGCAGTTGTATCATGCACTGCTGGTAGGTTCCCAAGACTGACTTTTTGGCCTTAATACTTATTCCAAGAATCATTGGGGTTCATTGAAATCTCTTTTCCTTACTAGATCTGTCCCTATATCAAGGTATTGATGAGCTGGTAGAATGGGATGCTGATGATGCATTTATTGGATCTTTTTTTTTTTATTACAGTTTACGTTCAATATTATATTAGTTTGGGGTCTTATTAGACTCTGAAAAGGAAGGTTTTTGCCTCAGCATAGACAGTCCAATTTCTTGGGCTTTAACTCCTGCTTATCCAGATGCCCAGTGTCTCAATAGTTTGCCCATAATATACTTGAAGCATGAATGCATGACTACCAATTATTAGAAATCTTCTAGGGAGGGGACAGCAGGAATATTATACAACCTCTGGTTTCATGGAGCTTAGAATCTAGACAAGTAAATAAAGCACACCTCCACCCAAAGTTAATGAACAGCCCTAAACTGAATAGGATGTTTGCCATATGTGAAGTGAAGACAACTGAGCACACAAATATTAAATACCTTTGAGATTATGAGAAGAGAGACAGCACTATGCTCAGGAAAGGGCTTTGTAGACAAAGTAAGAAATAAATTTGATCTTTCAGACAGGTCCCATTTGGATGTCTAGATCACCCTGAAGGAGACTCTCAAAGTTGAAGTCCAAAGGCTTGTGTAAAACAAGAATATTGGTCCTTATGAAACAGGAAGTCAAGATCCAAGGCCGAGGATATAAACATATTGTATTCAAAGCATTGTCATCTATTGCTCAACTGTGTAGAGCTTAACCCACAACTTTTTCTTCTCTAACCCACCCTAGTCTTCCTGTCTTCGGCTGCACCCCATTCGGCAGTTTTCAATAAGAGCCAGATTTCCATCAGATGCCACAGGGAAAATGGTAAGTAAGCCATGTCTTTAATGATAGAGAAAGAATAAGAGAACTTTCTTAAGATGCTGGCTTGACTTGATTCTATTTCCATCCCAAAATGCAATTTAACCCCAATCTCACACTTGTATCTATCATATAGAACAGATCTGAGATCCTGCCTGATTTGAGTTTCAGAATAGGAATCATCAAATGATATTCAGGAAGCATGTCACTATATATATATATGGAGAGATCTTAATGACTGGAGCCAAAGACTCTTGGATGTGGTGTGAGGATGCCATCCAGAGCCACCTGCATTAGAAGAAACAGGGCATTAATGAAACATACATGGGTAGAGCCAAAAAAATCGGAGAAAGGAGGCTAATGTGAGACATTCAAGTGCCCTATCTGCCACTGACTATGGGAAAAAACAAGACAATTTCTTGGTCACCATGATCCTTGTTCTTCCAATTCAAGCTAGCCCTGCTTGCAAGCAAGTAGAGTGCAGAATGGAGCCTGAAGATGTTAAATGTAAGACCAGTATTTCTCTCCCGGAACTCCACAGCCAAGTTTTAAAGCTTCAAAAACCCACAATGATGAAGTTCTGAGCCTTGTCCAATCTCTGTATAGTTCATTAACTACTTTTTACACAAGTCTGGTGTAGCAGAGACTTGCTATAAAGGATAAATCCAGAGAGAGAGAGGGAGGGAGAGAGAGAGAGAAACAGAGAGAGAGAGAGAGTGTGTATGTGTGTGTGTGTGTATGTGTGTGTGTGTGGTTTAAAATTGGCTATAGCAGATCTAAGATCTGAGGAGGGTGTAAGTCCAAAAGGAAAAACACTGGTGACTACTAAGGAGATATTAGAGAACCAAGGGACTGGTATTGCCAGGAGTGTGAAGAAATAGGTTCTGTCCTGCCATCTGGTAATACAAGGCTCTGCCAGCCACACCCAAAGAAATCTAGTGTTTCCTCATGTCGGTCATGGAGGTAGTAATAAGGATTTGCAGAGTGAAAAATATACTTACCCATATATAATCTTGGAAGAATCATTTTCTTTCTATAGGACCAAATTTCCACATCTATAAAATGGAGACAAGGTATACTAGATCTGTGTTCTCAAATCTGAGATTTCATAAGCACTCTCAAGAATTTGTCCCCAGTCCCCTATTCTTAGGAATAATGCTTTAGAACTTAAATACTGTCACTTTCAGAAGATCACTAGAAGCCAACACAATCATAAATATAATCATGCTCATTCAGATAAAACACAATATGCTTATATTAATTACTAGAAAAATCCATCAAAGCCAAAATTTAAAAAATACATATTTATACTAGAATCCCTATGGATACCTCTATAGAGCACAGTTTTAAAATACTATGTCATAGTAAAGACCCCTTGCATTGATTCAACAATGTTTCTGAGTGTGTAGAGTGTACTAGTACAGTATGTCTAGATGATTGTGATTCCTTGAACTAAAGAGAGAGTAGTGAGGGTTCTTTATTGCTGACACTGGCTAACTTATGTAGACAAAGGAGTTTACTGAAGAATATCAAGTAGCCCAGACTCAATGAGAAGGCCGAAGAACAGTTTTGCAAGGCTGAACAGTTTCCTTAGGCTGTTCATGCCTAAGGAAGAACATGGCTAGAAAGCCAGACACTGGACATTGACTGCCACCACTGCTAGATGAATTCTGAAACCTCCTTGCTTCATGAGCTCCAGTTCAAGGTCTTAGTTGAGAATCTCTAACTGGCTGGGGTTGGTTTATGTGCCTGATAAGGAGGTGGGGGAGAGTGAATATCTGGCTGTTATGTCTTCGGTAATAAAAGTCAAGGATTTCTGCCTGCTACTCAAGATTGACAGTTCTGATTCTTCAAACATGGAAAGAAGCGAGGCTAATGCAAGACTTTCAAGAGCCCTATCTGCCATATGAGCAAACACACACATCCACCTCAACAGCAGAAATATCCACATATCTTATCTTTGGTTTTTTACTCTGGGACTACTCATCCCAAATCTATTTTTCCCAATTTCTTTTGTTTTACAAATGAGGCTTAGAGGCATTTAATTAACTTACCCAAGGATACATCTACTAAATAGAAAAGCTGAGATGAAAATCCTGGGTTTTCTTTTATTTTTTTAACTTTTTATTGTAGAAAATTTCAAAAATAAAAGTAGAAAGAGAAATATAACAAATCCTTCAGTAGCCATCAGCCATCTTCAGTAATTATCAACTCATGTCCTATCTTATTTTATCTATACTCCTACCTACATTGTTATGAAGCAAATCCCCAAAATCATAGTATTTCAACCAAAAAATATTTCTGTAAGACTCTCTACAGGATATGAACTCTTTTATAAAACATATAATCACAATACCACATCACACTAAATATATTAATAATAGCCCTATATTCCTAATATCACTAAATATCCAATGTGCAAATTTTCTCAATTGTCATATAAAATTTTTACAGTTGGTTTATTTAAATCAAAATTCAAATAAGACTCATATTTTGTAACTGATAAGTTTGTCATTGTTGTCATTGCAACAACATTTGTTGAAGAAGCTGAGTCATTTGTCTTAAAGAGTTTCCCACATTCCAGATTTTGCTGCTTACATCCCAGTGGTATGATTTAACTTGTTCCTCTGTATATCCAAGCCATTTTAACTCTAAAAGGACAGGCTATAATCCTATGCTACCCTCTTCCAGGGATCATTATGATTCTCAAATGTTTTCTGTGGTAGGTGCTTCTTAGTGGAAAGTCGGAGCAGATTTCATTTACCTTAACTTTCCATGGTCCCACCACTCTCAGATGCGCCCTCTGCAGTTTTCACACAGTGATGGTTTCCTCTTCCTTCTTTGCATTCTTTTTCCCTTTCAGGAACATTCAGAAGATAAACAATATCCCCAGAAATGTCAGGACCCTCTCTTGTCACAACTGCAGCCCCTCTCCCCTAGCCGGGCACATGTGGAGCTGAGGCGTTACTATAGCATCTGCCAAGATACTGCCTTTGGGCCACCAGGCTTCCAAGAAGGGGAGGGAGAGTTGAAAAAGGAGGGGAGGACTCGGAACTCCCTCAGCCCCACCGTGGCACCCAAGCTCAGTTTAGAGGTTCGAAAACTCAGCAATGGCAGATTGTCAACATCCCTGAAGCTGGGTCCCTTGCAACCTCGAGGAGTGCCACTCCGGGAGAAGAAGGCAACCCAGATGCTGGCCATTGTGCTCGGTGAGTTTGGGTCAAGTTGAGTTAGACTGAATTGGGTTAGGCTGAGTTCACTGCAACTGGCAGAGGGTTAAGGTAACCACATTTGACAGAAATTGGAAATCCAATGACTGTAACATTTATAAATTGTATAATACAATTGAAAAGGGTTTGTGTATAAATAAATGTTAACTGGTGGAAATCACAAGACCTAGACTGACATTTATGAACTATGAAATTCAAGTCACTTAATTGAGCTGTTTTTTCATAGTGTTTGTTGTCTATCATGTGGAGTTATAATGGATAAATCAAATAATAAATAAAAAATAATTAAAGTGTCTGGCACATATTAGATATTTAATAAATGCTACTTATTCTAAAATAGTAAATGAGAAAACAGGGATGCAAAAAAAAAGTCATGTCATATGATAATATCTAGATTATTTTGAATACAGAGTAAAAAAAAACCCTGAAAATTAATTCACCGAGATGTCAAAAGTGATTGTCTTTTGAGTTGTGGGTGGTTATTTTTCTTCTTTCTGATTTTCCGTACTTGCCAAATTTTCATAATAGTTAAAATCAGAGGTAGTTCTTGTAGTAGAAAAATATAACACTTATTTAAATAAAGAAAAAAATTGATAAGTCACAGGTACCATATAGAGTTAGTGAAGGCAATTCATCCTGTTCATTATCACAGATAAACTTCACCTTCTCATATATTGAGACTTTATGAGAACCCCTATATGTAGTCTCCTCAACAGAAGGAACTGTGTCAGTTGCATCTTTAGGGTCTTCTTTCCTATCAACACCTAGGATCATGTCTTGATGGCTAGATATTAAATAAATATTTGATTTTAATTGAGAAGCAGAAAAGACTAGTAAAGAACTACCTAAAGATCAAACTAGAAAATTGATTTAGGAACAAAGGCCTAAGATGAATTAAAAACATTAGCATTTTGATGTTTTCTCATCAAAAAAAAAAAAAATAGCCAATCACACCTACTTTTTTTTTTAAACCTCCTAGGGTTGGTTTAAAAATTAAATGGGGAAAGAGAGGTGAAAAGTAATATTTTGATGAGTCCTTACTGGGAAATAAAAAAAAAAATTAAATGAGTATGTAAAACTTCCAGCATAGTAGCTAGCACATAAAAAACAAGTGTGTCATTTTCATGTTATAATAAAATGAGTAAGCAAAATTCTTACCCAGTTTTTCTCTTCCTTTGCAACCTAGGGACCTTCATTGTCTGCTGGCTGCCCTTCTTTTTGACCCACGTTCTCAATACTCACTGCCCAGCATGTCACGTGTCTCCAGAGCTTTATAGTGCCACAACATGGCTGGGCTACGTGAACAGTGCCCTCAACCCCGTGATCTATACCACTTTCAATGTTGAGTTCCGCAAAGCCTTCCTCAAGATCCTGTCTTGCTGAAGGAGAGCAGAGAACCTGCCTTTAGCTGCCCACCTTTAGCTGCCAGGCCATTGGGCCAGCGGCCATGGCTTGCTCAGAAAGACTGCCATGTCCTCTGGCATGTAGTAGGAAGAAGACTCCTAGAGCAGGACATCCCTGAGTGGCAAGTGTAAACAACGGCTTCCTCCAAAACAGAATGTTCTACCTCTCCAGCTAAAATCTAACTTCATCCTGGCAATCTTCAAGTGGTTGGGAAGCCCCTGAGTGATAAGCAATAATTCAGAAAGAAGCTGATAAAACATGCCTCTATACACACACAAAATTGTCATCAGAAGTATGATTCATTACAGTAAAGGAAAAATGAACAGATCTCATAATTCTCAACTTGCCAGGGGTCCTTGAAATCTCAGCCAGTAAACCATCTTGCAGAAGAGCCCATCTCTCTTCCTTCAAACTTCTAATTAACTGTCAAGCTAACCTTGTACTTTTGTGGGCCCACTCCCTTTCGGTCACTGCTTTCATTCATTGTATCCTGAAATATAATGGCAAGGCCGGTGCTTCTACCTCTCCGTAGAATCTGATTGGCTACATTTGGTGAGGGAAATTCCTCACCCCGAAGGAGACATTGTCCCATATTGGGACCTGGGCTTCATTTCAAAGCTCGCCACCCCTGACCTTTAGCTCTAGCTGAGAAGCCCCCTTGATTTCATCCCCTTACTCTCAGATTCTCAACTCCAGAATAATCCAAGATGTGAATGTTAAGTAAAAAAGAATGACAATTCCCACTGTAGCATCGGTGTTGAAACTTGTGGTTCAGAACATGCCTTAGATATGCTTTTCATAATGCTGTAAGGTTTTTCTACCCAAACATCTCCATCTCCTATTAACAAAAACCCAATACTTTCGGACCTTGAAGCTCATTAAGTATTAAGTGTCTGCAAACTGCCAATCACCTCCCAAGTTCTAGATATATGACAATAAATAAGACAGATCCTGACCTCAAGGAGCCCACCACTGGCTCCTATGTTTGCTCATTTACTCGTTGAAGGGCAGTAGGGACTCACCTGAACTGCCAGAGGAACTCAGAACTGAGACGCCAGGCAGGGTAGATGTCCAAAGCCATCATATAGACAGTCTTTGTAAAGTCCTAGGCAGAGCCCCATCAACTGAGCTTAAAGGTATATAGAAGTCATGTGTAAATGTCATTCAAAATTGCATTTAGAAGGAACTCGAATACTCTCCCATTTACCTTTTCACCTACAGAAGCTATTTGGTATTGATTACAGAATCAAGGTACCATTTATGGATAACTTATGAAATGTTATCATCCTGAACTTCAATAAGTTCACTATTAAGAGCTATTCGTGCATAGGCATGACAGATACCTGCTGCAGTGCCATTAAAATTTTAAAGTGCACAAGAACCTTTGCCCATCTTTATTCCTCTAACCCTTAAGTGTGTAAGAAGGAAATATATATGCTCAGTGAGCCAGTTACCTGTTACTCCTGGTAATTTCTTTAATGTTATTGTCTATAACAATGTGTATAATTGTCACTCAGTAGGAAATTCTGTCTGTCCACTAGCGCTTCTACCTTGTGCTGTCTAGTTCAATAGGTTTATAGTGCAAGCAGAAATGGAGACTGAGACAATTAAATCTCTGAAGAAGTAAAAGTACGTGATTCCTAGGTTTTTCTGTGCAAAATCAACAGCAAACAGATGGGACAGTGGGGTAAAAGATCACAGAATTCCATGTCAAAATCAGAGTTCTAGGAGAGAGTCATAAACAGCATTGATATTAATATATTTGTGAGGAATAATAGCAAATATTTTGAATCCTTTCCTTATATCAAGTCATTCAATCCTAATGATAACCTTAAGAAGATAAATTCTATTTGTAGATGAGGAAACTGAAGCAGTGGGAGGTTAAGAAATTTGCCCCAAGTCACACACAGTAAAGCAGCAGAACTGGGATTCAAATGTACTTCTACCTGACTCTCAAGTCCATGCAGTTAACCACTATGACACACTGCTGCCAGCCAGAGAGGTAAAAGGGTGGGGAGAAAAAGGTGGAACAAAGATCCCTGGGAGAGCCTCACCCTACTCCATCTACCTCCGCCCCTAGGCTTTCCTAAGAACTCAGCCCAAGGCATTGCTCTCACTTTCCTGCCAACTTCAATTTCCAAAACAGTTTCATGGGAAATCTATGTCCTAATTTTTATAGAATCATTAAACAATCCTTAGAGAGCATTTGGTTTTACCTTCTCCTTTATTTACAGCAGGGATCCCTAACTCCCGGGCCATGGATGTTACCAGTTCATGGCCTGTTAGGAACTGGGCAGCACAGCAGAAAGTGAGGTGTGAACAAAGCTTCATCTGTATTTGCAGCCGCTCCCCAGCACTAGCATCACCACCTCAGCTCAACCTCAGATCATCAGGCATTAGATTCTCATAGGAGCATCGGTCCCTGGTGCCGAAAAGGGTGAGGACCACTGATTTACAGGGGGGAAAAAAAAAACCAACTGAGATCCAGAACTGTTGTCCCACATTGGTTAATGACAGACAAGCATTCAAATCTACTGAATCCTAGTTCAGTGCTCTTTCCTGAGAGCCCTATAAAAACTGTAAACTCCATATAGATACGAGGAGAAAGTCATATTGTCACCCTCACCGTTAAGCTTGAGAGACACTTTTTCCTTGGACAGTGTCAATTAGGAGACGACATCTCCCTCCCAGAATTTCCTTCTGATCCAGGAAGAGCCTCCCGGGAGAATTGCAAACATGTCCTCCAAGCCCTCACTTCAGCCTCTTCATCCTAGGATTCTGCATTCCACCCCTTCTGCCTCCACAGTTTCCACCATGAACCAGCACACTTAACCTCAGGGCTCCCTACTTTCAGAGCCAGCATGGCCAAAAATCCAGGAGAGATGTTGGCAGAGCAGTGTCCTTGGGGCAAACAAAGGCCTGAAGCCCAAAGAAGCCTCATAGCTGTACTATTTGAGTGAAATGCAAATAGTACAGAAATCCAAATAGATTACAACCAACATTCCTTCTCCCAGTACACCCACCTCCAAAACTCCATTCATTACTCATACTAAATCAATCACTTATTCAATAAATTTTGATTGATCATCTTCTAGGTGCCAGGTCCTATGCTCGGTGCTGAGAAACATGATGGAGGAAGACATAGTCTTTGCCCCCAGAAGAGTGTAGTCTAGTGGAGAGGTAAAATTCATGTGTGCGGTAATGGCACATTTGTTGTCTATGGTTAAGGAAGGTCTTGGTGTTTTGAAGTCCCATATTTGGCCTTTGAGAAGGCTTCCTAGAGAGGCATTGTCAGGCCTGAGACATAATTAAAAAGTAAATAGGTTGTTACAGGCAGAGAAAACCTCTGAAGAGTTAAAGAAAAAACAAACAAGAAGCATGCAAGGAATCTCAAATAGTTCCATCTGGCTGCAGAGAAGGAACCCTAGGGATAGGGCAGGAAAGAAAAGAGCCTCATCTTTGGAGGTCTCCTCCAGCTCTGTCAGGTGCCAGCTGAGCTGGTGGTGACACTTCTCACAGAAGATCTCTAGATCTTGCCTCCGTTTCACTCCTTATAGGCAACACGCATCACAGAACATCCATGGCTGACTTACTTAACTACTTCTCTGAGCTACAGTGAATTTCAAAAAACTCAGAATTTAGTCTGAATTCTTTGTTCTTTTCTCTACAGAGGGGGAATGGCTAGCTGAATGGATGGACAGTCACAAATGGTCAAAATTAAGGCAGTTCAGACAGTTCGGGTCAGAAATCAGGGGAGGTCAGGCAAAGAGATTTGTTTTCCCAAATGCATGGGTCAGAACTAAGCAGACAGGCAAAAAGATTAGGGATTTGCTCAGAACTGGCTATTTCCTGGAGGTCCTGACTCTCAGACCTGCATTCAGGTCATTTAGTATCTGCTGACATCAGGAAACTGAAAAAGCTTAATTTGAATCAACATACAGAGAGCAGAGAGGGGATGACAGGCAATTAACTTGATCCCTCCTTTCTACCTAATTCTCTTCACATCAAGAAGAGAGTGAGTTTCCATGACTACCTCCTGACACAGAGGGTGATGCCGGTGTCAGCTCTGCTTTGTAGTATACACTGGCAGAGGCAGAATTCAGGAGTCTGTGCCAAGCGCAAGACCTGGGACCTCTTGCACCACCCACCTTCACCTCAATTAATCACCCAAATATGATCCCATCATTGTACATCAAGTCCCTGCTCTATGCAGTCTGCTGGGTACTGGGAAGAGAGAAGAGATGGCCATAGGCCTCTGAGGATAAATGTGCCTCAGAGAGGGAGCCAGGCTGAACCACCTTATAGGAAAGACAATGAACAAAAATAAGTCAAGGGCTAGAGTTCTAGTGCTACCACAGACAAGTGACCTTGAACAGATGTTTAACCTCCATGAACCTCAACTTTCTCATTAGTAAAATGAGGAACCTGAAGGCCTAGCCTTCCTCACTAAACAACTTAAAGATTAAATAACATCATGTATTAGAAGTGTTTTGTCAACTATAAAACTCTAATAAATAATAAATAATCTAAGAGATTATTATTATTTATTTTTATTTTTATTCCTCCCTCACCTTCCTCCAAGCAGCAGTTGTTTCTAGCACACCTTTCTGGTTCACAGCCCACCTTTCTCTTTGCTGATTGTGTAATTGTCTCCAGTTATTAGCACAGTTTGTTAAGCCTCTCACATGAAATCTGATTTTTCTCTTGTTTCTTGTGCCCTAAAAGTGCCCAGGATATTTAGCTGAATTTATAGTCAGATTGTTAGGCAAATGGACCTTCCCTAACAAGGCACCCTTTCTCTGCTCACACAGCCAAGTGCCCAAATATGGCATGATCCAACAGTAGGCAGATGGCAAATAATCTAATATGATCTCATCTTAACTTGATTACATCTGCAAAGACACTATTTCAAAATAAGGTCACATGTAAGGTTCCAGGGGTTAGAACGTCAACATATCTTTTGGGGAGACACAAATCAATTCATAAAATATGGCGAAAGTGGTCTGAAAAAAGAGGACTTGGAACTTGGATGACTTGGGGAAATGTACAAAAGCTATGTCATTCAGAATATAAGAGGTTAGATTCCAGTTTCAGCATAGAATTCCTTTAGTGACCTGAGTCATGTCTGCAGACTTCCTGGAGCTTAACTTTCTTATGAGTAAAAGTGATGTCTGGATTCCTAAACTACGATAAACAAGCTAAAAATAATTCTAGAAAGATTAAATCATCTTTTGAGCCCTAAACACATACAAACACGCTCATTAATAAAAGTCAAAACTGTTCAAAGGTCATCCTTAGTTTCTTCTCTGTGTCTTAAAAAGGGTGGAGAGGACGGAATTCAACAGCAAACTCATTGCAATTGAGGAAGGCTAAGAGGGAATATCATGTAGTTCTCTTGCTCCATGTAGCACCACTCCAGACTGTCTAAGGTGGAAGAGAGCATTTTTCTCTTTAAGAAAAACTGATATAATTATGCTTTGCACAGATCCTATAAGATTCCATGTTAAAGATTCTTAATAAGCTTTCAATTTATCACAGCTTATAATCATGGGATTTGAGAATTGAAAGGGACTTTAGCCTGGTCCCATAGTTATTGCAGAAACTCTCTCCAACATCTCTGATTCATGATCACCCAGCTGTGTTAAGAAGCTGGCTCACTTCTTCCCAAGACATGTGACAGGTTATCCTTTAAAAAATGTCCCCTTCCTTTAAGCACATATTTGCCTTCTTATAAAATTCACCTTTTGGTCCCTATTCTCCCATTTAGAACAGAAACCTCTATTCCATATTCTCAGTGACAGCCTTTGTGGGGTAAAAACAGTTCTCCAAGGGTTCAATCCCTATATCTCTACTATAAGTATTTTCTTACTCTCTCCATCTTAGTTGCTTTCTTCAGGAAAAGTAGTCATGTTGATAGTGTTTCTCTTAAAATGTGAGGTCCCAAATAAAATACACTTTTCTAA
Source organism: Pteropus medius (assembly GCF_902729225.1). Classification (NCBI taxonomy): domain Eukaryota; kingdom Metazoa; phylum Chordata; class Mammalia; order Chiroptera; family Pteropodidae; genus Pteropus; species Pteropus medius. The sequence goes on along the minus strand of NW_024351543.1, from coordinate 785,461 downwards.
ATGTTGTTTAACCAGTTCACAGTGACATGGACTCACTTTGCATGATTGGAATATTCAATGTTTCATGACCTAACTCAAATTACATAGTCTTTTAGCTTCTTATTGAAACTCTAAGAAGGAGATTTGTATGCCTAACAGATAAATTTAATGGAATATGCCTTAGGGATCAACACCTGCATGTGAAGGAAGTTGGATTCAGCAGAGGGAGGACTTGATGCAGTCACACAAAGAACTCACCTTGATTCTACAGGGAGTTCTGGAGCGGACAGGGTCTTAATGGCCTCAGCCTGTAATTGCATGTATGCATGCCTCTGGAAAGGAAGCATGACGTAGGCAAGGAGTCTCTCTTCAGCTGAAAGATTTTAGCTATCAACACTCCTAAGCAACTAGAAGAGCAAATTCCTCAGTCTTGAAGGGGGGATCTGAATGGTGCACCATCAGTTTACTTTTATGCCATTCGGCTCCATTTTCTTCATAAATTAAATTTTAGAAATACATTCATCAGGAATCTAGTTGGTCTTTCTTCGTGTGGAAGGTTAGTAGAATGAACTATAATCTCTGCCACAGTAACGGGTCTCAAGGCCATAGTAATTCCTATCACTACCTTCTTCTATTATCTATTCAAGATTCCTCTCACTGTTGATTAGCACTCCACTGGTCTAGGTGGTTTACCTGGTGGAGTGATGCTGAGGGACATTGTGACTTTCTCATGTCATGGCTGTTGACTTATCCATATGCCATCAAAATTAAACAAGGGAATACAAAGTGACACCTCAGTGGATCATCCCAGTATCAAATATATTCTTCATTGTCCCCATCATATAAAAACATCCCTAATTTCTTTTGAAGCATCAAGATTCAATTATCCTTGCCAAGAGGCTCCATCACTTGCCTGTTGGTCTCCTGGCACAAGGAGCTCCAATGACTAGGTGGAAGCCATAACTTAAAGCTAAATGGGATTCTTATCCTATAGTGGACATATTCCTCCTTCACGAACAAGGACCTTTATTTTAGAAAGTTAAACATAGCATCATTGTATGATCCAGTAATTGCACTCTTAGGTGTATACCCCAAAGAATTGAAAACAAGTATTTGAACAAATACTTGCATAGAAATTTTCATAGCAGCACTATTTATAATGACCACAAGTTTGGAAAGAATCCAAATGCACAACAACAGATGAATGGATAAACAAACTTTGATGTGTGTGTATATGGTATATATATGTATCTATATGGTATATATGTATGAATATACACATATATGTATGAATATTATTCAGCTATAAAAATAAATGAAGTACTGATACATGTTACAGTATAGATGAACCTTGAAAACATTATGCTAAATGCAAGAAGCCAGACGTAAAAGGTCACATATTATATGACTTCATTTATATAAAATGTCCAGAATAGGCAAATCCACAGTGACAGAAAGGAGATTGGTGGTTTCCAAGGGTGTGGGGAGAGGAAACAAAAAATAACTGCTTAATGGGTACATAATTTTCTTTAGGGTGATGAAAATGTTTTGGAACTAGATGGAGGTAGTGTTACAGTAGATAGAGGTACTAAATGCCACTTAATTATTTCTTTAAAATTGTTCATTTTATGTTATGTGAATTTTAACTTAATTTTAAAAAGAAATAAAAAGAACAAGGACTTAAAGTTTCCATTTTCTTGAATTGAAAGACTCAATATTGTTAATATGGCATGTCTCTCCAAATTAATCTATATATGTAATGCAATCTCAAAAGTTCAAAGGATCTTCTCCTAGAAACTTATAAGCATTGTAAAAATTTATTTGGAGATGCAAAAGTTCCAGAATAACCAAAATAATATTTTAAAAGAACAAAGCTGGAGAATATTTACTTCCCGATTTTAAAACTTACTATAAAGCTACAGTTGTCAAGACAATATGGTATTGGCATAAACATAGGTATATAGATCAATAGAACAGAATTAAAAGTCTAAAAACAAATTCTTATATTCATGGTCAACTGATTTTCAACAAAGGTAAACTTTGGAAGAAAGGAGAGCCTTTTAAATAAATAGTGCTAGGACAATTGACTATTCGTATGCAAAAACATCAGTTTGGTCTCATACCTCACATACCCCAAAATTAATTCCAAATGAATCACAGAATTAAGAGTAAGCACTAAGCAATAAAACTTTTATAAGAAAACATAGGTGAAAATCTTTAAGATCTTAGGATGGGCAAAGATTTCTTAGATATGAACTACAAGCACCATAAAAAAAGAAAAAATGATAAATTGAACCTTATGAAAATTCAAAACTTTGCAATTCAAAAGACACCATTTAGAAACAATAGACTGGCTTGCAAAATACTTGCAAAAAACAAATCTGATAAAGGACTTATATCCAGAATATACAAAGAACTCTTACAACTCAATAATAAGACAACACAATCTAAAAAAAATGGCAAAGTATTTTAATGGACATTTTATTAAGGAAGATACAAAGTTACTTGTACACATAAAAAAGATGCTTGACATCATTAGTCATTAGAGACAGATAATAATAAATGTTAGAGAGGATACAGAAGAATGGGAATCCTCATACTTTGCTGATGGGAATGTAAAATTATGCAGTCACTTTGGAAAATGGGTTGGTAGTTTCTTAAAAAGTTAAACATAAATTTACCATATCAGCTAGTAGATTCTTCTTCATCTACCCAAGAGAAATGAAAACACAAAGTCTTGCACACTAATATTCTTTGTAGCATTATTTATAATAAACGAAAGTTGAAAACAACCTAAATATCTATCAGTTGGTGATGAATGGACAAAATGTGATATATACGTACAGCAAAATACTATTCAACGATGAAAAGTAACAAACTAGTGATACATGCTATAACATGGAAAAATCTTGGAAACATTACACTAAGTGAAAGAAGCAAGCCACAAGAGACTATATATTGTATGATTCTGCTTATATAAAATGTCCAAAAGTGGCAAATCTGAAGAGACAGAGAGTAAGATTAGTGGTTGCCCAGTGGGAATGGGCATGAGGATCTTATTGGGGTGATGCAAATGTTTTAAAACTAGTTTATTGTGAGGAGCATACAATTTGATAAACTTACTAAAAATCATTGAATTATATGCTTGAAGTAGGTGAAGTATATACTATGCGAAATATTCCTCAATAAAGTTATTCAAAAAAAGAAAAAGAATAAAGACTTCTAAATCTTCAGAGTCTAGACTTGCAAGAACAAGGACAAAATTTTTCAAGTGGGTCAGGGAGAATAACTCTAAGCAGGGGCACTTCTACTTCCACTTCTTACTTCCCAGATCCACTAATTAGGTCAGTGATACATAATGGTCTTTGATTTAGGGTGTACACTGTGGCTGAAGTCTGGTGCCACATTATCAGAAGGTATCATCTCCAAGTTGATTGCTCAGTTGTGCATCCAACAAGCCGTTGCACATTTCATTATGTTAGCAGCTTCTGGGAGGTATAATATGTGATAGAAGCAGTGAATCTCATAGTCATGTGCACTTGACTATAACTCCACTAATATAAGCTATTACCTTGGTCCAATGCAATGTTTGGTAGGATTCTATTCCGATGAATCAAATGTAAAATGAACACTGTCTGGCTGAACTGAAGTTGTGTGAGTAGGAAAAGTAAATCCATACTAGAATATGTGTCACTTCCAGGCAATTTCTATCAAAATGAATCACAAGATGGAAGGGTCCATTGTAATAACCTTACACATTAAGAAGCTGGTTGATCTCTTCAAGAGTTGGAGCCATATTAGGAGCTCAGTGCTGGTGTCTGCTGCTGGCAGGCTAGATATTCAACAGTGGCAATAATTAGAAAAGACTTAGCAGGTAGAGAGCCATGTTTCTGGGACATGCATATCATCTATTCTTGCCACCATTTCTCAGGCTACAGATGTCGTTCATGTCCATTACCATCAAAATTGGGCAAGGGAGTATTCTTTTCTGTTTCCATTATATAAGAGCAGAACTACCTTCTCCTAGTGACCAAGATCAATTAGCCTTGCTAGGAGGGTGACTCCATTTCTTACTTACTAGTTCATTAATGTGCTTATTGTGCCAGCACTGACAGAAGATGGCTGACATCAACTAGCTAAAACATTCTGTTTCCTAGATTCTGTAGCGTCCACTGGCCAAGTCATTCACTACTGCCCATGAGTGATATATATTTTTACCTCAAAGTATTTCTCTTGACAGGCATACTGCCTGAGGCTTTGTCCTTAGGAAGAATTCCCCTCATCCCTATCCACATACCCATGAGTAGGGCTATACCCATGAAGTACAGCAATGGTTTATTGTTGGCTTGCAACCACATGCTGATCTTACCTATCCATAAACCAAACTCAGCTTTTTCCCTTACTCCATGCACCCATAAGTGTGAGCTAAGGATGAGGCACCAGTACAAGAACAGTGGATGACATAGAAGCCTGGGTCACCTATGATGCAGCTTATTTGTGCTCTCTGGTTCTGCTCATGCCTGATCCCAGATGTATGACTTTTTTCCTTATGATTGTTGTTGGGGGTCTGACAGAACTTATGATGAGAAGTTCTGGCTGCATGGACACTTGGTACCCCATGGCCACATGCTCTGTTTCTAATAAGAACCAGCAGCTTACCAGGAGCTATTTTTTGGCTCAACTCTTGAAGAGATCAACCAGTTTCTTAATGTATAAGGTTGTTACAATGGACTCTTTCATCTTGTGATTCATTTTGATAGAAATTGCCAGGAGTTCTCTTGCCTCACTTCTGAATCCTAGGGATCTATTTGGGTTTTCTTATTGAAGCTTGTCATAAAATCTACATAGCATTTTTCTTATCAATGATATTTCCTATACCATAGGCTCCACCAGGTCATATGATCTAAGTCACTCTGATTCAGTTGTAACAAGAGTCTCAGCAGATCCCATAGGGTTCTCTGGATTTGGGATAGCCCTTCAGATTTGTCCTGCCCTTAGGCACATGGACCAGATCCATATTGATCAATATTAAAAGCAGCTATCTTCAAGAAAGAGGTCTAACTGGGTGGGGGGAGCAACTGGGGGTGGGGGATGGAAAGTGTGGCTCTCTTCAGCTGAGGACCATTCCTGAACAGGAATTCAGTTGAGAGCCATTGGCCATTGGCCACCAATACCTCTCTCCCACAGCTGGGGGTATTGTTGCCTTAGTCCTGAGGCAGGAGACAATAACATCCATTACACATGCTTAGCTAAAGTTCCCAGGTGTTTCCCATTAAAGTTCTACCAAAACCAAGTCTCACTCATCTTGAACTTATGGAGTAGATTTTTGGAGTCGGTGCTGGATCCTGTATTTGTCATTTATTCAATTTGTTGGTTTTATCCTAGCATTCCAGCCTATGAAGTCACTTGAATTTTAATTCTACCTTCTGTATCAGACTTTCTTTGAGATTTGAATTATCTTAAAATGGAAGAAGACATCAAAGAGAATGTTGTCATGTTATTGATAAAACATTGAGGCTTGAATCCTCATAGTCAGACAATATTTGTAGGACTTGCATAGTTCTTCACCACTCAGACACCCATGAGTATAGTTACAGTACAGTTATTATTTTCTGGCCCACGAGTTCCTTTCATATCAAGGACACTGTAAATATCTGTGAAAGTTTTAGTCGAATAATATATATACCATTCTATTGGTCAGGATTTCTTTGCCCCAGATATTAGAAAACCTTGACTCGAACTGCCTTGAATAATGAGAAAGTTTATTATTATCACTTATGAAGAAGTCTATGGGTAATATGAACTTCAGGCTAGCAATTTCAGTGGTTAAACAATGTCATTATGGATTTAAGCTCTTTCTAGCTCACCTCTCTGCTAACCTCAGAGTATTAGCTTTGCTCTCACGGTGTCTCCCCACCCCCACCTCCAAGAGTAAGAGGTAATAATGGAGTCCTATCTGATACAAAAAAGGCCAATGGCAGCCACAGAACTACTCCCCTCATTTATTTCTTTGCCTGTTACCCCCAGCAGACCTGTCCTTGTGTCTTATTAACCAAGATTAAGACACTGTAGCACTCCAAAATTCATCCTGGCAAAGGAAATGGAATACAGGATTGGCTTAGCCTTAAACTGATCATTTGCAGTGGAATGATTGGCAGGGTTTACTGATTCATAGTTGGTATATTCTAATCTGTTCCCCTTTGTGAAAAGCCTTCTGCCTTCAGGCACCTCTCCCATTTGCCATAATCCCCAAAGGGTTACTGACAACCCCTCTGCACTGCACATTATTTCAATTTCCTGGCATTTAATTCCTCTAACTCTAGACACCTAAATCTACTTAGAGAGGTTCCATGTTTTCTTACCTTCTCACCTATGTAGGACTTCAATTCTCACTTTACCTTCCTTTCAAAATCGAAGGTGGCATATCCTTTCCTCTGGCTCCTGCATCTGAAAGTTGATTTTTCATTTTCCCCAGGTCCCCTAGGGAGCCAACCTGAGTCCACCTTTTATTTCCATAAGAAATCCATTCGCACTAAGTAATTAATAAGTTTTAGTGGAAATCACCCAAGATCTGAGCAGAGTGAGGAAGGGGAGAGGAACAGATCACCATCTTCCCAGCTTTGTCTCTCTCCTATATCTTGTCCTCAGCACCTTCCTTTCAAATTTTGGCCTGGGGGCCCCCAAGTCTTCTCCTGCCTTTGATGCTCAGACTCTGGGAATCTCCATTCCTTGCCCAAGTGGGTTAATATTAATATACTCCTTCCACACTGTCTCTCTAAGAGAAATACAATTTTCACCTTTTTGAACGTTGGAGAAAACAGAGGCAAAATAAACAATAAAAAAAAGTAAGAACTACTTAACTTCATTAACATTATATCACCTTCCTTACTCAAAGAGCAAGTCTTCTGTGTTTGTGCTTCTCTTTACCCCAAGCAAAGCTTTCAGGGCCCTTACAGCAGCAGCCTTTAGCACTTTTGGAAAGCTAGGTTTATTCTTGACTTTAGCCTCCTTTATTCTGTTCTTGAAGGTTCATGACAGTCTTTTGTGTTCAAGCTTATCTATAATCCCCTCAATCTGTCTTTTGTTCATGTCCTTTTAAAAACCTGAGCTGTGCAGTGAACTCCCTGTACAACCACCTTCTTCTTTAGATGTCTCTCCCTTTATGAGGGGATTATTTCCTATTATATTATAATCAGAATCTTATTGTTTAAATCTCCCACCTCCCCCAAGTCATATTCCTTTCTCAAGTCTCACATCACAGAATCACACCTGTGGTAAATACTCTTTTGAAGTGGAGAGTTAATTTGTAATGCAAATAATTACTTCTTTATTTATCTCATTTTCAAGCAGGAATTTTCATATATCAAATTTTCATAAAGACAAATTAGGGCGAATTATTTCACACCTTTTTCTTTCTCTGTCACTTATTCTCCACCACCACCACCCCACCTCCTCCCCCAACCCCCCAACTCCCCACCCCAGCTCTTCTCTTCTGTCCTTTCCCCTCTCCTTTCTTTCCTTCCTCCTGCTGGGATCCATGTAGAGCCCCTTGGGCTTCTCTCCCAGACTCTGCTTTTATTGAACTGAAATACTTTCTGTTCATACATTAGAGCAAGCCTTCGTTGTACCAGGCAAACTCACCTACCACCTGCCGCCAAAGAAGTCCATCAGTGGAGCCCAGTGAAGAAAGCACTTCTACAGGGAGTTGGCTGTATCTGTCTGTAACTCTTGACAGCTGGGGATTTCCAACTCCTAACTGTCCTGCTTCTAACAACTTCAATTAAGTCTACCTTCTTTAGCTGAAAAACTCTAAGGAGGAAATCTCCATGCCTCAGCTTCCTTGAGAATAAAATGAGAGCAATGATCTCTGCATGTCTAGAGAGTTGTTGAAAAAAAGAAATCAAGTATAAGAAAATATAAATTGGAAAGCATGATCTATCTATAAAAGAATATCTGCTATTTGTGCTTAATCATAGATATGTTGCCTGAAAATATCAAGGGTGGAATTTTTTAGTATGAAACTAAGTAGAAATGAACTGTCTTTAGGGAGGATTTTGAGCCAGGAACACTGAGCACTGAGTTTTTTAAATCAAGAATTACCCTATCCCCACACACATGGAGAGAAAGTAAAGGCTTAGTAAAGAGGGGTGCTTTATAAGATTAAAAATGTTATTGTCCCCTGAGATGATCTAATTTTCGAAAATATTACAAAGACGAAGATGTCTAAAAGACTGAAATAGAGTGGGGCAAGTGGAGATAAGGGCAGGTCTTGCTTAGGATTTGCTAAGGGAGGTAAAGTGAGGGAGCAAAATTGGAATTATAGGTTTGTTGGGAGCCTTAAAGTAAAGACCACTCAAACTGAATTAGTGTGAGCTGATCCAAGCAGCCAGCTAAGAGGCAAATTCGACTCACTATTTTGGCCTGCTGTCCTAGGCCTTTGACAATGAATAGAAAAAAAAAATTCTAACATTTTGATTTTCTTCATCCTTAGATATTGTCATCTAGTGATTTTCTATATTCTCTTATGTCATAAGATAGTTTAACTGTCTATTTTTGTGGTTGGGATATGACTTGATAAATTACATGAGCAAAGTGAAGCTTTCTAACGCTGTAGAATATATATAAATTTGGGGTTTGCTCCTGGTCTGTAAGTCCCAAGAAGGCAGGTACTCTCTGTGTGGTGTTTGTCATTGAATCCCACATGTTGAAAGTGCCTGACACTTAGTTGGAAGTGGGCAGATTTTTTTCACTGGATGAATAAATGAATATTAGGTATTTGAGGGAATTAGGATGGTGAGGATATATGTGATTGAGCAACATCCTTGGTGCCAAGATATGTGAAGTCTCTAATCAAGAGGTTGGTTTTTATGTACTGCTTGGCTGAACAGAATTCTTCAGACTATTGAGGATCTACAAGAAAAGATAGGATCACTGATGGGGCCCTGGGCCCTGGAATATAAACAGCATTGCTCACCCTTCCCCTAACCTGATACTGACCAGCAACCCATAGAAAGTAGTGGGGCCTGTTGTAGTTACAGGAGGGGCATGGGCCAGAGAGGGGATTATAAATGGCATAATGTGTTGGAAAGTGCTTGGTCTACATGATCTTTCTGAACGGGCTTGAGACATCTTTGCCAACTCCCATGATACCCATGGTCATAATGAGGTCAATGAGGTCTTCTAAAAATGTATCTACAAACAGAATGACCTCTGTATTCAACAATCACTATTACCCCAGCAGCTGGGAAGACTATAGTCACTGCCGGAATAGTAAAATAATGTCTGTCAGGGTTCTCCAGAGAAACAGAACAAATAGAAAAGGAAGGAAGGAAGGAAGGAAGGAAGGAAGGAAGGAAGGAAGGAAGGAAGGAAGGAAGGAAGGAAGGAAGAAGGAAGGAAGGAAGGAAGAAAAGAAAGAAAGAAAGAAAGAAAGAAAGAGAAAGAAGGAAGGAAGGAAGGAAGGAAGGAAGAGAGAGAAAGAGAGAGAGAGAGAAAGAAAGAAAAGAAAGAAAAGAAAGAAAGAAAGAAAGAAAGAAAGAAAGAAAGAAAGAAAGAAAGAAAGAAAGAAAGAAAGAAAGAAAGAAAGAAAATTTATTCTAGAAATTGGCTGACAGAATTATGGAGGCCAACAAGTCCTGATCCACCATCTGCAAGTTGGAGAACCAGAGAAGCTGGTCATGTAGTTTCAGTCCAAAGTCTTGAGAACCAAGGGAGCCAGTGGTGTAAATTCCTATCCGCATTATAAGGCCCAAGAACCAGGAGCACTGATGTCCTGGGGCGGGAGATGGGGGGTGGGGGGTGGGGCGGAGAAAACAGACATCCCAGTTCAAGTAAGAGAGCAAATTCATTTTTCCTTTACCTTCCTGTTTTATCCAGGCCCTCAACAGATTGCATGAAGCTCATTGCATTGGTGAGGAAGATCTTCTTTACTCAGTCTACTGATTCAAATGCTAAGCTCTTTCCAGAACACCCTCATAGACAGGCCCAGAAATAAAGTTTTAGCAGCTATCTCTGCATCCCTATCCAGTGAAGAAGCTGACACATAAAATTAACCATCGCAAACATCTAGTATATGACACAGGAGCTGCTTTAGAGTACTTGGGCTGCATCAAGGCAAAACAAGAGATATGGACGTAGATAAGGGCTAGCACTGAGAAAAGAAACCTAGACTCCTGGTCCAGCCTCGGCTCTCATTTCCTGTCGGACTTTGGGTCAGTCACACTGTCTCTGGGCTTGGGTTCCGCCTCTATAAAATGAGAGTGTTGGATTGACGATCTGTAACACTCCTTCTGGCTCTATATTCTGTGTCACCAAAAAATTCTCTTTCTGACAAGGACAAAGACTAAGCTATTTTTCCCCCTTTCTACAATTTACATGTCCTTTTGTTTTTCATTTATATGTAAATGTATGAGTCTTTGACCAAAACAAAATTACCATCTCTGGGTCACTCCTCAGCCCTCTCATCATTAAAATGTAGCTACAGATTTCTGTGACCAAAAAGAGAAAAGAAACAGTTACTAAATCATTCTAGATTTACCAGTCCTAGATAGAGTAGCAAGGAGTAATTATGGGAGTGGCCCAGAGGGCAACCGGGGGAGGCGATCACAGGAGTTTGGCATAGACCTCCACCTACTCTCGGCCTTTGTTCTTAGAGGAGGGCAGAGGCGCTGTGTAAGAAAAACAATTTAGGGATGTCAGGGAGTGAAATGGGACAATCCTGGGCTTCAGAATCACAGTCCACACTGGGTCTTCTGTTTTGTATCCTTGAGCAAGTCACTTAACCTCTCTGAGCTTTGGTTCCTTCTCTGTAAATGGAAGACTATCAACTCCAGAGGGTTGCCACAAGCAGTAAAGAAAGTAATGTGCTAAGGCACAGGAAGTATTAAACAAATTATAATGAAAAGAGGAACAGGACAAGCCATGTGTTAAAAATAAGGGAACAGGGGACATACTATAAGAAAGTAGTCACACATTCTCCCTTTAATTATTTCAGTGGACATATATGTTGCAAGCTGAGGCAGGAGCAGAGGTGCAGACAAGGAAAATATTGAGGAATTGTCTTTCCCTCACAGAACTGATAGTTTGGTTGGGAGACGAGACTCACAAATTGGAGGACCTGAGCAAACCAAATGCCCAGAACTCTGGTTGTTGGTGCCTTTGTGAAAACAGAAAGCCAAAAAGACCCTCCTCTTCTAATCCTGAGAGTCTAGGTTTCTAGAAAAGTCGAGTTTTTATGGTAGGATTAGGATATGACCATTGGGGACAAATAGGAAAGCACACAGGATTAGGTAGGGTCATATTAAGATAGACCTAGAAATTCATCGGCCAGTCGAGCCTTGCTCTGGATGGCACTGGGGAGCCAGTGAAGTTTTTTAGTCAGAGAATATCTCAATGAAGATAATATTAATGACACCTGAGCACAGTAGCAATGAATGATAAAACTAAAGGAAGAAGAGAGGAGTGAGAGAAAACAAGAAGGTAATAAGGGAAGAATGGGTGGTAATGTGCCTTGAATCATTCCTTAACTGCATCCTCTGAGCCAGTCATCGATTCCTGTTGATCTCTCACTTGAAATATCTTATCCCCACATCTTCTATGAATTATTCCATTTACCCATGGAATAAGTTTCCCAGCTGGATTGATTGGAAGACAAGTGCCATTGACAGAGGCAAGGAAGTTGGGGAACCAGCTTGACTGAATAAATCTGGTTCTTGAAGTGTTGGATTTGTGGTAATAGCTGAATGTTCAAGGGGAGAGAAAAGTCGAACTAACTTTTTCAACATGACTGGAAGCAACTTTAATACTTAAACAACATGAAATTTGAGGGTCTAACCAAAATCAGATACAGGATAAAAAAAGAAAAAAAAATGAATATACTCTGTCACTCTCTTCTCTTTTGATGTGGAATTATTGTGTGGGAAACTGAGTATATTTGGATAGTTTGTGTTTTCTTCAGCTGGCGTTACGGAGAATGATGAATGGAATTGTGATGGAAATGTTACGTAAGTTTGTTAAACCAAAATAAAAGAGTAGAGGATAGAAAGTTCTGGAAAATGTGGGTGAATATTTAGCTTTTTAGAGGGGTGGTCATGTAATTGACTTTTATGATAAGACTTATGGCCAACATAATGATATGAGATGATTCTAAGCAATAGTTTAACAATTTGGAAGGCAAACAGAACCTTAGAGGGAAGACCAGCTTCCCATTCCATCCATAAAAATTAGTAGAAAACTTCCCCAGACCACTGGGCTTGTACTGTTCAGTCTCGAGGGCTAATCTTGCCTAATTTCTTCACAAAAGGAGAGTCCTAATGATGCTTTTTTCTCAGTTAGTGGAGTACCCCTCACCCTCTCACCTTTTGGTTTCTCCCCCGCTTATTATCTCCTCCCTCTTATGCCTTATGGATAGTGACTATAAAGCAGTAGTTATAAAAATCGTTGTGAAACTTTTATTTGAAGCAGAGATGATTATGTGGTTTGGGAGGGAAGTGGGGAAAAGGGACTAAATAAAAGAAAGTGACTCTAAGCTGTTAAGAAAGAGAAGACCATTAATAGCAACATCTTGATTTTGTTAAGAGGCAAGCTGAAGCCATCAGAAACGGGCAGGGAACAAGGTGATAATAAGAGAAAATGTGTTTCTCAGACAAAGGAGCAGACAGCAGGGAACAACAGTTCAGGAAAAGAGGCGAACATTAGGGAGAGTGTGCAGAGAGGATGTGCTAATCTCTGAATCAAACTGGAGGAAGCACAGGGCCGTTTGAACTCCTTGGCAACTTCAGCCTGGTCTCAAAGTGGATTGCGAGGAATGAGAATAAAAGAAAAGTTCACTCGGAGTTCCTCTTGTCAGAGCCGGGGAAATTGCTTTGAGGCCAGCACTAGAGGATGCTAATGGTAGAAAACAGAACCCAGTAAAAGCAGGGAAAAAAATGTCAGGTCATTGGGAGCTTGCCTGGCATAAAGGAGATAAAACTACCACTGACGAGACATTCAGCCTAGGCCCTGCCACGTACTGCTGTGCGAATCACTTCTAACCAGTGCTCAGCTGGCTAAAATCTGCAGATAATGCCTCAACTGTTCTGAGAATTTTCGTTCACTTGACAAACAGTAATTGAACTCTCACTGTGTCAGCAAGAGTTATTGCTATTAGTGCTGGAAGGTGCAACAGGAACCCTCCTGTCCTTTGTACAAGTCAGTTTTGTGAGTCGGAAAGGATCGCTGGAAAGTGAGTACTGGGAAATCATGCTGACCCTGGAAGGGTACAGCCTAGTAGAAATTAGGATAAGAAGTAGAAGAGCCAAAGTGGTAACTTGAAAGAAATATGTGTGTGTTTAGTCTCCTTAAGAGCAAAGACAGAGACTGCTAGCTCTTCTTCTCCAGGCCTACCAGTTCTCAGACATGAAGTAGGTTGAACAAGATGATGCTTACCTTCCCTTTGGGTATTTTAGAATGGTTCTGGGAGTGTTGTGGGGATCATGCCATGAAGTTGGGAGGACATGGGGATCTCTTAATGTTGCAATCTGTAATCGGCTGCAGAAGCTAGAGACTATTGTGCTTTTTCTGTATATTTTATGAGTCGCTGAGAAATTTTAGAATGCTAAAAATGCCTTCCCAAATTTTCAAAGATTCTAACCCAAAGCCTGCAAACTAGGCACACCTAGGTTTTGTTTAGCTAGCAAAATATTTTCTTAAAACCGAACCAGCACTTAAAAATTGTGAAATTTCACCTGAAAATCCATAGTTTTGGCTTCTCTGAGAGACTGAAGATCTGACAACAATGGACCCACAGCAGCAATTAGCGAGTGGGTAGCAGCTGTCCCATGTAGATGGGGTGCCCGTTCTCTAGTTTGGCCATCTCTACCACTCCCATTAGGGTGGCCATATAACTTTTGAGTAAAAGGGGGTGCTGTTAGTAATTATGCCTGGACCACAGACATAAACCAAGATTGTGTGGCCAGCGAGGACTTATGTTTACTCTAATTCACATTGCTTATACTGGGCTTGCTTTTCTTGCTCACTGTTATTTAGGTTATGTGGTTATAAGTCAGACACTCTCATGAAGAAGGGAGAGAAAAGGTATCAAATGAGCAAGAGACCTGAAAGTTGAAAAAAAAGGAAAGAAATGAAGTTTTAAAATGAATGCCAATTACACCAAACCTTCAGGTAAAGGCAGAGCCTTGCTGGTGGCTGGCTCAGCGAGTAAGTTTGACCTTCCTGGCTTCCTGCCCTACACAGCACTGTCAGTTTTAATAAGCTGTAATCCCGTAGCTAGGAGCGAGACTAATCAAACTGCAGAGAGCAGCCTGTTCCTAATCAGGAAGGCACAGGATAATCATTTAACTCTGTGGTTTCTCGGTGAGCTCCAAGCTGCCTCAACAGAAAAAAACATCCTGGATAAGAGAGTTGCTTACACACTCTAATCTTGACCTTTTGATGGTCTTTATTTGCAGTTTTTATTAAAATAATTTAATTACACAAGTATTTGGTTTAAAATTGCTTTAGAAGAATCTTTTCTCTTTATTCCCAGAAAACAATAAAACCTCTCTCCTCCAGTTATGTAAAAAACCTCAGACTCTTATTGATTACCCAAGTCCACTTGAACTGATCATAGACTCAAAACCTTTCAACACCATTCAGGATATGAGTACAGTCCGCAAACTGGGGGTGAGAGGGATTTGGGGACATGAAATAACAACTCACATTGAGCACCGACAGACTTACAGATAAAAAATAGCATGATGCTGTGGGCTACACATGCCAGTTAGTGCCAGCTATTCCCCATTGGAGTGGGAGCCAGGACCGAGCTACAGCAAAGTTCCAGAAGCACCCTATACCTCAAGGCCAGAAGGCCTGCCTATTCAGTCTTCTCTTCTCTTAGCCCCTTCTTTCCAGGAGCATATCACAAGAAGCTATTTAGTGCAATAATTAACTGTTGAGTTTTATCAGATGGAGCTCAAGTCTAACCTGGGAGTTAACTTGTGGTAGATAAGCCCTTAGGCAAACTGCTCAACCTTCTAGAAATTCCTGGTAGGCCCTTAGGGTACTCAACCTTCCTGAAACTCAGTTCTTAATAGGAATAATAATATCAACGCCTCACAGCCTTGCTCTAAGAGTCAATGAGATATGTATGGAAAGCATTTACTAAGGTACCTGGCACATTAAAAATACTCCATAGATTGTGGTTATTATTTTCATTATGTGCTAAGCATGGCCTATTTAAAGAGACAAGTGCATCTCTGAATCTCCTTGGATTCTGCATTTAATAATGTAAGTGTACTTAAAACAATGACTACAGATGAAATAAATGGCACCACGGAAATTTAATATTTTGTTTAATGGATTCATTGCTACTTACAGGAAACAAGACAGTATGTTTACTGGCTTTTGACTTCAACAGATTTACATTAAAGAAACATTTTTTCAGATGTGCTAATCAGAAAAAGACTCAGAAAAATAGATGATTTGGGCAGAATTTTCAGTTTTGAACATAAATAAAACTCATACATTTTATAAAAATTCTGGGATATTTATTAATACTCCTCCAACAATGGATTTGGCACTGAACAGGAAAATAAACATATGAACAAGTCATATCCAATGTATTTCAAATTAATCAGATCCTTGAGAACAGAGATTCTGTCTTTCATTAAGTGCCTCTGCCATTCATGGAGGAGAGAGGTTACAGAAATGTCCGTGAATTCCAAAATTGAATTCATGGACATTCCTATACCACTAATAAAAGAAAACCATTTAGATGGGCATCCAATACATTAATATACAGTAAGCACATAATTAAAAACGATGTTCACTAATTGCCCACTAAAATGGACAAACAGCAAAATATAGCACAAGAATATAAAACAAATATATTTCATACTCTTATAAACAAAACAAAGACATCTTTTTGGTTCTGTTGTTGTTTTTACAAAAATTATGTGTGTACATGTTTTTATGTATATTCTTATAGAAAACTTAACATAGAAAAACACACACACAAAAATCACCTGTCACATCATCAACATGAAATGTCACTCCTTTGGTGAGAGCAGAAAACAACTCAGAATCAGAGATGATCCAAGGTATTCCCAGCCTCAGGATCCGGTAATGCCCATTCACCAACCACTTCAAAAACCACAGGCCAAACCTCTTTTTAGACTCTGAAATATCTCTACTGCTGCTTGACTCCTGGCACTGCTCCATTTTTCATCACGCCAGTAGTCATCAATAAACAAGAACAACTATGACTTTAAAGTTTTCTGTTCCCCAAATATTTAGAGTTAGATGAAATCTTAGAATTTCATTTAGTCCTGTTCACTATGCCTGTCCCCACTGGGTCAGGAGGAAACAGGCACGGAGAAGCAAGTGGCACTGAACCCAGTCCTCTGACTGCCAGTGCAGGGCTCTGTCCAAATAAACACATGGTGAAGGAATCTCCCCAAGTGATGGGGCTATAGTTATCATGTGGTCAGACTATTAATGAACCTAAAGGGCAGACCATAGGGGACCTGTATAATCAGATGTAGTTGGGTAAACTTCCAGTTAGCTCTAGGGAGACAAGTCACAAATAGACAATGTAGCCAAATGAAGGAGTGTGCCCTGGGCCATTTGGTCACAAGAGCAATGTGCGAGCGCCGTGTTCCACGGAGATGCAAGCCTGGTTAAGTGGCAAGAGCCATTTCGGATCAATATTACACTGCTGGGGCAGCTTGGAAGGCAAAAGTGTCCAAAAGAGACCCTTGACAATATGAGGATTAAAATAAAACTCTTGAATCAGCCAGACTCCTTCTCCAGTCAATAGGCATGTGTCCACAAGGTCATGTTACTCATGACCAATCATCTCCCTTCAAGTTCCAATCCAACTCGGTGAATCACCGGAATCTCATCACCGCCACTCCAAGGCTGTTTCTTTCCATCTACATGTTTGTTCTTTGACTAAACAAATCTCTACTGACTAAAAGAGTTAGCATAGAAATATTAAAGGTCATGGTTCAACTACTTCTGATCAATCCAAGCATTTAAGTCTTTAGGAAAAAATCTCTTCAGCCTTACGTGGGCAGAGTTTGGTACAGATATTCCTTATTTGAGCAGACCTTATTCTCAAGTATAAATGATGAAAGCCTAGTTCATTTCTTGTTCTCTTCTTTCCACAATACAACAGTGGTACTGGCTCAATGTGAAGAGTTAGACTTGCGTATGCCAGGTCTCAAGATGCTTGCCTGCAGATGAGTTCTTTCAGCTTTGCCAGTCTGTCACTTTTCAGTGCTTCCCGGATAGAGTGGAAAAATCCAAAGTAGTGTTCAAAGTTGTGTATCATAAGCAGGACCCCAGCCAAGAGTTCATTGGTCACCAGCAAATGGTGGATGTATGCACGAGTGTGATTCTTACAGCAGTAACAGGAACACCCTCTCACTAGTGGGTCAAAGTCCTCCTGGTACCTGAGAAAGAAAGTTATGCTGACATTCCAGAAAGTGAATACAAGAACTCCACAACCCAGGCTATCTATTCTGCTGGTGCACAAACAATAGTTAGTAATATCACTGGCAAATGTACTGCTGGGCACCTGCTTAATAAGATGGCAATGTGGTCGAAGTTAACAGGACACAATAAGCCAGGAGAGTCCTTTTGCTGGATACAACCTCCTAACCTAAGGCTTACAAAAGGGCAGCAAAGAGAGTCACGTAGTCACTCCCTCAGACTGAGCACTATCAGTCACACTATAAAGGCAGAATGTTAGGAAATGCTGCTCTGAGGAATGCGCTTTTCTCCCACTTGCCACAAATACTAATATCGGAAGACATGGTCTGACCTTTTATTTGCATAGCTTTTTGCAGTTTACAAAGCACTTTTACATACACTGTCTCATTTCATCTCTTCAATCACCCTTGGGGACAGATGTTTTTATTGTTATTTTACAAATGAAGACCATTAAGGGGGTTAAGAGAAAGGGCTCCGGAACTACAATACTGGGTTTGATTCCTGGCTCAGAACTCACTTGAGCAAGTCACTTAACCTCTCTGTCTTTGTTTTCTCATCTGTAATGAGGGCAGTAACAGTGCCTACTTTATAAAGTTGTTGCAAGGATTAAATGAGTAATATAGTAAAAGGCTTGGACACTGCTGGGCACATACTAAGCACTATATATGTATTATCTTTTATCAGCTATTAAAAAGAAGTCAAATGACTTAACCAAGGTCACGCAGTCATGACTAGTGCTAGGATCCAACTCCAAGTCCCCCAAACTTCGAGTCTAGTGCTACTAATAAGAAAATTATAATTTCCAGCTAAATCTATACTGTTTAGAGAATTTTTAGTAGTAACTATTTATATTACCCTAGCATTTTAAAAACAGAAATGAATCTCCTTGGCTATTTTTCAAGAAGTTAAACGTGGATGTGGTAAACATTATTATTTCAGATCTACAATCAAGAAGCCCCTACAGAATAGATAAGAACTAAGATTTTCATATTCTTTCATTAATTTTCAAGTCTTTACTACTACTAGCTAGACATGAATAGGTCTGAATCCCTAGAATATCCATTCACATAAGACCAAAAACAACTTAGCATTAAAATGAGTTTACCAAACTCAGATAAATCACTCGCTGGTTTATTGATTATTACTTTTGGCCAAATACGTACAAAGTTATAAGACATCTTAGTTCATTCTTTATAGAGGCAAATACTTTATTTAAAGTTTATAATTTGTATGTAATCAAGATGACTTAAGTATCTTAAAATTTAAAAATTTTGTTGTGTTTTATCTTGAAATCCTTATTTTGCTCTATCATTAGTTAAACTCATTGGAAGGAGTTAAAAACACCAAACAATGGATCTGAGCTAATCTTTCTGACAGCTCTTCTAAAATAATAGTTATCTAGCCTCAGTTTTCTGACTAGACAAAGTACACAAATTCATCTGTGGAAAAAAAGATTTTTTTCTGGAATTGCATTCAAGAAGGCCTAAATGATATCCGACTATAAATATTTTATAAAGTCATAAACTGAAAAAGGAACAGTTACATAAACTTTTAAAACAGACAAATTAAAAAGTAAGAAATCAAAATCTAAACTTGAAAAAATTCCTTACTTTTTTTCCTTCAAATTAATTTCAAATGATGTCTTTTCTTGGTTGCAACCAGTTGTTTTAATTTTCTTTGCTTGATCCGCATATTTTATTTCTTCCTGTGTCCCATTTTGTTGTAATACTGAAGGACAAACCAACAAAAAGTCTTGAATAAAGATCCGATAAAGAGTGGCTGTTTGGAAGAATTTTATTTTAGTTACTATTTTATGTACTTGATCCTGTAAGTCTACTCCTGAGAATTTATCCTAAGGAAATGACATAAGGAAAATAATAATGAGTACCAAGATGTCTACTGACCTAATCTATAATATAAAAACTTGGAGATTCAACAATGTTTAAGCAAATTATAGTTATAAATATGTAACATAATTTTACGGTCAATTTTGGAATGGTTTTAAAAAAACAGTATATGTGTGTGAAAGAGAATATAAATGTGTGTGTTGAAGTTACGTCTCATCATAGCGTACATGCAAATTAATTGGGCCTTATAATTGCCTATGTTCCAAATAGATTAAAAGTAGAATATGGTGAACTCAAAGAGGCCCACACCAAGAAACATTATAACTAAAATGCCAAAGGTTAAATACAAAGAGAGAATCTTAAAAGCAGCAAGAGAAAAGCAATTAGTTACCTACAAGGGAGCACCCATAAGACTGGCAGCTGATTTCTCAAAAGAAACTATGCAGGACAGAAGATCCTGGCAAAAAAATATTAGATGTGATGAAAACTCAGGATCTACAACCAAGAATACTTTATCCAGAAAGCTATCATTTAGAGTTAAAGGACAGATAAAGAGCTTCTCAGACAAAAATAAGCTAAAGGAATTTATCATCACCAAGCCAGTATTATAGGAAATGTAATACTTTAAGAAGAAAAAACATGTATCAAAATCATGAATAAAGAATGGTAATAACTACATTCCTATCAACAAGTACTTCAAATGGAAAAGAATTAAGTGTTCCAACCAAAAGACAGAGTGGCTGATAAGAAAACAAGACCCCTATATATGCTGCTTACAAGAGATTCACTTCAGATTAAAAGACATACACAGGCTAAAAGGAAAGGGATGGAAAAAGATATTGCCTTGATGGACCTAGAGAGTATTGCGCTGAATGAAATAAGTCAGATAAAAAATATTACATGATTTCACATACATGTGGAATCTAAAGAACAAAATAAACAATAACAACAAAAACAGAAATAAACTCATAGTTACAGAGAATATTTTGAGGGCTACTAGATGGGAGGGGAGTTGGAGGATGGTGAAAAAGTACAAAGGGATTAAGAAGTACAAATGGATAGTTACAAAATAAACATGGAAATATAAAGTGTAGCATAAGGAAAATAGTTAATAATGTTTTAATAAATATGAAGAGAGTAGAGGGTTTCTGAATTGAGTGGAGTGATCACTTTGTGAATTATATAGATCTCTAATCACTATGCTGTACAAATGAAACTAATATATTATTGTATGCCAACTATAATTGAAAACTTGTTGAATTGTGCAATGTAAATACAAGCAACTAATTGTTTACATTTCAATAAAGCCAGGAAAAAAAATTGCACAAAGTATGGGCTAATAAATGGCATTTCTCAATTAAAAACAAACAAACGAAAAAAACGTAGAATATGGTTTTAATTTATGTACTCGTACAGAGACTCTGGCCCTCCAGGGAACTCAGATTATCCAGATTTAAATGGGCTTGAATCGTTCCCTTGAACTGTTTGCTTTAAAAAAGAACATTCCTGGAATTACAGGAGAAACACCAGTTCTATGCAAAGAGCCAGCTACCTTAAAACAGGGGCAAGGAGATAAATATTTCTGGGAACAAGTAATAACATCAGGGTAGGCCCAAGAAGAATAGACAGATGGTCCTAGGAAGGAAATTTTGTCCAGGTCAAAAGAAAAAGAGGTGACCTGAGCACTGAGCACAGGGCTGTTATAATTTTGCTGCCATGAATTTGCATGCTGATGTGGGGAGTCATAAAGCCCTGGCTTTTAAAAAATCCCAAATTCAACGTCACTAGAGGGAATTGCTGCCTATTTAAACAACTAATTCATTGTATTTTCACTTTGTAATTGCCAAAGAACTTCGATTTACTATACACACATACACAAATATGACTAACAATAATACTTTTAATAAAAATGTTCAAACCATTTGTTTTCCTAATCATAAAAAAACAGCTTTCTCTGGCCAAAAAGGAACTTCTTAGTTCCAGAGAACTCAATATAAGGTTCTTTTCAGAGTTTTGCATATTCATGGTATGGAATGACTAACAGTTACCTATGTCCTGGAAGAAATAAGCTTGTAAATAAAGTCATAAATATTTATAAAGTGTTTACGGTACATCTATCCACACATATTATATTCTGATCATCTAAAAGACAGTAAAATTGACCTTCTATATATAAAAATTTGACCAACCTGATTTAGTTTCCAGAAGTAATTCAATTTAGATTAATGCTTAAGTTACTTTATAAAAGTGTAACATCTTCTGAATGAAATTTTGGTAATTTGTGGGGGAAAAAAATGAACCTTTAAGGAAGTCTCTAGCCCTACTCAAATTTAAGGTTGGCAGTGACAGAGGAAGAATTCAAAAGACAGCAGGAAAGGGAAAGGAAAGCACACCTCTGAAGACTAGGTATGCAATATTCTCCTGAAAAATTTGGTATATGCTGCAAGGGACCGCCAAGCCCAAATCTGTATCCAAATTCCTTTTCTACTGCCAGTTAAATGTCAGAATCTGAAACTGATTTTCTTGACTTCTGAATAAATACACAATAAAAGGAAATGGCAGTGCTTCAAAGCAATATTAGCAGAGGAAAACAGCTTTCACATCTCAGTGTGCAGAAAAGACAAAAAAGCAAAAGTAACACTAGGATCAGAGGGGGTGAGACTCCCTGTATTTTAATAGCATGGGGTTTGCAAAAAGCAGGCAAGAACTCTTTTGTGAAAAAACAAATTAACTTTTACCAAGCAGTTCAAAGGTTTTATTTTCTTAGATTTTCATCACTATTCACTCTGAATGTTCTTTTTTAGGTTGTTAATAGAAGAGGTTTTGTTTTTCTTGGTTCTGCTCACTACAAAATTACTTCCTAATATTGAACTACGTGTATAGTATTAAGCATCTTGTTTTGTAGACCAACATGCCAGGGCGTTCAGATAAGAAACAAAGATGGAGTTTTATAAAAGGCTGGCTTTATAGTATGCACATATTTCTGGCTTGAATCACAAGCCAAAAATTAATAGGAAATAGAAATAACTTAAGGATAACACTGAGATTAACTTCAAAAGACCTACATGTCTCCTCAGGATTCGGCTGGTAATCAAAACTGAAAGTCAGGGCACATCCCCGCTCTGTCACTTGATAAGGGAAAAAACTCTCAAATAAGTCCACTCCTCTTTCAATACACTCAAGCACCTCATCTGGCCGGCTAACACCACAGATGAGCCTGTGAAAATAAGAACAGTGACTTGAGGACAATGCTGGGAATGAAATCAAATAGTCTTTCCAGAAGTCATTAAAATAATAATAAAAACCACTAACTATTGTTAGCAAGGCATGCAGCAGATAATAAGGTGTGGTGGAAAGAACCTTTGCTTTGGAGGAGAGAGACCTGGGCTAGACTCCCAGCTTTGCTATTTATTTACTTGCTATGTTACTATGGGAAAGTTTGTTAACCTCTCATTTTCTCATTTTGAAAATAAAAGCAATAACACATATGTCACAAAATTGTTGAGTGGGTTAATGAGATATTTGAAAAAGCACATAATGCAGTTTCTGGCCCCAAAGAGAAACTCAACAAAGGTTAGTTCTCCTTCCCTTCTCATCCCTTCTGAACAACCTCTTTAGTCTTAGACTGAACTTTATAGCCTACCTATCGGCCACATAGATGTTTTAAGAGTGCAAAGCTGTGTTCTTTATTTATACCTCAAATACTTCCATGTTTTACCTGTATTTTGCCTATAAGTCTTTTTTATAAATGGTTCCAGAAAGACATTTTTAGCTACTATATTCATGGATTCACTTATGAAGCAACTCTTGCTCCCAGAATTTCACCTCTGCCCATAGGATCTAAGAACCTAGTTGGTTTTATTTATGCTTCTTTATATTTTCTCCACTAATAAAACCTCTGCATGGTGGAATGAGATGGTGTTTTGGGGGGTAATGAGTAAGGTATTTGGAGAGTATTAATAATACTCGACCAGGTTTTGCCACTAAAACAAGGTGGGGCGATGCACTAGTTCAGGGCTGGCTGGCTGGCGGCTGTTTATGTTTTTCTACCCACAGTTCCTTTTATGAACTGAAAAAGAAACACTTCAGACTCCTTGATTTCTAAAAGAAGCCCAAAGCAAGGCTTATGTAATATTAAACAACCAGAACCCTTAAATATATGCTGGTTTTTCTGACTGTGGTCTCCTTCGAGTAATGTTTTAGAACTCCTCTCCAACTGAAGCTGGCATTTCTACACACTTTATAGAAAGAAAAACAATCCCAGCTTTCAAATCCAGTAACAGACATCTGTGAACACTTAACTCAATGAAGTCCAGAAAATGACTAGAAATACTAGTGCTAAACTGTTATTTGCACCAGAATGAAATAAGCACGGGAGGGGGAACATCGAACATAGAAAATGAGGTTAAAATTGGGGCAAATGTTGCCTGGGGTGATAAAAATATTTAGTTCTAGCTGGTGCTTTCACAAGTGTATACATGTATAAAAATTCACCAACCTCTACATAAGATTTATACACTTTACTGTAAGTTATATCTGGATTTTTAAAAAAGTGATAAAGTTACTATACAACAGCCCAAGGAGTATAAAGCAGCACCCTATAATCAAATTGCTTACTGTATCTGCAGGAAAAGACCATGAATATTCACATCACATGGGATAAAAGACTACAGTCTTTTTTGGAAAAAAAAAAAAAGAAGAAAAAATTGGATAGTCTAATAGGACATTAGGTTACATTTAGAAACTTGGGATTTTTAGTTTTGAATATTGTAGATCATCTCTTCTTACCATTATATTGTGAATCCTGTGACTTATGGTAAGAAACAACCCCACTAGTGTTGCCAGTCCCCTCAATTTCAAAAAATGACATCACTATTATGTGCCTCAAATCTAAGAACTTCTTAAAGGTCCTTATTAGTAGTGCCAACCTTCCTTCTATTGGTATCCCAAATCTGTCCTCAAGTTTCCTTGATTAAGGCCGGAGTTCCACATGACTTTATACCTGTCCCCAGGCACCACGTTATAATGAATAAGGAACAATATTTGTACTTGTCACAAGAATGAAGGGAAACATTATAACACTTGCCGTCACTTAGAATGAGGATCAAATAAACTAAATCACATGACAATCATCTTCTGGTCTACATTCTGAAATCAAGGGCAGGACTGCCTTGATTGAAACTTACCCCCCTGTCGGCCTCAGCAGACTCAGCCTAGAAAGGGCATAATCAAAACATCAAAAGACATGCCCATGTATAGACTGCATGATACACAACTCCCAGTACTCCTGTTTTACAGCCCACAAGGCTTGGCCTGCATTTTAACTGAACACTGACCTCGGTTTGTCTTCCGGCAGCTCTGCAGTGACTGATGACAGCAAGTGCAGTCTGGTCTCCAGAGTTGTTGGATTCCCATGAAAGCCATCCAGAAGGAAGCCACCTACAGGCCGCTTGGCTGTCTCTCGTGCTGACCTCAGCCTCTCCTCCATCACGTCTCCACCTTCAATCACTCCAATGATCACACTTTTCTTAAGGACCTAAGGTAAGAAAAAACTGAATGCTTTTAACCATTTCTAGCAGTAAAAATCTTTATCTAAATGAGCCTTACACAGAAACCCAGTGGATAGACAAGAACTCAATGGAGCTGCTGCAGTTGAATAATGCAGGGGGACGGTGCTCCCTCCTCCCTGAGAATCTTTAGGATTCCAAAGAATACAAATGGAAAGCCACCCAAAAAGCTAATAATAGACTGAGGAGAAACTGAGGCAATCAACATACATAGTCGTGCTTTAGCTTAAATTAAATGCACACTGAGCAGGTAAAAGAAGATAAAAGGAACAGTTTACATTTGTTTAAATAACTATCCCGGCCTGCTTTAGGCTACCGCCAAGTCTCTTAGAGACAACTTTATGAACTTTGAAACTATTTGATTGGGACAACTGAATATCCATTTGGAAAAAAATGTAATAAAAACTGCTACTGCACACAATTCTCAAAAGTATATCTAAACATAAAAATGTAGTTATATAACTATAGAACTGTAGTTAGAAGAATATGCTGAATATTTTTATAAACTTAGGATAAGGAAGGCCTTCCTAAGCAACCTAAGTTTACAGTAAAAGACTGACTGACATATTTGAGTACAAAAATATTCAAACTTCTCTAGTGAAATATACTACCAACGAGGGCAAAGGAGAACTTACTCTTTGGAGAAATAGGTAAATATCTACAACACAGAAAAAGCTCCAACAAATCCTCTAAGGAAATGATAACCCTAAAGAAATCTAAGCAGATATGTGAATATAAACTTCAAAAAAATAAATATGAATGCCTTGTATCATATGGAGAGCTTACTAAATCTTATCGGTAAGGAAATGCAAATTGGAAACATTAGATATCATTTTTGCCCATCACAATGACAAAAAACTAAAAGATAACATCATAGTGGAGGTGAAAGCATTAGAGAAATGCACTTACATACCCTGATAACTAGAGAGTAAAAATTAGTTTAGCCTCATGGGAAGGTAAGTAGACTACACTTATTATAACTGTCAGTGCTTTTAGCTTTCTTTATATCTTAAAATTCCACTTCTACGAATCTCTCATACAAATATATTCACTGATACGAACCAAAGTATCAGTAAGAGGGAAAGAGGTATCGTTAAACAAAAAACAAGCAACTTTCTGAACATATGATCATATTCATGTAATAAAAACCACATATAGGTACACATATATATGTAATAATTATGTGTATGCAACTGTAAAAGTAAGATTTGCAAGGAAATACATGAATCAACAGTGGCTCTCTGTTAGAACAGAGAAATGAAGAAAGATTAGCAGACTATGAAGAGGGAATTTTGCTTCTTTAAGCAGGAGGGGCACACCAGAAAGAACACTTTGGATGCTGTGTGGAGAATAAATTAAGAGTGAGTGTGACTGAAAGATTGGGTAGGAGACCACTGTAACAATCCAGGTAAAAGACAAAGAGAACTTGGACTAAAGCAGTGGCACTGGGGTAAAGAGGAGGGAAACCTCATCGGGGGTACGACTGACACGACTGATTAGTTGTTCAAGGAGAAGATGAAGATAGTCTAGGATGACTCCTGGCTCCTGTTTTGGAAGTCCAAGGAGATGGTGAGAAGAGCAGAAAACAAACAAACAAACAAAAAACAATACAGGTTAAGGCAAGATGAATATTCTGTTTGTGTATTAAGTTTGAAGTATCAGAGAGACATACAAATTTAGCCACTAAGTATATAGGCCTAAAGTTAAGGATACAAATGCAATTGACCAGGCTAGAATGGCAGACGTTTGGCACAAGACTGCCACTCCCCACTCCTGCTTCCAGGGCATACCTGGCTAATAGACCACTCTTTTCCTGCTAAATCCAGGCACAGCTCCAAGTACCTTGGGATGAAACCCACTTGCCATCCCTGGCCTAGGGTATATATGAAGAAGAAAAAAGCCGGTAACAGAACCGTAGGGGAGCTTCAATATTGAAGGGCATTCAGAATAGGAGGATGCAATAGTAAATAAGAGGGAAAGGAACCATAGGAAAGGAAAAAGATATATACAGATGTACAAAGCAGACAGTTACACAGTCTTGCCTCTTTACATGACTGGCACAGCCCTATCTGAAAAACTCCTTTTCCTGGATGTAAGAAGTATGGTCATATATAATTTATTATCTAAAATGGAATACATTTAAGAGTAGAAGGGGCACTATTAATAATTATATCATTAGCATAAGCGTAAAAGTACAGAGAGGAACCCCAGCATTTGACCAACACACAGAAATAGCGTGAAATGGCGAGGCTGACTATAACACAGAAGGAGGACTTGAGGCTCATCTGGCCATTCTAATAATCGTGCACTGTCATACTCCATCCTCCTTCCAACTCATCCAAATGTTGCTCATCTTACTGGCTCAAGACAATTGCTAGTGAGCAACATGAACAATTCAGACCCACAGCAATGTCTCCAGGCTGAACTCCTACTTCAGAGACTGAGAGTTCTACTCAGAACGACAAACTGCATTTTTATTGTAAACTCAAAATAACAATGTTCCTCAAATTGAATGCACCTGCCATAGTGGGACTTGCTCACTGCTCAGGAAGACCCCATATAAATCATCACGGGCACTGATTCTCCCCTCTGATCACTATCTTCTGTTCTCCTACTTCCTCTGCTTTCTCCTAGTCAATACATCCTTTTCTAGCCTCATTAACTCTATTGTCAGGAGCCCTTATTTATTGCTACAGCTTCTTCCCCACCTCATTATAACCATTCACCATCAGCAAGCATTTACTGAGGACTTACTATGTGTCAGGAATTCTGCTACATGATGAAGATACAAAAATGACACATAGGAATTGAGTTTAAGGAAGTCAAAGTCTAATAAAGACAAACATAAAGAAATCACTAGTACAATATCATTGGGGCTATAATATAGCTACATATACATTAAAGTGGTGGCAAAGGATGAAAAGAACTTTCTGAAAGCGTCAGGGACAGTTTCCTAGAATAAAGAGTGGAATTATATGAGCTGGATATGGAAGCAAAAGGAAGAATATGGCTAAAGATAAGAATAAAGAAACAGTCCAGAAGGAAGTCTGTGTACAGTCACGGTGACATGAAACAGGAAAATGCCTCAGGGAGCTGCAAGTTAACTCAGAAGGGCCAGAGTGCCAACCACAGGAGAAAGTAGGCCACAGTGAGCTGGAGGAGTAGGCAGAGGCCAGGTAGGCAGGCCATCCATGCCATGTAAGAGTTGAAGTGGAGAGTCACTAAATTCTTTTAGGGAAATAGGCATTGGGTTCGTATTTGTGCTATACAAAGATCTCTTGAATAGCAGGACTGAAGATGGGTGAAAATGAAAATAGAGGTGGAAAGAATAATTAAAGGTGCTTGTTTACATAAGAGATGCTGAGGTTATTATGCCTTAAGGTGGTGATAAAAAGGGTGATGAGGGGGCAGATTCTAGATACATTAGGGAGATGGAATCAAAGAGGAGTGAATATAGGATATTAAATCAGATATTACAAATGAGTCTTGAAAGACTCAAATTTCTGGTCTGAGGAACTTCGTGGCCTGCCTAATGTTGAGAGAGAGCAAAAGGAAGAACAGGTTTGAAGACAGAGGATACAAAGTTTGGTTACCTCAGTCTGAGGTGCATGTGAGATAGTCTTGTGATAAAACCTAGCTAAAGTCCTGTAGTTATGTAATTCTGAAGCTAAGCAAAGTGATCACGATTATATCTACAATTTTAGAACTATTCAGCAATAAAAACTAAAGGGTGACTGCCTAGGGAGAATACATACAGTGGGATGAAAAGAAAGCATAAGACAGAATCCTAGAGATCAATGCTACTAATGGTTCAGGGGGAAAAAAAACTAGAGTGAGTAATAGAGACTAAGAAGCAAGGAGCAGAGAAGTAGGAGGAGGAAAAGCAAAGATGGTATCATGGAATGTAAATTAGCGAGAGTTTCAGAGAAAGAAGTGGTGAGATGTACAGCCTTACCTCTGACTCTTCCTGTAGCCGCAGACAATTATCCAGGAATAGAAGCGATCGGTCAACAGACTTTCTGGCTCTTTTTAGGGAATTTGTTTCTGCACAAGATGCTTCGCCATCTGAGAGGCACTGGAACCAGTCTGGCTGAAGGGCCTGCTGAATTGCCATAAACTTGGAAATAGTCATTTCCACTCGTCCTCCAACACCCCACACAGACACAGACTACCATGGAACAAGATGATGAAGAATTAGCAATAGTGAAATGCAAATAAAAAGAAAATCAAAAATGGCAAGGCAATTCTGAATTTAATTCTTCTCTACAACTGGAGAGATGATAGCAATTCAATATCCTAGACATGGTGAGTAAAAAGTTTCCTATACTATACTTCAAATTCTCTAAGAACTTTATAGCTCACAGAGAACCCTTCAGTGGCCATACAAGCTAACTTCTGAGCCTGCCCCTAAGAATTCTTCGATATACTTTTCTAGAAGCCTACTCTTCCATTTTCCTTCACCAACCCATGCTGTTCCTAAATATACCGCACACTTTGATTCTTCTATGATCACATTGTTCCTTTTGACTGAAATGCCCTTCCTCTACTTCTTTGCCTATTAAAATACTATGCACCCTTCAAGGTTCTAGTTCAGCTATCATCTACTCTAATGTGTTCCCCAGACTTTTCCAGGTGTAATCAATCACTCATGCATCTAAGTTCTTTCAGAATTTGTACCTATTTCTTTCATAGAAAAAACAGCCCTTATCACACCATTGTATATTTGTCTGACTAGAGTATACCAATTCATGTTTGAGCCCCCAAAACACAGTCTAAGGCCTCACACATTATAAGTATTTAGCAAGTGAGTTAGATACAGAATTATGTGCTAAGATATAAATCCCATAGTACAAGAATCTCTACATGTCCCTTTGGTTAGTCCTCTTACAGCATTTCTCTTAGAAGAGATTGACAAGGACATAGATGGGGAAGCCACATACAGTCTTTTTATTTTGGCATAAGAACACTGTTTAAGGGAATCCTCTCTCCCTTATAAATGGGGTAGATAACTGACATCAAAATATTTTCTTTCGAATTCAAATTACAAAATAAAAAGAAGTTTAAAGCAGAAGAGTAATTTAAAATAGTAATCTTAGATAAGATTAATAGATATTGTTGAAATCAATATAATGGGTGCAAGAAAAGTAATTGCTGAAGTCTGGCTAGAATGCTGTCCTCAGGGACAATGCAATGAGGCCACGTCTCAGGTAAAAACTTTTAATGAAGTCTTTTTGATATTGTTCTTCACTAAAACTTTCTGGCTATGAACCCAGCTTTTAAAAGTTCTGTTCTAAAAGCAAGCAGTATTTCACTCAGGTTCTACTATATATAGCTATACATGTGATAACACTCATCAGCAACTTTCCCCACTCTACCTGAGGTTGTTAAAACTGCAAATAAAGCATGGCATCAAAAGACTATTATCTACCATCATAGCAATTTCTTTTTTAGGAATGTACTTGACCCTTTTTTAGCCCCCAATTTTTTTGCAATAGTGAAAAAGCTGAGGATACATTCCTTATCTTAATCCCATCCTTGGGCAATCCTACTCTTAATTCCTATAAACTATCAACCCACTATATTCATAGAAATAAAGAGAAGGCATAAAGGGGTCAGGAATGGGCCAGCATCCCAGCCAGTGAAATCCTAGCCTCTGAGGGATACAGTAGGCTGACTTCCTGGGACAAAGTTGCAGCCGTGGAGGTCCTTCTGAGAACACACCTTGTTTGTTACATAACCAGCTGGGCAGGGGCTGACTGGATCATGCAGAGAGCAGTACAAGAGTGATTCTGGCATGCCTGTATAAACACAAAAAAGAACCCTTGAAAGTACATCAACAATTACCCTGTGTTGTAATTGAGAGCAGCTTCATGGTGTATACTGCAGTATAAAGCAACACTAAACTTAGAATTATAGGAGGCCTGTCAACATAAAAGAAAAGACTACTTTGAAACCTACTAATTTAAAAGAAAAATTAAATGGAAAGGTTCATTTCTAATGACAGTAAGTTGCTACAAAGGAATGGTTTTTCTTAAAGTATAAGACACAACGAAAGTGTTTAATGACATGTTGACCCTACTCAATTTGAAGAATTTAGTATCAAGTATGTTCATTCTAGGTACTATCCAAGGGCAACTAGCTCCTTGACAGATGAAATGATATGGTCAAAAGGTAATTAATAATAAAGCCATCCCATATTATGGGTCTCTAGGGGCAGAATTATATGGAAGCTTTAGGATACTGCAAAAGGATCTCATTTTCAGTAAGATTCATTAACTTAAGATGACAGTTTCTTAGATTCTTTAGTCAAAAAAACAGTCATTAAAAAAAGTCCAAAAAAATGTTTAGTAAACCATATGTACTTAAATTTCATATTTTATAACAAAAAAATTTCATAAGAAAAAATTAGGATTTCACTGAAAAAGACCTACAAAATTAAAGCAAATTAAAAAAAATCTCTGCAGTTCTCCACCTTATTTACCACAATTTCAATTATAACAATTATCTGTAAAAAATTTATATTAGCTATTTTCACTAAATTACATGCTTGTATACTTTAAAGCGGGTTATTCAAACTGGCCTCATATTGAGAAAAACAATATTACATAAAATCCCCTACTGAAATATAGGGCGTTGTTACAACTAAGTCATCAAGCAGCTTCCCTCGGAATTAGAGAACTGAGTAACCAACGGAAACAGGATTTTCATTCACTTAAGTGAGTCTTAGATATCGGGGAAAAGCTTCAGGAGAAGGTGATCTACAGAAAAATTGGTTCTCTAGCTGTCATTGATAGGCTTTTCCTACAAAATAAATGGACATAGACTTCTGCATTTAAAATCCTATTTCTGAAACAAAAGATAATATTAACATATCAGAATATAGCTGTATATAAACTCTACATCTTCTGCCTTACGTTTTAGGCTCAAATATGACAAGACTGTGCTGGATCTTAGGCATGTCCCATGCATTGTCTCATCTCTGGTCTTTGTTCTATGACTGGAGTGTCTGCCCACACTCATCTACCACCACCACTACTGCATCCACATCCTGACCGAACTCCTACTCTTCCTTGACCCACCTAAAATGTCCCCCTCATCTTCTCTCTCTAGAATCCTTTCTTTATCCTGACTTCCTTCCACATGTATCCTACAGCAGGTTAGGTGCTCATCCTTAGGCTCTCGTGATACAGGTACACAGCCCTAATTCTGCAAATGCAGTTACCATACTCTACTAGAATTACCTGTTCATCTTTATCCCAACTAGGCTCTGAGTTCCATGAGAGTAGCAACTGTTTCCTATTCATCTTTGAATCCCCAATGCCTGGTTCTTAGATGCTTGATAAATGCTTATTTTGTTGATAATAAATAAAAGCATTTACATATGATAAATGCTTAAATTAATAAGTAAATGTATGAATGAAAGATCAGAGAATAAAAAGCACCTACAAACTCCAAGTTAACATTCCAAGGCACACACAAATAACTTAATTGTTACCTATAAACTTTCCAACTCCTTCCTTATATTCTGCCAAGACTTCATAATGTTCTGCCCTATAAGCAAAACAGAAACATACATAATAATGAATCATTCTACGGATACTCTGTACAACAACTGAAGCCCTCTTCTCCTCACCCACACAAGCTACATTCACAGTAAATGTAGTCTTGAACAATAAGTACACCACTATTCAAGACTGCCAATTCACTAGGCTGGGTTCATTAACCAGTGTAAAGATCTTCAATTTGCAAGTGGTTTTCTGAGAAAAGAAACTGGCAATGATCAACTACTTCAGAATATCTAGATTTTCTTCTTCTTCTTGCCTCTTTAAAATCACTGTTATTAATGAAATACTGCAATCATTTCATCATACATAGGTTCTTCAGTTACAGATAAAGTCAGTATGTGCATTACACAAAATGATCTAACTTTATTAGTTCTGCTTCCATAAGTAGTACTAGCAAGTAGATGTGCAGAGACACAGAAAATTTTTAGGTTGGTGCATAAAGACAGACCCTAGGCTCTAAATTTAGCTCTCATAGAGCATTTCCTGTCCTGTAGCCCCGGGAGCAGTGGCAATGAGGGCAGTATGGGACCTTGCATTCAGAAGAAAAGTGAAGCAAATCTAACATGTAGGTCTGGCCCATGGCTTCCAGATTAGGCCCAGATGATGTATAATACTTGGTATATTTCTTCTGATTTTATTCTAAAAAATCTATAAATTTTGTTCATATAAGCATTAAAAAAGTATTTCGCTTTACTGCACCTTAATAAGGTAACTAAGCTGCTGCCAGAGTTGACATCTGAATGGCTGGGTCTAATACTTACAGTGATGACAGTGTAAGCTGAGCCATGGCAGGAACCCCGTGGATACAATGCAGTGTGTGATGAGTTAGGTGTGGTGCAGAGCCAGTCTTGGTATACAGAAGGCAGCCTGGAATGTCCATGGTGTGGTCCCCTGTTTTGCTTAGGTTTTTTATTTTTCCTAGGCGACAGCCATCAACTACCTTGGTAAGACTCAGCTTCATCCTGAGGGATTCCTCTAGGTCCTGATGAGAAAAGAACATTAAGGTCAGAAGGAGTTCCATGACGTCTAAAGGCAAAAAACATACAAAAAAATAAATGATAGCATGTTTATTACTACTTCTGGTCTAGGACATCTTTACCTTTCAGGAATAGGGAGACAGAAAAAGACACAAAGAAAATGAGATACCTCCCCCAAAGTCCCAGAGCAACATGATAACATTGATCACATTTAAACTCAGTCATGGAATTCTTGTCTGATCTAATAAAAATTAAACAAATGGAAGGATAGAAATAAAGACTAATTATGGGCAGAGCACTATGAAAGCCAAGGCTCACTCTAAGCCTTGAAATGTGTACAAAGAAAGATCACACTGCTTAGGAAATACTGATTATTAATTTGATCTATTTTTTTCTTTCTCTAATTTGAGAGAATACTAGGCAACATAGCAATTTCTTCTAATATGAACTTAAATTAAAAAAACAGGCTCCAAAACAGCATTCTGGTGTTTATTAAAATATATAGAAGAATGTACATCAACAAATAAACAGATTATCTCTGAGAGGTGAGATTATTTTCCAATCTGTTCTTATTTGGTGTCCAAATAGATGTGATAAACTGTGTGTAGCATACATGTAATTCACAAGCAATTTAGCATTACTTTTATAATTGGGAAGAAAAAAAATTTGACAAAAGAAAAATCCTAAGATATACTTCTAACTTCCAAAGATACACAGGACAAAAAAAATCAGACAACATTATCAATTACTTTGTTGGATGCTTTTAATTATTATTCAGTGAAACAAATCCTAAGCTCCACTTCTTAAAATGCACGACAAAAGTTGGTAACTGGGCATGGCAGATCATTTGTAAAAAGTCACTGGATACACCAGCATTTTAAAAATACCAGCATTTCTACAGCAGGTACCATACCCCCTGGAATTCTTGCCAATGGGGCTAGGCCAAGTTTTATTAGTAGATAAGTTATTACAGCTATCTAGAAGCTCCAATCTCAGATCCTGTCCTCGTAAGCATTATACTATACCACTCTGAAAGTCAACCATTGTTTAAGATGCTATCAAACAAATAAACATTATCTATCATTAGTTAACAAATATTCAGAAATATGAATGTTACTTTTTTTTAGAGTCACAAGTTTTTATGTTCAAATAGTCAATACAGTCATTAGAATTTTAGAAATAACTTTCTGTAATGGTCCAATAAGAGATTTCATGCTAAACATGAATTATAAAAATAATATGTGTCTGAGGAAAGCCTGGTCAATTTTCTGTGACTCTAACTTCACTATTTTAAGTTATCACAAACAGACACACAAATAAATATCACTGAAACCCATAAGAATGGAGACTATTAAGAGAAAAAAGTTATATTTTAACAAAGAGTAATATAAAAGCTATTTTTTTAAAGCCCTGTTATTACACATTAAAACTGTTAAAAGAATAAAATTTATACCCCTCAAAATTATGCAAATATAATTACAGGTTAATAAAAGTATGCTCTAGAAAATATAACACAAGAAAAGAATCATTACTTTACACAATCATATTTCTTACTGATTTGCCAGATAATACACATAATCTTCTGATTTCAACTCACAAAAATATATTTTCAACTAAGAGGACTCTGTAGCCATTTGTAGAAAAGTTAAAGACTGCATTTTACAATCTAAGTAAGTTCCTAGGAATTGAAGCGGGGGAAGCACAAAGAGGAGAAATGCACTTTAAAGTTAACCAACGCCTATTATTCTGACTGAATATTGGAATCAACCAATTATAGAAGGATAGGTTTTTGGAACATAAATAAGAACAATGAAAATTTAATGGGCCAGGATTATTAAATATTGCAACAACTTAAGCACTTCCTACCCATACACATCTGGGAATGAAAGAAACTATATAGTCTGGAACTTTCAGAAAGGTCTAGAAGACAAGAATTTGTTGGTTCTTTCCCTTACTCCAATAACTGTCTCATCTGAGTGGTTTAAGTTTGGTAAAGCATTTAAATGTACGCGCGTGAGTTGTATTTTAAATATTAAATTCATACACACTCTACAATGTTTGTCTATACACAGAGGAAAGTTGGAAGGACTTCTAAATAATATGGTGCACTGAGCTGACTCAGAAATACACAGAAAAATGATAGACTATAAAATTCTAAAAAAACAGTAACTGAAAATGAGGAGACTAGTAGGAGTAGAGTATTCTAAAATCCTTACTCTATTTGGGAGGAGGAGAGAGATAATGAATAATGTTAAACTTAAATTATGTGTGTTAAAAAAAAAAAAACTTTTAAGTAACCATTAAAAGATTAATGATAGAATGCATAATTTCCAAACCTGTTGGGGAGGAAGAGAGGGATAAAGAAAAATTGATTAATACAATAAAGGGGAAGAAAGAGGAAAAGAGATGTAAAAGCACACCAAAAATAGAAAATGCAAAATAAGATGGTAGAAGGCCAACTATGTTAGTAATACAATAAAAGTTAACAAATTAATTCCATCTATTTAAAGACATAATGGCAACAGTAGCAACTAACATTTACTGGGCATTTACTATGCATCAAGTACTGTTCTTTACATATTAACTCCACTAATATGTATGACCATATATGCCTCATAGGACATGCTATCACTATGTGTATTTTACAGGTAAGGATACTGAGGCTAATAAAGTCACCATTTGAGAAGTGGCAGAGCCAGGAGTTAAATCACAGAAGGCTGGCTTTAGAGGCTGTACTCTAATTGACTGTTAGTCTATTATAAGTCCCATCTTGTCCACAGCACATACATTGTTTACATATTAACTGCAATGTTGATATAATTTTATAGTCATATTTTCCATTTTGCTATAGTGTTATTATTTTTCTTGTTTTCTCTTATGTCCCTTCTCTGCCTTTACCCATCCTCCCAGCCTCTAAAAACTTTCTCTGTACTCATACATTTAAACATACTTGTGTACAGAAACAGGTGTTTTTAATTTTTTTTAAAAAAATGAAAAATACTATACTGTATGCACTTCTCTGCAATTTGCTTTTCTCTCTCAGTAATACATAATGAATATCCTTTCTTGAAGAGACACAGAGCTAAATTACTCTTTTAAAATAACTACTTCATGACGTTGCATAGTTAAAATGTTACCAATTTAATCAACCATCACGTTTCTGATGGACACTCAAGATATAGGACAGGTCCTAAGATCTCAGCAATAGTCTGAGGGCACGGCTTCCCTGATCTCATCTTCACCAATCTCAAGTCACTTTAGTTTATGCTTTCTGGCAGAGCTCTATACATACATTGATTTTTAACCGTCACCACACTCCAACGATTGAGGCACAACTGCCCCCCATTGTGCCGGTGAGTTAAATCGAGGGTTCGAGAGTTATTAAACAAGATGAGGTAATACAGCTACAAAGTAGCTGGGTCCAAAGCTCTCGCTCTAAATCTCTACCCTGTCTATGAACCCCAATGTCCTAGAACGGACTGTTCACGGAAACCTCTAGCCTTGGTCCATAAGAATAGATTTATCTTCACTCCATGGGTCATCTTTAAGGGTCCCAGAGCTCGCGAAGCGCTTAGTTCAGTGATTCGAGACTCTCCCAATCCTCCCAAGTATCCTGGGCAGTCCAGGAAAAAATTGCGGCTGAGAACTTGACCCTTGAGCAGAGGCCAGTCGAAAGGAGGCCCCTTTCTCTCAGAGATGCGGTGACGCTCACACGATTTGAGAGGATGTGGGCTTACAGAAGCCTCCGGGCGACCCAGAAGAGGAAAGGAGAGACACGGCGGGAGTACAATTACAGTTACTGCTACACAACCAGGAAGCGTCTGGGCGCGACGCTACTCATCCACCATAGTAAGCCCCACACCATCAGATTTGCACTTACCTGCAAATCTCCCAACTTTTTTGCCCTTGAGACTCCTTAAACTCTTTACATTTTCCCTCCACGTGTCAGGCTTGCAGAATTCTAGGTCCCCTGAATCACCGCCTCCGGTGCAGAGCCAATCAGGGAGCATTGCGTCATCACCGGGCGCCAGAAAAAGGCAAAGGTAATCTCAAAGCGAGCTCTGGTAAAAGCGAGGCCGAGGGACCCGGGCCGTTGTCATGGATAACTGAGCTAACTCGTTTCGTCTGCGCAAAGCCTCCTGGGAGTAGTGGTTCGTGGGCCTCTCACGCCTGCCTTCTTTGCAAGCGTAGGAACTACGGCTCCCAGGGAGCCCCGGGAGCAGGCTAAGCAAAGGGGAGATTGTTTCTGCTTCGGCCCGTGTCTGTTCCTGAACCTGGAAAATGCTGCTGGCGCCCCAGGAAAGGTCCTCCTCTAGGAAGAGGACGGGGCTGAATCGCTGGAAACAGTTTACAAGGAAACCGAGTCCCAAGGTGATCCATCCCAATCAGAAGTTCTGGGGGGCAGGGACCGGCCCGAGGCCTTTGCGGTCTGGGTACCTTACGGCTTTTGTGGGCAGCATCGTGGAAAAAAATTTCCATCTAACGCTTTTTTCAAACCGGAGAGGTCTGGTACTGCCCATTCCGGTAAAGAGAATTCACGAACTCCCTTGCCCCAGCTACTACCCCCACTATTTGAAGGAAGTTCCCGCTCATTTCTTTTTCTTTCTTTTCTTTCTTTTTCTTTTTGAATATCATAGGGAACTGATCTCTATTGGAAGGGAAAGATCTTCACGTTAGGTCGTCTGCCTCATACCTTTCCCCCTCTAGTTTTGGATAAAGGATCTAAAGTGAACTCGGAAATGCAAGTGGATATTGAATATATCAATACTTGATTCACTCGAAAATTTCCAAATTCAGCCAACATTTTAAAAATAGGCCCTCTTTATATTTGTAACCTCCTTTGATGC
The DNA here is from genome assembly GCF_902729225.1 of Pteropus medius. Lineage (NCBI taxonomy): Eukaryota > Metazoa > Chordata > Mammalia > Chiroptera > Pteropodidae > Pteropus > Pteropus medius. The sequence goes on along the minus strand of NW_024351543.1, from coordinate 747,207 downwards.
GTTATCATCGAAAGACATGGAAAACTGATAACCCCATTTTAAACTTTAAACGTAATGACTTTAAACTTAAATGACATGTGCAAAGTCATAGTCACATGGTGTGTGCTTTCCACAGACTACCTTTTTAACGGTCACAAAAATAAATGCATTAAATGTAGGTGAGAGTTCCAAAATGGAGCAAGCTTCTCGCTTTCAGCCCTAGAGCAGTTTCACCAGCTGTTTTCACCCTTAAGTTACACTTTCTTTTAAAAGTATTCCATAGACATGTGACTTTGTGAAGGCCCTAGGCAATTTTGCTTGCAGATTATTCTAAATACCAGCAATATAATGCACTGATCATATTCTACTTGGTGAATATCTTGCCTCAGATACTGGAGGGTGCAGCCTGGGGCATTGGAGAGTTAGGGAACAGTCTGCTTTTATTGTAATGTACCAGTTCCATAATGGATTGGATCCATAATAGGCTATGGATATAGACTTGATGATGAAAGGTAAAAATTTGGGACAATTTCTTAGAACTCCAAAAGGAAGGATTTTTGCTGCTAGTGCTCATTGTTACTGCCTAGATGATAAAAAGGTTAAAAACGGAAGAGCTTCTTGACGTTCAGTTGTGTTTTAGTTGATCAGCTCTTTGTTGCAGTAACAAAATTATTTAGCAGTACAGCTCCATTAATTAGTTTACCATAAGGTGCTTTGAAGGTGAAGTGTTATGTAAGTGAAAGAGTATTATACCTTTTCCTCCTCCTTGTGTCAGTGTGCTAGTTTAAATAGTCCCTTATTTAAAAAAATCTACCTGAATTATTAGCAAAGCAGATACCTCTACTTGTTAAGTAACCATTAGAGAAAATTGTGCACACTTTTGAGTGTTACAAGAGTGTTACTTCTGGTCTGATTAACATCTGACTGACTTGGGTAGAAATTTATGTAATTTCTGCTTCATTTTTTGCTTTGTAAAACAGAAGATGGATTATCCCTCAATGCACCCCCCAGTTCTTATTGGAGCAAACAATATCCCTGCTCTAAGTATGATAGAAAAGCATGTTGTTACAGGCTACTCCAGAAAAAGGGGTCTGAGGCGAGGGGCACACTGTTCTCCAAATATTTGCTTTCATGACATTTGAATAATCTGACTAATCAGTGCTTGTTTGAGTTTTTATAAGGAATATTATACCTAGCACTCCTCTATCCTGCTCTTAACCCTGGGGAGCTTGAAAAAATACTGATGCCTGGGCCCTACCTCAGACCAATTAAATCAGAATCTCAAGGTAGGCCTAGGCAGGGGATAAAAACATTCAGCTGTCCCAGAAAAGGTTTCAGGTTTCTACCTCCTACCATTATTCTTTGTTCTTTTGTTGCTGAACTTTTTAATGAAATGATTTGGGGAAAGAATAAAGGACATTTCTATATACTTTAGTCAGAAAGGTAGATTCAAATGACAAAGTTGATGAAGATGTTGCTGTGTATTGATATTCTTTTTATTATTTACAGCTTGCTTTTGACCCTGACAATGTGAAACAGTGGATTAAGGTAAGGATATTGCACAATAAAGACAGAGAATTATGAGTCAAATGTAATAGAATGGAAAAGGAATAGTGATAGATCTCTATTTTGCACATATTTTGCTGTTTTTATTGCTTTAGTTTTATACTCTTCAAGAGAGGAGAGGAGAGACCTTAGGAGAGGATGTTGTGGTCTTCTTCAGATAATTGGAAAGACTGTACTGTAGTTACATTGACCTGTGGGACCAATACAATAAGTAAAAGCTATGTACGCATTACAAATAAGAATCTCCTATGACCAGAGCAATCCAGAAATAGAGAGAGTATTCTTATAAATGTTTTCTATCACTGGAATATTCATATGGATGCTATTTGGTCACTTAATGTTAGTGCTAATAAAGAATGTGTTTGAGCATTCAGTGAGGGGATGGGAGGATTTGGTTAGATAACCTCTAAGATCTCTTCCAGGCCTGAGGTGTATATTTTTGAGTCGAAGTACGGTTTCAGTTGAAAAAACCATTAAACCATTTCAGGTGCATGCCTCTGAGTGTCAATTTGGCAACTTGCCATACTCAACTTATCTGTGTACCACATCATTCAAAATCATACAGCATTTTCCTAGGGAAATATTCTTATAACTGATAGTATTTTGAAGAGCTATTACTTAGCTAAATTTATAGGCATTATGAACATAAGGACAGATGGAACCTAGGACAGATATCATTGTTAACCATTTATTTATCTGCCCAGTATTTATTAAGTGCCTACTAAGTGCTAGCTGACTGTTTTGGACACTGGAGATAACATAGTGCATGGTGCAGGTACAGTTCCTACCTTCCCAGAGTTTATAGTCCAGTGGGGGGATAAACAACTTACTTAAAACTGTCAGGAGAATTGAGGATGTAATGGAAGCACTAATATAAGTGGAACCATTTTCCTCTTTCATGTGGTTGTTAGCCATCTTGACTCAGATTTGTATTATTTCTTTTATCATTCCCCTGAAACTTTTGCAGTAGCTTTTTCCATTATTCCCTGAAATCTCCCGTCTTGAAAAAAAAAACAGTGAGTCCTCATTGGACCCCTCCGTCCATTCTGATGGCCATATAATTTCTTTTTCTTATCTAATGTCTTAGATGTATAGCCTGGACTCCTTGCCATTGTATTTTTATTATCCTCTGGTGTCCACAATTATTTTACTCTAGTTTCTGTTTTTTACCACTCCAAAGAAACTGTTGTACTGACCAAATCTGATGGTCTTTTCTTTGTCCTTAAACTTGATGGCTCATTTGCTGTAGTTGTCACTTTTTATTCTAGAAATCCTCTCTTCCATTATCTTTTATAACACTGTTTTCTCTTGCTTCTCTTATCGCCTCTCTGTTCACTTTATTTTTTTTTCTGGTTTTGTTCACTAATATATCCCAACTTTGAGTGTGCCCTAAATAGTTGTATCTTCTAGACCTAAGACTTCAAAGTCTACTTGAGTGAACCACCCTCTCAAAATCAGCTAAGACCTTGTTACGTGGAGCAGGGGGAGGCAGGTATATGGAAAGGATGTGGAGCATGGTGAAGGCTGAGAAAAGACTTTCTTCAAAACAGAAAAGGAAGATCACCCTGAAGCACTGGAGACTTGGCTAAAGCAGATAATCATAATTTTTTTTTGTGGTACCAAAAATTGGTAGATCAACTCGATCTAGGCTTGAAGGTTTTCATTGGAAAGGCAAAGGAACAATAAATTTGAGGCTTATATAAGATAGTAGCTGAATATCCACTCATAGTAGGAAAACAAAGGGACCCTTCAAAGGACTCATGGGTTGGGAGGAGACAGCTTATGGAGACTGGAGGACTTGGTTAGGTGCAACACCAATGTTGTGGAGTAGGGGGAATGAAGGAGGGAGATGGATAGCAGGTTGATGTTGGAGGGGAGATTATCAGCATTGGGTTTGACCAGTGAAAAATTTTGTGTGACATGGTTCAGGATGACCATGTCAGTGGGTTGCTAAAGTGCAGTTGAGGGGAAGGCTGTTGGAATACAGGAAATCAAGCAAACCTTGAGGCTAGAATGTGGATGGGTCTTCCTCAGGGATGTTGAAGTCACTTAGAATCAGGCAGATGCTTGGTAGCACTATGAGTTCTGGGCAGCTCCCCCAAAATGCAACAGTCCACCACAATTTGCATTTCATCCTCATCTCATTTGATAGACTGACTCATTCCCGTGCATTCTGCTACTTTGACTGAGCTTTTAAAACATTCTCATTGTGTCAGTTTTCCACTCTTGAACCTTCAGTAGTTCTGCATGCCATCAGAAGAAACTCTAAATTCCAGGCATTTAAGGCCTTCTATCAATCTACCTGTAATGTCAATTTACCTGTGACAGCCCCTTTACTGATATTCTGTGTGACTTCCTGTCAGGCCAGTCTCCTTCCCCTCTATCAGATAAGACTTCCCTTTGCTTTGATTCATGTTGATGGCCCAGCCTGGAATACTCTTCCCCTCTGGGAGGCTAATCCACATCCTTCCCTTAAAGCTCAGCCTGAGATGCTCCTCTCCATAAACAGCTCCCCCTCATCCACCTTGACCACCTGATCCTATCTTCTAATACTCTCTTCCTCGGAACTATTTTGGCATTTATACACACAGATACAGTGTCAAGCATTTGCTTGTGTACAGAGTAATTTTTAAAAAGTGGGCACTTTCAAAAATATATTACTCCTCAAACTTTTATATATGAATATGCAATTTGCACTTGAGGGCACGTCAAGAAATTTGTGTTTGTACGTCCCAGCCTTGAGGAAATGAAGGAATACATTGTAGCTGCTGTTTCTGCCATTGATGGCGATGGGTCACAAAAAATCATGGACAATGAAATTGATGTGTGCCATGAGACATGAGGAGCACGTGTAGGCATACTTTGTTTTATTGCACTTCACTTTATTGCGTTCCACCGATACTGCGTTTTCATCAGCACAGAGGCAAGACCCTCTACCAGCAAAAAGATAACAAGTTGCTGAAGGCTCAGATGATGGTTAGCATTTTTTAGCAATTATTTTTAATTAAGGTATGTCCACTGTTTTAAAACATAATGTTATTGCACCCTTATTAGATTACATTATAGTGTAAACATAACTTTTAAATATACTGGGAAACCCGAAAATTTGTGTGCCTCACTTTATTGCAGTATTCACTTTATTGCTGTGGTCCGGAACCAAATCAGCAACATCTCTGAGGTATTTCTGAATTGAGAATTTATAAGGTCATGGAAATAACTAAGATAGTTCCTTTATGAATTATATATTTATATATAACATAGCTACTAAGTAACGAACTTTGGAAGGTAGTTTTTTTTTTTAATCACCCTGTATTGCTTTAGAACTATTATAAGTTGTTTATTGCACATATGGCATGAAACCAAAAAAAAAAAAAAAACTTTTTGAGAGCAGAAGATTCTAGTTTTATATTCCCCTTAATGTCCATTACAGTGCTGGTAACAGCTAGCTAGGCTTCAATAAACTAGCTTTAAAAAAGAGTTGTTAAATCAACACAAGGTTTGTTTTACTGAAATATAATTTAAGCTAGACCTCTCCTATCTCTTACGTATTTATTTGGGAAAAAAATAGTAAGGATAATATATTTTAAAACAAAGAAATACAGAGCTTATTTCTAATCCTTAGTATCATCTAGTATGTTTTTCAATATCTTCATTTAAATGACATCCCAAACACTTGCTTTGTTAGAGCCAAGCAAACATCTCTTTATTCCCTTCCTTGTCAGGACCAGACTCTATTCTTCTTTAGTACCAAAATCAGTATTCCTCCTCCTGTCTCTGTTAGGAGAAATAATTCCTGGTATTTAAGGCAACAAATGCCATCTTATGAAGCAAGCCGATTGCCAGTTCATCCTGCAAGGGGTGGGCTCCTATCACCTGAAGGGAATATTCTGATAATGTAAACTATGGAAAAGTGCAGCTTTTAAAAAGTATTTCATTCACTTTTTTTAAACACACATTTGTGAGAATCTATTATGTGCCAAGCACTGTTTAGGTGCTAGGGGTTTCATGCATGCAGAAGACAAAAATTCCTGTTTATATTCTACTTGGGGGAGATAATAAATGATAAAATATATATAAGGCCATAAATGCTGTAGAGAAAGTCAAAACAGAGCAGGGGAGTAGGGAGAGCCAGGAGGAGGGTGGTTACAGTTTCATATAGGGTAGTCAGAGAAGGCCTTACTATGAAGGTGACATTTGAGTAAAAATTTGGGACTGAGGGTAAGGGAAAGAGTAATACAGATATCTGGGGGAGAGCAGTCAGCAGCAGGGAGTAAGTGCACACACCCTGAGGTGGGAACATGCTTGGCATATTAGAGGAGGAATGAACAAGGAGGTCAGTGTGACTGAAGTCGAGGGAGCAAGAGAAGAGCAACAGAGGAGGAGGTTGGAGAACTCACAAAGGGCTCGATGATGCAGGGCCTTAAAGCACATTATAAAGACCTGGACTTTTATTCTGAGTTGAATGAAATAGAGAGCTATTGAAGGGTTTTGAGTGGAGTTATTTGATATTATGTGTTTCGTTTTAAAGGGGTCTCTCTGGCTGCTGTGGTGGGAGGTTAGTATAAAAACCTGTCAGGACATTGTGATACCTCGGACCAGGGTAACAGCAGTAGAGGTGACAAGAAGGGGTCAGATCCCGGCTATATTTTGAAAATAGAGTCAACAGATTTTTCCGACATATTGTATGTGGGATAAGAGAGAACAGATTCAAGAAGAACTCCAAGGTTTTTGTCCTGAGGAACTGAAAGAATGGAGTTGTCACTCCCCTAGTTGGAAGACTGAGAACACAGCAGGCCTGGCGGAAAGCAGGTTTATGGGGAGGGAGAAGTCAGCAGTTTAATTGTAAAATAAGTTCTTTTATGTTGTGCAGGTAAGCCAAAATGCCAAGAAAATTTGTCCACCTCCACCAGTTCCTTCCCCAGTCCCATGAATTTGGCCATGTTTTTACTAGATTCTTACTGTGGAGTTAAAATACTCTGAAGACTACAGTTCAGTGACTGTTTATCTCAATTTTATTGAACCTGTAGTTTGCCTATATGATGGAAGTTTCCTTTCAGGGTAGTAATTTGTGGAAATATCTCTACTCTGCCTCTGGTTCACATTCATATGCAAGTCCTAGTAGCATGTAAACTAATAAAATATTGTATTTTTTATTTAAAATAAAATACTCAGGTGTCAAAATTCCGTAACTAATGCTCTAAACAAAATTTACCTAAACCTTAAAGAACCTTTTGTTTTAATATAAACATTGTGAATACCTATTAAAACTTGTAAAACACTGCAATTAATTTCATGTTTAAGGAATGAAATTATGTTGAATCGATGTTCAAGCCTCAGAGTTCCTTTGAAAATGGAAAGATGAAGGTATCTTAGTAGTTGGTAGAAAATCAGATTCTTGAGTTCAAGAGAAATTTTCTGACACTAAACAAAGTTGTTGCCATCTTAACGGATTTTTTCCTGTTAAAGAGGATAGAGGAAGCCCCAGAATTTGCAGTTTCAAAAGCATTTTCTGCTGGAAACACTGATTTCTCCAGAAGGCTTTGGGACCAGATCATAGATTTGGAAACATCTGAGCAAATAGAGGATCACAATGAAGTCTATGCAGAAGGTGAGAAAATACTTTTCTTTTTTTTTTTTTGCTGCGATGTTAACAGTACTTTGGAGTACAGCTTATTAAAGCATAGCCCATAATGCATTCAAAGTACGGAATGAAGATTTTTCTTAATCTTGATCGTAATTATTGTTTATTTTTACTGCCCCAAAGCTAATTTACTCTGAAATTAACTCCAGTTTTACAAGTAAGGCTATATTTAAGGTCCATTTTTTCTTCTGAAACAGATCCACATCCAGAGGCCATGTGATATAAACAGTGACTGATGAGTGTTGTAAGGTATTAGTCCTGTAGCACAGAGCCTGTTAATTTGCTCTAGTATCATACAGAATTTGACAACTAGTTTATACATCAACTTTGTTCTTTATAAAGAGACTCTAAAACTGATCTAAACTCCCTGCCTCCCCAAAGCTTTTACTGCTCTGGAATTTAGTATTTTAGTTACCAATGCCCTGAGGAACTCCACTGTTTATGGATGAAGAGAGTGGAAAGAAGCTGTGAAGACTGGGAAGGGGAGGCCACTGAAGTAGGAGGACAGTTAGAGTGCCATGTCCTAGATGCCAACTTCCATCTGGATTGTTTATGTCTCCAGTTATTCAGTTTATTTCTTCTTTCATTCAACACATATGTATTTAAGTATTATTCAGTGCCAGGAACCATTTCAGGCACTGGAGGAACAGTTTATGAACAAGGCAGGCAAACAAATTCCTTGCTTTTGTCACGTATACATTCCAGTGTGGGGACAAAGAAAATTAAAAACAAATCACCAGATAGTGACAGGTCTTTCGAGTTTAGACCTGAATAACAAGAAGGGCCCAGGTGAGTAGTGATGGAAGAAGAGCATCCCAGGTTGTGAGGAAGGTGGCGTCAAGAGCTAAAGCACAGACAAACTTAGTGTGCTTGGAGAACTGAAGGGAGACCTGGTGTGGTTGGATTTTCTCAATGGAGATGAGCTTTCAGGAGTGAGTGAGCAGAATTTAGATTTTTTTAAATCTAAAAGAATTTAGATTTTATTTTGAGTATTATGAGACATCACTGAAGGGTTTTAAGCAGAGGTGTAATAGGACAAGTTTTTAAATGTATGAAAAAAGGATTAGAGGGGAGAAAAAGAGGGAAAAGGGAGACAAGTGGGAGGCTAGTGCAATGGTCTGGGTGAGCAGCAATGGTGCTTGTTCTTGGGTGGTTGGTAGTACTGGAGGAGGAGAAAGGAGATTGATTCGGAAATTGGCGAGTTATGTCTTGCCCATCCTATTTCCCGTTTCACCAGTAGGAATACACAGTATATTTTAGCCTATTAAGGTTTCTGAGAACTCCTGCAGTTTAAAAAAATTTTAGTTACTCCATTTCCCAAACTTCTACAAAATTCTTTTTATCCTGAAATACCTATTTATATCCTGAGAAACTAGCAATCCATATTAGGAAGTACTGGTGTATGGATAGAACATGGTTTTCAAAGGTTTCTTTTCTCTCATCAATCATCTATTAATATTTTACAAGAATTAGTGTTCTGGGCAGCATCTTTTGAGAAATTCTGCTTTCAGGTAGCCTTGTATTCCCCTCCTCTAATCCAACATGAGTTCTTGTAGTTGAACACTCCAAGGGAAGTTCTTATTCTTTTTTCTTTTGGAACACTTCAGATTACAGTATTCTCCCTTACCCTTGGTTTCACTTACCATGGTTCCAGTTACCTGTGGTCAGCCACAGTCTGAAAATATTAAATGGAAAATTCCAGAAATAGTTCATAAATTTTAAGTTGCATACCATTCTGAGTAGCATGATGAAAATTCTGTCTACTTTGTCCCACCCAAGACTTGAATCATCCCTTTGCCCAACGTATCCACGCTATATTTGCTACCCACGCCATTAGTCACTTAGTAGCTCTCTTGATTATGAAATAGACTGTTGTAGTATCACTGCGCTTGTGTACAAGTAACCTTTATTTTACTTAATAATGGCCTGAAGGGGCAAGAGTAGTGACGCTGGCAATTTGGATATACCACAGAGAAGCGCTAAGGTGCTCCCTTTAAGTGAAAAGGTGAGTGTAGAACAGTAAGGTATTTTGAGAGAGAGACTGCATTCACATAACTTTTATTACAGTATGTTGTCATAATTGTTCTATTTTATTATTAGTTATAACCTAATTTATAAATTAAACTTTTTCGTCGGTATGTATGCATAGAAAAAACAGTACGTATACAGTGATACTATCTGTAGTTTCAGGCAGCCACTGGGGGTCTTGGAATATTTCCCCTGTGGATAAGGGGAGACCACTATAAACTCCTATTTACCAATGAATGTTTAGTATATGAATTATTCTATATGTAAGTTATTATACACATAAATATCGGAATTGTCATGCATAGGGTTACTCAATAAGTATCTGCTCCCTTTTTCTATCTTTCTCTGAAAGCTGATAATGTTTGTTCTAGTATACTTTTTACACTTCCTTTCTACTGCCTTGGTTCGCTTTTTCTTATTTTACATATCATGCATTCCTATCTAATGCCTTTTAGTATCATTTAATATATAAAAACACTCCATTCCTTTAGAGCTATATGATAACAATAATAACAATGATGAAGATAATGCTGAAATAGATATTTATCTCCTTTGAAACCCCCATGCCTACTCATAAGAGCTGTTTGATAATGATAATAATGACAAAGATAATGCTAAAGTAGACATTTTCTCACCTATGTATTTAAGAAGATTTTCTGGATATCACTAAGAAAAATCCAAATGGAAGTTGGCTTCCAGAATATCATACTCTTAGTTTTTTTCTCCTACCTCAGTGACTCTCCCTCCTTGTCTGCCTGCTGGTTCTACCTTATCTCTTCAGCCTCTAAATAACTGGTGTTCCTCAGGGCTTCATCCTTCAACCTGTCTCTGTCCACTTTTGACAAGCTCATCTACTTCTGTGGCTTTAAGTACCACCTGTGTGCTAACAACACTCACATTTATTTCTTCAGCTTGGACCTCTCCCCTGAAATACAGTGGTATAGCCAATATCTATTTGACATCCCTATTTGGATGTCTTATAAGCATCTCACACCTAACAAGTCTAAAAGTGAACTTATCTTCCCTCCAGACCTACTGTTCCCTTGGCCTTTCCTGGCTCAGAAAGTGGTATATTCATCCTTGCAGCTGCTACTTAGGCCAAAAGCCTATAGAATCTGTCTCTGACATCCAGTCCATCAGCAAATCATGTCAACTTTACCTCAAAACATTATTTTCTAGAATATGACCATTTTTAATTCCTCCACTCCAGGTCGAGGCCACCATCATGTTTCTCCTAGATTATTGCATTTGTCTCTCAATTGCTGTGCTCTACTTCTGTGGTTGTCCCTCTGTAGTCTATTTGATCATAGTAGTCAGAATGATCCTCTTAAAATATAAGTCACCTCTTTGTTCACAACCTCCTGTGGCCTTCCACTGCATTCAGAGTAAAAACCAAAGTACTAGAATCGTGTCAGGATTTTAAAGAAAGGGTTTTCAATCTCAGCACTACTGATATTTTTTGGGCCAGATAATTTTTGTTGTGGATGCTGCCTTGTATATTATAGGATGTTTAACAGCATCCTTGGCCTCTACGCTCTAGATGCCAGTATCACCTCTCCAAGTTGTGACAACCAAAAATGGCTTCAGACATTACCAAACGTCTGCTGGAGCATGAGATTGCCCTAATCTAGAACCACTGCTCCCCATATTATCTCTTCCACCTTATCTCCTAGTGTTCCTCCCAGTCCCCTTTATTCCTCTTTAGCCCCACAGCCTCTTCACTATTTCTCCAACATACCAGATACTCTCCTACCTTAGGGCTTTTGTGCTTGCTTTTCCTCTGCATAGAATAATATTCACTTACATAGCCATATGGCTGTCTCCTTCACTTCCTTCCCTTCTTTGCTCAAAGTTCTCAGTGAGGCCTCCTTTGACCACCCAGTTTAAAACTATCAACGCCTATGTTCTATTTCTTATACCATTAGTCTTTCTCCTGCTCTGTTTTTCTGACTAATTTCTTTATTATCTCTCTTCCCCAACTAAAATGTATGCTTCGTGGTGGTAGGTTTTCTTTATCCTGTTTCATTCACTGTTATATTTCTATCATCTAGAACAGTACATGACACATGATGGGTTCTCAATTAATATTTATCGAATGAATGAAAACAGTTAAAGAAGAAAGGTCTCTGAAGTAATTGAAATATTAAAAAGATGTTTTTGTTTCATTACTAGCTCAGGAGCTGGTTAATGACTGGTTGGACACCAAACTTAAGCAAGAACTAGCAAGTGATGGGGAAGCTGAAAACCCTGTATCAAGTATCCCTCCTGTGTCAGAAGCCAAAAGTCATTTGAAATATGACAAGTTTGATGGTAAGAACTGATCTGATTGTTCTAAGCGTTAATATCCAATGAATGTGTCTAAGAAGTCTTTTCAACTGTTTTGAATAGTAAATGATATTTTTGACGTTTTTGTGTTTTGCTTAGTTTTATAATTGGCTTTAATTTTTCGTTATTCAATTTAAATTACTTATCTGTATACTCAGTAAATTCATAATGTTTTTAAATTAAAATATCTTATTAATTATAATTCTTATTATAATAGTAAATAATGCTGTTTAAGAGTGCTTCTTCCTATGTATTGTTAGCTAACTATTCACTTTGGAGACTACATTTAAATACTCGTATATCATTTTATATTTACAAAATGCTTCATATATCTTTATAAGGAAAATTATTACTTATACACAGAGCTAATGTCAGACAAGTTAAATAGCTCATTTGTGATGGTTCCTTGGATGTAGCCAAAAAGTCTGAGATACCTTTTTCCTGAACGTTAAGGGTAGGCATGGTGATAGTGGTGGCAGCTCCTCAGGTATTATTCAGGCACCCTTGGTGAACTCACCTGGCAGCATTCCCCTTGTTAAAACCCTATAAAATCTCTCACTCAGGAATCATAAAATCACGAGCTCTTAAAGTTAGAGGAATCCTTCAAGATCACCTGGTCTGATATACCTTGTTCATCCCCTCAGATAGAGATCCTTCTACAATATTCCTGACATGGAGTGATATAATCTCTGCCTTAACACCTCCCAGGATAGAGAGACTCCACTTTGGGGGAGCCCGTTCAACTGTTGTGAGGCTCTACATGGCAGTCTCTCTTAGGAAAATTAGGATTTTGTCCTCAGTAACTTTTACCTTTTGGTGCCGCAGAAAATAATATCATGTTCACTCTCTCAAAGATCGTCTTTATTTTTGGGGGGAGTTATAGTCTGATCCTTCATATATTTATTTCAGTGTTCTTAGATTAAATAATACCAGTACTCTCAACAGTTCTTTATTATCACATTATTTCTAGATCTTATCCTGGTTGCTACCTTCTGGATATTTTTTAGTTTATTATGTCATTATTAAAGTGAGATATTTTGGTACTTCATATTTATTCTGAAGCATATACAAAATATAGTGAAACTATTACTTTCTTTTTACTTAAGCTGTCTTTTACCACCCAGTATTACACCAGCCTTCAGTCATCATCTACTTATAGAATTTTTTTTATCAAAACATTAAACAGAATTATTATGTAGCCATTAAAAAGGTTGCTTACCAAAAATATTAATTAACGTGATTATCTCAATAGACATAGAAAAAGTACTTGACAGAATCTAACATCCTTTCCTGATTAAAACTTCTGAGCAAACTAGTAGTAGAAGATAAATTCCTCAACCTGACAAGGGGCATTTACTTAAGACATATAGAAAACAAATACCAAAATTACAAATGTAAATCTTACCTTATCACAGGATTTACGTTAGATGTAAATAGATTAAATACTCCAATCAAAAGACAGAGATTGGCAGAATGAATTTAAAAATGTGACCTAACTATATGGTGTCTACAAGAAACACAACTTAAATTCAAAGATATAAATATGTTGAAAGTAAAAGGATAGAAAAAGATATATCTTGCAAACAGGAACCAAAAGAGAGCAAGAACAGTTTACTAATATCAAAAAAAAATAGACTATAAGATAAAAAATTGGTACTAGAGACAAAGAAGGGCACTATATAAAGATAAAAGGGTTAATCTATCAAGAAAACATAAGTATAAAAATATGTACACCTAACAGAAGAGTCCCAAATTATGTAAATGAAAACTGACAAAATCAAAGGAGAAATAGATAATTCGACAATAACAGTTGGAGACTTCAGTACCCCATTTTCAATAATGTGTAGAACTACACGATAGACTAAACAAAACAACAAGGTAGGTGGTCAATATCATTAGTCATTAAGAAATGACTTACAGATCTTTTAAAATGGTTTAAATTAAAAGACTGACCATACCAAGCATTGCTGAGGATGTGGAGGAGCTGAACACTCCTGCACTGCTGGTGAGAATGTAAAATCATATAGCCACTTTAGAAAACGATTTGGCAGTTTCTTAAAAAGTTAAATATATACTTATCATAGGATCTAACCATTCCATTCCTAGGCATTTTCCCCAAGAGAAAAGAAAGCATTCATACAAAGACTTGTGCATGAATGTTCTTAACAACTTTATTTGTAATAGCCAAAATCTGGAAACAACCCAAGTGTTTATCCACAGATGAATTAATGAATAAATTGTGCTACAGCCATACATGTAATACTACTCAACAATAAAGAGGGGTAAACTATTGATACACCAACATGGATGAATCTCAAAATAATTATGCTAAGTAAAAGAAGCTTGATGCCCCCCCCAAGAATGTACATAATATATAATTTAATTGGTACAAAATTCTAGAAAATGCAACCTAAACTATAGTGATAGAGAACAGGTCTGTGGTTGTTTGGGATAGGGCAGAGAGCATGGGAAGAGTGAAAGAGAGAGATTACAGATCAGCATAAGGACCCTTTTGGGGCTGACAGACATGTTCATTATCTTGCTTATAGTGATGGTTTTACTAGTATATGTATATGTCAAAACTTACTATAAACTTTTAGGTATTTACAGTTTATTTGTTAATTATACTGCAGTTAAGCCTTTTTTTTTTTTTTTTTTTTTAGAAAAAGCAATAAAGTTTCAAAGATGTTTAGATTGAAGTGATCTTTTAAATTTAGCAGCAAGGGAGTCTTCAGTGACTGGAGTGAGGGCAGTTCTTCATGAGTAGAGGTATTCTCCCCTCTTAGTTGAAGGTATTGCTGAGGGCTATACTCATCCAATTGGCATTATTAGTTCCTATTTATTGAATACTCACAACTATTTTTATTGCACCAGGATTATTTATATAAATATGGAAATTATATTAAAAATTAAAATTTTTAAAAATTTCCCTTTTTTGTTCTATATCCCCCAGATTTATGTGGTTATTTGGAGGAAGAAGAAGAAAGTACCACCGTTCAAAAATTTATAGACCATCTGCTCCATAAAGATGTGGTGGATTCTGGGATGTTGGAAGATCTTGGAATGAATGGAAACCAAGACGAGAAGCAGCAGAAGGATCCTCGTCTTACCATGGAGATGAGACATAAGCAGGTGGGAGGGAAAAACAAAATTAAAATGGATAACAGGAAGCAGTCTTTGTGTAACGCATTTAATAAGCTTAAATAAAGAGTGAGACTTTATTATGAAAAAGGGTGCCATCTGTGGTTTGGTTAGAAAGAATAAAAATAAAATATAAGAACTTCAGAGAAAAATAATGCTCATAAACTAAGGATAGGAAACAATTTAAGAAAGCCAAAAAAACTGGAATAATTGAATTTGACCAATAGAGAGATGAGCTAAACTTTATTAGTTTGGATGTGGTACTTCCTATTATTAATATGTAGATTGGGTTTTGCTTGAATTTGACTTTTGAATTGTGATATCAATATATTAATATCATGAATATTCTGGTAAATGTTATAATGATAACTCTTTACTAGACAACTGAAAAATTCACTCATTTTGTGATTATAAGTTGAAAGGGAGGACAGATCTGAATTAAATCTAGTTCAGCTGTTTTGAATTAGAAAGGCATATGAAAACTTTCTTTTCTTCAAAGAGAATAGTAGGTTATAGGGAAAAGGTGCATCTCAACACTTTGTAGAGGAGCTTCAGGAAATCAGAATGACTAAGTCTTTGCCACGTCTAAGACTGAACTAGAATTAATGTCTATACATGTGTTCTGTCTTTTTATAACACTGAATTTCTGATTGTTTTTAACAGTAAAGTGTGCCTAATCAGCACTTAGGATAGTAGAAAAACTAAGGTGGAAGTATATCTTGATTTGGATTTGTGATAAAAAGGAAAAGAGAAGGTTCAATAAGAGTTAGCTATTATCTAGAAGTCTTATAACTGGAGGGTAAGATAAAGGTAAAATTAAGTGAAGCAAGAAGGCAAGGACCACTCCTTAATTCAAAAAAAATCGATAGATTTGAAAAAAAAAGTGCTTATTCAGAAATATCTGTGAAGTTCATGATTTCGATTTCCAAATATGATCCAGAATCATTAATATATTTAAATAATGATAGAAACGAATAAAGGGTTGTGATGTTTCTTAAGGCAATACACATGCTTCTTGACTTAGGATTGGGTTACGTCCCAGTATACCCATTGTAAGTGAAAATATTGTGAGTCAAAAATGCATTTAACATATCTAACCTATTGTACATCATAGCTTAGCCTAGCCTACCTTAACCGTGCTCAGGACACTTACATTAGCCTACAGCTGGGCAAAATCATCTCCCTGCCACTGCCCAGTATCACAAGAGAGTGTCATACCACATATTGCTAACCCAGGAAAAAATCAAAATTCAGAATTCAGAGTATGATTTCTACTGAACGCGTATTGCTTTTGCACCATGATAAAGTTGAGAATTTAAGTCCAACCATCGTAAGTCGGAGACGATCTGGTAAATCACTGTTCTGTCCTTAACAATATAGCCTTCCCACAATAGTCTTATTCTTTTTAAAATTCTAATTAGCATGCAGACAAGGCCTAAATACATAGCAGTAGTAAGGTATAGTTTGGAAAATCTTATGGGTGGAAAATCATAACTAAGTAAGAATCTAGAACTGGGCAGCTGATCTGTTACATTTTCACCTTTTCCATGGTGCAGATTATTCCCAGATGATTTGGGAATCAGCTTACTTAACTTTTTTTTAAATTTTGTATGGGCCCTTACCCATTAAATAAATGAATTCTCTCTATTCTTTTGATAAACGGTGGAGTTCTGGACAGAATGTTTCAAACTGGGTATATTCTGAACTTCAAAATGTGTTCTGTGGTTTTGCAAATCCCTTTCTACGTGAAAGTCTGCATTTCACACTTGTATTCTCTTTAAGGTAAAAGAAAATCGCTTAAGACGAGAGAAAGAGCTGGAGCGCCAGAGAATTGAAAAGACCCTGAAAAAATCGGCCTTCTTAGAGGCTCGGTATCTAGTGCAAGAAGAGAAGAAAAGGAAGGCTATGGAGGCCAAGAAAGAGGAAGAGGAGATTCAGAGGGAGATGGTAAAGCTGCGAAGGGAGATAATTGAGAGGAGGCGCACCGTGGAAGAAGCATGGAAAATGTAAGCCAACTGTGAGGAGCAGTGTGGAGTTTTTTTAGTAGTCATTTTGGAAGCACTCTAGTTTTGTAAAATGTACTAACATTAAAATGACAAACCACAACAGACATCAGCCACTAATTTCACCATCTCAGCAAATTAACTATTTTCACTTTTCCATGTTTCCTCCTGGTCTTGGTCCCTTTACATACTTAATTGCAACTATAAAGTACATTTAATTTGTTACTCTGCTTGTTGTAGTTGCCTGGAGTCCGAGGTCTGTATATTACTCTGTTGAATTCCTATACCACAATTTATCTAATGACCTCCCCTCCTTATAGTGCTAAGTCTTTCAACTATTTCAGATTTTTCACGAGTAGTACAGTGAACATCCTTAAACACAGACTTTTTTCATTCTTTTGAATTGTATTTTTAGGAGTGTAATTACTGAGTTAAAGGGTATAAACCTTTTTATGACTCTGGAAACGTTGCCGAATTGCTTTCCAAATGGGTTGTTATTTATGCTCTTGCTGGCAGTGGGCCAGTATACCAGACTCTTCTCAGCATTGAGGTGTATCATCATTTTCAATATATTTTGCCTTTTAATAGGTATTATATTAGTTCACATCTCTTTGGTTATCTGAACATTTTTAAGGTTTAAGATATTTCCTTATGCTTGTTTGCTAAGTGTGCCTTGTCCAATTGTGAATCGCATGGGTGTCTTACCTCCGATAATCATAGGGAGAGTCACCATTGCCCTGCTGCCACTGATAAAGAAAAAGTATCTGACATAAGAAGAAAAACAAAGTAGTTCCCACAGGATATAGTACTATTATGTATCCTCATGCAGAAATTGAGCTTCATAAATAAATAACTAATGTATTTATTTGGAGAAACAACACTGATTCATGAGCTGCAAACATCTTGGAACAACATGCCTGAAGTGACTGCACACTCAAACTCAGAGGCCAGAGAGACCTATTAGATAATTCCTTCCACCCCCATCAGCCCACACAGCTCTTCCCCCTGTGCTCTTGATTGCTCTTATTCTACCTATTTTAAAACAGCTCGGCAGTGGACTTGTGCTTCACACTTTCAAGTGCCAGGCCTCCTCCAGACACGCCATTTCTTTCAGAAAGCAATTGCCAATGTTTTAGTGAGTTCTTGCTAAGGTCAGCCTTGCTTTTCAGATTGCTCTTAAGCCCTGAAAAATCTAGGCTGACCTAAAATTAATTGTGAAGCAAGTGACATTTGATGGTAACAGAAAGCTCTGCTCCAGTGGGCACTTGACAAAGGTACACTGTCCAGTCATTTCTTTTAAAAGTTAAAATCTTATCCATGGTTACAGTGACACAGATAATGTGCTATACTTCTAGGTGGATGAACTGATTTAAATATTTCAGAAAGCAATTTGGCAATAAACAACAAGAGCTATAAAAATGTTATTATCATTTGACCTAGGAATTTCAGTTCTAGGAAAACTGCCCTACGAAAATGATCAGAAATCCAGACAAAGATTTGTGCACAGAGATAATTAAAATGATATTATTTATGATAATAGATATTAATAAACAATGGAGAAATTAACACACAATGGTTGTACAGTGAAATAGCACTGATATATTGTTTTTTTCTAAGTGGAAATAAGGATGGCTTTTATACCTCCAGTTTTCACAGTGAACAGATAATGCTTTCACAGCAGATACTTATTTTAATGTTGTTTTAAAAAATCAGATCCATGATATTAGAACTGTATTTCTTTAAATGCCCACTATGATCTGCCTCTAACCATCTAATATAATGTTATGGCATAGAGGAGTTTGGAAAGATTCAGTGGAATTGTATTGTTGGTAGGGCTTTTTAACCCGTTTGTAAGCTATCCTAAATCTGCTTCATTACATAGTTTCAAAGTATGTTCTCTAAGAGGTTTATTAATTACAGAGGGAAGAAATAGCAGCTTAGCACTGGAGAAGCCACCTTAAGTGATGGTTAACATCATGAGTAATAAGATATAACATTGAGTGCCCCCTTGTATGAGAATTAAAGAACGTCTACATTGTATTCTGGTATCCTTTCTCAATTTCAGTTTCCACAAATATGAAATGATATTGAGAAGGACTAGATGACTTGCGTGAGTTTTCACAGCTGGTTTGTGGCCAAAACCCATGAATTCTGATTCTTGCCTAGCTATTGACTACATCATTAATAGTATGTGTACTTTGTACACATACACATACCTATGTAGTTTAATATACTCCAATAAGAAGGTGATGGCCATGAGCTGTTATGAATATAAGAGAGGTGATCTGGATGAGAAAGAATAAACAGGTGAGTGAGAAAGAGGATGATCAGAAAGATGAGCAACAGTTACTAAGAGATTCTCATTACTTACCTGAAGGCCTTTTCCATACTGTTAGTAAGTTCTGTTTTTTCTCTTTTTAGCTGTTTTAGAATTAACGTAAATTCCATTCTCTCCTTACTCAATAACATCTGATTCATTTGTTATTTTTCTCCCTAGAAACCTCGTGAAAGCCTTGTTGTAAAAATATTTCTTTCTTACCTGAGGGTCCTTTTTTGTGACAATAAGAAGAGACAGAATTTATGTCTATGTTAGAGAATACCTAGTAGTTGTTAACTTTCAAATTTTGATCAAAATGTTACTCAGTGTTAAACTCAATTAAAAATTTACTAAAATATCTATAGAGCTTTCTTCTTTTCAGAGTACATAATAATTTTATTTCATTTAGTCTGTATTTTATTTTTTTTTAAAAAAAAAAAGAGAATAAACTGGGGCTCAAAAAAATTACCCTACTATGTAGTTTCAAAGACAGATGTCTTCTCATGGAAAATGCAGTGTTCATTCCACTATGGTAAGTTGTAATTACTCATTAAGTCTATTGTTCATATATGTATTTTTAAATTGTTATTAATAGAGAGAAGAAAAAGCAAGAAGAAAATTCTCCAAAAAATCCAGAAAGAGGCATGTTTCAAAGTGTTCATAATCTTCTGGATGAAGAAAAGATGCCAAAAGAAAGAAAGAAGAAACTGAAAGAGTTATTAATCCAAACTTTCAAGGAAAATCACCAGGTGGGAATTGTAATGTCTCTTTATTTGGCATTCTGTAGCACAAATGATAAAGGTATGCATCAGAGATGGGACAAAGTAACACTAAACCCAACTGAGCCTCATCACAAATACCAAAATTTCCCACACTGCTTGTTCTGTGATGCCTGGTGCACAGGGCAGCGCTCCAATACTCTGCTCAGGTGCTCTTCTTATATACTCTGTGTAATCCTGGGAAATCAGGGAATGAATTTGAATCATCTTCCTAAATTACCCATTTCAGAATAAAACTACCAGTATAGATCTTTGGAGTTTTTGAGAGCTTGGCTTCTACTTTGACAGTCTTACAAACCATTGTGTTCTGGATTATTCAAAAGAATTATTCAGAAAGTCACTTTGCCTTTTTAGCTCAGATCCTAAAGCAATGATATACTTATATTTGTGCTTCTCCTTTTACTAGTCTGCATTTTATTTTACTCTTCTCTCCCTCTCTTTACTTTCACTCTTATAAAATTAACTGGCCTTTTTTTTTTTTTTTTTTGACAAATGAGCATGCCACTTAAGCAGAAGTTTTTTCAGTGAAGTGGGATTGATAATAGTATGAACTTGATGTTTATAACATTTTAAGTGAAAGAAAGTACTTGGAAAGTACTTGAAAGTACTTGGAAAGTACTTTGTAAATGAGAAGGTTGGATGAGAAAAGATAAATATGTATATTTTGTATCTCCTATAACATCCCTACCCCAGGGCCTTCAGCATTTCTGAAATTCAGTGAACGTTAATGGAGTCAATGCATAAATGAATGGATTTAACAAGAGAAAAGATATGCAAGAAGATATTGAGGGAGCTTGATAAATGTAAAATAGACTGCAAAGACCCTGGAAATCAGTACTAGGAATTTGAATATGATATGGGTAACTAAGAGATTAGGAAAAAGATAAAGTAGTCAAAGCATGTTCTTAAAAAAGCTAGATACTTTTGACGGCAGCCTTTTGGACTGATGGTCAAGAAGTCATAATTATTCAGATATAAAACAACAAGAGTTTGGTCAGAGTTTTGGCTTTAGGAATAAAGAGGGAAATGTGGTAGGAGGAAATGTTAAGAATTGGGATTAACATTTTGAGAAAGATTGGCAAAGACTCTTAGATGTTGCGTCCTTCATGAGACAGATGGAGTTACTATGTCCTCCTGCATTAACAGTTCAGATTTCTGAAAGAAAATCGGAAGGGAAACGAATACTCAGGGACCATCTTGAGAAGGCATAAGGAAAAGTGCCATGGTATGTTACCCAACCAATGAGAGATGAATATGACATGTGTTCCCAATATGATTAACTTTTAAATTTTATTGAAGTCCACTGTTCAAGAAGAAATAATGTATGTTTTAGATGGAAGTGCTGCATATGAATTTTAGAAACATATAAAGAGTTTTACAAAATTAGTGGTCTACTAAAACAGATTATTCAGTTTTAGAAAGACCAGCCAGTGGATTTAAAAATAAGAGATTATAAGTAAACTATCTCCACTTTGCCACAGTTTCTGATTGATTTGAACCTATATTTTATTGTTTTTAAGTTTTTATCTTGAAATAATTTTAGACATACACAAAAGTTGCAAAAATAGTACACAAAGTTCTGAATACCCTTCACCCAGCTTTCCCCAGTGTTAGTATCTTACATAAGCATAAGAAATTAACATTGGTACAATACCATTAAATATCATAAACTATAGATCCTATTAGAGTGACACCAGTTTTTCCACTAAAGTCCTTTTGCTGTTCTAGGACTCAATCCGTAATTTCATGTTGCATTTAGTTGTTATGTCTCCATAGTCTCCTCCCAGTTCTTTCCTTGTCTTTTATGATCTTGACATTTTTGAAGAGTACTACTCAGGTATTTTGTAGAATGCCTTTCAACTTGGGTTTTCTGATGTTTTCTTCTGCTTAGATTGATATTATGCATTTTTGGTAAGAATACTACAAGAAGTGATGCTCTGCCCTTCTCAGTATATTATATCAAGGGTTACATAATGTTAATATGTCTTACTACTGTTAATGTTAACCTTTATCACTTAACATTGTATCTGATGAGCTTCCCCACTGGAAAGTTACTATTTTTCACTTTGTAATTCATAAATGTCTTAGAGGAAATATTATGAAACTATGCTACTATCTTGCTTATTCTTACTTTCACTTATTAATTTTAGCATCCATTGGTGACTCTTGCCTGTAACAATTATTAATGTGGTATTTGTCTAATGATGATTTTGTATTTCTCTCATTTCTTCATTTATTAATCGAAAGTCTTCTAGAAAGAAAAACTGGCCCTTCTCCCCCATATATTTATTTATTCATTTATTCAGTTATTTATTAGTATCAGTATAGGGTCATAAATATTTATTTTATTCTGTGGATTATAATCTAATATTATTGTTGTTCACTTTGTTACTCAGAGTGTTCTAACTTTGGCCAAAATCTTTCAGGTTGACTCTTTTGCCCTTTTAAAATGCTACCGTCCTTTTCGGGGCACTTCCTTTCTTTCTGTCACCACGAGATACTTCAGGCTCTTGTATTTTCCCTGCCCTAACCTTGGTTTCAACCACTTCTACGTGGAACCCAGGTTCCTTTTATTGGAGAATAATATTTAGAAACCAAGACCTGGGTGCTAGGTGTGCTCACTGCTACTGGGGTGTCATGTTTCTGGGCCCTCTCAGCAAACAGTACTGGGAAATGTATGGATGTCTACTAACCCACACATGCACACACATTATGTTTATTTCTGTGTCTGTCTATCTGTATACATATTAAAATCCATAAGTTCATGCTGATACCTCTAATTCTAGCGCAACAACACAAGGATCATGCTATCCTTCCCCCTTCCTTATTTTTAACTAATTTATTTCTATATCTATCTATATCCGTCTAATTTCAACTCTAATCCAGCACCATAGGTTTCAGTGTAGCCTTCCCTTTTTGCTTGTCTATGACTTCTTTCTCTGACAGTGAGAAACCTGAAGCTTATTATATAAAATATATTTACTTATTTGTTTAATCTTATTATATTATAGTTTCAGAATTGCTAACCCATATTGCTGTAAAAACAAATTTACTAATTAGAATATAATATTTATACAGTTATTTTTGTATTTAGCCTTTTGAATATTTTTGTATTTAGCCAAAATATTATTTTTCAAAATTACTTAGGTCAGTTCTTTTCTTCTCTTTTCCCTTCAGTATGATTATGTTATCCATTTGTAAGATTATTACTGAACTTCTAACTTAGATTTCTCCAGTGTATATGAGTGGCACTGAGACTTGGGAAAAATCTACCTACCAATCTCCTCAGGCTTTTACATTGACTTGGCTGGAGACAGATGGTCCTCTGGTTAACGCCACTAGAGTAACAAGGCTTAGTCCACATTATCTTGGTCCCAGTCTACATTCCTAGTTTGGTTCTTAAGGATCCTGAAGCTGCCCTTGGGTAATGAAACTTGGATACTCAGCAGCCTAAATATGACCACAGGATAAAAAGCGGGGATATGCCTAGCTCCCTCGGAGTGAGCAGCTAGATAACAGGAAGCACTTGTCAGCACCCTCAGAGTGGTTCACTGGCACAAATCTAGCAGCAGGCTATCTAAAGAACTTGCGGGAAGACTAAAGTATTTGTTTCTGGGAGTTGCTCTAGTTCAGGCTCCTTTAATTCCTGTACTCTTTGTGCTTTGACTCTGGATTGTATCTGCTCCCCCCAAAAATTTCTTATCACATTTGTATCATATTTAATAGGAAACTGTCTGAAAAAAACAGAGCAGGCTCTCTTATCAAAACACAAGTTCAGGTACAGCACTATTTATCCATCTTCCCCACACATTTCATTTCTAGATCTTTTTGTTTTATCAAAAACATGTATTTTTTTATAGAAGTGTTCTACTTTTAGGCTATCCTATTTTCTCTTTGATCTTGTGGTGAAATCTCTTGGGGAGGTTCAGCAATCTACATGTCATTGCTAATTAGCAGAAACAACAAGAGATTAACTATGAAATTCTTATACCGTTTGGAAAATGGCCTTCTTAATTCTCACCCTATTCTGAAATGCATTTTATTTTTCCTTAATAGGAAAGTCTCTGATCTTTCCTGCTTATGAAAATTGAAGAGAACAATGAAAGATGAGTTGACACTAACCTAAATCTTAATTCTGTGGGGAAACCAAAATTGCTTATTTGGTTGGGTTTTTCTCTTAGGCAGTAAGGTAATAATGACCCAAAGTTGTTAATGCTGTTTGTGGAATAACGCCTTCTGAAAGGCCACCCCAAACTAAACCAAGGAAATGTGGAGATATATGGAAAAGAAGCCTGGACTTTTTTCTGATAAGATGTTGAAAACTGCGATTAAGTACCTCATTTCTATAGTATGATTCCTTCCCAAAGATCTTAGTTTCATCAGGACTGCCTACACACTACTAAAGCAAAACCTTTTCTGAGCTGAAACATAGCAACCATTCTCTCAGCAGTGTTCTCTGTTTGGGGAAGGAAATGAAGGAAAAGCCTCTTTGCAAATAAAACTACAGAGAAAGGGAAATGTTGGGCACACACATGAAGAATTTCGGAATTAATGTAACTCTCCTTGAAGCTTACTGCCAAGAACATGTGTGGTATACATTTTAGGATTCGAAGCGTTATATATGTTATTTTCTGTAGCAACTCTCTGGAAAATTTCCGAGTAAAATTTTAGTATTGGTAAGGAGGTTGTTTATTTTATTATATTCTTTCTTACCTCCACCGTACAAGTAATCCAGGTTTCCCATTCTCACAGAAGGGACAGTGAAGGCCAGTTTACCAAAACATTGCAATAGTGTTTTTACATTTCAAAATACCACGAAGGCTTTTTCGATCCCAAAGGTTTCATTCATGTATGTATAGTTTTTTTTTGTCTTTTGAAAAAAATATTGATTAATTTCTGCTTTTAAAAAATTAAGGAAAGAGCCTTTGGCATAAATAAAGTCGATTCTCTAAACTTGTACAGAGAAGAATATCTTTTTCCCCTAAACACTAGATATTTCAGGTGAATGTTTATGAGGATCTTGAGAAGCATGTGGATGAGGAACAAATGACATCACATCTTTGTCTTACTGTCAGACTACCCTAGAGCTGAATCAGGCATTTGTCTAATATATTCTGAGGTAAGCCGTACTTTTGACATAGTTTATGCATGTGTATGGCTGGAAATGGGAGAGAATGGGCAGGGAGTGGAGAATCATAGAGAGGAGGAGGAAGATCTAAAAGGGGAAGAAAAAGGAAAGGAAAGAGGTTATTGGCAACGATAGGTCAACCTTTCCTCTTAAAGACATGAGGTCATGAAAACTGGTCCAGGCTATGTTGGGAAAAGGCACTTTATCTTAATGAATAGTCAGGTTGTAGGCTGTGATATGGTCATTTTACTTAAAAAGATCCCAGAGAGTTTTATTGTTTAAGAATTTACCATATGGCAAGATTAAGCAATTGCTTTTTGAAATTCTACTACTTCTAAAGTAAAGCAGAATTAGATAATTACAGTAATATTATTGATTGAAACTTCTTAGCGGATTTAAGAATTTACAAAATATCCTTAAGTTAGCAATACATATTGATGCATTTATGGGTGAAATGATATAATGTCTAATGTCTGGGATTTATTTTTAAATGCACCAGAAAAAAAAAAGTGGGTGGAGGAGAGATGAAACAGGATTAGAAAAATGTTGATAATTTTTAAAGCTGAGTGAGGCGTTTATTATTCTGCTCTGCTTTGGGGTATATTTGTTAAATTTCTGTAATAGCATTTTTAAATTTTATAAAAGGATGTAGAAAAAATGTAAATACAAAAATAAAATGAACATCTCTTCTTCCAGGATATAACAAAAGTGGCTTTTTGTCTATACCCAGTAGACACAGGTAGCATTTCACACAGCAGTGGCTGTCTAAGGTTAGGCCTCTAGGTTTTTCCTTGGAACTCAAAAGTAAATGCAAGTCTTGGCACTGTGTGGTGAGAACTGAATGTATTTTCCCTAATGTGATTATTTATAGGTATATATGTGATTGGGGGATAAGGGACGCAATGATTTCCTCTGTTTTCTTTTGAAAATTATAAAAATCAGGAATAGGGTGGTTCACAGGGTGCTTCTTTTCAGTGCTGCTCCTTCCCAGAGGCATTTATTTGTCACTATAAAGATCCTTTTCCCCCGAACACCCAGACACTTCATGTAGTCTGGGGGGTCTTTTGCCAAGCTATAGTTATTCCCAAAAGGGAAAAAGTTGGGGATTGCTTCTCTGTAGTAATAGGGTATCTGTTCCTTTTGGCCTGAAACAGCAAGGAGTCCTTTGGAGCCCTTGGGGGAGTGTAGCCAACTACCCTAGACCACTAGTGGCACTACAGTTAGTTCCATTTGGCAGAAATAAATTGTAAACTTGTTGACATTTTTTGTCCTCTTTACAATTCATTGTTTATTTCTCTATGACAGAGAATTTTGATGCAATTATCACTGAGCTTTCTGACAAAAGGGAAATAGCTGAGGAATTTTGATGAGTTACCCACTTATTAATCAGAACAAGCATCTCTAGTGACAGGGTTAGAATTACAATGAAGATTAGATAGCAAATTGCTGTTCCACCTAACGTCAATCATTCCCGGTGACAGCAGTGTGATTACACTTCAGGGAAGAGCTTTTCCTGCCAACAAAAAGAGGGCAACTTCAGTGCAGGTAATAAATTTAGCAGGGCAAACTGTCATTTCTTCTCTTGAGTGGAATCCTTAACAACCAAATGGTGTCTTGTAGAAGATTTTGAGAGGAGAAAAGCATTTCACTGAGAAAGTTTCTAAATTTCACTTTGTAGTATTTTATTTTAAAAATTATTATAGATATAACTTCGGAACAATCCTTCCCACAGTGATTTTCAGTATTTTTTTAACCTGTACCAAGCCTTAATTATCGCCACAACGATGTAAAGAGATGTGGAAGTTAATAAAAGAATGCATAACTATATTTGAAAATCTATCAGAATAAAAACGTGCAGAAATAACTGAACTAGGTAAGAAATGGAGGTAGGTCAGACTAATTGTTTGTCTGGCTAGTTGAAACTTTAAGTTCTTGCGGTTTAAAAAGAATATATTCCTCTTTCAACCCAGTTGTAGTTTTAAATAATAGTTCTGTTTCAAAGAGCAAAGGGATAAAGCACTATTGTAATTCCAGAGTGTATAATAACTGCAGAGTAGAAACTGACCTGGGAACAAAAGGAATAGCTGCGTAATAGAATAAATAGATCAGGACTATGGAGTACACCCCTTCTTGTCCCTTCTAAATAAAGCAGAGTGCTAGCTAGCATCTTTTCCCAGAGAAGACGGACAGTGTTTTCCCTCCCCAAATATTTTTTTCCAAGCACGTTTATGGTATTTCTGTTTGCCTGAATAATATTGGTTGTGAGTAAAGAATAACTGAACAGTTATCCTTGATTCATAATTTTATTTTTTTATTTAAATTTTAATAGGATTGTATTTTGAGAAGGCAGGGGAAAAAAAACAATTTTTTCCCAAAAAAATCAAGAAAGCAATTGCTGTATGAGTCTGTCATTTTGCTGCTATTAATTTCTGTGCAGTGAAACTGAATGATAGACCTTTAAAACTGATCATTTTGCTCTCAGAGTTTAAACTTAAGTAAAGTTTAAGTTTACGTAAAGTTTCTTTAAGTATTTTTAAAGAAATATATTGACTATAGCGTTTATAAACTCAAATTTTCTCCCTCTTAAATTCAGACAAGTTCTAGCAGTGCTTTTCTACCCATAGTAAATTATATATCAAGTTCTCTCTCTTTCAAAATAAAACAAGTAAAGAACTTGCTTTTTTTTTTAGGAGAAACTTTTTTCCTAAGAGATTAGAGTCATCAGGATGCCGGAATGTTTTAGTTTTAGCCTTAGATCTACCACTAATTCTTCACTTTGTAAATTTAGTTATTAACCCTTTCATACTTGAAGTTTAGCTTGGTAAGGTGTAAATCATAATAATATCCTCAGTCTCCATTTTATAATGATAGTCTACGAATTAATAAAATAGTACATGAAGGGTGCTTTGAACTTTACAGAGAAAAGGAATATAGAAATCCAAGAAGGGCACTATTAATAATGTTATTATTGTTAGGTAGATTATGTTTGTGCTACTTCATCATTAGAATTAGCCTAGGAGTTCAAATTAAGTCATTCAAGAGGAACCTCTTCAATGAATCTGGTAAGTAGACACAGGATATGTTCTTTTGACTATAGCACACAAGTTTATACTGTTTTTTTTTTCATGCTATATTTCGTGAGATAGATAAAAATTAATAATGGAAAAGCATACCCCCTCAACCTGGCAGCTGTGTGTTTTTTTCTTTGTTATGACTGAAGGCATATGCTATATTCAGCAAATCTCCCTTCCTCCATTCCTGGCTTCCTCCCTTCTTCCCTTCCTCTCTCTCCTTCCATTGGATCTAAGGCAAAAGTCTGAAAAATGTACTCTTGTGTGACATAATGGAAAAGGAACAAGGGCTTTTTAAAGTTTTCCATGGTTTCTCCTGATGGGAAATAAACAATATTTTGTAGTTTGTCTAAATGGAAATATAACTGGTTTCCTATGAAAATATTTGTGGCCGAATGGGCTATTTCTAAGAATTCTAGCATATGCTCCCTTATGTTATTGGTCTTTTAAATATATATTCTCCCTCCCTATAAACTCTCAGAAGTAGAGATTATATCTTAAACAACTTTGTTCAGAGTTCCCAAATTCAAACATAATGGTGGGTGCTTACTAAATATCGATATAGTGAAAGATAAGTATTTTTATAAAGATGCAGTAAATTAGGGTGACCCTAATTCTTAAAACTAGCCATCAGGCATCCCTTGTACCTCCCACAAAGTCACTTCCTATGAAGTTACTTTCTATTTTAGTTCTCCCCATACTTGGTACCACTCCCAGATTTTCCATTCCTGTTTATTGGACCCAGTACCTTTCTTCCAGATGCTCATAGTCTAGTGGAAACCAATACACAGGTGATGATGAGTATTGTGACTGAAGAAAGGATTGGTTGCTCTGGGAAGACAGTAGAAGGGCACTTGTGTATGGGGAGAGTGGTTGTTAGTAGGAGGGTGACTCCTGAAGTAGTCAGGCAGAGAGAGAGCAAAAAGAGACCAAGAAATTAATATGGCCATTGATAGAAAAGTAGGAAGCAGCATGGTTGATGTAAGGCCAAGAGCTGAAATTAATTTGATGTAGTCGAAACAAAGTTTGCTGTGAAGATAGAAGATGTAAGCAAGGACTAGATCTCAGAGATTTTCTTGGACTGGGACCATGAGTGCTTTCTGAGGATTTCCTCAGGCTCAGTAGACCTTATCTGATTTGTTGTCAGATACATGTAATGGAGGTTGCAAGCAGGCTGAGTAGCTAGTCTCTGTAGGCCTACTCACCAAGGCCGTATCATGGTCAATCATAGCCCAACTGAAGCTATTGCATTTTAGCTGTTTTGTTTCCAAGGAATAGAGACCCCATTCTGTTCTTATGGGATCTCCCATGTTTGTTTGTGCAGGACATCAGCGGTGTTAGTAACAAGATTTAGTTAAATGATTAGTCGTTTAAACTTTAAGACAGCGTGGGAGGGAGATACTGTTGGAAGCAGGTCTTTCAAGCCTCTCAAACAGGCCCCTTAACTTAGATCTTAGATGTGACTGTTACTCCAGCTTCCCATAGAACTGGTGCTTTACAATGAGGATTAAATATGCTAGTTTAAGTCATGAGAATGAAACTGCCTCAGTTGCATGACTTGAATATTTCTTGTCATTATTAGCATAAAGTAATTGTGCTTTGTTCCCCTTCCATCAAAACAACAGTTCCTAGTTTTTTTCAGAAAAAGTGTGAAGAGGGAAATCTGAGGAGAGAGGGCTCTATTAGATGTTAGAAACACTAGCGCTGATCAGTAGTTATTTTCTAAATGTTTCCATTGCAGTGTCAGAAACGCTATTTCTCTGCCTGGCACAAGCTGATTCTTGATCACAAGATTAAGCTGGGGAAAGCTGGGACCCTGTCTGACTGGAAGTTTCAACTGAAGGTCCTGCATGCCTGGAGAGACTACACAAGATCTCAGAAGTTGAAGCGGGAGACTCAAGCCATGGAAAATGACCTTCGGGAAGAAAACAGGTACTATTATTTGTGCCTTGAAAATCCTTCTAGTATGTTTATCTAGGACATCCTTCCTCATGAAGGATCCAGAAATGAACTCTAAAAATACTGTTCACTGGAATCATCTCATCCATGTAGAAAATGTGGTAATCACTGTTTTCCTGTGTTATATCCCAAACTAGAAAAATTTAACTGAAAATTATAAGCAGAAAAATTATTTGATTAAAATATACTAATGTGCATGCTTTCCTTTTTTTAAGGAAGCAAATATTATGCTTTTTCCCTTGTCCTTTGATGTAGTAGCATTGCACTTGGACCATCTTACAATTCAAAAGACAGTTTGGTTTATATGCCAGTAATTCACATTGGTAGAAATCACTGTCTGCACATAGAATATTAATTAGGGACACAGGGAACATCCATCTGGGAGGGTAGACCTGCCAAGAGTGATTCCTCCCATTCCCCCATCTTTTGTTCTCCACTTTGTATAGAGGATTTTTTCTTTTTTGCCCCAGCTTTATTGAAGTATAATAGACAATTAGTTGCTCATATTTGCATTGTACAATTCAATTAGTTTTGTTTTTTCAATTATAGTTGGCATACAAGAATATATTAGTTTCAGTTGCATGCATAGTGATTCGCTACATAACTCACAAAGTAGTCACTCCACTAAATCAAGTATCTCTTCCCCCTGACGTATTTTTTACATTGTTGACTATTTTCCTTATGCTACACTTTATATGACTATTTTGTATATCCATTTGTACTTCTTTATCCCTTTGCCCTTTTTCACCATCCCCGCAACCCCCCTCCCATCTAGTAGCCCTCAAAATATTCTCTGTATCTATGAGGGGTTTTTTTTTGTTTTTGTTGTCGTTTATTTTGTTCATTAGATTCCACATGTATATGAAATCATGTGATATTTGTCTTTCTCTACTTGACTTATTTCATTCAGCGCAGTACCCTCTAGGTCCATCAAGTCAGTATCTTTTTCCATCCCCTTCCTTTTAGTCTGTGTGTGTCTTTTAATCTGAAGTGAGTCTCTTGTAGGCAGCATGTGTAAGGGTCTTGTTTTCTTATCAGCCACTCTATCTTTTGGTTGGAGCACTTAATTTTTTTCCATTTGAGGTACTCGTTGATAGGAATGTAGTTATTATCATTTTTATTCATGTTTTTGATACATGTTTTTTCTTCTTAAAGAAGTCACTCCAACATTTCTTGTAATACTGGCTTGGTATTGATGAATTCCTTTAGCTTGTTTTTGTCTGGGAAATTCTTTATCTGTCCTTTGACTCTAAATGATAGCTTTGCTGAATAAACTATTCTTGGTTGTAGATCCTGGGTTTTCAACACTTTGAATATTTTGTGCCAGGCCCTTCTATCCTGCAAAGATTCTTTTGAGAAGTCAGCTGCCATACTTATGAGAGCTCCCTTGTAGGTAACTAATTGCTTATCTCTTACTGCTTTTAAGATTATTTCCTTGTATTTAATCTTTGGCATTTTAATTATGATGTGTCTTGGTGTAGGGCTTTTTGGGTTCATCTTTTTTGGGACTCTCTGAGCTTCCTAGAGTTGTATGTCTATTTCCTTCACCAGATGAGGGAAGTTTTCTATCATTATTTCTTCAAATATATATTCGACTTCTTGTTCTCCCTCTTCAGGTACCCCTATGACATATTGTTACCCTTAAATTTGTCCAATAGGCTCCTTCAATTATTATTATGTTCTTGGTTACTTTTTTCTTGGCATTCTGGTTGGATGTCCTTGGCTCTCTCATGTCAGTGTTTTGATCCTCTTCTTTATCCACTCTGTTCATTCCGTCTAATATACTCTTCGTCTCAGATAATATATTCTTCATTTCTGACTAGTTTCCTTTTATGATTTCCATTTCCATTTTTATGTTTATCTCTTTGTTATAGTTCTCTCTGAATTCACTTCCCTTAATTTCCCTTAATTTCATAGAGCATCTGTATATCCAGTGTTTTGAACTCTACATCTGTTAGATTGCTTGACTCCATTTTTCCTTGATCTCTGTTCTGTTCTCTCATATGGTTTCTGCTTCTTTGTCTTCCCGTTTTGGCTGCCTTTCTGTGTCTGTTTCCATGTACTAGGCAAAGCTCCTAAGTCTCCCAATCTCATTAGCATGACTTTGTGTAGTAGGTGTCCAGCAGCACAGTCCTGAAAGGGGTTCAGCTGCAGGCCAAGTTTAGCACCAGCCTGTGCTCTCTTTGTTCACCTGTTAAGATTCAGCAAGCAGTCCACAGATGCTGTGCTTAATAGTTACTTCAAGAAGCCACACCAGAAACTGAGGCCAGATGCCACCAGTGTGGGTTTTGGTGCTGCTCAGCAAGGACAATGGACTCACCGGTGACACAATTGAATGTGGCTTGGGTGGGGCTGCACGTTGGGAGAGGCAGAGTTTCAGGGAATCCTCTGGGCAGAACGACTTCTGTTATCCTGTTTGATGACGGCTCAGCTATGGCGGCATTGCACACTGGGAGGGGAAAGGGCTCAAGAGAGGAGCCATGGATACTGCCAGCACTTCTGTCAGTAGAAAGCCTCGCCTCTGGCCCTCACTCAATGCCCCCCTGTAAGTTCCTAGTGATCCCCAAGCAGCCAACCCAGTGCCGTTGCTCAGAGCGAGCAGGTCCATCACTGGAGAGTCCAGTTGTGGATACGGTTCCTTTAAGAGGCATCTGCAGCTGCCAACTTCCGCTGGTGTAGCCTCTGTCCCACTCAGCTACTGGGGACCAGGCAGCCTCATGTCTTAGTCCTCTCCTACTTCCAACCATTGCAGGGTGATTTCTTATTTCTCTCCCTAGTTGTAGGGCTTCTGTTCATGTAGATCCTAGGAGAATCTGCTTGCTGTTTGCTCTGTTTCCATCTCATCTTTGATGTGGTCACAAGAGAGGATGAGTGAAGCTTCTGTCATCTATGCCATTTTGCCCGGTCTTCTCCAGAGGTTTTAACACCTTTATATCAACTCCCTCTTATTCTTGTGAATGACAGAATTTGTCTTCAAATAAAACTTTATTTGCTCTGTCATCTTAAAGTTAAATATATTTTGTTCATTTCCAAGATTAACTGCATTCTTGAACCAAAATCGTGGATGTAAAAGGAACCATTTGTTTATTTGGGAGAGAGCAGTTCACATTCTTTTGTGTGCTCACTTCTCTGCCAGCAATTCTGTTATTCACTCAGGGTGAAAAATTGAATGAATAGTATGTAAAAGCATTGTTATGTAGAAGAGAATGGTGCCCCCTGGAGTTGTACAGCCTTGTTGACAGCATCAGGCCCTGGGGAGGAAACATAGCAGACTGATGCAGGGCCCCTTGTCCTCAAACTACTCACAGTTTGGTGAGGAGAACAAGATCTAGAAACAGTACATGTGTTGAGTAGCATTATAAACTGAGTAATGCGTCCCTTCCTGCTGCTATTACTATGGCTGAGAAGGCTCCTACATAGTGCCAGGAAAGGCTTTATCAAAAAGATAGATCTTGAGCTGGGCTCTGCGTGATTAACTAGGATGTTCCTAGGTGGAAATGCGGAGACAAGATGATGGCATGGAGTTTAGCCATCTGGATTGGCTGGAGATCATCAAGTATGTATGTGGTTATCAAGTTCATTAGTTTGCAAAAGTCCTTTAATTCCAGGACAAGGGATTTAGGTATTCTTTTGCAAATAAAGGTAAATTCTTTAAGGTTTTTAAGCAGGAGGGTGACCTAATCAATTTAATTTTTTTGCAGTATGCTGGGGGAAATCTTCAGTTAAAAAAAAAATTTGATATAATAGATTGGGATGATAGTCTAACTGGAAAAGGAATGGCTGGCAGGATTTGTTGGATAAAGAAGGGAATCTAGAGGTGTTGTAAAGGGGAAGCAACAGGAGTAAGGATGTGAAGGAAATGGAAACTGAATGTTAAAGTTAAAAGCGGCCTGTGAAATTTACATGCCAGAAGAAACTTGTAAAAGGAAAAATCTAAAGAACTTGAGATTCTATTCCAATTAAAGTGTTTAAATATAAAAACACTAAATGGGGATTTCATAATAGCATAATGTGCCAATGTTTTTAAAGATCTCAGAACTTTTTGTCTCATATCTGTAAATTATTTTCAGGTGTCTATTTTTAAATGTTCAGAATGGGTACTACTTTTTTTAAACTGCCAGAGATAAAAAATATTTAACTTATAATAATTTTTTACTACAAAATTTTAAAGCAAAAATATCTTAGAGCAGAAAGACACTTCAAGGATCATCTAATCCAGCCCCTCATTTTACACATGATAAAAGTAAGATCCAGAGAGAGTGAACAATTTTCTCAAGGTCATAAAGTTAAGAGTAGCTAGTCCAGGACTAGGGACTGGTCTCTGATTATGACTGAGTCAGATACTTTTTCCTATCCCACACAGCTGTGTTAAATAGCATCCAGGTGATGGTTCCCTAAGACAGCCATGTTTTTCAGTTGTATTGCAATTTACTTTAGATGGTTGCAAATGTAAATAGAAAATGACGAGTCATGCTAGAAACATGATACATGATCTATCAGATACAAATGATACTTTGTGTTGCTTTCCTACAAATTCCTGGCTCCCTGCATGTTCCTCTTTGTTCTAGAGATTGATTTAGGATATTGAGTTGCATGATTTTGTTCAAAGAAGGAATATTGGAGTATTAAAGGTGGAAAAAAAAGTCAAAGGTAGCTACCGCAAGCAGAAACCAAGAAATGTCAGTGGGATTGAGGTTATCAGGAGAGCTGGGACCCTCTTTACCATACTCATTAGAGTTCTCCCAGTAGCTCACTGGACACAATACATATTCGTTGAATAGTAAGTCAGTGAATGAATGAAAAGCTCAGTTGCTTCTTCTCCTGCAATTTAACTTGATAATATTTTCAGTCCTTTTTTCTAAATAGTGAGCTCAAGGGATAGAGAGCATTTACTGTAATGGGTTAGAAACTAAACTCTTACCAGGTTGACAAAACATAGATGGTTCTGTGGCCCATCCACCTGGATAGAAATCATTTGCTATGTCCATTTACTCAGATGTCAGCTGTGTCTTCATCCTACAGCTTTTGCATCTACATTTGCCACCTGGGTCTCCTTTCACTGGCCTGTCCCCAATTCAGGGTCCAGCCTTTGGGGCTTCTTTTCTTCCTTTCTTTCCTTTTTATTCTTACTTTCTCTCTAGAGCAGCAACAAATCCCTCTCTTTTTATTCGTGATTTAGCCACCATCTTTTCTTACTGAGCCTGTGTTGAGAGTCTCACCTCCACTCCAAGGGCTCATCCATTTCTTCTAAA
Source organism: Pteropus medius (assembly GCF_902729225.1). NCBI lineage: Eukaryota > Metazoa > Chordata > Mammalia > Chiroptera > Pteropodidae > Pteropus > Pteropus medius. The sequence goes on along the minus strand of NW_024351543.1, from coordinate 712,018 downwards.
ATTCATCATTTCTCTAAAAATGCCTCTTGCTTTTCCTAATAGGAATTTGCTCACTCTGTCTTTTTAATTAAAAAAAATATATTTTTCAATTGCAGTTGACGTACAATATTATATTAGTTTCAGGTATACAACATAGCGATTAGACATTTATATACCTTGCAAAGTGATCATCTGGCCACTCTTTTTTGAAAGTTAGCCCCAGATCTTCCATTCCTCTTTTCTCCTTTCCTTCCTAAATTTATGACCAGCCCTACACAACATTGGAAGAAACAAGGTTTTAGAGTCTTCCACCAGCTCTTCCTCCACCCTGCTTCCCTGATTTCTCAGTTCTTTCCTGGGAAGCATTTCTGTCCTTCTGTGTATTAACCTCTACAACACCTGCAGGCCTGCCCTATCTTGTTCCAGAGCTCTGGGCCTTTCCTAGAACACGCTTTTATCTCTTCCTTTTGTCCCTCAAGCTCCTCACACTTTGTCACTCTAATCATCAGTTGATATTTTATCCCTTCCAGGAAACTTATACTTTAAAAAGGATTGTCTGGAAACAGTGCCCAAAATATAAGTGATGGGTGTTTGAGGGTACTGTGGCAGGCTGTACTGTGGGAAAACTGGCCCTTTGATCTCCCTCAAACCATGGCATTCATTTATTCATTCATTCATTCGGTTTGATAATATATATTCATTCAGTAAACCAGCTTTACTGATGCTTACTGTGTACCTAGACTCTCTCTTAGGTACTGGGAGGGGGACTTAAAGGAGTGTCAAACATTCTTGCCTTCTAGGAGTTTTCAATCTAAGTGGAGAAGTTAAAAATTGTACCAAATACTAAAAATAATTGCAACAGAAGGCACCATAAGATAAATACTTAGGAGTGACATAGACTTGGCTGTTATACATTACAGTCCCCCAGGGAGCTTTTTAAAAATAGGAATTCATGGGCCCCATCTTCTGAGAGAGGCAAGATGTGGCTAAGGAGAAGAGGGTATTTTTCACTTTAGGGGAAAACTAGTAAACCACATAAACAGCTTGTGCAGGAACAGGCTGGGGCAAAAGCTAGCCTAGAGGCGGGAGATTGAATTAAAAATAGACTGTCAGCACTCCTGATTTCAGCATTCTTTTGGGCAATGTTTATGGAGTGCCTCTGTTAATCATGTTCGATTACCCTTCCCTCCATGCTCACCTGGGTATCCAGGTGAGAAGCCAGAAACTTCATGGCATCTGAAACTGGGAAAGCTCCTCATAAGTATATCAGAGAGGCAGGAGGACCAAACCTGTATTGCCTGGCTCACTTTAAAACTCTAAAACAATTGTGTAATCTTCCACTTTTTTCCTGGAGGCTTCCTGGTGCATTATTGAATGTATTAGCTTTTCATTTCTATTCCTGCTGAACCTGCGCATCCATAATGCAGCTATTTGCATTATTGCTGTTTTTGTATTCTGCATTAGATCTCGGCACTCAATCGGATCACTAGTAATTGGTTATTTATTTGCCATTTCTCATTTCCTTTTTAAAAAAATTGAAGAAACTCTTTAGGTATCTAAAATTAACCTAAGATGGTGTTATAACCTTACATAAGAATTTGAGTTATATTTTCAAGTTTTCTTTTTATCCTGAGGATAGTCAGTGTCGAGCTTTTGTTTTAGGGTGATAATATTTTTGAGATGAAATCTAAGGCTTAGATTTAGGCCCAGTGTCCCATATATGGTTAGTGTTCTGACTTTTCAGTTCTATAATATGCAGCAATCACTAAGTATCATTTGAGGTGTTGATTCTAAGTAGCATAGTTTAAATTTAAATTTATGGATGTGGTTCCATATTGTAGTGGTTAGTACGTCTGCTTTACACGCAGAAGGTTCTGGGTTCGCACCCCAGTGGAGCCACGGTCCATGGTTTACGGTCATGCCACCCTAAACAAGCCTGATGTCTGATCTCGGAAGCTAAGCAGGGTCGGATCTGGTTATTACTTGGATGGGAGACCACCTAGGAAGACCAGGTGCTGTAGGCATAAATAATAATTTTAAAAAAAGAAAAAAAAAAACTTCTTTATATTTTATATTCTTATGTCTTTAGCAACAGCCTTTCTCTGCATTCAGTTATATAATTATGATGATCAGTTTATATATTCTTGCCAGAAATTCCCTGATTTCACTTGGAAGCATACCAGGACAGGGTGTTTTCTGTACAGGAACTCTGTTCTTCATTTTTTGATTATCTGGGAGCTGTGTCTGAAACCATTTCTTTTATGTTAGCATACCCAAGTAAATCACACCTGGTTGAGCTTTTAAGAAATTTAAGTGATTTTTTACTTTCAGAAATATTTGTGTTTTTAACGTCATCTTTTAAAAATATATAGAAATTGGCTTATCTGGAATAGTGTCACTCTGCTGAAGTGAACTGCAAGGATGCAGCCTTGTCTCTGGATCCCTAGCTTCTGTGTTTCTACCCTACCACTTCAACCCACATACATGCATATTAAATGTATCTTCATATCACCTACCTAACCATTACAGAGTAGGCGCTAAGCACTATAATGAACATGCATTTTTTTTTTTTTTTACCTATTTTCTTCCTGTTTAGTCTTTTTGTCATACTTACAGGAATATTTTTTCTCTTTGCCTCTTTACAATGTCCAAATAATTTCTTCCTTGACAGTCAAAACCTCAGTGTTGTTTTGGCTCTTGATGCTGTAAAAACATGAAATTAATAATATATCAGGTAAATTTCACACTCCGCCTTCCTGAGCAGATTGATGTAAATTAAATTTCACATTAATCAGAGCAATGAACATAATCAGAGAAATTTGTGATTTTCACTTAAGTAAAGTGCTATAGGGTTGTTTGTTTGTTTCATCATTTATACATTGATATTTTTAGAGCTTTGTTCTTACTTATGTTGCTAATTTGATTTATTATTCTTATTCTAAAATTTTGATTTCAAGGTTATTCAATCTCAGATATTTAATTTATTTCCATAAGAGTAAAATAATATATAAATGTTTATTACAACTGGTATTGTACTTTCATTACAAAACCATCACCCAATCACCAAATATTTCTCGAGTATCAATTATTAATTCATTAGAAAGAAGCAATTAAATATAATGAAAAATGGTGCTGGCAGAGTTGCTGTTAGTATTATCCCAAAATTCATTTTTTTTAATTGACTTTGCTCTCATTAATTGGTTGTTTTATCTAACTCCTGACATAAGTTGAATTCTGTGACTCTAGTCTATGGCCGTGCTATCCTGAACAAGCCCAATCCTATCTGATCTTGGAAGCTAAGCAGGGTTGGGCCTGGTTAGTACTTGGATGGGAGACCATCTAGGAAGACCAGATGCTGTAGGCCTAAAAAATAGGGGATTGTAAGCTGACAAGGTCCCTGCAATCTGTGAGGTCAACCAAGAGTTGCTGCGCCTAAAAAAAAAAAAAAAAAAAAAAAAAAAATCTGTGACTCTAGAGTAGTTTTTTTTAAACTAAGGGTTTTAACCCATTAGTAGGTCCTGAAATCAGGCTCAAGATGAACTATATTTTTTAAAGAAATAGAATAGATTAGAACAGAAATATCCAAGTACATCTCCGATAATAAGGGTAAATGTTGTTTGGTGAAACTTTTGTTTTGGTTGTATATACATACACACATAAATTGTATATTGAGTCATAGTGTAACATTTTTTTCTTACTGAGGTGGCAATCAAAAAGTTAAAAGTCATTTGAGTGTTTAACAACTATAGAAATTTTCTCTTGACTCACTGACTTTAAGAACTTTATGTTTTTTTTATATGACCCCAAAAAGTCCATGAGGAATGTTAAGCATTATATACATTTAACAAAAATGGATATGCAAATAGAGTTATAGAGAATTTATTCGAGTCATCTTTACAAGATAAAATGGAGTAGGTATCTAAATAGTATTAGGTTTTAAACCTTGAAACTGACCCCTGATGTGACATAAATTCCAACCTCTACACCTTACTTCTTCAGAAACAGTAATCATCCATTTATAGATAGATCTCAGAGAACGCTATGCTTGAATTCTCGACTGGCTACCACCGTAATGTCTCCTATTAGAGATTCCCCTTGGGAAGGGAATGTAGCTGGCAGTTCCAATTTCATTCAGACATGCCCCCTAATGTTCATGAAATTTCCGAGAATCAAAAGGAACTCTTCCTTAGAAGAGAATGAATCAGACCCCCTAGTAGACTCTGAATGAGTTCCATCAGAGCAAATGCCTGTCTGTGCCTTTCACACGTCTAGTGTTTTAGCAAGTATCTTCCTTCACAAGGCAGTCCTTCACTCATTTACTTTAAGCATTCAGTAAATTAGTCGTTTTTAGAGATTCTTTCCCTGACCAAGTCCTTCTTTCACAAGATCCATCCTCATAATTTCATGTTGACTTTTATAAGTCTTATACTTAATTATTGGCATTTCACTTAAGTTTTGTTCCTTTCCCTTTCTTTCAAACTTCTGTCTTCCTTAGATTTCCAAGTGTAGCTGAATATATCCCTCATGCATTCATCTTTTAAAAAGTAATTATTTATATACCCATTATTTTTGCTCCTTTCCCTCTAAAAGCTCTCAGAAACTATTTTATGGTAATCAAAATAATATATCTTTGTGACATGATGAAACAGAACAGTCACTCTTTCTTCTGAAGTAATGTCTTGAGATATCAGCGCCTCTATGAGCAGACCCTTTGCACTGAGGAATTTTATAAAACAATTCCATTTAGCTTAAATATAAGGATAAGCTGGAGCTAAGTGGAGCATTTCTGGGATTCCTTTGTACTTGTGTTTCATTTATATTACTAAATAACAAGCTGTAAATGGCTTTTTTTTTTTTTCAGATTTCCTGAGGCTTTTTAATTTTTAATTTTTATTTTTCAGTTACAGTTGACATTCAATATATTAGTTCCAGGTGCACAGTGGAGTGGTTAGACAATTACATAACTTATAGAATCATCCACCCAATAAGTTTAGTACCCACCTGATGCCATACATATAGTTATTACAATATTATCCACTATATTCCCTATGCTGTACTTTACATCCTTGTGACTGTTTTGTAACTGCCAATTTGTACCTCCTAATCCCTTCATCAGTTTTATCCAGCCTCTAACACCCTTCCCATCTGGCAACTCTCAGTTTGTTCTCTGTATCTATGAATCTGTTTCTATTTTGTTTGTTTATTTTGTTTTTTAGATTCTACATATAAGTGAAATCATATGGTATTTGCCCTTTTTTAAATTATTTTTTATTTTTTATTTTCATTTTTTATTAAGTTTATTGGGATAACATTGCTTAATACAATTATATAATTTTCAGGTGTACATTATAATTTGACATCTATATATTCTATTGTGTGTTTACCACCCAAAGTCCAGTTTCCTTCAGCTACCATATATTGGTCCCCTTTACTCACTTCACACTCTTCCTATCCCTCTATATTTAACCCCCTTCACCCCGTCTACCTCCCCGCTCCTCCCCTATCCTACTAGTAACCACTACTCTATAGTCCTCTGGTAACCACTAGTCTATAGTCCATGTCCATGAGTCTCTGTTTGTTTGTCCTGTTCATTCGTTGTTTTTAGGTTTATATCCCATATGTAAGTGATATCATGTGATTTTCAACTTTTTCTGTCTGGCTTATTTCACCTAGCATAATTATCTCAAGGTCCATCTATGTTGTCGCAAATGGCAGTATTTCATCTCTTATGGCTGAGTAATATTCCATTGTATATTTTTCCATAGCTTCTTTAGCCAGTCATCTATCGTAGGACACTTCAGTTGCTTCCATGTCCTGGCCACTGTGAATAATGCTGCTATGAACATGGGTGTGCAAGTATCTTTTCGAATATGAGTTTTCAAGTATTTGGGGTAAATATCCAGTAGAGGGATTACTGGATCATATGGTAGATCAATTCTTAGTTTTTTGAGGAACCTCCATACTGTTTTCCATAGTGGCTGTACCAATTTGCAGTCCCACCAGGAGTATATGAGAGTTCCTTTTTCTCTGCATCCTCTCCAACATTTGTTATTACTTGTCCTGTTGATTATAGCTAATCTAACAGGTGTGAGATGGTATCTCATTGTGGTTTTGATTTGCATTTCCCTAATAGCTAGCGATGTTGAGCATCTTTTCATATATTTGTTGGCCATTTATATGTCCTCTAGAGAGAAGTGTCAGTTCAGGTCCTCTGCCTATTTTTTTATTAGATCGTTTGTTTTTTTGATGTTATTGAGTCATATGAGTTCTTTGTATATTTTGGATATTAAGCCCTTATCGGAGGTGTTGCTTGCAAATATATTTTCCCATTTGGATGGTTGTCTCTTTTTCCTTGTTGACGGTTTCTTTTGCTGAGGAGAAGCTTTTTAGTTTGATGTAGTCCCATTCATTTATTTTTATTTTTATTTCCCTTGCCTTTAAGGTCAAATTCATAAAATCTTCTTTAAGTCCAAGATCCTTGAATTTAGTTCCTATGTTTTCTTCTATGCATTTTATTGTTTCAGGTCTTATATACAGGTCCTTAATCCATTTTGAGTTAATTTTGGTGTGTGGTGATAGACAACAGTCTAGTTTCATTCTTTTGCAGTTGGCCTTGCAGTTTTCCCAGCACCATTTATTGAAGAGGCTTTCCTTTCTCCACTGTATGTTTTTGGCTTTTTTTGTAGAAAATTATTAGCCCATATAAATATGGGTTTACTTCTGGACTCTAAATTCTGTTCCACTGGTCCGTGTGTCTGTTTTCCTGCCAATACTATGCTGTTTTGGTTACTGTCGTTTTGTAGTATAATTTGAAGTCGGGCAGAGTGATGCCTCCAAGCCTCGTTCTTTTTTCTCAGGATGGCTTTGGCAATTTAGGGTCTTTCGTGCTTCCATACAAATCTGATGATTTTTTGGTTGGCTTTTGTGGATTTTGCCTCTGGTTCTTCTTGTTTTGTTATATACTTCAGTTCTGACTCTGTGGTGTGTGGTTACCATTACAAGTATGTAAAGGATAGTTATATATATACAGTCGTCCATTTTCTTCTGCACATGTCTTATTTCCATTCCCCTTTACGAATTTGAATCTTTGAATCCTCCCCTTTTCTCAATTTGTCTCTATGTATCTCAGTTTGTCCCTATGTATGCTGAACGTTCATTACTATCTTGTTATAACAATTCTCTCCTTATTATTTAAGCTTATAATGCCCTGTTCTTAGTTAGGGTTGTACTCTTCTGCTTCTATCAGCCTGCTAGTCACTTACTCCTAATTATGTATTATTTTTTTGTCATTTTGTTTTAGATGAGCTGACAAAGTATTTCCTGTAGTGCAGGCCTCGTAGTAGAAAATTCCCTCAATTTTTGTATGTCTAGAAAGGTCTTAATTTCTCCTTCATATCTAAAGAAGAGCTTAGCTGGATACATTGCTCTAGGCTGGTAGTTCCTTTCACTTAATAGTTTAAATATTTGATTCCATTCCTTTCTGGCTTATAAGGTTTGCGCTAAGTCCGAGGGTAATCTAATGGGTTTTCCTTTATAAGTTACTGTTTTCTCCTCCCTGTCTGCCCTGAGAATTCTGTCTTTGTCATTGATTTTTTTTTTAATGCCTACAGCACCTGGTAGTCCTATGTGGTCTCCCATCCAAGTACTAACCAGTCCCGACCCTGCTTAGCTTCCGAGATCAGACAGGATCAGGCATGTTCAGGGTGGCATGGCCGTAGACTGTTGTTGATTTTTGATAATTTTAATAGAATGTGTCTTGGTGAAGGCCTTTTGGGGTTGAGATAATTGAGTGTTCTCTTGACTTCCTGAAATCCAGGCTCCAGCTCATTCCTTAGAATTAAGAAATTCTCTCCCGCTATTTGTCTGAAAATGCTTTCTAATCCCTGCTCTTTTTCCTTGCCTTCAATAATGCCCATTATTCTTATGTTTTCTCTCCTGATGGTATCAGCTAGTTTTTGAACTTCTCTTTCATTATTTTTTATTCTTTGATTTCTCTCTTCTTCCTTCTGATTTATTTCTAGATTTCTGTCTTCTATATCACTGATCCTTTCCTCCATTTGGTCGACTGTATTTCCCAAGCTTTAATTTTATTTTTCAGCTCTTGCAGTGTGTTTTTTTTATCTCCAGATCTATTCTGTTCTTGTTGAGGGTTTCATTCTCCTTGCTCTGCTCATGTAGGTGGTTTTTCAATTCCTGAAATTGTTGATATGACTCGTTTCAGAACTCACTGAGTTTTTTCAGAAGTACCATCCTGAATTCTCTGTCATTTAAGTTGCATATTTCTATGTCTGTAAGCTTATTTTCTGAAGATTTTTTCTTTCTTTCTGAGATACCTTGTCACCTTGGTTGTTCATGGTGTTTAATGGACTCTTTCTCCGCCTAGGCATTAATGGTAATGTATTCTACTTTTTTCCAGAAAGAAGATTTATTATATAAAGATCTCTCTTTAGCTTGCTGCAAAGAAGGCACGTTTCTTTTGGTTTCCAATAGGTGAGGTCTAAGCCTCTTGGATCCCTGCTTTATATAAAGCCTTAAAAATGTCTTTTTATTTTCTTATAGATATTTAATCACGCTCGCTACCCTCAGTTTCAGTCCCTGTCAGTGTTAGCGACAGTTTCAGTAGCGTTTGCTCGGATTCTCCTGGGGCTTTGCAGTGTTTAGTCTCAGAGAGTATGGGGTAAGGGGCCCTTTGGGTTGGGGGTTGGAGGCCATGGTTCAGCCTCAGTTTTGCAACCACGGCCGGTAAAAATCAACTGTTGTTTTTCTGCCGTCCTTGCTTCTCTGCCTTCTGCCCTGATGACTGGGCCTTGCTGCTGGCCACAGGGAGTTCACAGCTTTCCTAGGCAGGGCTGGTCAGGGAACTCGCCACTCCTTCTCCTCTCCCCCTCCTCCTGCAGGTAGCTCCAGTGGCTGCAAGAGGCAGCTTCTTTATTTCTCCCAACACCTGGGATTCTGACCTGTGAGAGCTCTTATGCACTGATCTCATGCTTACACATGCTGGTGTGCAGTTTGGATGTTTTTTGTTGAGTTTTAGATGTTTAGCTTATTGTTATTTCAAGGGGAGAGATCTGAGGATATTTCTCACTCCTCCATGTTTCCAAAGATCTAGTATTTGCCCTTCTATTTCTGACTTAATTCATTAACATAATATCTGCTAGGACCATCCATGTTGTCACAAATGGTAGGATTTCTCTCTTGCTTATGGCTGAGTAATATTCCCTTTTATATATGTATCACATCTTCTTAATCTAATCATCTATCGATGGACACTTAGGTTGCTTCCATATCTGGGCTATTGTAAATAATGCTGCAATGAATATATGGATGCATATGTCTTTTTGAATTAGTGTTTTGAATTTTTTTGGATAAATACCCATAAGTAGGATTGCTGGGTCATATAGTAGTTCAATTTTTAATTTATTGCGGAACCTCCATACTGTTTTCCATAGTGGCTGCACCAATTTACAATCCCACCAACAGTGCACCAAGGTTCCCTTTTCTCCACATCCTCGGCAATACTTGTTTGTTGATTTATTGATGATAGCCATTCTGACAAATGTGAGGTGATACCTCATTGTGGTTTGAATTTGCAGTTTGCATTTCTCTGATAATTAGTGACATCGAGCATCTTTTCATGTCTGTTCAGGTCCCCTGTCCATTCGTTTTTTTGGATTGTTTGTCTTTTTGGTATTAAGTTGTATGAATTCCTTATATATTTTAGATTTTAACCCCTTTTCAGATATCATTGGCAAATATCTTCTCCCATTCAGTAGGTTGTCTTTTTGTTTTGTTGATTGTTTCCTTTGCTGAGCAAAATCTTTTTTAGTTTAATATAATCCCATTTGTTTATTTTTTCTTGTTCCCCTTGCCCAAGGAAACATTTTCAAAAAAAAAAAAAAATATTACTATAAGTAATGTCAGAGTTTACTGAATTGATTCATTTTTTAATGGAAATTTTTTTTTGCTTAGAAAACAACAACTGGCCGCTGAGTATAACCGGAAACAAGTTCTCCGGCATCACTTTACAGAATGGCAGCATTGTTATCGTGCAGACATCCTAAAGAGAGAGCTGGCTCTAACAAAGGAGGAAACACGGAGGAAAATGAATGAGTTTTTGAAGGCAGCATCACTAGGCAGACTCCGTGCAAACAGATCATCAGGTGTCAGTCTACTTGAGGAGGCAACAGCCATGGTGGATCCACCTATAAGAAATGGAGAGGTACATTGTGTTTTCTTTGCTTGGTCTTCCTACTTATTAACCACTTGCATTTGAGCTCTGCACTTGGATAGCTTAGAGTATGTTAGCCCTTGTCAGATTGCCTTGCCTAGGCTATCTAAAAGGTGGAAGCTGCTACAATGCACAAAGTTTATCTTTCAGTCAATGTTTATTTTCCTGAACCGAATCTTCTTTTTATAATCACGTAAACTTTGATGTAGCTGAAACTTAGTAGGGACATAAGTGAGGGAATTTAAAACTACTAAGAGAAAGACTCCCTCAGGAACAGATATATAAAGCATTGTTTACAACTCTTGAACTCTTATTTGATCATCAGACATTTCTAAATATGCTTGTGACTTATAAGAAGGAAATGTTTAAGTTTTTATTTTTCTAGTGAGAAAAATCATATATATTAATTGTAGCAATTTGGTATGATAAAATGACAGAGAAAAAAGTAAAATAGTAATTCTGTCATCTAGAGATAACCACCACATATTGAGGTATAGCCATCTAGTCTATTCTCTATTCAGGCATGTATACATTCTTCTCTTTAATATTTAGCTTTAAATTTTTCTTTGAGTCATTGAGGACATTAGTCTGCCTTAACACAGAGAAAGGAAGGCCATGTGTTTTCTTTCTTAATAATAATATAATTATTCTATTTTCTAAAAAGTTTCTTTTTATCTTCACTGTATGAGGATTTTTTGTCAGTAAGTCTACTTCTTCAACAGTAGTTCTCAACTGAGAATATCCTACAGAATCAGATCACTATGAATTTCAAGTGAGTGGGGTACCTGTATTTTTTTAAAGTTCTGCAGGTGAACCTGATGAATACCCCCTGATTAAGGACTACCATGCTGTGTCATCATGTTATAATGGCTGCATGATATTCTATTGTGAACCATAAGCTAGAATCAGTTTATCTCCTTCTCTATTGCTGGATATTTAAATTGTTTCTAGTTTGCCACTATTGCAAACAAAGCTTCAGTCAGCATCTTTGTGGGTAAATCTCTGCACACATCCATAATGTTTTATTTTGGATAAATACCTAAAAATAGAATGCACATTGTAAAGGCTATTACCAAATTGCCCTTCCAGTGATATTGCACCAAACAAGTGTGTTTTCCTGCCTAATAACATATTTTTCATTTTTGCCAAGTTAACAGGTAAAATATTTTCATCTTATTATTGCTTCAACATTTCCTTTTTTTTTTTTTTTTTTTTTGGATTACTAGTGAGGTTAAACATTTTTTATATTAGTCATTTGCATATATATGTAGTATGCGAGAATGGATATAGAAAGATGCATAGTGACTTGTCTCTTTATGCCTTTTTTCCATTTTCTTCTTGATTATGTATCCTGTTATTTATAGGAGCTCTTTATATTTTTAAGACACTGATGCTTTTACTATTTTATATTTTATAATTTTTTTTTTCATTTTGTAATTTGTCTTTTTGGTTTATTGATGGTTTTGGTACTATACATATTAAGTTTTTGCAAAGTCAGTGCTATCAGTTTTTTCTTTCATAATTGCACTTGTGTTTGAAAAGCCTTCCAGAGAAGGTTCTCTGCCCCATCGCCTGCACCCCAGGCCCCCTCCATCCTCTACATAACACTGTTCAGTACTCAACTCAGATCTGTGAAATTAGTTTGGGCGCCACAGGCTTGGGTCCCCAGGCTTGTTCTTTATCCTGATTACTGATAACAAGGAGGCTGGTCTTAATTTAAGCTTAGTCTCTCAGAAAAGGGGCATCATGAGGATGCTTATTGGGACTTATGTAACATCTTGGTCCCTTCCCTTAGGCATTTTATCTACTTTTATGTCAGTTATATAATTTTGTTTCGATTGAGACCCAGGAAAATCTTCTATCATAGGAAATAGCTGTGTAGGACATTTTACCCTACAAATTTCCACTGTTATTATCTTTAAATTTAAAAAAAGTCAACAGAAAGTATTGTTTTTACCTGCGTAAAACAGAAAAATTACTCAATATGTATGCATAATTTAGACTCAAGAAAAAAGATCTCCATATCTCTAAAATCAAGAACAAAAGAATTTATCAAGAAAGGGTAATATTATAAAAAATAGAACAAATGAAAATAAAGGGCTATAATAGACTGTAGGTTACTGTATAAACTATCATCTTTTCCAGAGTTTAGAGTGTAACATGAACAAATGAAAATATAAAATCTCTAGTTAGATGCTTATTAATTATACAATCATTCGAACTCATGTACCACAAACATATATTATACCTTGAAATTTTTCAGAATTATTATTTAGCTAATAGGTAATTTTCTCTACTTAAGCCAGACTGTTCAGTTCTGTTCTATTAAGTACAACCTGTACCAGTAAGCTTCTCTTTCATTTTCTTATTTTCACCTTAAAAAGTTACCATGATCCAAAAGAAATCTTGTTGCTGTACTGAAGGCTTTTAGTCCTGCTGGGTTAATAAGGTATCATTACTGCAAAGTTTAAAAGGGCCTAAAACATATACCCTGCTTGATACTAAATTACTTAAGCAGATGTTCTCATAAATAAATGTCCACTGACATTTCTGAAATAGATTATTTTTTAAAGTATTTAACATGTCTGAGTTTCCATATATCACATCTTTCACTTCAGGTGAATCTATAAAAAATATTTGTATCATCATAGAAAATATCTTTGAGTACCTTAGTGTACACCCTTTTAGAGCTAGAAGCTTCTAAGATATAAGATAGTTCACAGTATTTTTCTCCTTACATCACTGCAGAAAGCAGAATCAAAAACTGGTTAGACCTTAGAATCAAACCATTCTAAGTGAAAAGAAGAAACATTTTCACTATGACAATATTTTGGCCAGAATAAAATTTTCTGATTAAAAATTGTGCTTCCTTCCTCTCTGTATAACAGAACTTGTAATGGAGTATGATACCTCAGTCTGTTAAATGAGATTTAAATGATAAAGCTTTGAAAACTAGTAAGCCATATACTAATACAAAGTATTATTAGGTAACATTATACTTACATAATACAGTTATTTGTTCAGTAATCCTGGGTTTGCCAGTATTTCCACAATAGATTGTTTGGGAATAACTGGAGACAACTTTATAATCCAGGCTTTAATCTTGAAATAAATAAATACCCTATGATTAACTTAGTGGTAAGAGAGGCATTGAAAAAGCTATTATTAAAGAGCTGTTACTGATTTGTTGGGATATTCCTTAATTTTCAAGCATTCTTGAGAAAGAATATATCCTTTGCAACAAAATTTTCAATTTTCTGCAAAATTCAATCAATTTGTGCAAATTAAAATTCCTGTAATATATATCTAGAGTAATCTTGCCTAATTCACAAATAAACTATCCAAATTAGAAATTTATAAGAGCACATTTTTCTCATTACAAATGTCCTGGCCCATGTCAATGGTTCATACAGTTGTAGCCATTCTTTCACCCAGTTTTCATGGTGAGTAGCTGTACCCATTCTAAGAGTGGCTCACAGAGCGAAGGCTGGTAGTCTCTGAGATGCCAGGCCAGCAGCACAGGGCAACTCTGGCCTAGGTGCAGAGAAGATGTGCTATTAAACAGAGCAGTGCCGACTAGATGAAGTCAGATCTCATCAGCACGATCCTTTAAATAGCTGAGCTATAACATCTTCTCTCTCAGGTGACTGCCATACCCCCAGGGAGCAATGATTGTATGCCCAGCTCGCACCAAGATAGACCAGCAAAGAACATCTTACAGGTTCCCCTCCAGAATGTCCCTCTGAACACATCTGACAATAAACTGCACAAGACCTTGGATGTCGAGCCCTCCCAACAGCCTAGCAGCAATGAGAAGCTCAGAACTAGCATTCAGAAAGCAGAACCCATTTGCATGGGTCATTTCCACAACCGCCATGTCCTCCAGCAACAGCTGATTCAGAAGCAAAAGAAGAAACTTCAGGAACAGAAGAAAACAATTCTGGAGCTGAAGGAAAGCCAGAGGCTGGCGAAGGCTCAGTGGGCAGCGGAGCATGCTACAGTAGTCACAAATGCAAAGAGCCGCCCGCTGTCAAACCCCAACGAAGAAGAACCAAAAAAAACCTGCCAGGTGCTTCCAAAGTATGTCCGTTGTATCAGAACAGTCTTTTGACTCATTATTTGAGGGTTTTCACTTTGTAGTAGAGGGGCTCCTGAACTTTGCCCAGCTTCCAGACTCTATGATCTCCCCTTTTCTCTTACTATGCACTCTCAAAGTAAAGAAGCCCTGTGCATTGTGATTGGCACATGACAGGTACAAATAGGTATTTAAAGCAAGTGGCTGCCTATAGGATCCACTTATACAGTTAGCATTTGTATTGCAACTGCCTTTGTCTGAGGAGCTGTTATTATACTGGTAAAAGAGAAAAACGCTTCCTTGCTCGTAACCTGATTTATGGGTTTCTGCTTATGTTTAGTGCTGAGAATCCAAGTCAGACAATATCAGGTCCAAATGGAGCAATCCCTGGGGTCGGCCAATTATCTAGCTTAAATTTGTAGCTGTTTTGGGTAAAGAAAATCTTTGAGCCTGGAATAAGAGCCCCAATTTCTCAAAAGCTATTTAAGATAGTTTCAGACATGCTTGAGACATACTCAATATGTGTGATAAATGGTAAGATAAGAAGTGGTTGATACCTATTTATTTGAAGCACTGGGATGGGAGTCAGAGCGCCAGGCTCACACTGTAGACTCAGGCTAATCACTCAAATTTCCATGCCTCATTACACCAATTTATCTAGTGGGTATAATAATTTATAGTTATCTCAGAGTAAGGATTGATTCAAGTTTTTAAAATGCTTTGAGTTCCTCAGGTACAGTGGTTTTGAACAAAGCTGGTTATCGGTCTGAATTCTCTTTTTTCCCCCTCAGTTTGCCTGTTGCTTCTCCTCTGACTGAAGGTAGTAGAAGTGGCTCTCGAAATTCTCTTTCTGGACCCAGAAGGAACCCAAGGCAGCTGATGGCACCCCATCCCATACTAAAAGGCAGGGCTGTCTTCGTGGGGCTTTGGTGGTGGTTATCTTCCCTCTTGGAGTAGAATGTGATTGGACTGAATTCTGGCAACTCTTGGTTTTGAGGCTTGGCAGAACGTGGTCAGTTTAAGATGGATAAGACATGTGGGAAGCAGAATACACCAGAGAGCCCCACTATTTTCCTTGCCTCTTCTACCAAACTTTTCGGCCTTTCAAGCCAATGTGGAGGGGGCGGGGGGGAACACCATTGCTGAAAGGTGTATCATTTTCCTATAATTTGAGATTCGTATTGTTATTAAAAAAAAAAAAGGGACAAATACACAAATGAGGAAACTGTAGCTGCTAAGAATAAAGATCACCTATCATTATACTTTATTAACGTTAAAATATTGACCAATTCACATCAAGTTATTCCATCATTTTATAATGAGTTGTGCCTTGATGATAGGCTTTTAGTAATAAAATCTATAAACCACACATTTTAATTTAATAAGATATTTGATGTACATAGAAATTGTTATTTAAACCAAAGAATATATGAGTATTCCTTAGAAGCCACCTAATGAATCCGCTAATTGTTTTTACTATATAGTCACTATTCATATATTTGTATATGGTAGTAGGCACATTGACAATAATACTGTGGTTTGTAAATCTGATTTTTCACTTATGGCAAGATTACTGCCCTAGCAAGAAATGATATCATCTGAAGGACATTGCGCCTAAAGTCCATTCCCATTAATGAAGAAATTAGCAGTCTTTGCATTGACTTTGCTGGGACAATAGTTTATGCCATCTTTGTTCACCATTGAAGATGACCAAGAAATGCCCTTTTTAGTGTGATTATTCTATTATTATTATTTGATCAAAGAGTTAGCATATTTAGTGCCCCAGGCTACTTTTCAAGTAGTCTTTAATAACTAGCTACAGAAAAGATGGAGAAAGCACATATTACCACAGACTCTGCCCTCTCTCTCTTTAAAGAAGCACTTTAATCCTCCAATCTATTTCTGTCTCCTTAGAGACAGTCTCACTTCCACCATCTGTGGCACTCCCACTATTCTTTTCCCAGCAAAGCAGACACTTAATATCTGTAAGAAATAGCCTGGCAAGTTTTTTGTTTATTAATTCTTAAAACTTGGACTTAAATTTTCTTCCTCTATAGCATGGCATGAGGAACCAAAAGTAACCATTGGCTGACTTAGGTGAGCAGAACTTGATACTGCTCCCACCCATGCTCCTCTTCCTATGAAAGTCCTAACTGATGACAGAGTCTTATTATCAGACCATCTTGCACATTTGCTTCTTTTGGATTGATATTTAATAGACTGTCAAGAACAGGAGTCTGACACTTGAATTCATTCAGATGCCAGTTCTCCAACTGTGTAGTGCAATTTCATTTCCTGCCCATCTGGATATCAGGCCTTAAAACTCAATTAAAATGTATTGATCATAACCCTAAACTTTAGTTTGTTGTTGTTTTGTTGTTGTTAACATGTACAGGCATATGTACAGTGACTTAGGAAAAATTAGAAGACTCAATGGGATTTGAGGAATAATTCTATTCTCAAAGTATTTGTTAGAAATAATTAAAGTTTTCTACATTCATTAAAAGAATTATCAAATTAAAAATCTAGTTTCTGGGTTTCACATACTTCAAGTATCATCAAGGCACATTATCTTATTTAAATTAGTAAACAGTTATTCTAACAGAAATGTAAACAAAAACAAAAATCTGCAAATTGTTCATTGCTGAGGATGGGATTATAGGTCTTTAACCTACAGAAGATATATGTATACACACACATACCTACAATTTATATATTTGTATTTTAATATAAATTTTATACATATATATTTCTGAGATTATGAACACTCAACTTAAAATAAAATTTTAACACCAAATTTTACTCTAAAATGGAAATATTTGTTTTGCAGTGTTCTTCATATTTTTGATATTAGAACTCTGTTACTGTTTTCTAGCCATGGAAGAGAGAGCAGTTCAGCGAGCTGAACGGAGGCGGATCTTGGCAGAGAGGAAGAAGAAACAAGAAGAGGAGAAATTGGTAATAAATCAAGAATGCAAACTGAGGCAAGAAAAAGGATTTGTATAGGTCTTCAATAAAAAATTAAATCTAGCTCGTTTAAGCCTACTGAGACAATAGAGTTGTACCACTTTGGAAATGACTTTTTGCCCACTGGCCTGAACTCTGTGACAATTTTAGGAAAATAAAGGGAAAAACATCAACAGCATTCATATAACAGGTAGGAAATGTTACAAATGTTGATGGGAACTAGCAAATTGGAAGACTTACACTTAACCAAGACTAATGTGTTATAGATAGATGCCTGACCTGATGAGTTTGCAAAGTTAGGTAGTTCTTATTTTTCAAAGTCTTGACTTGATCTGTCAGAAGTAAATTTTGTACCTACTAAGAAAAAGTAGACAGTTTTGGGGGGTTTTTTGGTGAAATTAATGAAAAATTTTTTTCACATTATATAGTTTGGACTTAGTATTTCACAGATGAAAATGAGAACTAAAAAGTTATCATTTTATGATTAAAAGTTAATAGCCTTATTCATGCTTAGTCTCACCTTCCCAAGTAGAAAAGAACTCTTTGGAGAAACTTTGAAATTACACAACTGACCTTGTGTTGGTCAGGTTTTCTACTTTTATCACAAAGTGCAGGCTTCTTCCAGAGTGATGGTTGGTAGATATTTGACTTTCTTCAACCTCAACTTAAAAGATTTTAGTTCCATACAAATTGAGGGTTCTGATTTTTATGAATTCTAATTTTGGTCAGGCCCAGTTAAAGGCCCAAGAGGAGGAGCATCAGAAGAGGGAGGCAGAGGAGAAGGAGGCTCAACTTGAGAAAAAACGAGAAGAGAAGAGACTGAAGAAAATGGTTAGTAGTATCTGGTCAGTCGCCTGTCTTTTGAAGCCTGTTATGTATAATGCTGTGGCCCTATGCACCTTCCCCACCCCAGAACTTCCATCTAGAACAACCTTCTCACTTCCACCTTTTTCTCTACTTAGTGAAAACCTACTCATTGTTTAGATCTTAGCTTAATATGACTTCTTCCAGATGAGCCTTTCCTGCCTTGCCCTACCCTCTTCTCCACCCGAGGTTAGATTAGGTCCCTCTTTAGAGACTCTGAGTCTGTTTCCTTACCCTAGACCTGCAAGGTATTGCCACCCAGCTAGCACTGCAACTGAGTCTTCAAAAGGCCATGCCATCATTCTGTCAAGCCAGCTGCTTCAGGATGGTGGAGGACATGGTAAGACCAGTAAGTTCCATGTGTATAAGCCCATTGCTGTACTTGTTTTGTTGTAAAGTGAGTTCTGTGACCAGAAGCAATGCTGTGTGAAACACCATGATGGTGGATAAGGTATTCTGTAAGTCCACGGATGGTCTGGAAGTCCATGGATGGTAGTTTGGGCAGAAGCATTGTATGCAGGAAAGGTAAATCCATATCTAGACTAAGTGTCTATTTCGGTAAGAACAAAACATTGCCCCTTCTATGATGAAAAGAGTCTATTATAATCAACCTGCCATCTGAGAGCTGGCTGGTCAACCCAGAAAATGGTGTCATAGTGGAGACTCATTGTTACTCTCTGCTGCTAGAAGTTTGGGCACTCAGCAGTAGCCATAGCCATTCGGCCTTCGTGAGTGGAAGTCCTTATTGCTGAGCCCTTGCAGAACCTCCATCCCTGCTACTGTAGCTACTTTCTTTATGAGCCCATTGGGCAGTGGTAGGAATGGCTGGGGAAAGAGGCTGACTGGTATCCACAGAACAGGTCATCTTGTCCATGGAGCAAAAGGTATATATAATTCATCTTTTGCTAAATCAGCCTAAGAAATCTTTAGAAACTACCCCTTAAAAATGATATGAGGGGTTCTAAAGTAGCCTTTTCCAAATGTGTTCCATGTAGTTCTAGTGATTTCTGAAATATAAGTTTGTTTTGAATTACCTTTATACCTTTGTCAAAAATCAGTTGACTATATTTGTATGGGTCTATTTCTGGTTTCGCTGTTCTGTTCTATTGATCTTTATATGTATAACGTTAACAGTACCATACTGTCTTTGATTTCTGTAGCTTTGTAGTAAATCTTGAATTTAGTAAATGTGAAATCTTCCACCTATTCTTTTTCACAATGTTTTGGCTATTCTAGATAAATTTGAGCCTAATCTTGTTGATATGTATAAAAAAGCTTGCTGAGATTTTGATTGGGATCATTTTGAATTATAGATCAAATTGGAAGAATAGATATTGAGACTTAAATCTACAAACGTGATGTTTAGATCTTTAGATCTTTGACTTGTTTCATGAATGTTGTATAGCTTTCCACAGATCTTACATATATTTTGTTAGATTTATACCTATCTAAGTTACCTAAGTACTTTTTTGGTACTATTGTAAATGATGTCTTTTTAAAATTTCAGATTCCATTTATTCATTGCTAGTATGTATGAACACTATTTTTGTATGTTGACTTTGTATCCTACAACCTTGCAAACTCATTTATTAGTTCTAGGGGGTTTTTTCGTAGATTCTTTGGAACTTTCTATGTAGACAACCATGTTGTCTGCTAACAAAGGCAGTTTTATTTTTTCCTTTCCAATCTGTATGCCTTTTATTTTTCTTGCCTTATTGCACTAGCTAGGACTTACAGTGCAAGGTTGAATAGGAGTAATGAGAGAAGACATCCTTGCCTTGTTCTAAATCTTCGGGGAAAGATTTAATCTCTCACCATTATCGTCATATATTTCATGTCTTTGACATATAGATATATGATATGTATTTTACACATAACAAGGCATTGGGTATTTATTGCTTTAAACAGTTATATTTTAATGTAGTTAAAAATAAGTCGAAGAATATATTTCACCTTTAGGGCTTCCACTTCTTATGCTCTATTCCTTTGTGTAGATCTGAGTTTTAACCTATATCTTATTTCTTTTGCCTGAAGAACTTCTTTTAACATCTTTTTGTAGGGTGAGTCTGTTGGTAGAGGATTTTCTTTTGGATATAGAAGTCTGGGTTGACAGAATTTTTTTAAAAACTCTTTAAAGATGTCACTTTGTTATCTCCTTGCTTGCCTGGTTTCTGACAAGAAATTTGCTTTAACTCTTAACTTTGTTCCTTTGTAGGTGTCTTAGTCTGCTTTGGCTGCCATAACAAAATACCACAGAGTAGGTGGCTTAAGTAACAGAAATTAATTTTCTCACAGTTCTGGAGGCTGTACATCTGAGATCAGAGTACCAGCATGGTTGGTTTCTGGTGAGAGTTCTCTTCCTGGCTTATAGATGGCCACCTTCTCACTGGGTCCTCCCATGGCCTTTCCTCAGTGCATGCACGCAGATGGAAAGAAAGAAAACGTGGTATCTCTATCATTAATCCCACCCTTAGGACTTCATTTTACTTTAATTACTTCTTTTGAGGCCCTGTGTCCAAATACAATCACACTGGAGGGTTAAGGCTTCAACATATCAATCTGGTGGGACACAAAACTTTCAGTCCATAATAGTGGGTAAGATGGTTTTCATTCCCCGACCTGTCTTTAAGATTTTTTTCTATCTTAGCTTTTAGCAGTTTGAATATGACATGTCTAGATGTGGTTGGTTGGTTGGTTGGTTTTTCCCTGCCTGATGATGTCTAAGTTTCTTAGGTATGTGGTCAGTAATTTTGGAATATGTTTACCCATTATTTCTTCAAATATTTCACCCACCTCTTCCTTTTTCTTCTCCTTCTGGGATTGTAGTTATGCTCATGTTACATCATTTGATATAGTCCCTCAGCTCTTGGATGCTCTATTGTGTTTTTCACTCTTTTTTATTTTTGCGTTTCAGTTTGTGTAATTTCTGTTGTCCTAACTTCAGAGTCCCTGATTCTTTCCTCAACTGTGTCACATCTAGCAATAAGCCCATTGAAGACCCTCTTTATTTTTGGTAGCATGTTTTTGATTTCTGTCATTGTCATTTGACTCTTTATCCATGTCTCTGCTAAAATTACCTCCCTGATCTGAAATGATGACTACCTTCTCCATTAGAGCCTTTAATGTTATCATTAGCTATTTAAAATTCTCTCTCTAATATTTCCACCATCTCTGTCATAGCTGAGTCTTGTTTTAATGATTTCGTTATCTTTTCAGATTGTTTATTTGTCTTTTTGTCTTGTCTTTTGGTATGTCGTGTGTGTGTATATATATATTATGTGTGTATGTGTATGGATGTGTGTGTGTACATATATATATATATATATATATATATATTTTTTTTTTTTTTTTTTTTTTTTTTTGCAAGCCAGACCTATTTTACAGGGCAATAGAAACTGAGATGAAAAGGCCTTTAGTGTGGATATTTGTGTTAATCTAGCCAGGAGTTGGGCTATGTTTGAAGTTTGTTAATGCTGCAGTTACCAATTCTAAGGTTTATTGTTGCTATGGGCACCACAGACTTCAATTTCCTCTAGTGACTTTGTTTTTGTCTTCTCTTTTGGCCTTAGGTCTTCCCTTTTTGTTGTTCCCCAGAGAGAACCTGTCTCTTGCAGCTCTCTCAGCTGCAAGATACTCCATTATTATAACTGGTGGTTTGTTAGTGTGCTGGTAGAGTGTGGACAAGGAGGAGCATTCTCTAATGTTCTAATTTAGTCACACTCTTTGGAGTGTATATAATATCGAGCATTCAGGAGAATTTCCTCTCCTACCCTAAGGATAGAGCTTTTCTCTGCCCCTCTGTTTCCTGCTTTCAGTATCTACTGCCTCAGTCTGACCTCAAAGCCCTTCCCTCTGTGAAGTTTCCCTTCCTCTTAGGTGAGATGGGAGGCTGGTCTGGACACAGTTCCCCTACCTCAGCTGCAGTGGCATTCCCTGCATTAGCCCTCAGGTTGTGCCATTTGCAGACGAAGTCTTTCGTTTCCTAAGGGAGAATGGTCTGGGAAGATTTTGTAGTGGTTGCTATTCCTCTCCCTGAGCCAGAACCATAGCGGAAACTTTATCTAGACTCTCCCCAATCCTCTCTGTGAGAGCCTGGTGGAGTTCCCTAAACAAAAGCCTGCAAAAAGGGAGGAACATCCTTATGACTGTGATCTCCAGAAGCTTCATCTTTCTCATGCTGGACCACCCTTGGCCTCCAGCAATTTCTCCAAAATTTCTAGTTTAATTGTCCTACTGGCTTATAAGGTATATGGTAGTTTCTGCCTCAGATAAGCAAATGCTTAGGTCCTGTGTCTCCCTAAAGGTGCCTGTCTCTCCAGATTTTTGATGGCTTCAATTCTCTGATTGGTTAAAAAAAAAAAGTCATTAATTTGCTGTCTACCCAGCTTTTTTCTTGCTAGATGCACACAGTTTATGCAGATCAAGAAGGATGATAAATACATTACTGGCCAATAAGTTGTTTTATTTCTGTCACTATACCAAACCCAAATCTTTCTCTTTTAGGAAAGTAAAATGTAACTTTAGTCCACAACAATAGACAAAAAGATTTTGTTACACAGACTAATCTCCATTTAGCAAATCAACTGTTTGTAACCATCAAAATTGAAATAGATGCATTTACAGATTGGTGCATTTGAGCTTTCTTTGGTAGCAGCTTTAGATCTAAAATGCACTTGCAATTGTCTCCTTTTCTTCTGACAAAGATGATGTGAAGCAGTATGTTTCTGCACCCAGTTTATCACCTACCTGTTCTTAATTCCTTTTGACACATCATATTCTGCACAGTCAATTCTTTATCTCCTTGCATACTTTATAGAGTCATTCCCAATAAGCAACCTCCAAGGCCATAGAAGTGTTATTCCTCTGGACATCAAAAAGATAATGACATTTCTAAACTAGTGCCTGTTGTAACTTCTTTGAGTCATTCACATCCTGCATGTGTTTAATGGAAACTTACTTCACCTATTCTAGTTGGGCACTTTTTTGCTCAAGTTTATTAGCAAATGGTTCAATAGTAGTACCATATTTTCTAATTACATAGATGAGCAACCCTATTGTTGAAATGGTAGAGAAGGTCTCTAGGGCAATCAGAAAATACAAGTCCTGTAATACCAATTTTAGGATAAAGGAACTGGAAGAATTCCTCAGGGAAAAGCCCATGACAAATTTGCCCTCCATATTCAGGAAGAAGTGGTTCAGGGTCTAGACATAGCTGCCCCCTGTGAAAGGTCCTTGTTACCTGCAATTCCCCTGGACCTAGATGTACTGCATTCTTCAGAGAGGGGGCCACTGTAGCCATGGCAGGAAGTGCCATCTGGGACAGCATGGTCAGTGATGGTCCAAGTGGTGGCATAGTGTCCCTTAGTGTTAGGTGTAGCAGTGAGATGACCAGTCAACAGGTCTCACACAGGGACTTTTTGAAAATAAAAAGCTAAACTCTTGACATCCCATTGCTCTCTTTTTATTAAAAGCTTATTTTCTAGCAATACTTATCAGACAGTGACTTTTATGGCTATATAAATATGCTTTTGATTGATAGATAGTTGATGAAGTTTGTGGTCGAAAAGACAAATTTATCTGAAAAGACCAGGTAAGATTTGAAGTCCTCCATAATTGATTAACAAGCATATTTGTTCATTTAACAAGTGTATGTAGAGCAGTGGTCCCCAACCTTTTTGGCACCAGGGACCGATCCTCCTACAAGAATCTAATGCCCAAAGATCTGAGGTGGAGCTGAGGCAGTGATGCTATCACTGGGGAACAGCTGCAAATACAGATGAAGTTTTACTTGCTTACCAGCCGCTCACCTCCTGCTCTGTAGGCCAGTTCCTAACAGGCCATGGACAGGTACTAGGGGTTGGGGACCTCTGCTCTAGAGCATCTACTATGTACTAGGCATTGTTGTAGATGTTAGAAAAAAACAGTAGAGTAGACAACAGCCCTGCCCTCAAATATGCTAGCTGGGGCAAACATGTACTAGATAAGATAACAATTGAAGAAGCAGGGGGTGAAAGGTATAAAGGGAGAAGCAAGATGGGAAGAGCTTCTCTGAGGAGATGATATTTGATCTGCTGGATGCTGAGGAGGCCTCTGCAAGGTCTACGAGGGGCACGTTAAACGTGAGATGCTTATTAGACTTCCAAA
Source organism: Pteropus medius (assembly GCF_902729225.1). Classification (NCBI taxonomy): domain Eukaryota; kingdom Metazoa; phylum Chordata; class Mammalia; order Chiroptera; family Pteropodidae; genus Pteropus; species Pteropus medius. The sequence continues at coordinate 687,761 of NW_024351543.1, read as the reverse complement.
TGAACATGTCAAATAGGCAGTTGAATATATAAGTCTGGATATCAAAATTGTAGTAAGGAAACCAGGAGTCAAAAACATGTCACTGTTTTTACTGCTCTGGAACTGAATGAAATCAACTTAGGAGATTGTATGAATAAAGAAGAAATATGAGTGTCCAGGACCAAGTCTTAGGATATATGAATAATTACTTGGAGAATGAGGATCTAGTAAAGTAGAAAGAGAATCAGGAGAGTTGTTTGTTGACAAACAGAGGAAAAAGTATTTCTGGAAGTGGGCAATGGTGGTTAATTGGGCTAAATGCTCCTGAGTTCAGTTAAGAGGACAGGCAAGCGACTCTTTGATTTGGCAACATAGAGATAATTCATGACCTAGACAAGAGTATTTTCAGTGGAGTGCTCGGAAGGGAGTTTGCTTCTCAGTGAGTTGAGGAGAGAGTAGAAGGTGAGAAAGTCAATACCATGAGTATAATGGGGGTCACATGGATTCAAAGAAGGATGTTTTTTTCCTTTGGTGATTGGTTTTTTTGGGGGGGAGGGCGGTTTATTTTGTTTTTTAAAGATGGGAGATACCAACACATACTTGCATATTGATGGGCTTGATCCAGTAGCAGGGAAGAAATTTGTGATACAAGAGAGCAAGGGGTATAAATTACAAGACTGCATTAGCAGGACTATGTTTCAGAGCACAATGAAGCACTTGTAATGGATGGAAGGCAGAGAGTTTGAGGATGATGTCAACTGCCCTATGCTCTTCTTCATTCTTGCTGAAATTCTTGGTCTTTCTCTCAAAGCAGCAATAGTGGAGATATATATCTATATATTTTTTTTTCAAATGAGTCTTATTTTTTGCATGTCATTTGTTGAGTAATTTAAATCAGAAAGCTACCCTGATTTTGTATCCCTTTTTTTTAGCCTTAGCGAACTATACTCTATGAAACCCCAGCTATGTAGATCACTAATATAAGTGCTATCTCAAAGCAGACGGCATCATATCATGCAATCCACTCAGCAAATCTTGAGTGCAGGTGTTATTATAGACATTTTGCATACAAGGAAATGGAAAATACAGTAATGTTAGTAAAATACAACCAACTCTATTGAAGAATCCTTAATCAAAGGAGGAAATACACATTTAAATTGCTGTGTGAGAATACAAAATGTATTTCAAGCAGACCTCTAGTTTACTAAATATTTTTCTTTCTATTTTTTCAAGGAAAAGTATTTTTTAAAAAGTCAGTTTTTCTCCCACAGTCCATGCAAAAATGGGTTTTTTTTGGCGTCCACAACACCAACCATAGAGTTGTAATTCTAGGAAGATAGACACAATTTAGGTGTGCATGTGAATATGGACATTTCATCTTGAGGAATTTGTACAGAAACAGGTAGTTAGGATTGGAAGATCAGAGCAAATCTGCCTTTTATATTAGAAATGTTTCAGTGCTTGCTGTCCTCTTTTTTTCTCACAGAAGGCTCACGCAATTAAGTATCTTGTCAGAATCATCCCATTCACCACAACCCTTTTCCTGAAGTGAAATTGTGGGAAATAAAGAAAAAAAGAAGCCGAAATGTTTTTGTATTTATACTATATAGATGACAACTACTGTGAAGGCAGTTTGAAGTCTTTGCTTTTGCTCTTAGGACTTTAATAATGGGTGTCACTTGCTACCAGTCACCATTTTGGGGGAGTTTTTTTCTCTCACTTTTATTACAGCCTATTTTCATTGAACAGCGAAAAAGAAATAAAATAAATCACAATATCTGTATAGTAAACCATTAAGTTTCTGTCACCTTTTCAGGCAGCCCCTTAGGAATACAGTTCTTCGTGGGGTTTGGTGAGATCTTTTCTGTGTGTCACAGAGGGGGTTGATCTTTCTCCTCCTAGAGGAGGGTGTACTGTTTCATGATGATCAAATACTTTCAACTTTTCTCTGGACTTCTTTCTGTTCATCACTTAAAATACAGCTCAGTTTAAGAATATTCTTCTAGACTTTTAATGGAGTATCTTTAAATTTGAATAGAGTTATTTATATATAAATCTCTACCCCATAATCTGAATGACAGGGTTTTATTACTAGGTTTTCCATAATAATGAGGGAAAACTACTGATTGCTCTCCTAACTGGATGTTTTACTCTTTAGTAACTGGGTAAGATGTAAATCATTTTTATGGTCAATACTAAATAAATCTAAGAATATGCAGAGCCCTGACTCTTGTAGGACTCATGACCCACGATTCCTCACCCTATCGGCAGAATAGTTTCCTTTTTTTAATGCTCCAGAGTTCTGTTACCATGATTAACACACTATTTGATGGTTACATGTTCAAATTAAATTAATTTGCTATTTGTTGAAATGAATTCATTAATTTTGGGGTCATGGCATTTTTACTTTTTTTGAGCTTTACCGAGGTATAATTGACAAAATTGTAAGATACTTAAAATGTAAAACGTGATGATTTGATATACATACACATTGTGAAAGGATTCCTATCATTGTAGTTAACACATCCACCCTCACACATTTAATGTGTATGAGAGAGAGGGAAAGAGAGAACACAAGTTCTCCTCTCAGTAAATTTCAAATATACAATACAGTTTTATCAACTATAGTCACCACATTATACATTAGATCCACAGACCTTATTCATCTTATAACTGAAAGTTTGTACCCTCTTTCCAGGCTTTCCCTATTCTTCCCATTCTTCAGCACCTGATAACCATCATTCTACTCTCTGTTTCTCTGAGTTCAACTTTTATTTTTTTAAGATTCCACATAAAAGTGACACCACACAGTATTTGTTTTCCTATGTCTGGCTTATTTTATTTAGCATAATGCCCTCAAGTTTCATCCATACTGTCAAAAAATGGCAAGATTTCCTTTTTTTTAAGGGCTAATATTTCATTTGTGTGTGTGTGTATCACATTTTCTTTATCCATTTATCCATCAGTGGATACTTAGGTTTTTTTCAGTACCTTGGCTGTTGTAAATAATGCTGCAATAAACATGGGAATACAGATATCTCTTTGAAATAGTGATTTTGTTTTATATATATATATATATATAAAAGAAGTGGGATTGCTTGATCAAATGGTTGTTCCATTTTTAATTTCTTGAGGAACCTCCATACTGTTTTCCATAGTGGCTGTACCAGTTTGTGTTCCCGCTGACAGTGTACAAGGATTCCCTTTGCTCCACATCCTCACCAGCATTTATCTCGTCTTTTTGATACCCATCCTAACAGGTGTGGGGTGATAGCTCATTCTGGCATTGATTTGCATTTCCCTGATGATTAGTGATGTTGAGCACCTTTTCATGTACCTGTTGGTCATTTGTATGGCTGCTTTGGAAGAATGAATAGTCAGGTCCTTACACATTTTTAAATGGGTTATTTGTTAGTTGCTGTTGAGTTGTATGAGTTCCCTGTATATTTTGGATATTAATGCTTTTTCGGATACGTGGTTTGCAAATATTTTCTCCCTTTCCATAGGTTGCTTTTTCATTTTGCTGATGGTTTTCTTTTCCTGTGCAGAAGCTTTTTAGTTTGATATAGTCCTACTTGTTTAGTTTCGCTTTTTTGTTGCCTTTGCTTTTGATGTCAAATAGAAAAAAATCAAGACCAGTGCCAAGGAGCTTACCTCCTGTGTTTTCTTCTAGGAATTTTACAGTTTCAGGTAAAACGTGATGATTTGATATACATACAAGTCTTACATTCAAATCTTTATTCCATTTTGAGTTGATTTTTGTGTGTGGTGTAAGATAGGGGTTCATTTCATTTTTTTATATGTGGCTTTCCAGTTTTCCAGCACCATTTATTGAAGAAACTACCCTTCTCCCATTTGTATATCCTTAGCTCTTTTGTTGAAAATTAGTAGACCATATATGCATGTATTTATTTCTGGGCACTCTATCTTGTTTCATTATGTGTTTTTATGCCAGTATTATACTGTTTAGATTACTATAGCTTTGTGATATAGTTTGAAATCAGGAAATGTGATGCCTCCAGCTCCATTCTTCTTTCTCAAAATAGCTTTAGCTATTCAGGGTCTTTCATGGTTCCATATGAATTTTATGATTGTTTTTTTTCTATTTCTGTGAAAAATATCATTGGAATTTTGATAAGAATTAGAACAAATCTGTAGATTGTTTTGGGTAGTATGGACATTTTAACAATATTAATTCTGTCAATCCATGAGCATAGAATATCTTTCCATTTATTTGCGACTTCTTCAATTTCTTTCATTGATGTTTTATAGTTTTCTATGTATAGATCTTTCACCTCCTTGGGTAAGTTTATTCCTAAGTTTTTTTTTTTTTTTGATGCTATTGTAAATGGATTCTTATCTTTATTTCTCTTTCCAATAGCTTATAGTTAGTGTATAGAAATGCAGTTGACTTTGTATACTGATTTTGTATCCTGCAACTTTACTGAATTTGTTTATTCTAACGGTTTTTTTGGTGGCGTATTTAGGGTTTTCTATATCTAATATCATGTTGCCTGCAAACAGAGGCATTTTACTTCTTCCTTTCTGATTTTAGATATCTTTTCTTTTTCTTTTTTCTTTTCTTTTTTTTTTTTTATTATTATTTATGCCTACAGCACCTGGTCTTCCTAGGTGGTCTCCCATCCAAGTACTAACGAGGCCCAACCTTGCTTAGCTTCCAAGATCAGACACTGGGCTTGTTCAGGGTGGCATGGCCGTAGACCATGGACCATGGTTCCACTGGGGCATGAACCCAGGACCTTCTGCGTGTAAAGCAGACGTGCTAACCGATATACTATGGAACCACGTCCACCTTTTTCTTGCCTAATTGCTCTGCCTAGTACTTCTAGTACTGTCTTGAATTAAATTGGCAAGAGTGGGCATCCTTGTCTCATTCTCGATCTTAGAGGAAAAGCTTTTCATCATTGGGTATGATGTTAGCTGTGAGCTTCTCATGTATGGCCTTTCTTATGTTGAGATACATTCTTTCTATACCTAATTTTTTTAGAGTTTTTATCATGAAAGGATGTTGAAATCTGTCAAATGGTTTTTCTGCATCTTTTGAGATATTCATATAATTTTTAGCCTTCATTTTGTTAATGTTGTATATCACATTGATTTGTGCACTATCTATGCATCCCAGGAATAAATCCCACTGGATCATGGTGTATGATCCTTTTAATGTATTGTCAAATTTGGTTTGCTAATATTTTGTGGAGAATTTTTGCATCTATGTTCATCAGGGATAATAGCCTGTAATTTTCTTATTGTGTCCTTGTCTGGCTTTGGTGTTACGTTAATACTGGCCATGTAAAATGAGTTAGTAATAAAATAAATAAAAGAGTTTGAGAGGACTTGCTATTAATTCTTTAAATGTTTAGTAGAAGTCACCAGTGAAGCCATCTGGTCTTGGACTTTTCTTTGTTAGAAGGATTTTGATTTCTAATTCAGTCTCCTTACTAATAATTGGTCTGTTCAGATTTTCTAATTTTTCATGATTCTGTCTTGGTAGGTTGTATGTTTCTAGGTTTCTAGAAATTTATCTAATTTATTGTTATATAATCGTTCATAGTAGTTTCTTAGGATCTTTAGTGTTTTTGTGTTATTTATTATAATGTCTCCTCTTTTATTAATGATTTTATTTGTCTTTTTTTTTTTTCAGTCCAGTTAAAGGTTTGTCTCTTTTGTTATCTTTTCAAAAAACCAGTTCTTAGTTTCTTTAATCTTTTTCTATTGTCTTTCCAGTCTCTATTTCATTTATTTTTTTCTGTGATATTTATTTCCTTCCTTTAACCAACTTTGGGCTTATATTTTTGTTCTTCTAGTTCCTTGAGGTTTATAGTGAGGTTGTTTATTTGATATCTGTCTTTTTTCTTAATGTAAGTGTTTATCTCAGTAAACTTCCCTCTTAAAACTGCTTTTGCTGCATCCTATAAGTTTTGGTAAGTGTGTTTACATTTTCATTTGTCTCAAGATATTTTTTTATTTCCTTTTTGATTTCTTCTTTGACCCATTGGTTGTTCAGAAGCATGTTGTTTAATCTCCACTATTTGTGAATTTTTCAGTTTTTATCTTGTGGTTGGTTTCTAATTTCATAACATTATGGTTAGAAAAGGTGCTTGATATGATTTCAGTCTTTTTAAATTTATTAAGACTTATTTTGTGGCCTAACATATGGTTTATCCTGGAGAATGTTCCATATGCACTTAAGAAAATGTGTATTCTGCAGCAGTTAGATGCAATGTATTGCATCAGCAGTCCCTAACCTTTTTGGCACCAGGGACCAGTGCACCTATAGGAATCTAATGCCTGATGATCTGAGGTGGAACTGAGGCGGTGATGCTAGCGCTGGGAATGGTCTTCAAATACAGATGAAGCTTCACTCACTCACCTGCCTCTTACCTCTTGCTATGCAGTCTGGTTTCTAACATGCCATGGACCCCCTGTTGTATATGTTTGTTAGGTTCATCTGGTTTAACATTAGTTTAAGTTCAATGTTTCCTTATCGATTTTCTGTCTGGATGATCTATCCATTGTTTAAAGTGTGTTATTGCAGTCCCCTAATATTATTGTACTGCTATTTCTCCTTTCAAAATGTTAATATTTGCTTTTTATAGATAGGTATTCCAGTTTGGAGTACATATTTATAATTGTTATATTCTCTTAATGAGTTGTCTCCTTTAGCATGATATAATGACCTTTGTCTTTTGTTATAGTTTTTGGCCTAATGTCTATTTTGTCTGATAGAGGTATAGTTACTGCACTCTTTTTTGGTTTCCATCCCTTTTAGTCTTTTTCTATCCCTTTTAGTCTGTGTGTGTCTTTAAAGCTGGAATGAGCCAGGATATAGTGGAGTCTTGTTTTTATATCCATTCAGCCACTCCATGTTTTTTGATTGGTGAATTTAGTCTATATACATTTAAAGCAATTATTAATAGGCGTGGATTTACTTTTGCCATTTTGTTAACTTCTTTCTGGATATTTTGTAGTTCCTCCGTTCCTCTCTTTCTTTCTTCCTTTAATTTAATGATTCTTTGTAGTGTATGCTTAAATTCTTTTCTCTCTCTCTTTTGTATATCTACTATAGGTTTATATTTTGTGATTACCATGAGGCTTACATTAATACCTTGTAGCTCTAACAGTATTTTAAGATGATAACTTCAAATGCATACATTCTATTTTGACACTCCTGCTCCCCCATTTATGTGTTTGTGTTATAATTTACATCTTTTTATATTGATTATCATTATTATAATTATAGTTATTTTTAATACTTTTGTCTTTTAACCTTTATCTGGAGTTATAACTGATTCACCCACCACTATTATAATATTAGTGTTTTGAATTTAACTATATATTTGCCATTACCAGTGAATTTTATACTTTCATATGTTTTCAGGTTACTAATTAGTATCCTTTTGTTTCAACTTGAAGAATTCCCTTTAACTTTTCTTGTAAGGCTGTTCTTATGGTGATGAACTCTTTCAGCTTTTGTTTATCTGGGAAACTACCTATCCTTCAATTCTGAAGGACACCTTTACTTGGCGGTGCATTCCTGTTTGGCAATTGTTTTTTTTTTTTTTTTCCAGCACTTGGAATATATCATTCCACTCCCTCTGGCCTGTAAGCTTTCTGCTGAAAAATCTGCTTGTAGTGACATGGGAGTGTCCTTATATGTAACAAATTGCTTTTCTCTTGCCGCTTTTAAGATACTCTCCTTATGCTTAACTTTTGACAATTCAATTATAATGTCTCTTGGTGTACGTCTTTTTAGATTCATCTATTTGGTTTTCTTTGGGCTTCCTGGATATGAATATATTTCTTTCCCCAGGTTAGGGAAGTTTTCAGCTAGTATTTCTTTGAATAAGCTTTCAGCCCCTTTCTCTCTTATCCGTCTGGAACCCCTATGATGAATATATTTGCCCCCTTGATGGTATTCCATAAGATCCTTAAGCTTTGTTCACTCTTTTGCATTCTTTTTTCATTTTATTCTCCTGATTGGGTAAATTTTACTGCTCTGTCTAATGTTAGCTGATCCTTTCTTCTGCTTTATCTAAACTGCTATTGAACCACTCTATTGAATTTTTTGGTTCAGTTATTATATTCTTCAGCTGAATAACTTATGTTTGGTAATTTTTAAATATTTTCTATCTTTTGTTGAAATTCTCTCTGTTCATGCTTTGCTCTCCTGTCCTCAGCGAGCATCTTTATGGCTATTATTTTGAGCTCTTTATTGGGTAGATATCTTATCTCCATTCCATTAAGATTGTTTTCTAGAGATTTATCTTGTGCTTTTGTTTGGAACATCTTCCTCATTTATTTGTTTTTTTTCTTAACTCTTTGTGTAGGTTTCTGTGCATTAACTAAAACAGGCACATCTCCTAATCTTGACAGATTTATCTTGTGTAGGAGATCAGTTAGCTTGGCCCAGGCTCCTGATTGTCTCAGACCTTTGTGAACATCCAAGCTGCTGTCTTGGTTCTTAGTTGCTCACAGTAGCTGAACATGTACCAAGACCTGTCAGTGTCCCAGAGAGGAGGATCTCAGTCAGCACCTGTATGCAAGCTGATTTGAAGCTGTACCCTCAGGCAACAGCTAGGAATGTTTGTAGTTAAGCCCCTTCCAAGAAGAAATCAGGAGATGCATTTTGCCTGCTCCCTCTGCACTGAGCCCAGGTGGTTAGCCACTGGGGGTTAGATGGGGGGGACAGAACGGGGAAGTGATGTTCCTGTACCCATTTAAAACTGTTTCTTTGTTTGCTATGGTCTTGTGGGACTGTGAATGTAAGTTCCATTGGCTATCTGAGCCAGGTGATCCAGGGTCCCGTCCCTCACATGGCAGTGACAAAAATTGGGCTGCCAGATGTGTATACAAGCTCCTTCTAGAGATGCTGGCAATTTGGTTTCATTGTTGAAGCTCATCAGAGGAAGAAGGTGGGGTAATTGCCTACCAGCTACCCCAGGCTCTGGGGAGGATCATAGCCAGCCCCTAGATGCATGCTAAATTAGAAGCCAGAACCTCAGAAAGCAGCTTATAAAGCATGCAATCAAACCCCTTTCAGGGAAAGACTAGGGAATGAGTGTTTTTTGTCTGTTCCCTCAGGGCTGAGCCTCAGAGGGATAGCCACAGCAGATTTCACACGTCCATTAACAACTGTTTCTTTGTTTGCTATAGTTTTGTGTGTCTCATGGACACAAGCCCCATTGGCTTTCAGAGTAGGTGTTTTAGGGGCCCCTCCTTTGGGTGTTCCTCTTAAAAGCTGGGGTTCTAGATGTGCAGTTCAAACTCTTCGTCCTTAGGTCGAAGCTGGGAGTTGGGAGTTCCCTCCTACATTATGGTGTTGTGCCAGGGATGAGTTTATCATAAAAGTAGGTCTCAACCTTTTCTACCTATTGCAATGTGGGTATTTTCTCATTCGCCCAATATGGAAGAGTCACTCAGCTAGTTTCTGGATTTCTTTCAGAGGGAATGGCTCTGTGTACAGCTGTACATTCAGTGCATCCGAAAGAGGAGGAAAATTGAGGACCCTCCTATTTGGCTATCTTGGTCCCTCCTCAGCATTTTTATTTCATTTTTTTTCCAGAAAGAACTAGAGAAACAGAAGAGAATTAAGAGGAACCAGCATCTGGAAGCAATAGCCAAAGACCATTATGAAAGGGTATTACTAAGAAAAAAAGGTCTGGAGCCCTGGAAGAGATTGAGAATGCAAAGCAAGCAAAATGTCCAGGTACAATGTCACACTCTTACTCTCCAAAATTAGAAAATGAACTTTTGAAATAGGATTAATACCCAGTTAGACTTTGGGTGTTGTTTGGTGATTTAAAAGCCAAAAAGAGAAATGAATTGAGAGTTTATATTTATTTGTGTTAGATAAGAGTTTATATTTGGTCTTCCAAGGTGAGAAAAGACTTCTGTAATTGAATAGGTTGGAAAAGCTAGAGTAAATTTTTGCTTAGAGACCTCCAAAGTAAGACAAGAGAGGCCTCTCTCACTTTTAGCAGGGTTTAATAAAGAGAAAAATAATTACCGTAAGATCTGTTAGTCAGGTTTCTGCTACCGTAAAGCTACATAGCAAACAGCCCCCAAATATCAGTGGCATATAACTCAAGCATTTATTTCTCACTCACATGTCTAGACCAGTTGTGGATTGGGTTCAAGTCTCTCTACAGGCTCTATTTTTGGCTCCAGCAGTTATTCAGTGCATGCTCTTCACTTGGCAAATGTCTGAGGTACAAAGGCCCAACCTTGTCATATAAACCTATATGAAACCTCTACTTGTATCATGTTTACTAACATTCTCTTGGCCAAAGCAAGTCATAAGGCCGAACTGAAGGTCATTGAGGGGTTAAAGAGGCTCATCTTCTCCATTGGGAGGCACTGTGAAATTACACACAAAGCATATGGGTGTGTAATCTGTTATAGGGAACAGTAATCCACTCTGCCACACAAAGATATATGAAATCAAATACCATTGAAACTCAGATTTATCCAGTGTGTAGAACAGGGCATTCAAATAAATGATCATGAAGCTCAAAATACATAAAGTATTATCATTCGAATTCTAGTTAATAATAAGCTCAGTAATGTGTACCAGTTATGACCACTCTTATTTACATGTTTCACCAGGTTAATACTGAAAAGTAAGACTAGTATCTTTGGTTGCAAAAACCAGGTTTAAAAATGAACAATAATGCTTCATATCATAAGAATCCCACTAAATCAAGTAATGCTGCAAGTTTTACCTCTGTGAATGTGACTAAGGCTGCTTTTTTTCCTCCCTAGCTAACCTATTCACCCTTCACTCTCTTTGTTCTCTTCTATTTTCATACCTTCTTTTCATCTTCCCTAAATGCCCTCCGCACTATTTTTCCTCTGTCCCTAATTTTTTTGTCCTCAGCCTTTTTACCAGTGGTTCTGGCACTATTGAGTATTCCAAATCAGCTGAGGGGGCCAATCTGTAATGGTTGGGCCTAAGGGCAAGAGGATCATCCTGTTTGGAAGCCTGGATCCATCCATTCCCCAAGCCGTTGCTGCTTTGCTTGGGTTTTTCCTAGTAATGAGATGGGGAGGGCTGACTCCTCAGTCTTCTATGTGAATTAACCTGGAAATGAAATATGAAATTTGAATTGAAATTTGCTTCTTATATACTACCACAAAGATTGGTCTTATCAGATAGTTTGCTCTCCAGTTGAGCACTCCTAGTTTTATCTGGCTTTTATCAAATTCTTTCCCCCCCCCCATCTTTTTCATCTCCCTCCACCTCCCACTTCCACCCCTGACCTACAGATGTTGCCATCTCCCCTTAAGAACTAGATCTCTGAAGGCAGGGCATCTCCTCCCACGCGCTCTTGGTGCGCACCTGGGGCCTGGCCCGTTGCTCTACCTGGGGCACGAACCCAGGACCTTCTGCATGTAAAGCAGACGTGCTAACCACTACACCATGGAGCCACTCCTATCAATTTCTTTATTGTTAATTATTAATATACAAAGAAAGGAAAGGCGGACAGGGAATGGAAAGGCTCTTAAATTCTTATTAGCTCTTCTTTTTTGGTCCTTGTTTTTGATTGAGTAAAATCAAGAAAGATAAGAAATTTAGAAACAAAATTAAATCTATGAGTGAATAACCAAATCAAATTTTTAGAAATTTAATCATAAGAATGTAAAAATAGGAACAAAGTTTGAGCTCAAAATAAGTTATAGGCTTTAAATATAGAAAAGCCAAATTAAAATAAAAACAGAAATCACAAATCTGAAACCGTGATCAAAAAAAAATCCAAAATTTCTTGTTCATAAAACCACCTGGAGAACTTATAGAAATGCATATTCCTGGTACCACATCCAAATATTTTCAGTAGTTCTGAGCTGTTGGCCAGGGGGTGGGAGTGTCAGAGAATCTGTTATTTTTTAAAAGTAGCCTAAGGGATTCAGATACAAGTGGTCTGAGCACCGTATTTTGAAAATCACCTCCCTAGTTCATCAGTGTATTTGTTTCCTCTTGCTGTTGTAACAAATTACAACAAACCTTAGTGGTTTAAAACAATGAAAATTTATTATCTTCAAATTCTGGAGGTCAGAAGTCCAAAATCAGACTTACTAAGGTCAAAGTGAAACCAGAGGGCAACCAAGTCCGGGCTTTGTGCTGCCTGAGCTGCTCAGCAAAGTGTTTATCGTCAGAGCCCCGGTGATCTGAGAAGGCAGCAGGTTAACACCTTCAAAAACTGCCTTCCTTTCTCAGCGCAGCTTGGGGTATTTAAGGGAAAATCTGGGTATTATTGCGGGGCTACGTGGTGGTTCGGGGAGTCTGCTGTGCTTCACGGCACCTTCCCCTCTGGCAACATGCTCCAGCGGAGTGAGCACCCAGGAACAAAGATGGGAGTCGTCTGGAAAGAATGCTAGACCATAAAGATTGTGATCAGTAAGCATAAGAGCATTTAATCATCTTTCAGGGCAACTCTCTATGGCAGGGAACATTCCAAGCTCTGGGTCAAGCCGCAGGGGACAATCTATTGTTAAGCTACAGGGCAAGGAAAAGTGAGACCAGGGCCACTGTGAGGCTTCTACTATGGGGGTCCCAACTGGGCCCTTCTTCAAAACTTTGAGCAGGGCAAGTTCTTTCTGGAGGTTCCAAGGGGAGAACCTGTTTCTTGCCTTTTTTAGCTAGCAGTCACCTGCCTTCCATTGCTCAGAGCCTCCTCAGTTCACTCTAATCTCTTCCTGATCTTTCCACTTCCCTCTTATAAGGACCCTTGTAATTACATTTAGGGCTCTCATATAATCCAGGATAATCTCCTCATTTTGAGGTCCTTCACTTAATCACATCTGCAAAATCTCAGTCATCACGAAAGGTCACATATTTATAGGTTTCAGGGATCAGGACCAGGCCATTCCTGACGGGCCACTTATTCAGCCTATCACCACAAGATAACAGTCCTCTTCATCTCTTTCAATTTGTGGCTGAGGGAACTGAGCCCTGGAGAAACTACTTGCCTTAAGTTACACAACACATTGGTTACAAAGCTACAGTGGAGCTCAGTACCATCTTCCTCCAAGAATCCTGCCCAGTTCTGGCACGCCTTTGTGCTGTGTAGGAATCAGAGGTGTATGTCGGTGTCAACCACCAGTTGGAAGTAAAAAAAATTTAAAAAGCTTTGGAGGACACTAAGAGAAATGGATAGCTATGTCCATCAGAGCTGGCTTCCAGGAAGGGGTAGAAAAAATTAAGAAGAAGGGTCCCATTAAACAGTTCTTGGCTTGTTTATTATACTTTTTTCAGAAGGGTTATTTAGCATTTTCCCTTAAACTCAAATGTGCTTGTCAAACAAGCAACAACAAAAAATAACTTCCACAACTTTATTTTTTTAAGTAAAGCTTTACTGAACCAAAATGCTAGCCAAAAGAAGACCTGTCTTGGGGCTTGGAGTCTAAACAACCAGCAATATGATTAGGTAGAAAAGACAACATGTCCATCATCCCAGAGTTTTGCAAGCATTTATATACATCAAGTACAGGTAAAGGGGAAGAATGAGACAGTCTGAAAGAGAATGTTCATTAGCTTTATAGGCAGAGGGGTGGGAAGTGAAGTGGGGCCAGCTCTGGGATAGGGACAGGGTCCGAATTCAATTGGCTGTGGGGAGCAGTCCAGAAAACACACGTGAAAACAATGAGGCTCCTGGAGTTAGACGGTGCCTGGCTGAAATAATCTGCCTAAATAGCCACCCGGAAATTAATCCAAAGTTCCAACAGGCAGTAGAAGGAATGTGAGCAGTTTTTTGTTAGCTGGCCAGCAGCCATTAACAGACTAACAGTTCTGTCTCTTTCTCTCACTTTGTCCTCTGTAATTTAATTTAGAACATCTCAGAATTTTCTCATCATGCTGTATTCCATTTATTCCAACAACCATTTTCAGAATTTCTAAGGAATCTTCTGAGAATCTTTTTCTTCCTGGTTCTGTTTTCCCAGAGGATGAAGAGAAGGGAGGGGAAGAGGCTGTGTGTTTCTGGCTTCCCTTGCCTTTTGGCTTCTAGACTGGGAAGAAGAAGTCAAGACAGGCAGCTGTCTCAGGTGCCACAGAGACCTCCTGTGATGATCATTTTGGCCAAGAAGTATGACTGCCAAAAGACTCACTAGGATCAATAACATTCACAGTGCTGGGTAGCTAGACAAAGCTTAGAAAAATGTGTTAATTGTCTAGAGAGGACTAAAAGGGAAGGATTTTTCTCCTATCTCTTGAAAGACTATAACAGTTACTTTTTAAAATCTATAAACTCTGAGTTATATGTTTATTTTGAAAGAATGATGCTCTTAGCCTTTTAAGTTGGTAAGACATTGAATTATTCATCACGTTATTTTTCTATCATGCTTTTGAGGTTTATTGACAATGTCTAAATTTCAGTGCTGGTGACAGCTCATTCTACAAAACTAATTGAAAGTATTGGCATCCCTCAATTAGACTGTGGTTAAGTCCATAAAAAAGAAAGGTTTGTTATAGAGTTGCTGTCTGAGCTCCAGGAGAACAAACTGAGAAATTTGCCAGCCACCCACTTCAAAACTCAGTGCAAGTGAAATAATGGCTCTGGAGGTTGTTTATTCCACTTCCCTAATAACCAGCCAGTTACTGTAGTCTTCATGGAGTCAGCATTGAAAGGCTAAGCATGATAGAAATCTAAAATAGGATCAACAGTCAAAGCTTTTGGAACATAGGTTATGTGTCCTTAAGATTATTCTCTCTAGTAACTGCCTACATGGGGTTTGTAGCATTTTTTGCCAGGGGAATGTGTGTTTCTTTAAATGATTTAAGATATAAGAAATAATTTCCTTTTTCTTATTTAAAAAATTGTCCAGGTGGCTGAAGAACATCACTCTTTGGCCTTACAGAGGAAATGCCTGCTAACCTGGTTCCAGTGGAGTCAGGAAAGCCTGATTAGGAAGACGGCTCAGGCTGATCAGTTTTATTCCCAAACATTGCTTAGGAGAGTCATCCAGAGCTGGCTACAGGTAAGGCCACAGGGAAGAGAGCTTTAAATACATGTCTCAGCTCAATCCTGTGTAAGAAAATTAAATGCAATGCAGAATATCCATAGTCATTGTTTTTTCAAGAATATAAAATAATCCATCTAATTCATTGCTCTGAAAGAAAAAGTGTCAGATAAATTTTTTTGTTAGTATAAAATCTTAATCATGTTTCTTTTCACACAGTGTTCATCTTGATAAACTGTAATGTATCATATCATCTTTTGCTCAAGTGATTTTGCTAGAAACCTATCCCCTCCATCTTACAACTGTTTTTACCACTCTGGTTCCGTTATTTTTTTTAATACATTACAAAGGATGTTATCTTGTCTGCCGTGTTATCTTTTTCTCCTTATCCCTCCAGTGTCCTTTGTTTCTTTGTTTTGTGTTTTTGATTCTCTCTTTTGTACTATTTGTTCTTATTCTTTGTGACATAATTTGTCTCACTTCTGTTCTTTTCTTCATCCCCAGTACCTGACTGATCTAGAGGAAGAAGTACGAAAACTGTGTGTACATTTTCTTCAGAAAAAGATTTTCAGGGCCTGGTTTAACATGGTCAGGGAGGCCAAGATCGATTTTCAGAGCAAGCAGAAGGTTGCGGTAGAGCATAATGACAGGTGAGGTTTTGTTCTCCGAGGAAATTCACTCCCTGACTTCACAATTGCCCTGCAGTGTGTTCTATGCCTTGAATACGTCTGAAAAGATGAAGTGGAGGCTAGGAGAGCTGGGCACATGGAGATACCGGGCAGGGGTGGGAATCCCAGAAGGTATATATTCTTTGTTAGTCACACAGGTTTGAGTTCAACGTTTTTAGCATTATTGTAAAATATAACACAAATATAGCAAAGTGCTTAAATCACTCAAATTCAGCTTAATGAATTACTACCAATTGGACACCCATGTCTCCACCACTGAGGTCCAGAAGTAGGCCCCCAGAAGTCTCTATTGGCTTTTTCCCAATCACAAGCCTAACCCTTCTCTCCTAAAAATAAACTACTCTCCTCTTCCTGATTTTTATGGTGAACATTTCCTTGTTCGCCCCTTTTTTTAACTTTTACCTTCTAAGTATACAGCTTTCAAGGCTATAGTTTAGTTTTGCCTGGTTTGGAACTTTATATAAGTAGAATCATAATACTGTATGCCATGTTAATATTTATGATACAGTCATCTTATTCAAGCTAGTCTCCTTGGGGAATAAGTTATTCCATATCAGTAAGTTTTCCTTTGTTTTGTAATCTTAAGCATTTCGGATAGAAATGTTCTAAATTTCATTATGCACTTCTGAAAGTAAACAAATGAACTGTCCTTTTCGGTGACTGGGTGTCTGTCATTCCTTATGAGCATAATGTTATGAACAGATGTCTCCACATTCCGGTGTGAAGATTGTTATATAGGTATAGAAGTCGTGTCACCTTCTGACAATTTCCTTAACTACCGAATGGAAAAATAAAAACCTATCAATCCCTCTTATCCACTTTTGTTGCTTTATTTTCTTTACCTCAGTTATTGGTCTGAATTCTAATTGTGATTTCCGTACCTTTTATATAATGTTTTATGCACATAAGGATGATTCTTACTTATAGTTTTTAATGTCCTTCAGATGGAAAGCCAACTTTTCCTCAGTATTTCACATTTTTCCTTTTTATTCTTAAAGGAGGATTCTCTGGATCACCTTTCAGACATGGAAGAAGTTTGTAAAATTTATGAAAGAGGAAAGAGTAAGAGAAGAAAGGCGAGAGCAACTCCGTAAGAAGGTAGCTGAAATTCTTCCAGACTTCCAGGTGCTGGCACCACCATGACTTAGCTGTACCAGCAGTCAGATATTTGGTCCTTGTGTAAGAGGAGTCCTCGGTGTGCAGTGGACACAAGCCAGTGCAGTGCTTAGGATGGGAATGTCCATCAGTCCACAATATCTGTATGTTACTGCCACCCACTCGCATGTATGTATCTGCATATGCCTGACTTAATGTTGTCACATAGTTCTTGGATCAAGGAATTATTTTGTAAATTTGTACTTGTTTTATTTCTCTTGAACTGCTCATCAGTGCACTAAAGCATTTATCACAGCATGATCATCCAAAGGAAGTTTGGAGCCCCATTGTTCAAATATATCCTATATATTTTTAGCATCTATAAACTTTAAAAAGGACAAGTGTTTGCTTGCCTGAGCTTGTGGAAGAAAATGTGTCCTTATAGCTTAACATGAGTTGCTGACAAAAGTAACTTTAATTAAATAGAAATTAAAAGTAGTGAGTACTCAGAAAAGGAGTTATGTCATCTAGTACCTTAGCATTAGCAACAAGCATCCTGCCACACTGTCCTTTTTTGCCCACTCCATTGAAAAATCACCTGTCAAAATGCAATAGCTGCAAAGGGCAACAGTGTAGCCCAATTTCACAGAAATTGGGGCACCAAAGATACTTCTCTTCAGTGCACCTTGATAAGCAGGAATTCCAAAAGCTAATGATTCTATCAAAGGCAGTCCAGCAATTTGTTAAAATGTGTATTTATGCTCCCAGCTGCAACTTCTAAATAATGCTTGATCTGGCTTCCAGTCCTCAGCTCAGATTGATTTATATCTATCAAGATATTTATCTTGAATTCAAAGAATGTTTTAATCTTTAAAGTGCTAAAGACTATAAAGACAAAATACTCCCTTCTGTGAACTGAATTACCTGCTAGAAAAATTTTTTTCATTATAAAACATATGCTTATTACAACAAATTCAAGTAGTAGATAAATGCACAGAGTAAAATGATTAAGTCCCTTGCAGCCCTGAGGTAACCACTTTTACTTGGTAAGTTAAAAATCTGAGTTGGCAAAGTAAAATTCTTTGTTCAATGAATTGTTACCATCTCTTACTTCCTAGAAGGGGTGTCCAGCTACACCACCTGCAAAATGACTTCTGTCCTTTTCCTATAGAGGATATGTGATAATATACTCAGAAATGACACAACACCCTAAATTGAACTTTATTTTTCAACAATATCCCTGTCTCTACACCTTTTATTTTAACGTGATTATACAGTTATCATCTAAAAACTCTTAGGACTTACGGCCACTCAAGAAAATGGGACTAAAAGTAACTCATATTTAATCTTTTCATCTACATCACTGTCTGTTTATACTTAACTATAGTACATTTATAGAATATTCGCTGATATTAGCACCCAGAAATCAAATACTAATTTTACTTTAATACCAAGCCTGTAGATAGGGTAAATCCCTTAAGTAAGCATGCCAGAGTCCTAAATAAACCCATAAAGCTTGTTTTCTCTTTTGAGCTTTATTTTTATTTTGCCTCAAGCATCATTTAGAAATTGAATCTTTAGCAGGCCATATTATAATTAGTCCAGCAAGAACTTTTCACCCACCTATCGAACCTTCTTAAAGAGACGTAGGAAAATAACAGTAAATGACCTATGTTTCTCGCTGGGCCGTCTTAAAGATATGATTTGAAATGTTACTGCTAACAAAATGCCCAATGAGCTGTATCCCTGCCTTACAAAACTGGAAAAGAAACCATGAGGAAAATGATAGGGCTAAAGATAGTTTTAGGTCCACAGGCTGGGGACATCTAGGTAGCCAGAAAGACAGCCTAGCTATAATGCAGACTTTTCTTCAAACAAGAGTTCAGGAGACACACTAAGAAACACCAGTAATTTCTGTAAAGAAAGCACTTTATTTTCCATTTAAATGACTTGGTCACAGTACATTATTTTACATAAATGGCAGTAATTTTTTAAATCACCATTTAAAAGGCCTTGTGTCGGAGTCTGAGGTGATAAGAAAATATGAATACAAGTAAAAAACAGTGCAAAATGTTTAGCCCGCAGCTTCCAGAGCTGGCTTCAGAAATCCCTTTTAATGTTGCTGGGCTAGTTACATTAAATATTAAGTTTAATATTAAATAAATATTCCTGGGTTCTTTTAGTCCAACATCTGACCCAGAAACATAATCAAACGAAAAGGCTTAAAAGCCCCAACAATTCAAACCATCAAATCACCCAGACCATAGGGTCTCAACTAGTTGAGCTTGCAAGTTCTATAACATGGGATATTTTCAGTGACACCATCTGAAGAAATACAGGATTTTAGTTTCATCAATAACTAGAACGAACAGACTAGACCTAGTTTTAAAGCTTTGCCTTTAAAGTATGAATTTTCTAGAAGTGAAATGTGCCATCCGGAAGGCTAGAGTAGTAATAAGTTACAAGCCCAAAGCAGAAATAGCTGCAACCTCTAGAAATTTGTCTTCATTAACCACTCAGTCTCTTTGGCCTGCTGCTGATACTACAGCGAAACACTTAGTACCAACTGAAGTAAGGATAATTGTCCATTAGCAACAGAATTAAATTTAGCTGATTTTACAAAAGTTTATACTAATCACAGCAAACAGCTACAAGAACATACCGAATTTTATTCAGCATTAAATTAAGCACAGCTTTCATTCTCCTCTTGCATCACCTTTGCAATGTTTAATATAAAATGCTGTTGTCAAGCTGCTGCTAAGAAAACCAGATTCTAAGCAGGTGCCTCAAGCAAAAGTCTCCATCGATTGCTTATTTGAGGGAATTCTTTTTTTTCTTTTAATTAATTTTTTATAGTGACATTGGTTAATGAAATCCAATAAGTTTCAGCTGTACCCTTTAACAGTAAGAAATTCTCCTTAAAATGCAGGGTACCACAATATGGCTAACATTAAGTTAAGTCATATAAAACTACTTACCTAGTTTAAAGAGACTCTTAAACTTGACAAACTATTAATTTTTAAACATCCTCGTTAAAATTGTGCTTCTAGATATCATATTTTTGCTTATATTAGTTGAGTTTCATAATAAAAATCTAATGTCCTACCCAGTGGAAATATATCTATTAAGTAGATGGTCAGTATTACAGAGAACCTTACTGGCACTGTGTTTTCTGGCAGTGGAAGATCTAGTTTAGAAAATTTTCTCTTGCAAAAAATATTTGAAGTACCAAGGACTATTGCATAAGAGAAAGTCTGTAGCAGTCTCTGTGCTGGGCAGATGGTACAATGGAAGACAACGATTACTTCATTCACCAAAGGAAAACACTACTTGGACAGCAAAGATCTACAGTATCCTACACACAGACACAGAGGTGGCTAAGGTGAGACAAGAAGCACAGTGTCCCTAAAACACACTTAAGGCTCAGTTTCAGCAGCATCAGAAAAACCTACCAAAGAGGCATTGTTGACAGTCATTTCATTTCAGGTGGGCCCCTCCATAACCACAAGGTACTCTTTGGAAATCGTAAGAAATATTTAAACACTGAAGGATTTTCTCCTTTCGTGTAATCCTGATCCTTAACCTTTCTCCTTTTAATCTTTCAAATGGACCCATTTCTTCTCCCCAGGTATAGTACACAGGAGCATGACAGTAATGCTAATTAGAATACAGTAGATCGTTTACTAAGCTCCACAGCCAGTATGTTTATTAACAGAGGCTGAGTCTGTAGGGGGAGAGAAGGAGACCCACTTGCCTGAAATTATGTTGCGGGGAGGAGGCTGGCTGACAGCTATGCAGATCAGTGGCTACCACCACCACGTTTCTCTGGGCCTCACCTTCTCACAGAAGCTTTTTCCTTTAAAATGACAAAATCCTCCCAGTAGTTCCCCATCACAAAGAGCTTAAAAGTCTAGGAGTCTAGGCCAAGGCTGTTCCGGAGCCTAAAGAGCACTCACGGAGAGACCCTTGTTTTCTCTCCTTTTGGTGCAAGTACTTCCGTAGGCTTTTACTCTCCGACAAAACCATTGAGCTTGTCAAAGGTTTGAGCTTTCTTCTGTAACATGCTGATCGTGAAGTTCTCAAGGAACTTAAAACAAGAATCTTAATTCCAATAATCCAAAATAATATACAAGAAGACCTTATCAAAGTGAGGGACTGAGTTGCCCCATCCAGGTAACACTATTAGGCGTGGGTGGTTATAAAGATGGTGATCATTCCTAATTCTCTCAAATGACTCTGGTCTTTCAGGCACGACTCATCTTCATTACATTATGGTTTGACTGTTTTTAAAGATTTGGCAAGAGGCTAAAATTACTGACTCTTCTAACATTTCTGTGAATATTATCAATTGCTAGACGATCAGAGTTGGCTATACAGAGGTGGCATTCAAGAAACAACAACCAGAGATTTCTGGCCACATGTGCTGTCCTTGACATTATTACTGTCTCTCTTATCTCAAACCTATACAGAAAGGAATTAGTTATACCAGATCTAATGTTAATTCCAAATGAATACTTGACTCTGGGCCAGGGAGAGTGCATCACTGTAGAAACCACAGCCTCTGCTAACACCCCCAGACTTGCTCTTTGGCTCATCACAAGGGAATACGGAGCCTATCACTTGTTAAACAAACCATCTCTGAGGAAAGCAACGAGAAGCTGTCTTAAGGACAGCCTCAATTAATGGAAGGACTAAGGATGGTGCTAGCTGCGGAGAGCAGAGCTGCAGGAAGTAGCACTATGTCCTCTCAACATTTACAAATCTCGTTACAGCAGCATGCAGAGAAAGACTGAAAAGCCTGGCAATATTTTCCCTATATTAAACTACAAGCCAAGGCAAATATAAGGACTCGTGAATTATTGTTGGGACATACAAGTACAAAACCAAATATTTCAAGCGAGTGTTTACCCCATCCAAAATTGCCTCATCTTAAACCCATAGCAGCATAGACCCATTCTATATAAATATTTAATCCTTTATACATTTTCAGTTTTGAGATATGATTGAAGAAACAACTTGATATTTTTGGAAAAGCTAAGGAAGAACAGTAATTCATTAATTAGTGAAAACCACATATACCCTGTTTTTTCTCTCCCAGTGAGATACTTTTATGTAGTGAAAGGTGAATGAGAAGTAATATACAAGTTAAGTGGGAAGATGTAAATCAACTCCTCAAAGAGTCCATGCCAGAATAACGTGAATGCCAGAAAATGGATTATTACAACTTAGTGCTGTAACTGACAACATTTCAATTACATGAACAAAAAAATCAAGCCCTTGATATTAACCAGCCACCATACTCAGGAAAGAGAATAAAGTGTTCCCTGTAGGAATGTCTGTCCTCCTCTTCCAGCCATCGTCACAGTGTGGCTAGCACCTTACCAGGTGAGACATGGAAAGAGGAAAAAACATTAATGCCTACTGGAGTTATTTAGAGTAAATATAAACAATAAATTCCTAAGAAATAAGATAAATATAAGAACTCATCGCCTATACCCGTGACCACTGGTACATTATACCAGAGATCATTATAATTGGTATCAACTGTCCTTTCAAGATCCAGTGAAAATGCAAATCCATCCATCTGGTCATCTTCTACCCTGTTTGAGTAGTTAATAAGAGAAATTCCTGCAACTGTACAACATGGTATTTGGGGATCTTTTTTTCACTCTGAAATGTTGAAAACAGATTAATAACATGGGCTTCAATATTCTGACCTACCAACATTTTTCTCAGTCTTGGGATTTTCCTAATAATACTTCATACATCTCTGGTGCTTTAAGTGTCTTTCAGTGCTTTTCACATACCTCCTCTGTCATGTGACCCTCATAACAGCATTGTGAGGTAGCCAGGATAGGCATCAGTACCCCACTTTACAGAGGAACCTGAGACTTGGGAAAGTGACTCAACTAAGGGTCACATGGCTATTAGGAATTAAAAGAGGGACTAGAACCTATTCTAATCCAAAACTCTTTCTCCCATACTAATGGATGGAATTGCTTCTATTAATTTGTGCATTAGCAATCCACATCATTTTCAGCATCTGGCGATTTAGTTTTAACAAGGTGACTGGAAAGGAATGGCTCTACTTTTGCTGCTTCAGTATAAACAGCTCTTAAGTTGTGAAGTCAGAAAAATTAATTTCTTCTCAGTCCAGTCTCTAAACCTGAGCATGGCCCTGTGGCGCCTTTAAGAAACCAGGGATAAAAACAAACATCCTGCATGGACACTGAAGTGTACAATGGAAGGGAGCAGAGGGAGGAGCCATCCCTCACACCGTACAGAAGGCACTTCAGACAATGTCCTCAGCAGGGTGGTGGAATGGGTGAGTGCCCAGGGTGGAGAACTGGTGCCAGTTCCGCAGGAAGCCCCTATTGTACTGGCCTGTGTCCACGATGAGCCCACAGAGGAGCCGGCGCCCCGTCTTCTGTCTAAGTGCCTGCTGGACTTCCCTCTCAGTCACATTGTAACTGATGTTTATCAGCTGGATCAGGAAGATGTAGGCCATGCCTGCTGTGATGATCACAGAGTACCACACACAGGTGAAGCACAGAGCCGAGCTGGGAGGGAAGAATGGACTGGTCAGGGCTGCCGATTTTTCCACATTCAGAAAGCTGTCACTGTTGTGACATTTTTACACATGTAGTACTTTGGCACCTTCCCCAATTATTCCACTGGAAGATACTTTTCTATCCTCAAAACACCAATAAGCTGCTTAACTTATGGCTATTAATTGACATGTTTTATTTCATAATTATTGGTGCCTCTTTTTCTAGTATGTTTTCCTAGTATAGCAAGGACTATGTTTTTGCATTTTTGTATTCCCCATACAACCAACACATTGCCTGACAATAGCATTCAAAATCTGTTTGTTAAATGAATGAATAATTCCTAACTTCTTCCTAACCCAGGTGAAAACAAAGGCACCACAAGGCTGCTACAGACATCTCAAGGAAGCTGTGGGTGGGAACCCGGGAACAGTGCTAAAATTCTTAATTTCCATTCTTTTTCAGTCCTGTGATGAGCACAGATAAAGAGACAACTCCCCAAACTAGAAGCCCTTTACTTGTAAGATGTGTAGAAGCACCATTACATTTCATATTCAACTTCTTAAAGCTAAACAATCACACAGGACAAGAAAGCTTTCAGCTTGTTAATAAGATTGTGAGGAGAGGCTACCAATTAATGATTACTTTTCATTCAGAGATTTGCAGTGAGTTAGATGGAAATAAATTTATTCAGAATCTTCATTTCCTAAGCCAAAAGGGACCTCAAAGATGATTAAATCACAAACATGAGGAAAGCCGAAGTCTGGCTAGGAGGCATGAATCACCTGTACAGAGCAGTAAGAACCAATGGCAGGACTATGTTCCTCATTTCATTTAAGTGACCCACATGCAGTCTACAAAACTCACGCTTTGTAATATGCCCTGCTTTCGGACATTTACAACCTACCAAGAATAGTAATTACTGAAGAATTTCAGTGTTACTGAAGAATTTCATAACCTACTAAGACTTTCAAAAGAGAGAAAAAAGGAACTTAGCCTAAGGAGTAGAACCAGTCTATTGCAAGAATACCCAGAAACGTCTGCGTCTACAATGGCAATGGGGAGATCTATCCACAGACTAATACAAACAAACACCTGCACAGTGGCACTATATAGATAAAGCAGAGATTGTTCTGAAAACAAAGTGAGAAGAAAGAATAGGACCATGGAAGCAGAGCTGTCCCAGCTAAGACAGGACCTCAGACAGCACAGAGCACCCACGTCAGAAGAAAGGGTGGAGGGGAGGAAACAAAGAACACGGGAGCCTGTGGCTTTCAGGGGAGGCGGCTGCTCGGGCCAAAACTGAAAAATCCCAGCTTCTGCCAAGGTATGGAGATCTTCATAATATAGAAACGTGCGCGCACTAACAAAGCCAAAGGAAATTTGACCTAGATTCCACAGTAATCATGAGTGGTGATTTTTCTTAAAAAAAAAAAAAAAAAAGTAGAACAGAAAAAATCAATAGAAATTAAACAGAAAAAGAAAGGTTGTAGAGACTGTAAGCACTTCACAAAAGGGTCAGAAGCAGTAAAATAAGATTGGGCTAAAAAGCTCCTGAAAGCAGCAATAAAGTAAGGAGTTCCCTATTTATGACAAAAATGGACCACACACATACCCTGGGACTGCTAGTTTATTTGGTTTAGTTTCAATGTCACTTGCTTGGGCATCTGAGTGGTCATTTGATCGTGGAAGTCTCTGATTAAGCCTGGCCCTACTTTACAGTACTAGTTCCCCACTTTTAAGGGTCAGTGATCCTTTGGACATCACCCTAGAAAAATGCACCTATCCACTGCACAATTTTGTTGGCAATTTCAGGGATACCCAGCAGCCCCATAGGCTGTCCTGTTTTGGCTGAGAACTCCTAACCCAGCAGCGAATCACAGCCCCTATCATTAATGGCTACATCCCTTCCCTCCTCCATGGGCCTCTGTGCTGTGGTATCCACATCTCACCTGTAATTTGCATAAACTCCAGGACAATAGAAGAGAGCTGTGAAGACACTTCTATCTCTACAAATGGTGTCCAAGGTCAGCGTGATGCCGTACACCGAGGTGAGCAAGAAGATCGAAAGCGCAAGTATAAATGCTTGATGATTTGATTCTCCGACACAGCTATTTATCCTCAAAACAGCATAGGGAGGAAAAAAGCAAACATGTTTTAAAAGAAGTTCTCTATATAACTCACATAATAAAAAAGCTTTTGAAACAGGAATCGTGTGAATTTCAGTTATTAAAAAGTATGTTCTCTTTATTTTTCAGTTTTAGGGAATTAAAAACTTGTCCACTGAGAGATGTAGTCTTATATTTTCTGCTCTTTGCAAAGTCAAATCATATCATTAGTTTAAGGACAAAACTAAGTAAAAAGCAGAACTGAGCTGATAAATCTTTCTAAATGTTCATAAGTCTATTCCCCAACTGTAAAAAGAGTTAATATTGTAATCACCACGATAAGGAAAGGGTAATATCAGAGTTATGAAAACTTAAAGTGCTAAATCAGAAGTATTACACAGTATGAGAAAATGTTAAATTTATATTAATAAAAAGCATCCCGAACACTTCGATGATATGCAAACTACACGTCAGATATAAAGAGTCTGTGTCACAGCCACTTGTAGGGCAGGATGTACAGGGCCACGGGGATGCCCCACTGGGCAGAGATCTTTTGGGTGAGGCTGTCAGACCTTCTGCAAACCAGCACTTGTAAATGGGCCACACACACACACAAATTAGTGACAGAAACACAGAAGTGGAATATCTAAAAATGAAAATCACTGTTTACTCCCAAAGACAAAGCCCCAGAAAAGAGCTGTCCCTGTACATGAGCCCCACACTTGAGATTCACCCCGATGTCCTCCTGGCTTTTCTGTGTCCCACCCTCTCCAACATCCCCTTCCGAGGGGGATGTATGCTAAATAACCAGAATCCTAGCCATAAAAAGCATAATTAACTGACCATGACTGCCTTAAGGCAAAAAGCTGCAAACATGCTACTTACAGCAGTCACATCTTGAATTAATTACACCCCCTTTAGTTTAAGATTTACTCAGTAAAGCTGCAATGTTATCTTTAACATTTGCACTTTATATCTCATGGGCCTTACGTGTCCTCATTTGTCACTGGTCAGCATATTGGTGCCAAAAAAGCACATCTCTCTGCCAGTAACTAACAGGAAGTTATCTGGTAAGGCCTTACCAATACAAATTAGAAATCATCGGTAGTTATCGAAATGATTAAGTTTGTATGGTGAAAGGACAGAATTACTTAAAAATGTGGAAACATTTTCTTGAAGTCTGTTCAAAAGGAACAGCACAAGAAAACAGACCTATACTGATTCTGACGAATTCCTTTTTTAAAAAAATCATTCAACTGTAAATGCTTCCCTTTTAGAAAAGACAAATGAAGGGCAGCTCAATAGGGAATAGCAAACACACACACACACACACACACACACACACACACACACACACACAACCACAAAAAAAACAACACCTTCAGGAAATGACTGTGAAAGAACTAAATTTGTGAAACTCAACAAACTGATGACTAAGTGGGAACATCCTAACAGCCCACAAATATCTACAAGGTACAAGGCTGGGAAGGAGAGAAATTTTATGATACAAAGGAAGCTCAAACACGGCTAGAGTCTCACGTGAATTTACACTCTGCAAGCCAAATTCTTCCCACATACCAGACACAATGATGATCCATTCTCCTCACACAGATGCCACATATCCGGCAATGCCATGCCCGGGCTGGTCGTACCAGCTGGCACTTGGCACACCAGTCCTCCTTCACCTTGGTGGGGCTTCCAGCCGACACCCTGGAAGAGCCCTTCAGATCATCCTTCAGCGTGCGGTTGTTGAGGCTGCCCGACGTATCTGCGCCGAGGAACCCTTTGGACTTCTCCTGCCCTTTGCTGTTCAGGCACTCAATTTGGCTGCTGCCTAGAGATTTGTCATTGCTTGCTGGATTTCTGAGGTAGCCTGGATTCTTCTTGGCTCTGTACAAGGCTAAGAGGATCAGAAATAACCCGCAGGTAAGAAGGGCCAGCTGAGTGGGCCCCACATGCCCTTTGGGAACCACTTCCTGCAGGAACACATAGTACATGTAGCCCAGAGAGAACAGCCCGAGGCTCAGGAAGAACAGAGTCTGCTCTTTCCTTCTGTGAGTGAGGTAGTAGTACCACAGAGCCAGCACAGGAAGGGAAGTCAAAACCACCACCCCCAGGAGGAAATGCCAGGAAGCCACGCGGAGGAAGACAGGCAGGAGGATGAGAGGGGGAACAATGCTAATGTTAACTTTCTTGGCTCCTCTAAGCCAAGGAATTCGGAGGCGATCAGAGATTGTATCCATGATTCTTTCACAAGTCTCCGGCTGCACGGATTTACACGTAATCCACCTATTCAGAAAGAGCACAAAGAGAAGACGCTTCATATGGGTTTGCTGAATTAGAAACCACTGAACACTGTACACCAGACAGCATTTATGATAAAAGCGACCAAAGGCCAAGTATTCTACTTCCCGACTACTAAACAGGAGCTTTTAGTACTTATTCCATACAAGTACTGTTTAGACTTGGTGGGTGTACAGACATAAAAGTCTCAAAAAAATTCAACATCTAGTTATAAAGACAAGATGACATGGAAACTTTGAAATATCAGATGTGACAAAGCAGCAAAATCACTCGATGAACTACTATGGTCAGACATCACAAGGAGTGCTGAGAGGAAAGTGCACAGTTCCAGGTGGAGTCATCAGAGGGGTCTCTGTTGAAAGGTGGGATCTGTGCTCGACCTTGACAGCTTGCTTGCATTTGTGCACTTGTTCAGGTGGAGAGGAAGGGAGGGAGGCATTCCAGTGGACAGACATGTGTATGGCACAAAATTTGTACTGGGCCCAGGGAGTAAGCCCGTTCAGTAGGGGTAGGGATCTGCATAGGGAAGAATGGAAAGCAAACCAGTATGACTCAAATGACTAAGTTTGGTGGACACATGGTATTCTTGACATTTTTTGTGCACTTAGGCTAGTATGGAAAAGAATAGTTTAAGGAAGGATAACACTGATTTTAGACAATTAAAAAAAGTAGGGCTGGAACTTGAAAGTGGGAGATTACTAGATGAGAGTCATACAGAGCAGTGAGAGTAGACGTGCTGGGAGCCCATCTCCAGAGGAGGGTATGAAGACGGCAGAGGAGAGAACTCACACATAGCTCAGGTCTCAAGGGCTGGCGGGGGAAGGAGAGTTAGGAGGTTAATGGAAGAGCTGCGGTCTTGAGTGAAGGAGATTATGGAAGCAGCATTATTTCTCCACTCATTAGCACAAAGTGCTCCATTTTCTCAGTATGGATTTTAGACTAAGTCTAAAGAACCTATATTTGGAGACACCTGTCAAAAAGACCATAGACACTGTCAAGAAATAATTACAAAGAAGTTATAGGGTATTCAGGTGTCAAGGTTGGTACTAGATCACGGTGGTCCCCAAGAATGCTTTTCATGGCTAGATTAACACACCAAGCTCTAAGTCAGCAATTTGCCATAGCAATGACTTTTTTAAAGCAAAAGTAATTGTTAGAGGAAAAAGCAAGTTTCCAACATCCTTATTCTTCCTATATTATGCTTTCCATATGGCAATAATTTTTAAACATATAATTACTTAAAAAATGGATAAAAACCAGGTTATTACTGTTCAATACAAAATTTTTCAGTGATATTTAAAGTTTTCTTTTTAGATAGTAATTTCCGTCACTTGGGATAATAGTGAAAATAAAAACCAAATACAATAGCACTGAACAAGACAGTGTTACTGCTCTTGTTGAAAACAACTAGTGAAGGGTAGAGATGTGCTTTCTGGCTGAATTTCTTCCCCAGAAACAACAGAAAAAAAAAAATTTTAACTATCAAGGTCCATTTGTGGCCAGGTGCAGTCCAGTCCCAAGCAGTCTCTAAATACTGAGACCACTGAGAATGTGAGAACTTTCTGAAACTAATACGTTCCTTTTAAGCTTACAGATTCTGCTGACATGCATTTTATTTTATTATACATTTAACTTGCCTATTATCCCTTTATTTGCCTGTTCTTCTCCATCACCTTCTCCCTTTCGATGAAAAATAATGTCCTAGTAAACCAGGCTTAACAGCTGTGCACGACTGAGTAACTCATCTTTATAAAATCCTCACCCTTGACACAGAAGACAATTCTCAATTTTAGAGCCTTGGAAATAGAATCAAGAGCAAATCTCAGTGTTCTGGACAGCTAAGCTGAACGTATGTATACATGGTAGTTCTCAAAAGTGCCAGGAGGGTCAGCATCAAGAAATACCCTGCTCTTACCTGTCACACCCTTCATCCAGATCTTGGCAATCACACAAACAAGCAGCCACGTGGTTTTTTTCCCCATTTCGATCAATGTACTCGCAGCAGCACAGGGGCTCCAATTCCGGTTCTTCTGCTTTGCTTTTCTTCACTGGCTTCATTCTGCCCTTCTGTGTCATGATTCACACCTGTCACCATGAGGTGTAAGAAGCCCTCGGAGGGTAACGGTGGAAAGAACACAACTCACATCTTGTAAACACATCCACGCCTCTCTCTGATTAACTGCCAACGCCTGAAAAATTAAAAATGAGGAGAGGGTTGTGGGGGGCGCAATTTCCATCAGGCTTTTCTGGCTCGGCACGGCCTGACATGGAGCTCTACGGGTTTCAAAGTCGCTTTCATCACCCCTTCCCAACCAGGACAAGCTCCGTCTGGGCACCAGCCGTTACCATAGCGACAGCCAACCACGCCGCCGGGGACTGCCGGGACGCGGGTGGCTACGCGCACCTGCAGGTGCGGGGTAGGAAGGGCCGAGTGGTCCCCACCCGCACCTGGGCGCGAGCAGTAAGTCACCCTCGGGGCTGCGGACAGAGAGGCGCCAGGTTTCCGCTGGGGCCGCCGCACGCTCCCGCCGGCAGGGGCCGGAGCCCCAGATCCGGAGAGGCCCGCGGGGCCGGAGCAGCGCTCGGAGTCGCCGTCCAGCTCCGCTTCTCCAGCCACGCACAGGGCGCCCCTCTCCCGCCCCCGCCAATCGTAAGGACGTGGGCGAGACGCGAGCGCCGCCACGCCCGAAGAATGACCTTGGAAGGGAAGTTACCTGCGCGCGGGGGCCGAGGTGCGGCAGCAGCCAAGAAAGCTGAAGCGGAGAGAAAGGTCGGCTCCTCCGGGGGCGCGGAAGCGTCCCGGCTCTCGGCGCTCCCGGCCTGATGGCCGGAGTCCGCGGACCCGGCTCCGCCCCGCCGCGCCCTCGCGCCGCCGCCCACCTGTGACTACGGCCCGCCGCGGTCCGAGGTGCGCCCGCCGCGCTGTCCCCGCCGCACCCCGGGGGCCCCGCTCCGCGCTGCAAGCTCGCGCGCGCTTCCGGGTACCCCACCCCCGGCGCCGGGGAGCCCGCCCGCCTGCACGTGCGCCGCCCGCCGTCCCGCGGGGCCCGCCGGCGAGGCCCCTCCGTCCCACCCCCGGCCCCCTGGCCAGCGGCCCTGGCGTCGGGAGCACGGGAGGAGCGCGGGGCGGCGGGGCGCAGGGCGGGCGCGCACCTCCGCCCCGCCCAAGAGGCGGCCACCCGGACCCTGCTCGGCCGCGCGGGTGCCTGGGGACGGCGCGTGGGCGGGTGAGGGGTGGCGGCTGAGGCTGAAAGACGGGCGACCCGGGAGGGAACTCAGAAGATTTCTAAAGTACGCGAGTCCCGTGGGGGCAGCCAGCCCGCAACAGACGTCCGCAACAGGCGTTGTGGGAGAGCGCCACCGCCAAGTATTACCGAGGTACCGCCCCCCAGATTCGCTAGCCTTCCCTTAAAGGCCCATTACTGTTCTGATCTGGTAATTATCCAACTTGTTAATTTTTCATTTCTGGTGAGCAGTCTCTACATTAGATCCTCAAGCCTATCTAGTACTTTGTTCCATCAGTCTGCATAGTTGAAATGAAACTGCCCTAAGATGAGCGTTCTCTTTGGGGTTTATTTTTGCACAAAATTTTAAAGAATGTAGGTCCATGTACATGTTTTCACTAAAGCAGGCTTATTTGGGGGCGGGGGGCGTAAACGGAAAAGAAGAAAACGACAACTCGAAGATTTGGGGTTTTATTGATATTCAATTTACATAACATACTCAAATACAATTAATTGAATTCATCATCCATAGTCTTTATAAAGCAACTTACTTTGGTTTTCTTTGAGGTATGTAATGAAGTACAAGCTTTAAAGAAATATCTCAAAAATATTCAGCTTGTCACTGATCATTTTTGTGAATTTAACAGAATAAGGTTTCAAGTTTATGATCCAGTCACTATTCTCACAGCCAGACATTTCGTAAATCCTTACCAAAAAACCTCCAGGTAGGTACACTGGTAACCCAAAGTAGGTGAGTTGGGATTCACCATGAGAAACCCATTTTTCCCCTACTCAGGTCAATACTTTTCGGTCTTTACAGACATCTCAAAAATTACTTTAGTAATCCCATGTGGCTGTGGTGACTCTGGGGAAAAAAATGTTTAAAGGCAATAGTTGTTCAAACAGTAAGGATATATACAAATTATTCTGCACTATCTTTCGCTTGTATCAGAGACATCACTTGTATTGAGACATAATGCCTAAAACCTTTTTATGAAAGAGCCGAAGCTTGTGTCTGACAACTTCAGTCAGTACACTTGTATTGGGAGATAATACACCCAAAAGTTTTTATTAAAGAGCTAAAGTCTGTGTCTGGCTTATAACTTAATGAGTAAAACAAGCCACACACATGAATGAATAAATGAAACCACATGTAGCTACTGAAAATTAATCCACAAATTATTTTAAACAAGATGGCTTTCTTCCACCATGAAAGAGTGCTAAGCTGAAGCCAAGCTTAGTTCAAGTATTTATTTGATCTGTCACTAAATGCCCAGATTTTAACCTAACCTGGTTTTTAAAACTCAGCATAGTTCTTCATTTTGATTGTTAGTATCCTACATGTTTCCTTTTCTGAAATTGACTCTTCTGCCACTTGATGTATGAAAAGGCAAGATAATCTCACCTCTGATAGCTAGTTGAAGAAGAAACAACTGTTTCTTTCATGACAATACAACATGGCCGAAGAACCTTTCATATAATAATCAACATGCAGTCAAAGGTCTGACTATTGAAATTGCATTCTAAATGAATGAAAACATTGTAATACAGTACACAAACCTAGAAATGTTATATGCCTGAAAACTGATCCTTCAAAATTCATAAGGACTTATAGGTTTCTTCTTATACCGTCATCTGTAGCCTCTTGAATGTATCTCAACTGTGGAACAGCCTATTGAACACGTACTGATTCCGTGCTAACAGATAAAGCATGAAACTTCTAACCTCATTGTAAAAATGAGGCCATATCACTCAGTTCAGATTTTCTTTTGGTATCACAGAAATTCAAATCCACAATATATTTCATCCTTCACTGGAGAAATTCACAGCTTAGAATTATGTATAAGAAGTGAAAGAATGGATTCTTAAGGCCATCAGAGGTTATTAAAAAAAATGTTCATACTAGAAGTACCAATAATGAGAAAATATGGAAATGTTCCTATGACAATAAAATCCTTCATCCTCTGGTTTTCTCCTAGATGTTCTACAATTTCGGTCCTTAAGATCACTAGCTCTCCACAGCCATGCCAGTCTTGTTCTTATTTAGTAGATCAAAAGTTCTCTGAAGCATAATGAGCGAGTTCTTCAACTGCAAACAAAATAATTTTCAAAATCAGATTGTTTAAACTTTTCCGATTGTTTTTATGCCAAAACTTTATATTTGCATTTAACATAATTTTGTTTATACTGATGCCCAAATGAAAGACTGAATATAAAACACCTGATTCCTTAGGGTATCTGGCAGCATGATTGCTACAGGTTCTTCCCATTTGCTGTACTACTGCACTTCTTCCTACAGTGTACTGCAGTGTATTCTACCTCCCAGTATCCATTAATCAAATTATCTAAAGTGAAAGTGTTGTTTTTATAAATGGTTTCTAAGGTTGCAGTGGTCTAATGATCTCCCAAACAACTGACGTTCCACTTCCAGGCTTGTGCTTGCTATTATGCTCATGTTTGTCTTCACCTATTTAAAACTTACCCTTCCTCACTGTCTCCATGAAGTTCTCCCTAATCATCCTGCCTCTGAAGTCCCAAAGCATTACTACTTACTTTGACACGTAATTTTGTACTTTTTTAGCCTTTAACAATACATCTGATTTCTCTAATAAAATTGTAGGCAAAGCAAGAATTATGTCTTATTCTTTTTTTTTGTATTCATTCATTCAAATATTTATTGCTTATCTATTATATGATGGGCACTGTGCTAAGCACTAGGTATGCAATGGTGAACGAAATGGGCACTGCTCTGTCTTCATGGAGCTTATAGACTAGCGAGGGATACAGAATTAAAACGAATAAACACACAGAGAGATATACATTGTATTAAGTTTTTGACTTGAGCAACTTAAGGATGCTAGTATCATTTTCTAAAATAAGGTCAACTAGGTGAATATACAATGCAAAATATATATGACTTACTGTTGAATTGTATTCTTGAAACTTACTGGATTTCCTTAACCAATGTCACCATAATAAAAATAATAATAAAAAATAAAGTCAAGTAGAGAAGAACTGGGTTGGCTCAGGATGAAAACCATTCTGTTTTGGACATGATCAGTTTTGGATGCCTGTTAGCATCCAGGTAAAAATGGCAAGTCAGCAGGTGACTTTATGAGTCTGGAGCTCAGGGAAGAGATCAGGGTGAGAGAGATGGATCTGGGAGTCAGTGGCACATGTGGTATTCCAAGTTAGGGGAGTGAATGCAATCACCTACAGGACAGGCAGAGAAGAAAGGAAGAGACTCTAACAGAGCCTGGGGCATTGGCCCAGGAAGAGGTCGGGGAGAGGGGATGGTTTTAAAGCAAAAAGTAGTTTTACATTATGCTAAGTGAAAGAACTCAGTCACAAAAGACCATATATTCTATGATTTCATTTATAGGAAATGTCCAGAATAGGCAAATTTATAGAACTAGAAAATAAACTAGTGATTTCCAGGTGCTGAGAGAATGAAGGATGGGAGTGACTGCTAAAGGGTAAGGGGGTTTCATTTTGGGGGTGATGAAAATGCTTTGGAATTACAGTGGTGATGGTTGTGTAACCTTGTGAATATACCAAAAATCTTTTTTTAAAAAAAGGTGAATTTTATAATATATAAATTATTTCACAATAAAGCCGGGGTTTTTTCATGGTTTTAAAGCAAGATTAGATAACGTCAAAAAAAAAAAAGAGTGGTCAGCTTTATCAAAATGCTGATACTGTAAAATGAAAACTAAAAAAAGGTACATGAATGTTATAAGCCAGAGGTCACTGGGGACCTTAGCTCAAGCAATATCAGGGAAAGATATAGGGGAAGAAAATAAGGCAGGAGTGAGCTGAAAAGCGAGGAAGTCGATGTAATATATGCGTCCAGTGTTGCTCCCACCACTAAAAGAACAATAAGTAGTTTTTTTTGTTGAGTTGTTGTTTGTTTGTTTGTTTTTAAAGACATAAACCACAAGGGCAGGGAGAATAGAAAAAGTGAAAACAGCAACACAATTTTGGAAACAAAAGCAGATGGATGATAGCAATCCTGAAAAAGCTAAATCCTCAGCTAACAGCAAAGAAAGCTGAGAACCAACCAAATTTACCCTGAAGAATCTTCAAACGCTTCAGAAATTGATGGCCAGGAATCTCTGAAAGTGGTAATAAAAAAAGGACTGGGGATGTGACCTCTCCTACTACTACCTGGGCAATAGTCTAAAATTTTATTTTCTGGAGAGGATAAAACAGAGGGTCTCTGGCTGTTTGGCCCGGGGACACCAACACATTGTTAAGACCCAAAGCAGGGGGTTTAAACGGAAAAAGTGAATACTGAATGTTGAGACCCTCCCCTCTGCCCTGACCTCCCCCACCCCTCTTCTTTGAGCTCCAAAAATGCTAGCAGCCCACCCTTAATCCTTCAGATAGGAGTTTTCTCTGGGGAAAGTGAGGGACCCAAAAGGAAACACCTAAAGATACTAATATAGTCAGATAAAGATAGCTATTTAAAAAAGATCACAATGCCATTTAAAAAGGACAATTCAGGGGTAGAATAGCTCTTTGAAATTAAACACTTGATAGCAAAAACTGAAAAGAATTTGAAGATTAAGTTGAGGAAATCACGGAGGAGGCAGAATAAAATGGCAAAGAATGGAAGCTAGAAAGAAAAGGTAAGAAGATTGGACAAACTGTTCAACCTGTTCAATAGCAGGCCGACGTCTGGATTTTAGAAGCTGTAGAAAGTGAAAGGAAGGAAATTATCAACCATATAACTCAATACTTCCCAGAACTAAAGGGCATGAGTTTCCAGATTAAAAGGTTAGGAATAATAACATTCTCAGAATTCTCAATAGTCAAACACTGGAAGCCAAAAGACAATGGAGCAATGCCTTAAACAATCTGAGGGAACATTATTTTCAAGTTAGACTTCTATCCCTAGCCGAACTATTCATCAAGGGGAAGGACAAAATACAAAATTTTCAGACAGGTGAAATCTCAAAATATTTATCTCCGTACTCTTTCTCAGGAAGCTACTAAAGAATGTGCTCCATTAGAAGGAGGAAGTAAATCAAGAAAGCAGAACACTTGGGATAGAAGAAACATAGGAGATGGGCAGCCGTAATCCCCAGGATGGTAGCTGTGCACTCACACGGAGGGCAAATGGACCTGACTGGAGCCAGTCAGAGGCTAAACTACCTGAGGTAAATGGAGATTATGTGAAGAGATTTATACAACAGAGCACTAGGAGATGAAATACTTACAAATAATACTGATAAACTAATCAACCATAATGAATTCAGAGATTAAGAAAAAGCATGGAAAAGAAAAAGTCATGGTTTATTCTTTGGCGCAGCTCAGAATAGCAAACATAGTCAAAGCAAAGCAAACACTGAATATTGATCTAACCAAAATTATAACTTCATTTGGGAGAATGGAGGAATTAGAAATGAAGGCAAGAAAAGGTGAAAGGAAAGATAACAAAATAACTATTCTTCCATTATAAGAAGTCAAAAGACATGTCTAAAACTGAAAAATCAAGAAGTATCAATACATGCTCATTGTTTATAAATATGGAGGCAAACACCAAAATAATAAACTAAAAGTTAAAGACTATTATCTTAGGGAAAGAAATGGAGAAGAGGGTGCTGGGATTACTACTTTTCTCAACAAACCATGTAGAACAATTAACTATGTGAACAAGTGATTTTGGAGAAAATAAATTTAAAAAATAAATGGGTTATGAAGGATAAAGTAGCGACAACAAGAGTAAGCAACTCTGAGCGAGCTTGACTGTGGAAGGGAATAGAGAGATGATGAGTAGATAAAAATGTGGGTGGTGTAGGTTTTTTAATGTAGCAGATAATAAAGCAGGGTCATGTGCTGATGGTAAAGCTGAAGCTGAATGAGAAAGACAGAATGGAGAAGTTAGAGGGAGATGCATGAGGTCTCCTGCTAACACGTGTGGGGACTGGCCTCCCATAGGCAGAGGAATGTATCTAATAGGAGTGTAAAAGACGGGGATGCAATAATAGGAAGGTCTGTGGATTTGGTTATAGAAGGAGAGGTTAAGTCTCTTTTTTACCTTGAGGCATAGTCATCAGTTGAGAGTGAGAGGAAAAGGGAGGATAAGGAGGAAAGTGAGAATATGATCTACTCTTTGCTGGGGGTGGAAGCAGAAAGTTACTAAGAACTATAGATGCTGAGCATCTGAAGTGTGCCTAGCTGAAGTTGTAATCTTCACTGCCCCACATGATATCCTAAGAAATGCTCAAAAATTGAATCTTCTAAAAAGAAAAAATTTAGGACGAAAGGAAAAAAAATATTAACAGTGAATATGTCTGAATGTTAGAACTATGGGTTTTCTTTTATTTTCTTTTTCAACTTTACATTAAAACATTAAAAGTAAGTATGTATTATATTATAATGGAAATAGCAATCTTTATTTTTCAAAGGGAACGTTAAGTTTTGGTTCATGGAACTAAGCAGCACATTGATACTATGTTACTATGATACTATGTTCAAGAGACACTGTTTATAGCAAAACACTGAAATAACCTAAATGTTCATTCTTTAGTAAAGAACTGGTAACATAATTAGGGCATGTTTATGCAGTGGAATTCTACACAGCTGTTAAAAGAAGAGGCACTTAATCTGATATGAAAGTATCTGCAAGACGTGATTAATAAATAAAAGCAAAATAATGAACTGTGTACAGAATATCTCCCATTTCTATAAAAAGTTAATGTTAGGCATAAAATTTTATATAGAATGATCAATAAAAAGAATAAGGTAGATATCTATAAGCTGATAATGAGAATATCTTCAAAACATATTACTAATTGAAAAAAGAGGCTATGCAATGGTGTGTGTAGTATGCTCCCGTTTTGTAATAAAAATAAGTACAAGTGACATACATACAATATGTATAATACAGAAACTGGCAAGGGCAGTTGCCTCTAGGAGGTAAATAACAGTATAGGAAATATTCTCTTAACAACCAGAGGAGCACTTGATTCCGACCGGAAGGAGAGTCCTAAGTACTGCGGTACAGTTGCCTACCTCTTCAAGCATCACGATGGAGTCTCGGAGCACTCCTTTTAAACGATGGGCCTGATCTTTCTTCTTTTGACGATTTTCTGCTCTTGACACCATATCAGAGGCTAAACTGGAAGAAAAATACCATCTTAAAAATCAGGGAATAGCTGCTAACCTTTCATTTCTAGAAATCACCAGTGCTCCATAAATTTGGAAACAAAATAAAAATAGTATGATTATAGAATAGTTAGGAGATCAAAATCTTTAAAACTAGGATTAAATTTTCTGCAACTAAGGAATTATTGAACAATAACAGGTCGGAGGGGAAGAAAAGACTTACTTTAAAGATTTCTCTTCTTGGAGGTGGAGATGGTAAAACAACTGAGCAGCATATTCTATCTTCGACAGCTTCAGAAACAGTGTCACATTCAACAAAACTAGCAAAAGCAAACTAGGCAGAGCAAATCATAGCTGGTTAATCCACTCTTATCCAGACCTAGAGCACTATTGCAGAATACACATGCAAAACCTTCAAAAACTAGTCTATATTATCTAGACTAGTTTCTAATTATTGTTACTTAAATCAATTATCCCTATTGTATGAAAGAAAATACAATAAAGTCCTCAAATAAAGTTAGAAGGTAACTAAAGTGAAAATAAAGTCCTCAAATAAAGCAGGTTAGGACTGTCCCTGGCATTTCTCCTCTTTGCCTGGAATCCCAGCCAACGTTATGTGTGCCGCCCAGCCCAGAAATCTACCAGGTACACTTTCAAGACCTGTTTTTGGGCACTTCTGGCTTAAGCAATCATAAACCCATAATGCTGCACCACAAACAGGAAATGAAGATCAATACGGACTTGATCTTAGGCAGATCGTGATGTACCTGTTATTCCCAGTGGACACCAAAAGAAATTTTTAAAAATTACCATTCAGCATAAATTTCTTCTAGTTCACCTTAGATGAAGTATCAAATCTAAATATACATTAATGGTGTCATATACAAAATGTTACATGCTAAATGAACTTACTGTCGGTTCTCACAGCAGTGGGTATATTTCTTATTACACATATATGGCAAATAGATAGGTGGCACCATATCACATTTTCTGTTAAAATACTGACTTGCCCTTAAAAATATATAGTATTCACCTTTACCCATCCCAAAGATTTTTTTTTAAATGAAAACTAAGCTAGTAGCAAGAAAATAAAATCTATGAAATTATTATGGCAAAGAAACAGTATGTAGACGAACATTTTACCATTTGATATAAATTTCCTATAAATACAAAAGAACACTGATATTTACTATTCAAAACTGTCATAGTGAACTGACTTAAGCAGAATATAAAAACCTTTTTATGAAACTCAAAGGCACAACAAACATTTTCTATGTTCTGAAATCTATAATTAGAAAAACAGCAGATATAAGAACTTCATTACAAAAAAATAATCACCCAGAGTGTATCACCCAGTCAGAACCAATTCAACAGAACCTAATGGACTATCTCAAGACTCACATACAGTAGATAATAGTAGCCTAAACATGACTGGCTGAGCGGATTCCTATAGGATATTCTGAGATTCAAACTAATTGCCCCAGTATTTCTCTCCACATGATCACTTGCATCAGAATAACCTGTGCAGTCAGTGTGTTTTAAAATACTAATTTCTGATTCCTACTCAAGACCTAACGACTCAATCTCTGGAATTGGGATCAAGAAATATGCATTTTTAGCAAGCGATTTCCTATGCACAGTAAAGGTAAAGACCACAGGTCTAATCAAATAGAGTAGCATTTTTGGGATTTCATCAGCCTGCATGTATAAATATTCCCTTTAAATTTATGGAACTTCCCATTAAAAACCTAGATAATAGAAATAAATCAGATTAATTTAGAAAATAAGAACATTTAATGAATGTGTACTTGGTATTTCCTCAAATTTAATAATTCTTCTGAAAATCATACATCAAAAACTATCAACTGAAGCATATAAAATCATTGTTTTTGTAGGCCAAATGGTGGAAATTTCCGCACGATAATATACAAATCCATTCAAATCATTTTGGAAACTGTTAAAAGTGAAAACACAAGCCAAATAAGCATTCAAAACAAATACTTACAAAATACTCATCACCACAATGAGGGCGGTGTTGTAGCTTTCCATTTCCTTTTTCTTTCCTATGTATCACACA
Source organism: Pteropus medius (assembly GCF_902729225.1). Lineage (NCBI taxonomy): Eukaryota > Metazoa > Chordata > Mammalia > Chiroptera > Pteropodidae > Pteropus > Pteropus medius. Next base: position 647,648 of record NW_024351543.1, on the reverse strand, counting down.
CACACAAAAAGGCTGCATTAGAATTACGATTGTGATTACAGCCAGTAAAATTTTAATTTCATTTGAAAAAAAACTGGAGAAGAAGTTTTAAAAATTATTTGTAAAGACAAAATGATTTAGGGTTAATTTCCGGTACCCTTTTTTGGTGTCTGATATCCTGAGTAATAGGAAACAAATCTACAAAAAGAAAAACTACATCAGTCTTTCAAATTTGGCCTCTCTTACAAATTAATTTACTCCAAAATTAAGTAAGCAATTCAATACATCATGCGCGATCTCTAGCTAAGTTCCATCTCTGTAAATCTTGTATTTGAGCTAGGTTTATGTAGAAAGATGAGAAGATACCACACAGCTTTATAGTTCTGAGATGGAGGTAATAACAATTAGTAGAGGCAAGATGTCTTCAAAATTGAGAGTTTTGCTGGGCTGGCCCTGACAGTACATAAGGATTAAAAACATATAATCATTGTAGTACATTCAAGGATAAAAATCAAATGTCTGTCAATGCTGGGCAGGAAATTAATGAGCGAAGTATCCAACAGCCAGGGAAAATGGTGGGGACTAGTGCTCTGGGGAGTGCACACTTGGTCTAATGGGGCAGCTACCATTAAATGCCAACTGAATGTTGCTATGAAGAGATTTGGGTCCAGGGATATCAGATCTGAGTTTTTATACAAAAATGTCCAATTTTAAAAATACCATGTGCGTCCAATAAAATACTTCTATTGACCAGATACCTGCCCTTTTGCAACTGCACAAGAGGCATACCATATTCTGCTTCATATAAGTAAACTAAACTCTTTCATCTCTGTTTACCCAGTAACAGCTACCTGTAATATCCCCTTTGACGTCCAAGCCCCCGTCTCCAGAAGAATGCTGAGAAGAAAGTTTAGGAACTGTTTCTGCATTTCGGTTGAATGTTCGCCTTCTCCTTCGCAGGCCACTAAGTTTTCCAGGGTCTTCAATAGACTGGCTTAACACAGATTCTTCCACTAACAAATCTGATTCTAAGAAGGAAAAAAAAAATCTTTAGATAGTAGAGAAACCGTCTCAACTATAAGATAAAGGGGGTTTAGTGGTGGTTTTGTTTTTAGTTTGTTTTTTTAAGCCTTGGTAACTTTAACAACTACTTAGGTTTCTTATGGCCTAGATTCAAACCTTACTCTTAATGAAAAGTTTTGGAGAGTACAGTGATCCCATAATGAGGCTTCGTTATTCTAGGAAGAATATACTGTATTAATAAATGATGGGATCATCAGAGCAAATTTGCCATGTGCTATATTAAATATTAATATAATGATTTCAGTTATAGAAACAGGCTACCCACTTATACTGAATCATTAGAAAGGTTTCCAAGACAGATTGTAGTACTCTACTGTCAATTTCAAAGGAAGGAATAGCATATAATAGTTCTAATTTACAATGAGGGTTTGCATAAAAAAAAGCGTAATAAAGAAAATCTGCAAACAACCTAAAAACCTTATTTTTGTCATTAGGTTCAAACTTTTCCTTCACCGGATCTTTTTATTAGAAGCTCATTAGCCAGTGGCCAAACTAGTTGTTAAGTTTCACTTTCTTTGCTCCAGATTAGGAGTTTAATAATGAAATAACTAAAGAGAGAAAATCAAGTAAATAAAATAATCAGCAAACTAGATGACAGAGAAATTACCCTGAGTTAACTGGCCACCAGCTTTTCTTTAAAATTAATTATGCTCATGTATGTATATATATATATTTTTTTTCTCATGTATATTTTAAGGAATATCCAAACAGAACAACTATATTACTTCCCCCAGTCTAGTGCCCACCTCCCCAATCCATACACATACATGACACCATTGCTAAGTGGTCTGTAGAAACCCAGGAAGCTGCACTGATAAGGAAGGTGTAGGCCCAAGGACTCTCCAGACATCAGTGAACACAAGTCCGTATTTATGACCAAGTTATGTGGTCCCTCGCTGCAGTCGACTTTTTTGACTCTCTGCAGAGGCAGAGAGTGTAACATCTCCTAACTACGTGATCTCAGATACATCTTTTAACCTCTTTCTCTGTATTTCAATATTTCTTCTTTAGTAAAATGGAAAAAAACAATAGCACCTACCTCACAGAGTTGTAATGAGTTGATATTTATAAATGCACAAAACAACACATACAGTAAGTGTTATACAAGTGTTTGTCAGACCAATGAAAATTAAGTTTGAAATTCCAAGCGGGTAGCTGGAACCACTTCAGTAGGAGCCATCCAACGTCTACCAGTTTCTGCTATGAATCCAAATATAGAATCGGTCCACTTTGTTAATAAATGCTATCTTTACAGAAATATATAAATCAAGAAATTTACAAACCAAGCTGTTTAAAATAGCCTTCCAATGAACTCCAGGAATTCTTCTCAATTAAAGATTTGACAATGGCCCATGGCTGTTTTCTGTATTTCAAATCTGTGGAAACTCTAATAAGATAAAGAGAATATTTAAAGAACAAAATCAAGTTATATTAACCTTGCAATTTAATGTAAGATTGTATTCAGTGGAGAGCCAAAAGGATTTAAGGTCATTAAGATTATAAAATTTGTTCACTGACAATGACTCTTTCAAAAATTACTATGTGCCACCAATAATTTCATCAAATTTTTCTTCTACATACGTGGCATTTTATTTCTTTCCTTTCTATTGTCCTGAATTTTCTTTACTTAAATAGCAGGAAAGGCTCAAAATAAATTCTAAATTTTCTAAATGCCTTGGGTAAAAAATTTCCAGAGTCATAAATTAGTTGAAAATAACTATATTAGCTAAGACCAAGCCAAGCATATGATGGCCCATTACTACCTTTCATGCACCAATATGTCTTAATTCTCATTGCAACAGTCATTTATTGCTCACCACATGCTCCTCAAGAACTCCCAGCTCCCTTGCCATTAAACAGGGTCACAAGACTAGTTCTGGCCACTGGACTGTGAGCCCAATTCTACAGCTTTCTCTTCCTATAGCAACAGAAACGACACATGTTCTGTATTGTGCAGCATCAGGATGTAAAATCCTTCATCAAACTGGGCCTTGAGTGAGGAGCCCCACCCCTTTCCTGACCGCTGGTGGACATGTAATTTGGGAAAAAAATAAAGTTTTGTTGTGTAAAGCTACCACTGAGATTTTAGGATTACTACATTACCAGAGCATAATCTAGCCTATCCTGACTAAAACACTCATTTACAGTAGCTCACCTCAGCCGGCATTTCTGTTTTGAAGATGGGATGATATAGTATCTGTTCAGGGTATAGAAATAATCATGGTAAGGGACATCATGTGTCAGCACTTCTGAATCTACCAAATAAAATTGTGCTTCTCGACTTTCTTTATATAATGTCTGTCAAAATAAGATTAAAAAAATTTTTGCATGCACATGTTTAATATATTAAATTCCTTGCCAATTTAAAACACATATACTAGAATTCCTTCTTACAAATAACAAAGGACATAAGAAACTGATATACAAAGCCTGCAGAGCTCCTCTGTTTTGGCTGAGCTATCTATGAATTGAGAAGGGTCCTGCAGAAATAGTATTTGCTGCATTTCTGTCATTTGACTGTATAATTATTTTTTTCTTCTTTTTAGGCATGAGGATAAGAAAGAAACCATATATAAAGGAACCATGTATAAAGAATTTTAAATTTGCCTGTTAAGGGAACAATTCAAAATCAATTAAACAAAGTAAGGACCTCACCCCCCAAAATTCATCAAAGTTAAACCAAACCACCCTTCACCAAAAAGTGAAGGAAGGGGGCTCCAAACAAGGTATTGCTTTCCCTAAACAGGACTTGAAGAAGTTGCTGACCAAATCTTTCTCACTATAATCTTACCTTTTCTACCTATCCTTTACAGTTATCAAAGACTCTCCAATATCAAAATACCAAACTTTCCTATAATGTCTAAAAATCATTTTTAAAAAGTTTAAGTCCTTTTTAACACTGATGGACAGAAACTATAATAACATAATTAGTTCAGATATTAACAGATCTTTTCAAACTGTTTGCAGAACAGATACACTACACTTCAACACAAATTGGCCACACACAAACTCCATTATAAGACAGTGCCATGCTGGTGACATAGTAGAGCATTAAATATAATCTCTTCCCCATAAGTCGCATCAGCCATCTAGTTATTTGCCATGATCCTGTAAATCAGATTCCAGTACTATTCTTTTTTAAACTATTTATTATAGAAAAGTTCAAAGTACAAATGAAATAAAGTACAATGAACCCCATAAGCTCATCAGCCAGTTTCAATAACATCTACTCCTGCCCAACCCTGTTTCATCTGTACTGTATTCCCACATCCCCTCTCTCCCTTTCATTCTCGGACTGGCTAGATTTCTTTTAAAGGATATCCCAGACATAAATATAATTTCATCCATAAATACATCAGTAGATGCCTCTTTATAAATTCTTCACTATATCTCCTTAAAAGGTAAATATTCCTTTCTTTAAAATATAGCTACATACCATCATACATAAAAAAATTAACAATTCCTTAAATCTCATAATACCTTTTCACGGTTAGTTTGAATTAAGGTTGGATTGATATGGTTCAAATGCCTCTTAGGTCTCTTTTAACCTGTAACAGTTTCTCCTCCCTTTTTCCCTTGCCATTTATTTGTGGATATTGTTTTGTAAACTGATGACTATAACAGGCATCTTCTCTCTTTCTATATGAATGATTCTTTTGAAATATTGACAGAGTACACATACCTGTTTTTCAGTGGCAGCAGTGCATTTTCCAGTAAGTGGATTATTAAGGATTATAGTGTAGGTCATGGTTCTCAGTTGATCACCTCCAGGTTCCACGTTCCAAGGGGTAGATACTACATCTAATCACAGCAAACATAAAATGAGTTAGTTCTGGAATTCTGAAGGGTATGACTTGAAATGGAATCAAAAGAGGTAGTTTTTGAATTATTTAAATTTTTATTTTCAACCAGTCCAAAAGTAAAATTAAATGTTAGGCATATCCCCCATCTCTGATCTATTGACTTCGAAATTGTTATCTATTAATACACTTTTTTCTTTTTTTTTTTAGAAGACAATATTAAAAGTTGGTTCATCCATAGCCTTCTTTTTAAAATCTCGAGAAGAGAAGTAATGGCATCAGCCTTATTATACAGAGACAGAACAACACTTCAACATTTTCATCATTGAGGACAAAACCTTGAAAGACAGTTGTCATTATGCAACAATATGACCATGACCCCAACTTGTGGAGAAATCACATCAGAAGGGAATCATATAGTGAGAAATCATGTAATGTTAATAGCTTATCTGCTGAATTTTTTTTCCCTAGGGCAGAGAAAAGGGTTTATAATACAGCATGGCAGAGGCCAACTCCTTGATGAGTATGAGGAAAGATGCCTGCCAACCCACTCCACCTAGGAGCTGAGAAGGGAATGTTTCTTATCTGATTGCCTTCGCCAGTGAATCAAGACCAGCAGATTATCTCCGAGAACTCTAGCACACCAGGACAAGAGCTGCCAGGATGTGACTCTAGTCTCAAGTGCCAAAATTTTTAATAAAGGATGGGGAATGGAATATAAATAACTACATAACCTTTTCTATATTAAGAAAGCTGTAGGATAATCTCTCTATTTATGACAAGAACTTGGTCAAATTCTCTTTTATTTGCTTAGCAACAACACAATGTGTAAAAACACACTTTGAACAGAAATATGTCTTTAGGGGATAGCACTATACATCAAAGGTAACAGCATCATGAACTCTATTCAAAGATCTAAATCACCTAATGCTGTTAGCACAAATGGACTTAGGCAATTAGTATGTCTGACTGTTATTCATTAACAACCTAAAATAAAGGAGCCTTATCTAATCCATTACCCATCATTAAAGGAATGAAGCCAGGCTTTATGACCTATCCAATTTTACTCAATTTCTTTCTGACAGCTAGGCTTAGAGATTTAATAAGAGATCCTGAAGCTGTCTGTCTGTTGGTATCTGGAAAAACATTACAACCAAGTTTAAAAACAAAAATCACAAACCATGGACTCTATCATCCAGATTTTGCTGTAAAAAATACTTAGGTGTACGTGAAGGAAGAGAAAAAAATTCTAAAATACTTTTAAAAGATTATTTTGGTCATATGTCAGCCTGTTTCAGAAAAATTATACAAATAATCCATTGTGAATCAGCAATAGAATTTAAAGATATCATTGAATTCTGCTGTTGAAACTGCACACTATTCAAAGTTACCATCAACCAGGATAATAGAAAAGTATCTGTCTTCCAGTTGTATTTTCACCAATGTTACCAACAAGCCTACTGAATATCATGTGCCAGAACATCATCTAAGTAACACCTTGGAATAGGCAAGTAACCAATACCTAAGTAAAGTTCAGCATGATGTAAAAATACTGGGGATAAAATTATAAGAAAAAATGGCAGCAGTATACAAAAAAAAAAAAAACCTAAGCCATTTTGATATACTGAGTTGAAGTAATAAAAAGTAGGAAACAGAATACTTTAAGAATCTTTTAGTGTAATAAAGTTTTAAAATTAGTGAATCTTCACACCCATTAAGATGGCTATTATCACACACACACACACAACTGAAAATAACAAGTGTTGGTGTAAAAGTGGAGAAATTGGAACCTTTATGTATTCTGGTGGGGATGTTAAATGATACCGCCACTGTGGAAAACAGTATGGCATTTCCTCAAAAAATTAAACACAGAATTACTTTACGATTCAGCAATTCCACTTTTAGGTATATACCCAACTGAAAGCAGGGACTCAAACAGATGTTTGTACATCAGTGTTCAGAGCAGCACTATTCACAAAAACCAAAAAGTGGAAGCAACTCAGAACTCCATGCCTATATGAATGGATAAACAAAATGTGGTATATACATACAATGGATTATTTAGCTTTAAAAAGGAAGGAAAACCTTGGATAAACCTTGGAGACATTATGCTAAGTGAAATGACAGTCATGAAGGGACAAACATTGTATGATTCCACTTATTGGAGGTACTGAGGGGTAGTAAAATTCACAGAGACAAAGTAGAATAGTGGTCATCGGGAGGAGGGAAAAATGAGGAGTTATTATTTAATAGAGAGTTTCAGTTTGGGAAGATGAGAAAAGTTCTGGAGCAGGATAGTGGTGATGGTCACACAACAATGAGACTGCCCTTAATACTACTGGAACTGTACACTTAAAAGTGGTTAAAATGGTAAATTTTACTATTTTATGAACAGTTTAGAATTTTAAAAAAAGATGTATTTAGGTGATAAATATGTGGGTTTTACTATAGTATTCATGCAACCTTTGAAGGTTTACATTTTTCAATGTTAAAAAAAGTTGAACAAAAAGACTGAAAACTGAGCTCTGAATTATAAAAGTAGTGTCATAACTACATAGTGTAGTGTCATAAACATAAAAGTAGTGTCATAAACAAGACTTAAAGGAATCCCTATTTAAAAGCTCCCTAATTAAAAAAAATAGATTGAGTAAATAGCCATTTTAGTGCTGAAATTAGATTAAATCCACAAATAATGGACTATAGAAACATTTTTCATTAAATTCATAATATTTTTAAAAAGAAGCCTTTGAAACCCATTCTCAAGAAATACAACTTGGATTACCAGGTAACAAGTTTAGTAGATAGCATGGTGTTGTATAATCATGAGCAAATTACCTCTTTTGGAGAAAAACTTCTAATTCTAGGTCTAAACAGCAATATGCCCATAATTGTTTAGATTTAGAATTAGCCAGAAGCCTTTGCTTCCTGAAGCCACTTATTAGATCAGATAGCAAATATATTCATCCATACTGAAGCCAGATATGACATCAGACACTAAATGCAGCTGCGATTCAAAAAACTTCATTTAGTACCACCGTGGAGTAACATGCTAGTGCCTCATGGGCCTTTTTCAGCAATATCAACAGGCATCATTTTAGAATATTAAGAGAAATAATGTATCCAACTCTTCTGAAATACCAAGTTCTACAGCCAGACATGAATAGCAGGAAAATATACAATAGATTGAGAACAGATATAAGTTAAAGAGAAGCTACTGAGTGAAGAGGAAAATTTATATCCTTCGGATATTCGACATTTTTAAAACTGGAAGAAGAAAAAATAAATAAATGATTTTTTAAAACTATGAAATTCTTAATATAGTCACAGGACTCAATTAATAGCTATCAATTTGAAATCTCTTTGCTACCCTATTATGAAAAATAAGAAAAAAATCATATTTTATACCTAAAACTCATGTCAATGATTATATAACCTATGAATAAGTGATTATGGTTACATAAAAGTTTCAAATAAAGGAATAACATCTAATGGTTAATAAAATGACTAGATTATAAACTGTATTTAAATTGTAGAATAACTTTCTCTTTGACTAGGTCAAATGATTCACCTTATATGAATCTCTACTGCTACTATTTTCTAATTTTATATAGCAAGTTAAACCATGTGCTCCAAACATTTATAGAATATCTTGAATTATTTAGGATAAATTCAGTTTCAAACTAACCATAAGCTTATTTTAGATGTTTACCAAAATAGAACTTATAAAACATAATCAATGAAATTCTTTTTATAATGCATTCCCTCACTGGAATTTTTTTGGTATTTTCATTGAAGTATGCCATAGACAATGCAATCTCAAATGTACAACTCTGTGAATTTTCACAAAGAAAACACACACGTGTACCACTACTCAGATCAAAGTAGAGAACTTTATCAGCATCCCAGAAGCCCTTTCCCAGCCTTTAACCACCCAACTCTCCACAATCATAACTACTATGCTGATTTTATAGCCATATATTAGTTTTGCCTGGTTCTCATTTATATAAAGAAATCTTTTCTGTCTGGCTTCTTTTGCTTAACGTCATATTTGTGAGATTTACTCATATTGTTATAAGTAGTAGCAGTTTGTTTTGATTGCTATATAATATTCTTTTGCATGACCATACACAATTTGTTTATCCAGTCTATTACTGGTGGATATATTAATAGTGCTGCTATAAATAACAGCACATGCCATTCAGAGTACACATGTACCATTTCTGAAGGATACTTAGTAGAGAATTGCAGTATCAGAGAGAATGCATATGATCAGCTTTAGTAGCTTCTGCCAAAGCATACTGCAAAGTGATTGTACCAATTTACACTCTACTGGCATCAGTTGTTCCACAACGGAACTCTTTAAAATGGGGTCCAATCCAAGTGAACTGCTACATTAATAAATAAATGGAGTTTTAGTTTTCCAAGAGTCTGAACTTTATTGTAGGTAGGAACTGACTAACTGAACAAGTATACTGTTTACATGTAAATTTAACCAACTTAAAAACTAGTTTATACATCACCAAAATAAAATCAAATCCCCCCTGACAACATAAATCAATTTATGTAGGCTTAACACTCTAAAGATAATAAAATCTTCCCAAATTTATCATTAGATAAGAACACAGGAACCAACCTATTATATTTCTAGAATTGGCAAATCTCTGCATGAAGCGTGAACTGGTGAAGAGCAATTCAAACATTTTCTCAGCACTGATGTGAAAAACACGGTTGATATAAAGTCTTCCATGAAGATCTTTCTCAGGAATATTTTCTGGGGAAACAAACAAACAAACAAAAAAAAAAAAAACAGAACCAAAAAGGAAGAAGTCAAGGAAAAGTCATTTCGAGGTTTTATTATTTGCTTGTTTTCAGTTTTTAAATGTGATTAGTGATCAGCACATTTCAGGTCACAATTAAAACTCTAAATCGGTGTTATATACATACGTACAATGTTATAACTATACATAAGAATATATAGTTAATTAAACTATATATGATCAATATTTCAGTTGTCAACACCCAAAAGATAAAGAAGTATTTAACTTGAATGATATCAAACTCCCGTAATATATTGTTCAAAAGGATATTTCAAAAGTGACAAGGGCAAGACGGAGATTCACAGAGTAGTATCTACCACAGCCATTAGCAGCTCATATTTCTGAATGCCCATACTTCCAGTAAATATTGTCAAGACTGGATCTAAATATCTGTTGCACTCATTAACATGCTACCCTGAATAATCTTTCAAACTTGACTTAAAGCTAACTGCCTCTGAGTTAAGTATCATTGTATTTACAACCTATTCTTACTACCACACATTAAAAGTAAGAAATCCTTCTGAAAAGTATGCTTCAAAGCTAAATAATGCCCAATGAAATATTACATTTTTCTGGGAAACTGTTAATGACATTGAAAACTACTGGTAACAAGTGAAAAAGCAGTATCTGCTCAGCTCCCCTCATATTCCCTGGAAACCTTATGTAAAAATAACCCTGGCTTGTACGGTGCTTACTATATGGCATGCATTGTGCTAAGCACCTTACAAGTATTCACTCATCTTATCCTCACAGCAATCCTGTGAGTTAAATGGTGTCATCACCATCATCTCCATTATACAGTGAGCAAACTGAGGCACTGAGAGAATTGCCAAAGCTCCATGGCTAGTGAGTGACTGAACTGGAATTTGAATTCACTCCAGCTCCAGAAGAGCACACAGACCTAATCTCTACTTTATATTGCCAAGACTTTACCTTAAAAGAATCGAAAAAAGAAAAAAAGAAAAAGACAGCTAGGATAGGAGCCTGGTAAAGTAAAGAAAGTAAAGTAATGCAATATGAAATTTTAATGATTTCAGGATTCGGATTATTTATTATTTCAAGGGTTATGCCCCATCAATACAGCATGCAAACTGTGACCAAAGCTACCCATATTTCAGAAATCAAGCTCTAAGAATTATCTGTGTAGAGCATCCATCAATATTACACCACAGGAAGCAGTCTGGGCAAGTAAAAGATATTCTAAAAATCAGAAAAACTCTTCTAGCTCTGCTTTCACTGCAATTATTGCTTTTTCTCCCACATTCAATGATTTGTGTCTCTCTGCTACAGAAGCAAAGAACTTAGGGATATCAGGTAGATATTGATTTACCTTCTTCCTGCAGCAATACTATATGTAGGCAAAAGCTATTCACTGCAATTTCAAATAATGCCGGCATCCTTTGGCATAGGAATAAATTACTGAAACTAGGCAATTTGCTAAGGTTTTGTGAGGCAACTTCCCAATTAAGCTTGAGAGATAGCTTTTTCTGACAGAGATGTAATATACATTCATTATAAAAATAATTCATATACTCACAAAGAAAGCAAACGAGTACAGTGATTCTATTGATCCTGCTCATTTCCTTCACAGAACTTATCCCGACTTGTAATTATATTTTTGTTGGCTTATTGACTTGTTTATTGCCTCTTTCCTGCACATGTGAATAGGGACCATGCTGATTTTAAACATTAATGGACATTATGTGCTTGGCACACAAAAAGTATTAAGTAACTATTTTTGATTGAATAAGTGACTGTTGAAAGCACTAAATTATCATAAGGTCTACTTTTATTTATAGAACTTAGAATTTACAACCATATTTTTAAATTTTTTATTTTGGAATAATTTTAGACGTAAAATTAACTAAACTCGGTTTTATTCCTATTTTTCCCAGTAATGTCCTTTTCTGTACAAGGATCCAACCCAAAGTACCACATTGCATTTAGTTATTATATCTCATTAGTCCTCCAATCTATGACAGTCCCTCCTTCTTTCTTTTTTTCTTTTTTTTAATGACCTTAACATATTTGAACAGCACTGGTCAGATATTTTGTAGAATGTCCCTCAATTTGGGTTCATCTGAAGTTTTTTTCATGATTAGACTGGGCTGCTGGTTCTGGGGAAGAACACCACAAAGGTCAAGTGCCCTTCTGACTGTGCTCAGGGAGCACACATAGGAACATGACTATAACCCTGATCCTCAGTTGGTTAAGGTGGTGGTGGCTGGCAGGTCCCTCCACTGCAGAGTTACTGTTTTCACCTTTCCATATTCTATTTGTTAGAAGAGTCACTAAGTTCAGCCCACACTCAAGGGGAGGAGAATTGAGCTCCACTTCCTGGAAGGGAGAGTCTCTCCATATATTTAGAAATCTGTGAGAAAGATTTGTGTTTTCTCCTCCATTTATGTATTTATTCAATCCTTTATATCAGTATGGACTCATGAATATTCTCCTGGATATAATCCAATACTGTATTTATTTTGTTGTTCAAACCTTTTTAATTTGGCCACTAGGATCTCCTTCAGGTTGACTCGTGTGTCCTTTTGACATGCCTCCCTATTATATTAAGAACTTCTTTATTTTCTGGCACTACGAGATGCTCCAGGCTCATTTTGTATATTCCCCACCCCAGCCCTAGAAGCAGAGCCATTTCTCTAAGGCAGCAGTCCCCAACCTTTTTGGCACCAGGGACCAGTGCTCCTATGAGAATCTAATGCCTGATGATCTGAGGCAGTGATGCTAGCACTGGGGAACCACTGCAAATACAGATGAAGCTTTCTTCACTCACCCGCCACTCACTTCCTGCTATGCGGCCCGGTCCCTAACAGGCTACAGACTGGTTGCGGTCCGGGGGTGGGGAATCCCTGCTCTAAGGAGCCCTGGAACTATAATTTTTCAAAAGTAAATTTCTTGTTCACATTTAAGAAAGAAACAAATCACACTCATGTGGATTATTTCAATATAATATTTTCATAGTTCATTTAAACTCCCTTATTAAATTGTTCTGTATTATAACTGATAAAAAATAGAGTTTGTGGTTTCACTAAAGGAAATTAACAATAATACCTTTTGTATGTAAATCTGTCTGAAGAAGTAAGGATATGAAATAAAGTATTTCCACCTGGGATTATTTATGTATCAAATTCACAGTACTTGAAAGCTCCTAGAATCAGCAGTAGCATTGCTGTAACATATTAAGCTAGCAGCTGGTATTTTACCTGGAAAGAGGTACACTGCTCAACCTAGTAGCAGGTCACTTTTTCCAATAAAGAATAAATACTATTTCAAACATATCAGTTTGAAAGTGGCCAGTGGAAATGGTGGGACAAGTGAGATAGATAAATATGAAAAGGACATAAACATGAATAAAACTGAAACCATATGTTGACAGCGTTTTGAGGGTGCATGAAAAATGTACTATGTAGGTATGCAAGAAAAGCACAGTTTGTTCTATCTTCCATTTTCTAAAAACTGGTAACCTGCTGTCTTCCTGACTCAGATTGAGGGCTTTCTTTACAACTGAAAAACCAAGTTCGATTTGAGAGTGTTGTTCAAAAACCTGACTCAGGTAACCGTGTCAGGGTTACCTGGGTTAGTCTCAGGGCTGTTCCCCTGACATGCTAGGCTATTTCATTGCTTTTTCTCTAGCTTTACCCAAAGTTATATCAGGTCCCTCTATGAGGTATTTCACGATGCTCTACTCTGTTGATTCCTCTCAAGTTTACATGGGTCTAGAGGGAGTCTCCATACTAATATAGTCCAGTGCCAATTCAAAAAGATCTATGCACCCCTATGTTCACTGCAGCACTATTTACAATAGCCAAGATATGGAGGCAACCTAAGTGCCCATCAAGAGACAGCTGAATAAAGAACAGGTGGTACATATATACAATGGAATATTACTCAGCCATAAAAAATGACATCTTACCATTTGCAACAACATGGATGTACCTAGAGAACATTAGCTAAGTGAAATAAGTCAGACAGTGAACAACAAATACCAAATGATTTCACTTATATGACAATCTAAAGAACAAAATAAAACAAAAACAGACTCATAGATACAGAGAACAAATTGATGATTGCCTGATGAAAGGGGAGTTGGGGACTGGGTGAAAACGATAAAGGGATTAAGAAGTATAAACTGGCAGTTACAAAACAGTCACAGGGGTGTGAAGTACAGCATGGGGCATACAGTCAATAATATTGTAATAACTATGTACAGTGCCAGGTGAGGACTAGACTAATTGAGGGGATTTGTAAATTATATAAATGTCTAACCACTATGCTGTACACCTGAAAATAATATAAAATAGTAGTGAATGTCAATTCTAATTGAAAAAAAAAAAAACATAAAAAGAAGTCCAGTGCCTCCCTCCCAAAGATTATAGCTTATAGGTGGTAGAAATGAAAGCCTCTCATTTTCTCAACCTGCTCACAATAGTACATCAAAATACTGTCATTTTAAATAAAGTGATGCTTGGTTTAAAGTAAGCAATCTGCCATCTACCCAGCTCCCTCGAAATCCCCACATAAATTTCCAGATTTCCTGGGATGGTTTACTTCTTTTGACCTTTCCCATTGTCTCTACAGTTCATTGACTTCAAATGTCTTTATAACCTCATAACCTTCAGAAACTAAAAACAAAAAAATTATTATAATGCCCACTTAATACATAGATAAGACCTAGATTTTGGAACTTGCTTAGGGAATGCAATAGAAGTACTTGATTTATTATCAAATGATAATCTAATAAGGAAAAAAATGTCATCCCATACACCTTAAAGGAAACCCGCACAAACAGAAGGCTGACTGCTGCACAGAAGGTCTCACTGCTGTAAAGCCACACAGTCTTATTTAAATGGGCACCAGCAAGGAGCAAAATGTGATCAGAGCTCACATTCAATAGAGCATTACTCCACTGTTATTCTTTCTTTCTTTATAGATATGGACACAGAATATATGAGTTTTAATGTTATCCCTTACGTAACTTATCATCAATGTTAAATTTATGGGAACTCAACAAAGAAACTACTTTTGAAGCACTATTCCTATAAAACACCAGGTGAGAAAGAGGGAAAAAGAATCCTTGTTTTGGTGTCACTTACTCTCTGGCCACTGGGTGCCAGAGCAGGTCTTTCTAAAGTCAGAGGTTCAGCCAGGCAGGGGATACCTACTTCACACCTGCTGCCTGTTCCCATTACCAAAGCACGAATGGTAAGAACACTAAGAGTCTAGTCATTCATGGGGTTCATACCTTTTTAAAAAAACTTCCTCTAGACTATCTTTTCCGAAGAACTCGACAACTGTTATCTTAACGCATTCTACGATTTTTAAGAACTAGTAGATTTTTATTTATGTTTTTAAGAGCATGGATCTAGTTTTCATTAAAGATACTTCAGTGTTCTCAAGTTGGGGTCTCACCTGATTTGGAATGGATTTTCATGGACGTAGGTCCTGGTTGGGTTTTGAATTTGGATTTGATTTGGATGTGACTTGGATTTAGTTTTGGTTTTCATAGATTTGGTTTTCAATATAGAAAAAGACTTGAGTGGTTCATAAACCAGGTCTAACATGAATAGGAGCTAGACTAACAAATGCAATCACGTCCTAGAGATCCAAACCACTGTAGTGTTCCCATTAACATTCTGAGCACTGCTGGTAAGAAAGCGGGTCAGAGCAAAAATCCACTGACATTGTTCTCGTTCCTGAAATTTGAAACCTGGATCTTTCCCAATGTCTCTCCGCTTCACTGACTTCAGTATCAATAATCTTATGGTTAAAAAAAGATTCCGTAAAATGCCCGCTTAATAAGAATGACAAGCCCCAGGTTATTGGTGCTAACTTAGAGAAAGTAGAGAGAAAATGATTTGCTATAGGTTCCTTTAAGCAACTGCTTTTAATTTTTATTATATTCTCCACTTGTGCCTGTCTGTATCGCTTTCTTCTTTTGGTGGTTAAAAGAAAGTCGTACAATTACAGTGTCTATAACACTAGGTAGATCTTTATTAAGATCTGCTTTTCCATTGCTATTACTCCATCTCCACTGACTTAAAGCTTAGGATTTAAAAAGCTAAATGTGATCGAGGTTTATAAATTCCAGACTCTGGAAAGTGGAGATGGGTTAGATTCAGTAGCCTCTTTCCTCTATTTTCTATTACCCCTGACTCTTTTTTGGTTCTTTATAGAGTGAGACTGTATCTAATGCAAATAAATTCTAAATCTGTACACACCTAATAAAAAGACAAACATTAAAAGACAACTGAAATTTTATTAAAATTTGTAAGAATTTTTACCTTCATCAACAGAATCTGAAGTGCTGCTTTTGTCCAGAGAAAGATATTCATTTTTATTCAAGTCCAGTGATTTCGATGGCACTCTACTTAACCTCTTTTCTGAGGTTAGTGAAGGACTCTTTTTGATCTGTTTCTCACTTTGGGGTTCCTCTTTCCCTAACTCCTAAAAGGCAAACAATCCAGTTTAAAAAAAACAGAGTATAAGTTTAGATTTTATAATGAGATATTTAATAATATTTACTCTTGGAAAAATTTGTTGTTTGCATCACATTTCCCATTCAGTCCATAAAACATTGGTGAGTAAAATATATCATTCTAGAGTCACCTTCTTAAACAGTAATGAACAATAAATCTATGAAGACACCATCTCTTAACATCATGTGAATCATGTAAGCAGAAGGGAAAAACGGGGCAGAATAACGGAACATTCATTTCTTTGGGGTGGGCAAGGGAGAGGAGTAAAACCCAGTTAGCTTCCCAAGACAATACCTGCCCCATCATCTCAAAGAAGAAAACTCACCCATCTCTCAAGACCAGTAACTAAAGGGGAAAGAGAAAGAAAATAGAGAGATAAAAGTCACATAAGAGTACAGTGGGGAGAGAAGATTAAAAGAGAAAGTTAATGTCACTGCAAACTCATAAGAACACAGTTGTCTTTGCCGTGAAGGGACTACTATATTAAAATATATTCAATATACGATGCTAATTGTACTTTCTGAAAATAGTTTAATAAAGTTAAGCTGTTTCTATAAAATATTTAATGTTAAGCATTAAAGTATAAATGTTATTGCTATGTTAGTATTCAAGTAGAACAGTATTATAATTAGGCTCAATAGAACAGTGTAAAAAATATAAACTATACAGCAAAGTCTTTTCTTGCATTGTCTGTGTGTAAGCAGATGAAAGAGAGCAAAAGGTAAAGATACAATCCTTATACTTCCTGCCCCATGAGATCTTTGAGCAGCCCTGAGCAGCAAAAGCGCCCAGGAGGATGCAGGTTTCCTCTGGCCACTCAGAAAGCAGAATAACAATCTGGACCCAGGACAATTTATTAAACGATTCTACTATCCCAGTCAGAAGGTTCGGTCTTCAAGCAGAGATGACTGCTAAAATCAAAACTTGATTTATTTAGGAGTTCCACACTATAAAACACCATGCTTATTTAGCTGACCCAGGGCTTTTTAACAGGGCTAAGTAGAATAAGTTTCCACGTATTTCTCCTATTGTTTCTAATTAAGATATAGTTCACATTATAAAGAATATAGATAAATACATATAGGAAAAGTAACAGTCACTATCTTTGAGTGGCTGACATCTGGACAATTTTTATTTTTTGTATACTTTTCTACATTTCCTAAATTTTTACAGAGTATTAATTTTACAAGAGCATTAATTAAGAAAAACCTATTTTCATCTTAAAAAATGTTATTTCTGACTTTCTGTTGGAAATAAAAGTGAAACAAAGTAAGTGAAATATGATATTTTGACATATTTTTTGACACCTGAGAATCTTACCCTACTGCTCTTGAATGAAAATAAAAAAGGACCAAACTTCTCTTATCACTTGTATTCCATAACCTGAAAACATCTAAACATCAATGAATGTATGATCAATCTTAAAACATTAAATTATTCCTCTGCATTCCATTCCCTTTCCTTAGAAAAAATATGACTTCCTTTAGGGACAAAACTAGAAGCAAAAATCAATGGGTTAACTATTCCAAGAACAGGTACAGAAGACACTGTCAAAGAAGCTGTAGGAAGGACCCAAGTAAGATTAGTAGTGCTGAGAACCCAGTCCTCAAAGTCGGACTTATGTAGAAGGATGAAGAGACTGCGAGAAATCCCGTCCTGGTAACCTCCCCAAAATTGAGTGGTTTGGTCTTCTCAGTGAGAACATACAAAGAGATTAGCATCCATAATCACCTCCCTTGCACCAGGGGGAAGCTCCTAAGGATCTGCAGATAAATAAGTTTTGCAAGCAATCCACAATACAAAATCAGACTGAGATAGATGCAAGAGAGTTGATAACTTGGTGGCCTTTCACAGAAACACAGTGTTTCAATGTTTTCCCAACATTTATTCATAGGAGATGCTTGGAGTTCCATGGGAGAAGGTAGAAAAACTTCGTTGTGGCCACACACAGATTCACCTTCAATTATAACACCTTATGGTTACTGAATACTTAGTGTGTTCAAGGGACTGTTCAAAGCACTTTCAAATATATTAATTCAATCCTTTTAAAAACCTCTATGGGGTATTATTCTCCGCATCCCCTAGATGAGAAAACAACAGCATAGAAAGATTAAGTAATTAAGTTAACTTACTTAAGGTCATATAGCTGGCAAGTAGGAAAGGTAGGATGTAATGCCAATGCTCTGCTCTAAACCAAGAAATTCAACTTTAGTCCCAAACCTGCATCCTCAATAAGAACAAAAATTCTATAATAGGCACACTCTTAGCGCTCAGAATGTGGTTTCTAAATACCGTTCTTCACTAAGAACTATGGCTCATTAGGAAAATGGCTAATAGTAAGTCCGGGACAGAAGTTGCACAAAATGTGACTGGGACACATTATCGTACAAGAAAGGAAGCCATTAAAAATTATTAATCACTTCAAAAGGACAAAGGAGCCAATC
This sequence comes from Pteropus medius, assembly GCF_902729225.1. Taxonomy (NCBI): domain Eukaryota; kingdom Metazoa; phylum Chordata; class Mammalia; order Chiroptera; family Pteropodidae; genus Pteropus; species Pteropus medius. The sequence continues at coordinate 629,034 of NW_024351543.1, read as the reverse complement.
TAACAGGGCCCCTGTTGGCAGAGGGGACAAACGGAGTATAAAAAATTTTGACTCCAAGTGACAGAAACTCATTGCAATTTTTCTAAAAATTGACGGGCTTTTATAATTATACTTGAAAAAATAAAGAAACAAACAATGAAGCCCAGTAATTAACTGGCTGTGACTGCTTTAGTAGGCAACTTAAGTAGCATCTATTGTTACTCAAGCATGCTGCTCAGGGTTCTCATGTTCCCCTTCAAAACAGATTCTTTCTACCACATAAATTACCTACTCTGGGAAAAATTCTACTAACTATGAATTTCGCTATCATATTTTTAATGATGTGTATCTCTCTTATAGACTGATGCTCTGTCTGGTAGCTCTATACCGTACCCAGCTCTGAAAAGAATCACATGTGTTTATAACCTCTGCTACTTAGAGTTGAAACTCTTTTCCTAAAATAAAGGAGCAGCCTGACACCTTAAGTTTTAATCATTTCATATATCGTATTTCTATTTGATCTTACATTAAGATGAACACATGGCAGTATCAGATATATTTTAAAAGAGCTATCATACACTAACCACTTTTGTTAGATTTCCATCGATTGACTCTGTTTCTGAAACGCGATTAATTGATTCACAGGTAAAACTGATTGACTTAGATAATCTTTCATCTCTCTCCCCACAGTCATCCAAGCTGCTTCTTTCTGAACTTCTGTAAAAAACAAATCATTATAGAAACACAAACAAAGTTACTTCCACATAAATAAGTGATTTAGTCTCCATACTGAGGTCTTTTTCTATTATAAAGCATTTTAACAATAAATGTTTTTTTATAATGTAACAAATAAGCCTCTACTTATAATGTGCTTAAATTGTATGCTATTTTCTTAAATCATATGCAAATTGACTTTATTTCTGAAAATAAGATATGCTCATATGAGATTTTATAAATTTCAGAAACCATTAAAAAATTAACCAAGTACAAGTGGCTGTTATAGCAACTAGTAAAATTAATATTGCTTGTTTGAATTTCAGTTGTGGACAACTACAAACTTCGAAAGGTGCAGGGTGAATGTTCGAGTTAGATGCCAGCTGGCATCAGAAGTCAGTTTTTTTGAATCCCCTTCCTTCTGATTTAGTCCCATCTGAGATGGCAAATGCTCCCCAGAAGTGGAAGCTCCTAATATCTGAGCACAGAGCCCATCAATCGGTCCGTGCCCCTCTTCTCGTTCTTGTTCATTCTTAAGAACGAGGTTTAAGGAAAAGCTTTCAAATGGTCATAGGGACAAGATTATAATAATTATCCTGGGACCTGCTTTTCCTTTCTCAAAGAGCAAAGAGAAAGGAAAGTCTGCTAAATGTAAAAGGAACACAACTGATCTACTTTCCAATGCTCAACCTTATTGAGAAATTATTATTTCCATGTAATCGTTGAAACATATAGACTTAAAGCTCTTCTAAAATAAAGTAGCAGCCTGACATCTTAAGCCATATTATTCTGAGGAAGGAATAGAAATGCTAAAGCGCCTTTCAACCCTATTCTACTTCACCCATATATTATTTATATGCAACCAAGTCACTCCTGGCTAGTTGGAATGGCAGGGCTCTGAGGGAACCAAACAAGAAAAATGGCTCCTTGAGACTAGCCCACCACCTGAGTGTCTGAACTTAAAGATTTTAAGGATGGAGTTGAGCTGTAGAGAAATAAAGAAAAGAAAAAAAGGAGGAAGGAGAGTAAAAAGAGAGATTGAAAATGAAAAGAAAGAAGATGGAAGAGCTGAGATAATAAAGGTTTGAGATAGATATGCTTCTTTCAGAGACTGCACAAATGGGAAAAGGAGTAAAAGTGGGAATGAGGATCCTGTCATATCTTCTCCTGGAAAGCACTCAATCACAGGGAAGAAAAGAGCAGCTTTGCTGGTGACCTCAAGAAGCCGGACCTTAGAGTTTATAAAGCAGCTGGTCAAAAATATTTGTTCTTTCCTTCTTCAAAGATTAGAAACTTTTCGAGTTGGCAAGAGGCCATCTACTTTAACCGCCTCATTTCACAGATAAGTAAACTGAGGATCAGAAAAGCTAAGAGATTTGCTTGAGGCTGCTCAGCTGCTTGGTGGCAAAGTCCAGACTAGAATCCAGATCTTCTTTAGCACAATCCCAGCCTCTTTGTAGTGTATCAATTGCATTTCTAACTCAACTCCTGTACCCAAGGGAAGCTAATAAACTTTACAAGGAGAGCACTACAATGGAAATTTTTAACTTTACAAGATAACTAATTAAATATGCATATGTAATAATGTAAAAAAGACTAAAATGTTGATGCTTAACGGAAACACTATAAATAGGTTCGGCATAACTAGAAGACTACCTAGATAGGCAGAGTAAAACTGTATAATAGCAAGACTTTCAAAAGATTTCTACATTAAGATTTACTTACTACAGAATTTTAATGTTTTATTAAGTTATAATTCAGATACCATAAAATTTACTACATTTAGAGACTATGTAGAATATGGCGGTTTACAGAGTTGTATAGCCATCATCGCTAATTTTAGAATGTTTAATCACCCCAAAAAGAAAGCCTGTACCATTAGCTGCACTCCCTACTCACCCTTCTTCCCAGTTCTTAGCAACTACTAATCTCCTCTCCGCTTCTATGGATTTACAGATTCTGGACTCCACTTCACACAGATGGAATCATAGTGTGTGGCCTTTTGTGACTGGCTTCCTTCACTTAGCATAATGTTTGCTACAGATTTTTAATGTAGTATCCTCTGTTTCTACTGCTATGACCTCAATTACCATTGGACAAAATGCACTTTTACTTGTACAGGTTAATAAAAATGTCCACTCTTCCAAATGAATTCTCATCAGTCAAAAATAATTTCTCTCTACTCTGAATTTCTTTATCATATTATCTATTGCCCTTTTTGGCCCTTATCATTTTCAACCTTGTATTGTAATTATTTGCACTCCCCATAACACTACAAGCTCCTTCCATTAATGCGTTCAATATTTAATCAATGCCAACTCCATGCCAAGCACCATGTTAGGGTATCCTTCAGGAATAGTCACATTATCTTTGTAGCCCTCAAAATATCTTCCAGCTAATTTACTTTACTATTATTCACAGACACAGAGATTTCGCCAGGTACTTCTCCAGATCCTTAATAAAAAGGTTTACTAAAGCCACGCTTTAAGCAAATCCTAGGTGACATGTTACAAAGATATATTTTCTTACAAAGACATAGTTTGCTTACCAATTTAATAAACTATCCACCGTCCTCACCTTTCATGCTATTCCACTACAGAGAACACAGAGGCAAATTCGCCCAAGGGTGAATTAATAAAAATTGTAAATTAATAGTTTAAAATAATTCTGCTTTGATTAATGATTAATAAATTTTGAAATTTCAAAACATTCTGCTGTACCTTGACTGCATATTATCCTCAATCGAAAGAGACAAGGTTTCCATCTCTTCAGCATTTAAGCCTAGCTCAGTGCCATAGTTCTGCTGCAGCAGCTGCCAGAATTCTTGTCTAGTCAAGCTCTAAAATGACAGAAAAACTACACTCAATATTGGAAAATGTAAGATAGTGTAACGATGATTCACACATGAATTTTGAAGTCAAAGACCTGTTGTACAGCTACCAGATGTATGACCTTTCTAGATGTGTTTTCTGTATCTATAAAAAAAAAAATAGGTTAACAAAACTTATCTGACAGAGTTGATACTTGGATTAGATGAAATGATGATTTTAAAGTGTGCTATACCTGCTGTAAATGGGAGGTAAGAGGTTTAAAATTTATTTAAATAAAATAATTTATCCATAGTTTCTAGCAATCATTGATCTGCAACTTAAATTCTGCAATCCAACCAGTCTACCACGACCACTGGATCACCACTGTTTTAATCGTCTATTCGGAACTCATCTTCTTAATCTATAATATATCTTACTATTTTAACCATTTTAAAAAACGTATATATTGGTAAACTTTATATTTTCCTAAAATATAAAATATAAGAGGCCCAAATTTAGAATATTTCTTTTATTATTAATAAAGCCCAGCTTGTTCTTTCTTTGTAGGTATTATCTTAGTATTAAAATCACTTAATACAAAAAACTCATACATTACATAGCAAAATAAAAATAATAATGTGATAACCAATATTCTGATTTCTAGAAACATTATAGATGGTTAATCACATGATTAAGCAACGTAGAGGGCAGCAGAAAAACGAGTGAAACAACTGTTGGTAAGAGTTCTTTCTTCTCATTCATTTAACAGTTATTTATTTAGAACCTACCTAATGCGTATCACTGAACTAGCTGCTAAGGAGGATAAAATGCTCTCAGGCAACTTACAATATAGCTGAAGAAACAAAGGAGACTCTTAAGTAAAATTAAATATGACAAACTATAATATTATTACATATCAAAGAACTGGTGGAATTGACACAGTAATAAGAAACATCACTGTGGATTAGGGTGATCAGCTAAGACTTCACACTGGAGAACGGTCTCCGGCTGAACTCAAAGGACATCAATGGGGAATATGTAGAAAAGAAAAAATTCGGAAAAAGGAAAACCAACATATAAATATAGAATAAACACACGAAGAATGTAAGTAATATTCGTTTTAAAGTTAGTTAATAGTTTATCAGCCTAATTGGAGTAAAAAATTCAAGTTGGGAAATAGTAGGAATAAATATATAGAGATTTAATGGGGCAAAACATACAGATGCCTTGAATTCCTCCTTGACATTCCCCATAACAATACTTTCTTTTTTCTTTCTCCTTGCTTCTTCTGTCTAGTAGCTATGGTACCTTTGTTACATTATACTTAATGACCTTCATTATATTTCATGGAACCTCAAAGAGATTAAGAACAAATTTTTTACGCTTTAGACTGCTAGTTCCCAATTTGCCATGTCCAGACTACTAGGATTCCAGAGGAGTAGTTGATGAAAATTTAGATAATATTATCAGTTTCTTAAAGTCAAAAATATCCAAATAGTTACCTACAATAAAATTATTTATGCTAAGTAAAATGTCAGGCCTCCTTGTCTGAGGCTGAATTATATTAACCTAGAGTGGTATGTCAGGCTGATAAGAAACTCTAGTTGGAAATAATGTATGACTAATAAACAATAATGTTCTAACATTTTAGTATTTCATATACACCACTTAATTGGTGGACAAAAACTCTTTTGAAGTATAGTGTCTGTATAAGAAAAATTAAAAGGATAATTAGTGGTAGAGAAAGTTAGAGAACCACTGTCCTTGATCCTAAAGATATCCCACACATTTCTTTTTTGACTTCCGCTCCAGAAGAGCCATTGTGAACTTTTTTCACAAGAGCAGTTAGCTTATACTAATAATTAACTCAATCTTCTAAAGACATTATCTTTGAAATGCTTTTGGTGTCATAAATGGATGGCTAACATTATGAAGAGAAACAAGCAAAATTTCAATATAGTTGTGGAATAGTAAATTTTTATAAAAACTCTTCTGAAATAATAGCTATTGAACTGTAGCAAGAACAGACCAATGATAAATATTGAGCTTCCTAAGAGTGAAAGAAATGAATCTTATAAGTAAAATGTTAACAAAAATACAATTTTATTTGACTACATAAATAAATGTTTTAAATATACTATCAAATACAATCAAGAAGTTAACAGCAGGATAATTTCAATATATTTTAATCGATTAGTTTAAAAAATGAATATATAAAAGATTAATGGAAAACAAAATAGAACTCATTTAATTCACCAGCTAATTTGTTAAAAATTACATTTTCTTCAAAGTTGACCAGAAGTCACAAAAATGTGGTTATTTACAGCCATGCTGAATATTCAAATATTTAAACATGTATCCAGACTGATATTCATTGTTCTTTCAATAAACGACAGGGTGAAGTAACCTTAAAAAACGACCTAAATTGTTCTTTCAATAAACAGCAGGGTGAAGTAACCTTAAAAAACGACCTAAATTCTAAACAAAGGCTGACCACCTACCTGCAAACAATGGAAAGACTCCCCAGTTCAGCCTGCAGAGTACGTGAACAAAATAAAGGTAAACCAAGCAGTAATCGGATAAGGCTCAAAAGTCAGATCAATTTCTGGCCCAGAAAGCTTTGTACTCTAAGTATGCTGCAGTCTTTATCCCACAGCAGAGTTGCAAATATTTGATGACAACTATGTAAAATCACTGCTTTGGTCTTCTAGTTTTGTTATGAGAAGATTTTCCTTATAAAAAGACAAGTTCTATAGTAGTTGAAAGCACATTACTTGTCACTTCCTGGTTTGTAGTATCAGCATTCTTTCCAAGGTAGCAGGTCAGAATGCAGAATTGGAAGTAATACCTCACTCTACAAGTTCCTAAGCCACGCCCACTAGAAGAGATAGGTAAACAGGGTTTTATTAAAGGGACAGTTCCCAATTTCTTCTGTTCTACACACAGATTGGAAACAATAAAATGAAAATGAAAATATCTTCTTATGCTCAATTATATAAATGCCTGTTGCGGTATTATTTTAATCTCATTTTAAAATTTTAATATATTAAGGGTTAAATTTTCTTCTCCAGGCTAATACTTTCTATTCAGTTCTGGCAATGTCGTTATTACCTCTTCATCTACCACTTCTTCAGTGCTGATGTAGCAGCCCCATCAGACTCCTGCATTAACCCTTTGCAACTATCAAAGATGGAATCTCTCGAGTATCATAATGGAATGTCAGGAAATAACAGGAAGAGTGAGTTATTCAAATGAAGCAATTCTAATAAGCGCTCAGCGCATCTTTCATCACTGAAAAGTTTACATCTTGATTACTCAATAATTCTTTCCTTTAAAAATATTTTTTACTTTATTCAGAATAATTTCCTGCCAGGGGGCCAGGACTACAATAAACACTATAGAGAGTTTCATCTACCAATTCCAATTTATTTCCCAGAAAAAAATGCTTTCTTCTAGATGAAAAATAGTTTTCTTCTAAATTGCCCTAACTTCTACCTAGTCATTCTATTTAATTTAGTAAGGTGTGTTGACACAACTGATGCTACTTGATGAACTGAAAGGATCAACCTTTTGTGGGGGGTCACTAAAAGCTAATCGTTTTACATAACAGCAGAATGAAAGACCAGAGAGAAAAATGGAGAAGAGCACTCACTCAAATTGAAGAAGCACATGGTGGAGGGGCTAGCTTCCACTGTCTAAAAACTAGTGCTTTTAACATATTATGGTAGTTCTCATTGACCTATTGAAACCAGATATCTTTATTCTATAGTAACCAAACAGCGATGGAAAAATATACATTAAATATACTGTAAATGACTTTTATATACTTTTGCTAAATATAAAAATTCTTATAGTAAACCACTGGTACATAGAGCAGAGCCAATTTTAATAGGCTTAAGAGGGAAAACAGAACTAAGACTGAGCCCCAACAAAGCCTGGCAGGCAAAGGCTGAGCAGAAGGTGAGTGGCCAGCAAAAAAAGGAGGAAGGAAATACCGGAAAGATAAGAGAAAATTCCAGAAGGAAAGCCATGGAAATCAAAGGTTAGATGTTGTTGCAAAATAGAGGAAGTGTGCAACCGTGTGAAATGCTGCTGAAAGATCAAGTAAGATAAGCACATGTATGACAAATGCAAACGTGCAGAGGAGTGGAGCAGCCTGGCAAGCCAGTTCAACATGACTAACACTAGTGGTGGGGGAGGCGGGGGAAAGAGAAAAGAGTCAGTGGGGCAGGGGTAAGCAGCCAGATAACAAAAAGCCTTATATGCTGTGTTAAAGAAATGGGGTTCACGTTGTCAAAATATAAAAAGCCACCTACTCGTTTCACACAGAAAAATAACAAGTTCAGAATTGTGTTTTTAAAAGATATACTTTTTTATGAGTATTTATCCAAAGAATATAAAAACACTAATTCAAAAAGATATATGTACCCCTATAGTCACTGCAGCATTATTTACAAGAGCCAAGATATGAAAGCTATCTAAGTGTCCAAAGACGGATGAATGGATAAAAAAGATGTGGTGTGTATGTATGTATATCATATTGGTCACCAAATGTATATATATGTACATACATACACATACACACACACAATGGCATATACTACTCAGCCATAAAAAAGATGAAATATTGCCATTTGCAACGATATGAATGTATCTTGAGTATTATGCTAAGTTTAATAAGTCAGATGGAAAAGGACCAAAGCTGCGTGATTTCAATTATATGTGGAATATAAAACAAAAAAGTAACAAATAAACTAACAAAACAAAACAAACTCACAGATACAAACAACAGAATGGTGGTCCCCAAAGGGAAACGGGAGCAAAATGGGTAAAGAAGGTCAAATATATGGTAACAGAAGCAAACTAGACTTTTGGTGGTGAGCACACAAATAGATATCAAATTACAATGTTGTACACCTGAAATTTATATAATGTTATTAACCAATTTTACCTCAATAAAATAAATAAAATAGACACTTTTAAAACTACTACTACTTTGGTAACAACTTAAAGGACAGATTAGAGTGTTAAAAAGAGATAGGAGACTATTATAATAGTTTGAACTAGATTAATGAGGGCTTTGGTGACCAATATGACATAGTTGGCAAAGAAGAGGTAATCAAGGAAACACCCAGGTTTCTGGCTTGGGTGACTAGGTAGGAGGTATACTTCACAGACCTAGGGAAAACAGGTGGAGGAGATCTGCCAGCCAAAAAGGTAAAAAGAAGGAACAATATAAGAATTCAAATGCTTCTACATTGCCAGGCTATTATATAGAAAATATGACTAAAACAGCCATTTAAAGTTGATTTTTTTTCCAGGCAGGTTTAAATGCTGCACTTATTAGATTTATGGCGCTATTGGAAAACTTTTAGATTTCCAAGTAACTCCAAAAGAAGTGATCACTAGAGAGGTGCATAAGAATAATGGGATTTGATAAGGCTGAGGAGTCTGCAGGAGAAGGCTGGATGACACTCTTCCAAAAGGTCTCAGAAGATGACACTAAATTTTTAAACTGACCACTATGTGGAGAAAGGCCTCAGCAGAGTCAGTGTACTAGAACTGCACTCAGAGTGCCTGACTTCAACAAGCCACACTCACAAGCTGCACATACTCGCCCAGTGGTAAATAGCCTAAAGCATACTAGGGGAACAGTCATTTCATTCTACGCCATTCATCCAGGGTGCCTGAATACCTTGCAAGTCAGGTATCAGTAATCAGAACTTTGAATGATAAGCATGGAATCAGAGCAAATATAGACAGTTTTAAAGGACAATTTCCTGTGACATAGGTGGGACCTGATGACTCATCTCTGTACACTTCTCCAACAATCAAAGTCTGCCTCCGTGACTCTACTTTCCTGTCCTAAATCCTAAATTTTTGGCCCTAAATCTAGCCAAGCCACCTCAGAAAGACATATTCGTTCTTTATATCAATCAACTGTTTAAATACTTTTCCCCTCAACACACCTGAGGAATGGGATGTCTTTCTGTCATCCCTCTATTAGCAATTCCCAAAATAGAAACTGGAGTGACATGTATCAGAATTTAAAGATGGCTCTGTATACACTGAAAAGGCTCCCCTTGTCACCTCTTCCCTAACTCTGACCCATGTGCCCTCCTTCTGCCCTTAGGGAATAAGTCTGAAAGCCATTCCGTCTCTTTAAGCCTTAGAATTTGAAATGAGTATAGATTTCTGCTCTATTAAGCCTCAAGTTTAAATATCTACTAAAAAATAGCTAGCTTCCTAGTAGCCCCTGTGTACTAACATGAGATAACTATTATTTAAGAAAAAAATAATGCAAAAAGAACATTTCGATTCTGTACACACCTGCCCTTATTATTAGCATCAGTAATCCTAAATCCAATACAACAATATCACTAGAAACATAAAAAGAGTAATATTAAGTGTTGAGTTTTAACTAAAAAAAACTAACCTTTTAAGTTTTAAGCCTTATTAAAATTAATAACCTTATAATGTATTTATGTCCTATTTTCTTAGTAATTCAAGTATATAGAAAATAAGATTTCTTTCATAACTGAGAATACTTTCATGTTTCAAGATAATCATTTGTTCTCACGGCACATATAGGTTTAAGAAATTGAGTTAAATGAACATTGAATGTACGGCATATCTTGAATGTTGTTTTCTGCAACTAAATTTCTGTGTTTTCTTCTCATCCTTTGCCTTTACCTTGAGCAGAGAATTAAAAATGTCTTGTTAATTAAGTGTAATGATTATCTGGAGACTTAATCACTAAGATTTTACTACACTGAATCACTCAAAAAGTCTTTATTGAGCATTGGCTATGTGTAATATAGCCCTAAAAGTTATTGTCCAAACTGGCATATCTTTGAGAATAAAGTGAGCACTATTAATATTTACACTAATAGAGGCTTAAACCCAGACAGTCCCAGACTGTACTGGGTAAACCAAGCTGTCTGCCAAACCAGCTATACACTTAACTCTGAGCTTGTCATATGACAATGAATAAGACAGATATGAACCATATCCTCAAGGTGTCTGTAGTCAAGGAAGGAGGAAAAAATAAAACAAGGAATTGTAAGTATAATGAGTATTATCAAGGAGAAGTGTTAGATGTTACAGGAAGGTGAAAGATTGGACTAACTTCAGTTTTATTAATGAGTTTCTGTTAGAACTAGAGGTAGGAAAGAGCCAGGCAAAAAGATCCTGTATGAAGATGTAGTATGGGGGAAAAAAATTAAAAATTAAAAAAGAAGGAAAAAGCAGAACATTTAAGAACAGGGAGGATATAATAAGATGAAGCTGGAGTGATGGGCCAGGGGCAGATCATGTGGTCCCTATACAAAATTTTAGATTTTTATTTCAAGAGAATTAGTATTAAGCAGGAAGCTAATATTAGCAGATATACATTTAAAAATGATAAATCTGGCTGTAGTACCATTCAGAGGTCAAAAAACTGTTTCTCTAAAAGGCTATACAGTAAATATTTTAGGCTTTGTGGGCCATTCAGTCCCTGTTGCAAATACTCAGCTCCACTGTAACACCACAAAAGCAACCACAGACAATAAACGAATGAGAGTGGATGTTTCAATAAATTTTATTAGTGGACACTGAAATTTATTTTCATTCTTTTTCAAGTTTATTGGGGTTAGTGGACACTGAAATCTAAATTTCATATAATTGTGTCATGAGATATTATCCTTCTAATTAAAAAAATTTTTTAAATGTAAAACCATTCCTACTTTGCGAACCATACAAAAACAGGTAGTAAGGCTTTTTGCCTCTAGTATAGAATTTGGAAGTGAGGAGGAGCTTAAACTAAACAAAATAGGTGAGGGGGTGGTGGGACAAGGCCTAGAGACTTCTCTTAAACCATGGTTGCACAGTTCTCTTTACAAAAAACAAAAAACATCAATTGTTTATATCAAAGAATGGAGGTGCTACTGTCCTCTGGCCTCACAAATCCTACATACTCAATGTTTAGAAAAAGGGTGCTATACTCAAAGTTTGTAAACTAAGCTAAAGTGCTATAACTTACTGCATGAATGACCATACTGACAATTTAAACACATGTCTAAACACTGAGGACTTACATTAAGCTAAGTCAAATATCTGAAATAACCTGTACTTTCTGTAGCAATGCATCAGAGGAACCTAATGAATGAAAAACATGTACTTTTAAAAGCATTCTTTCTCAAAGGCACCATGTTTGCCTCCAGCAATTTTCTCCTATTGTGGATTTATTTTATTAGAGGAATAAAGCACACACATACACACATGATTTTAAAATCATTTTGCTGTATTTACCTCAATTAAATAATCTTATTTTCTAGATGAATTTGCTTTGTTTTTAAGGCTGTCTCATGTAAGAAGTAAGCAAAGACCTATTTACTTTTACACTCAGATTCCCTAATTACAAGTAAATATTAATATTACTCTGAACTTAAATTTTCTAAAAATATTTTGAATATATATAAACCATATTATTGAAATTACTTACATTGTTTTATAGAATTTTGTAGTTATGCTATGTACTCTATGGATTTTGTTTTCTTTTTTAAAAATAGCATTACAAAAGATCAAGACATCTAAGCAACGTGGCTTTATCACTTTAAAAACTAGAAGGCAACCGAGGCTTATAAAATTACAGACAACACTAAAACTATACCAAGCACCTAGCACCTAATATCTCATGAGTGGGAGTTGCTATTACTATTATAGAAATTAGTATGTTCAAAAAAAAATTGTTCTTCAAGGATCACTAGGAGCATACAGGAAGGGTAGTTTTTTTGTTTTGCTTTGTTTTCTAATTCCTTTTCTGAGTGAATTCTACAATGTTTAAAATTCCAGTTAGGGCAGTTTTAAAACTGAGGTCTCACCTCCAACTTTCGCTGAGTTATATATAGTACTTAATACATAGTTTATACTTAAACATTGATTTTTGTCTTAGTGTAAAGCAGAAATGGTCATCATTCTGTTTACTAAAATGAGAGCATAGTGTCCCCTTAAAGAGTTGCACATTCAATGTTAAAGAAAACCAAATGACCCAAAGATTTGAAAGGTATAACTACAGTAAAGATGGTGATACTCCTGTGTACACATTAAGAACACAGGCTGGACATCAGGATCTTTTCAAAGAGGGCTGTAGTTTACTACCAGACAGTAGATGCAGAGTTCCTCTGCCACAGTGGGTGACCTCAGAAGTATTTTGGAAATCCCTTTATTTCTCCCACTTTAAAGAGCTTTTTTCTTTTCACATTAAAGTTCAGATCTCAGTTTCGCCCTGACTCATCTATAAACCTGAACTTTATGATTTCTCTGGAGAAATCTGTTTTTGTAAGGATGTATCCCAACTGCTCACATGTGATAAGCACAAATCTGATTTTGGGAGGACATAGAACCAGTGTATAACCAAATGTAAGTTGCAGTAGCAGTCTTTGGTTCTTTGTGAGAATGAGCAAATGCACCTGGAGGATTTCCAGCCCTGGAAAAACTCGGCATTGGGAGTGGGGTTAGCCATGACCCTGGGGTTAGCCAGGACCCTAGGGCAACACTGGAGTTTTCAGAGGGCACCAATAGAGCAGCCCACTGTAATTATGACAATGCATCTGAACGAGGCAGACCTGTAGGGGGTTGGGGGGTAGGGGGAAGAGGCTTCCTGCAGTGCGACCTGGAAGGCAGGCATGAAGTCGTGGGGCCTAACACCTTTGTGCAGCGGCTCCAGACTCTCAAGGGTGTTGCTGGTCCCGACACCCACGGGGCCGCAGCACTGAGCATCACCCTAGCCAGGAGCAAGGGCATGGGGCTCTGGATGAGGAAGAGCGTCCAAACGCCAAGAAAGGCTCATAGGGGTGGGGGGAATTTGGACTTGGGGCTCCCCTGCCAGCCCTGTCTATTCCCTTAGGGAGGAAGGAGGGGCTGGGCTTGGCAAACTCCCCACCTCCGCCCACTTCTCTCCTCTCTCTCATCCATCTCTAGACCTCCAGATGACTTCTCCACATCTTCTGCATTCCGGGAAAGTGAAAGCACCCAAGTAAAGGAAAGCCCCTGTCCTTAGCCGCTACTCCAGAGTTCAAAAGCCATTCAACCCGAAGAGGCGTGGGGTCCAAACAGTGTCCACACCAGGGAAGCACTTAGCCGAGGAGAGGGAAGGGAGAGGGGAGGAGGAAAAGTTCCTGCCTGCAGTGTTTAACTCCCAATGCAAAGGAACCTTTCTTGCTGGAAAATCGGGAAAAGGTCTACTCTTCCTCTTAGCCATTTAAAAAAATAATAACAGCTTTACTGAACTATATATAATTCACATACCATAAAATTCACTTTTTAAAAGTGTACAATTCAGAAGTTTTTGGCATATCCAGAGTTGTACAGCTATCACCGCTAAATTTCATCAACCCAAAAGATACCCAAATCCACTAGCAGTCACTCCTCATTCTTACCTCCCCTGGCAACAAATTTACTTTCAATTTCTATGAATTTTCCTATTCTGGACATTTCATAAAAACAGAATCATAGAATATGTGCTCTTTGGGGCTGGCTGTCTTCACATAGCATAATGTTTCAAGGTTCACCTCTGTTATAACATGTATCAGTACTTCGTTCCTTTTTATTGCTCAACAAGATTTCGTTGTATGAATATACATTTTGTTTATACATTTATCAGTTGATGGACATTTGGGATGTTTCCACTTTTTTGGCTATTACGAATAATGCTGTGAACATTCAACTGCATGTTTATGGTGAACAGATGCTTTCAATTCTCTTGCATATATACCTAGAAGTGGAATTATGGAGTCATATAGTAATTTTATGTTTGACATTTTGAGAAACTGTCAAATTGTTTTTCATAGTTTACAAAGTTTCACAATCCCACCAGCAATGTATGAGGGCTCCAGTTTCTCCATATCTCTAACATTTCTTAATGTCTGTCTTTTTATTTTAGCCATTTCAGTGGATGAAAAGTGGAATTTCATTATGATTTTGATTTTTGTTTCCCTAATGGATAATGACATTGAGCATCTTTGCATGAGCTTATTGACCATTTCTTTTTTAAAGAATCTTTTGCCCATTTTATAATGGGTTATTTGTCATTTTCTTATTGAGTTTTAAGAGTTCTTTACATATTCTGAATACAAATATAAGCTGTAAATATTTTCTCCCAATTCATGAGTTGTCTATTCATTTTCTTGATGGACTTCTTCAAGCTCAAAAGTTTAATTCTGATGAAGTCCAATTTGTCTATTTTTGCTTTTGTCACTTGAGCTTTTGGAGTCATAAACAAAAAACCACTGTCTAATACAAACATTACAAAGATGTATACCTACAGTTTCTTCTGAGAGTTTCACACTTTAAGATCTTACATTTAGATCCATGATCAATTTTGAGTAATATTTTGTATATAGTATGAAGTAGGGGTTAAAATTCATTCTTTTGAATATGGATATCTAATAGCTCCAAACCATTTGGTGAAAATATTATTCTTTCCCATTGAAATGTTTTGGCACCCTTGTCAAAAATCAATTTATGGTTGTCAAGTATAAGATTTTATTTTTGAACTCTCAATTCTATTCCATTAATTTATATGTCTAGACTTACACCAGTAAGTCTATGCCTTGATTACTACATCTTTGTAGTAAACACTGAAATCAAGAAATGCAAGTCCTCCAATGTAAGAGACTAAATTATATCCCCCAAAATTCATAACATGGAAACCCAATTGACTATATTTGGAGATGGAGACTTTAACAAAGAAATTAAAGTCAAATGAGGTTGCTGTGGACTGAACCGTACCCACCCCCCACCACTGCCAAGTCTCCTATGTTGATACACTAACTCTCATGTGATGGTATTTGGAGATGGGGCCTTTGGGAGATAATTAGGTTTAGATGAAGTGATGAGGCTTGGGCCCTCATGATAGGATTAGTGCCCTATAAGAAAAGACACCAGGGTTTGTTCTCTCACTCCCTCTCTCTTTCCCTGCCATATCAGGTTACAGCGAGAAGGTGGCCATCTGTTAAGTCAGGAAGTATTCTCACCAGAACTCAACCATGCTGGCATCCTGATCTCAGACTTCCAGCCTCCAGAACTATGACAAAATAATTTCTGATGTTTAAGTCACCCAGTCTATGGCATTTTGTTATAGCAGCCTGAGCTGACTAAGACAGAGGGGATAAGGGTGAGGCCCTAATACCACAGAACTGGTGTTCATATGAAAAGAGGAAGAGACTAGGAGTGTGCATGAACAGAGGAAAAGCCATATAAGGACACAGTAAGAAGGCTGCAAGCCAACGAGAGCAATCTCACCAGAAATTCACCCTGCCAGCACCATACATAATCTTGGACGTCTAGACCCTAAAACTGTGAGAAAATAAATTTCTGTTGTTTAAACCACCCAGTCTGTGGTATTTTGTTATGGCAGACCTAACAGACTAATTCATTCACCTGTATTCTTTTTCAAGATGGCTTTGGCTATTCTGGATACCTTACACTTCTATATGAATTTTAGGATTCACTTGTCAATTTCTGCAAAAATGCCAGCTGGGATTTTGAGAGAGATTGCATTGAATCTGCAAATCAACTTTTGGGAGTACTGCCATCTTAACAATATTAAGTCTTCTGATCTGTGAACATGAGATTGTTTTCATTTACTTAAGCCTCATTAATTTCTTTCAATAATGTTTAGTAACTTTCAGTATACATGTCTTATAATTTTTTTGTTAAAGTTATTCCCAAGTATTTCATTCTTTTGCATGTTGTTGTAAATTGTTCTTTTTTCATTTCTGGATTGTTCATTGTGAGCATATGGAATTATAATTGATTTGTGTGTTTCAATAATATATTCTGCAACCTTACTGAATTTATTAGTTTTAATAGATTTTTATTGGCTTCCTTAGGAATATGTGTGTGTGTGTGTGTGTGTGTATATATCATCTGCCAATGGAGATAATTTTATTTCTTCATTTTTAATCTGGACGTCTTTTACCTTTTTTTCTTGCTTAATTTCCCTAGCTATAACCTTCAATACAATGTTGAATAAACGTGGCAAGAAAGGGCATCCTTGTCTTTTTCCTGACCTTAGAGAGAAAGCATTAGTCTTTCACCATTAAATATGTTAGCTGTGAGTTTTAACAGATCAAAGAAATTCCCATATAGTCCTAGTTTTTGTGTTTTTTAATTAGGTAAGGATGTTAGACTTTGTCAGATGTTTTATCTATATTGATTGAGATGACCATGTAGTTTTTGTTTTCTACTAATATAGTGTATTGCATTGATTTTCATATGTTGATGTAACCTTATATAAATCCCACTTAGTTCAGGTATATATCTTTTTATATGTTGCTGGATTTGGTTTGCTAACATTTTATTGAGGATTTTTGTTTTATATTAATAGATAAAATGAACATAAACATTGGTCTGTAGTTTTCTTGTGATACTCTATGTCTGGTTTTGATAGGAAGGTAATACTGGACTCATAGAGTGAGTTGGAAAGTGTTCCTTCCTCCTCTATTTTTGGAGTACTTTGTGAAGGACTGAAGTTAATTCTATTGTAAACATTTGGCAGAATTCACGTATAAAGCCATTTGGGCTTTGGCTTTTCTTTGTGAGTAGATTTTTTAATACTAATTCAATCTCTTTCGTGTTATTGGTCTATTCAGATTTTCTATTTCTACTTGAGTCAGTTTCAATAGTTTGTGACTTTCTAGGTTTTGGATCATTTCATTTAGGTTAACTAAGTTGTTGGCAAACAGTTGTTCATAACATGGACCTTTTTGATTTTTGTAAGGTCAGTAGTAATGTTACCACTTTCACTTTTGAATTTAATAACTTTAATCTTTTTTTTTCTTGGTCAATTTAGCTAAAGTTTTGTCAATTTTGTTGATCTTTTCAAAGAAGGAACTTTTGGTTCTGTTGATTGTTATTTTTTATTCTCTATTTCATTCATTTCTGTTCTATCTTTATTATTTCCTTGCTTCTATTTGCGTTGAGTTTAATTTGCTCTTCTTTTTCTTTCTTAAGGTAGATAGTTAGGTTATTGATTTGAGATCATTCTTTTTTTAAATGTGTTTATAGTTATAAATCCCCATCTAAGCACTGCATTAGCTACATCTCATGAGTTTTGGTGTATATATGTTTTTGTTTTCATTTAACTCAAAGCATTTTCTAATTTCCTTATGATTTTTTCTTTTCTAGAGTTATTGGTTATTTAGGAATGTTCAGTTTAATGTCCACTTTTTGTGAATTTCCCAAATTTCCTTCTGTTACTGATTTAATTTCATTCCATTGTGGTCAGAAAACATACTGTGTACTATTTCAATCCTTTTGACTCTATTAAGGCTTGTTTTTTGACCTAGCATATCGTCTGTTCTAGAGAATGTTCCATGTGTACCCGAAAAGGATGTATATTCTCTTTTAAGTAGAATGTCCCATAGATGTCTTTTAGTTCTAGTTAGCTTACAGTACTGTTCAAGTCTTCAATTTCCTTGTTTATCTTCTGTCTGGTTTGTTTTATTCATCACCGAAAGCGAGAACTCCAACTATTATTGTTAATTATCTACTTCTCCCTTCAATTCTGCCAGTTTTTGTTTCATGTATTTCAGAGCTCTGTTATTAGGTATATATAAGTTTATAATTGTTATGAATTTCAGATAGATTGATCTTTTTATTATAAAATATTCTTACTTGTCTCTATTAATTTTTGTCTTAAACTCTATTTTGTCTGATATTATTAAAGTTACTTCAGCTCTCTTTTAGTTATTGTTAGCATGGTATATATTTTCCAACCTTTTACATTTCGTCTGTCTGTGTCTTTATATCTAATGTGTCTCTTATAGACAGCACATAGTTGAATCATGTTTTTTTTCCATTCATTCTGCTTGTCTTCTGATTAAAGTGTTTAATCCATTTGTTTAATAATTTAATGTAATGTCTGTAATTTTGCTATTTGTTTTTTATGTGTCTTATGTCTTTTGGCCTCTCTAGTCCATTATTGCCTTCTTATGTGTGAAACAGATAATTCTACTGTACCATTTTATTTCTCTTGATGTTTCTTTTACTATGTTTTTAAAATTATTTTCTTGGTGGTTCCCCTGAGGATTATAATTAACACCTTAACGTGCAACTATGGATTTTGTCTTGCTTCAAGTTTCTCCTTGGAATTTAAATAGTCTAGTCAAAATTAACTCCAGAAAAGTAAAAAAGAGCTTTTCAATTCACAAACATTGTGTTTAAGTACACAGTGGAAAGTTGCTATTATAACAAATATCTGCATCTGGTATGAACACTTACCTTGTCTAATAGTGCATTCTGCCACAATCTAAAGATACTGAGGTAACTTCTATCCCTGGCACCGAAAGATGTAAAGAAAAACTGAAAAAAAACATAATAGGATAATTTTAATGTCATTACAAAAAAGGGAAAAGTACCTGTCACAAAGGTCTGCTGGAACTTGCTGTGGTCAAAGCAAACTTGTAGGTCACCACTCCTACTTGACATACTATTTTTGTTTAACTTTTAGACAAAAAAACAGCTAATTGGTACATGAATAAGGTATCTTTCAAAATTTCATCTTACGGCAAATAAAATTTTATCAACATTTAGTAGGGAAAGGAGCTTGAAATAAGTAGCTGTGTTCATTGTAGTTTAACTATGAAAAATCCATCTAAATAAACTTATAAAAATACTAAAATTTTATTTATTTTAAAGTTTGCAAAGAGATGATTTGGAAGCCACTTGAGACAAGTATAAACAAATAATAAGAAAAAAATACGGTGGATTTCACAGACAGATTTACTTTAAGAATCTTAATTTAAAATTATATCATCTTTCATAGTCTTCTAAAAAATCCAGAAATATCTAACCTGTACTAATTATAAATATAAAACACTCATATTAACACTAAACTTTGTTTTAAATGCTATAGAAGAAAAATAGCATGTTTCAATCTATAATTCTATGTTTGCCTTTAGCCCTATTTCTTCCTCTGCATTTAAGTGATTTTCGCAAAGTCACATTTTAAAATAGGCTTTTATGAGAAAATCTGACAAGTGGCAGCACTAAATACAGTTTCTCACTGTACCATCTCTTCTGATCCTCTAGTTAGTGACTTTTCATGATTGAATGGTTATTTTTAGGAATGAGAAAGCTCAGTTCTATGTATGATTTATTAAATAAAATGTCAAATAATTTTGGGGGTGTTTACATTGTCCATACAAAAATGTTAAAGTGCTATTTTCCAATTAAAAAAATTGAAACCCTGCTGTATAATATTCTCCATTTAGCAAAACTTTTTATAACAAGGCTCTATCTAGGAGCTCTTCCAAATAGGATTACATATGTAATATGTGACCTAATGATCACCAATTACTGTCCTCTATTTCCTTTTCTTAGACCAAATTGTTTTGTTTTTTGGAATGTAATAACTTTACAATCCTGTGTTCAGATATATAGATAAGAAAATTCTCCTAGTCTGTCTCTTTTCACCACATGTTACACTTACTAATTCCCATATCTTAAACTAAATAGCCTGGCATCGACATTATCCACTCTTATAAATAACCAGCACATTCTCAACTACTTTACAGTCCTATTTTTCTGGATAATCTATGTCAATTAGCATTTTATTTTATTCTTTGCTGTATATCCAACATCGAAAATTCATTAATAAATCTTAATTCGATAATAACCTTAATTTGGGAGGAGTTCTAAATAATGATATCTCTAAGTTTCTAGGGCACAAAATATATGCTAGAACCTAAAACAACTTAAAGTACCATGATTAACCCTCCTTGAATTATAGAGTACATGAAAGGGATGAATATTTAGTAGCGTAGGTTTTTTTTCCCATAATGATGGAAAAAGAGAACACTGAATCGATATGGTGAGGTAGTCAGAACCAGGGTCCCTGTAATTAAACTGCCTGAATCCGTGTCCTGGCTCGACCGCTTAGTTCTATGACTTTGGGTCACTTTTCTTTAGTTTCCTTATCTGCAAAATGAGAATAATATAGTAGCAAATTTTTGTGAGAATTAAATGAGAAAATATATGTAAAGAACTTAATATAGTGTCTAGAACAAGGAAGTTCAGCAAACGCTAGCTGTTATCCCTATTAAAATTAAAATGTCTGACGCTGAAATTCCATTTCATAGATGAGAAATATGAGCCACACATGAGCTTAAGAAGGCATGGTCAGGTTGTTCACAGCAGCATTGCTTGTAGTGACAAAACACTGGAAATGAACTAATGGTCAAAGAAAACATGGTAAATCCATTCTATGACACACTAAACAGCACATTAATAAAGAGATAGGTCTATCTATATGTGCTAACCTATGACTACAAGAGATAATGTTTTTTAAAAGAACTGAAGAACAACACATATAAGATACTGTTTACTTTAAAAACAAAGCAAAACTTATGTTTATAAAAACAAATTAAGAAAGTGTGAAAGGTCTGAAAAGGTACATACTAAACTGCTCACAGTGTTTTGTCACTAAAAAAAGCAATGGGATTGAGAATTATAGACATGAAAGGAAGATGTTTAAGAATTGTCTGATGATTTTGTTAAGCAATGCAGTGTATATATGCATTAATTGTAAAATTAAGAATACATTTATTTTTACTCTTCTTCCTTTCCTGAACAGTTCAGCCCTAAAGCTGTTGGTAGAACAGAGAAAAGTAGGCATCCTTTTCTCTGTTAGGTGAGGGTGACACGAGAGCTGCAGTAGCCCAAAGCAGGTGTCAGAACCAGAAAAGAATGAGAAGGCTGTCCACACAGAAAGGTGGCCCCAAGCAGAGTGTCAGAGCCCATGTGGGTAAGAAGGGCCTCCAGATGTGGGAGTGATCTGGGGCACGGTGTGAGAACAAGAACGGCATGAGGGGCATGAGTCAGAGCTCAAGGAGGGTGACCACGTAAAGGGGTAGCTTGGCATGGGTGTCAAAGCCCATGCATGGTAAAGAGTGTGGCCACATACGGGGGCAGTCTACAAAGGCATATCAGAGCCAGAGCAGATGAGGACAACATGGTGTGACAGAGTCTATGAGGTGGTTTTGTGCTGGGGTGTCAGAGCCTGAGCAGGGTGAGGAGGGTGACCACATGCAGTGACCGCCTGGCAGAGAATGTCAGCACAAGCAGCGAATGGAGAGTGTCCCTGTGGAGGGGTGACCTGGCATAGGGTAAAGTGGACATAGGAAAAGTGCTTGCACAGGTGTAGGCCCAAGAAATATAAGGAGAGCTTTTACATAGTGAGAGCATCTATGTTATGGTGGGATGGGCAGCAGCCTAACTTGAAGTGTCAGCAGCCACCAAGTCAGGTGAAAGAGTATCTATGTGGGGTGGGGTGGTGGGGGAGCAGCAGAGGAGATGAATATTGGTTACATACAGGCCAACTGATCAAATAAGATGATATATTAAGGATAATAGAAGCCTTTTTTCTCATGGTCAGGGAAGGCAGTTACAAATATGAAAGGGAGAAAACAAAAATAAACTCTGTGGT
Organism: Pteropus medius; assembly: GCF_902729225.1. Classification (NCBI taxonomy): domain Eukaryota; kingdom Metazoa; phylum Chordata; class Mammalia; order Chiroptera; family Pteropodidae; genus Pteropus; species Pteropus medius. The sequence goes on along the minus strand of NW_024351543.1, from coordinate 607,059 downwards.
GTTAGGTAAAAATTAGAAATTAGAGGTATAGGTGTGAATTCGTGGTTTATGATAGATAGATAGACAGACAGACATTGATGTATAAGTGGGTATATATGTATGTATTTTATGTATATGAGTGTGTAAATATATATACATTATACATAAACTTTTGTTCTGCCCACTTAGAGGTCTTGGGAACAGCAACACTCCAATAGCAATGAACACACTGGCTTCTAAATACCTGTCTCCTCTAAAAGAAACCAGGACTCTTTGGAGAAATTACTGATTTCAAGGCTGAGGCAGGGAAAGCTTGTAATATCTTGTGCCAAAAAACAAAGAAATGCTCAAACAATGCTTAAACAAATGCTTGTAATATCTTGTGCCAAAAAGCAAAGAAATGCTCAAATGCTCAAACAACAATAGTCAAAAGGACACCAGAGCAAGCTTGAGGGGGCTCCCATTTGGGACAATTTGAGCATCAAATTAAATAATGATAGTAATGAATTATAACTTATTGAACAAAGCAAGAAACTATGAGGTCATTCTGATATAAGTAAATAAATAAATGAATAAATTTCAAATTTCATGATGAATAGTATACTACATATTTTAAAGTTGCTTGCCACAAAACATTATTACAAAGGAAAATAGACTAACTTTACAATAAAGTCTGGTAGATACCACCTTAATCGGGTAATCAAAGTGACTATCAGAAGTAATGGCAGAAATTAAAATCATGTGTCATCTGATAGGATGCAATGGAAAGAACAGAGCATCACTTCCATGTTATTTCTGCTAAAACTGCATAACCTAAACTTAATCACAAGGAAATATCAAACAAACACATTTGAGGGATATCCTACAAAATAACTGATCCATGATTTTTAAGTGTCCAGGGCACAAAAGTCAAGGGAAAACTAAGGGACTATTCCAGAGTAAGAAAATTAAAGAGCATGGCAACTAAATGTTATATATATTCCTCAAGTTGGTCTATTTGCTACAAAAGCATATTATTGGGATAACTGGGGAAATTAAAGAAGGTTTGAGGATTCAACAGTGGTAATAATGAATGTTAATTTCTTGATTTTAATAATTATGTTGTGGTTTTGTGGAGAATGTCTTTGTTGGAAATACATGCTAGAATATCTGAGGTGCTGGCTAGGGTGATGAGGCTTCATCAGAGTGACAGCTTACTTTCAAACAGTTCAGAGGGGAAAAGACTTTTGCACTATAGTTGGACATGATGTTTAAGGAAGAGATTTAAAAATAAAACTTAAAATGCATTTGAGAGAAACTATAAGGCTGAAAGTATCATTACAATGATTCAATATCATGATAGCATTTTTCCCCTTCTATCTTTTCTTTTTCCTTTTTTCTTTGTTTTCCTTCCTTCCTTCCTTCTCCTTCCCCTTCATTCTCTTCCACACTTTTCTTCTTTTTCTTTCTTTCTTATTTCTTTTTCTTTCTCACCATTATACCTCTAATGCCACACATAGAGTCCTAATTAGTTTTCCAGGTGGGTATAGTAAGATTCTTTATATATCCCCACTTAGAAATAACTGATATTATAGGTGGATAATTAAAATGATAGCAGTTAAAAATAATTGCCTTCCTAAAAAAATATTATAATGATTATATGTTTACTGTATGCTACCCAAATCTCTGTTCACCAGAACCGTTTGTTTTTATTAACTGCTATTATGCAGATACTATTCAGTAAAAAATCAATTATGCAATTATTAGGGTATTTAGAAATAATAAGGATGTTTTGCTAATGCTTATAATGAAGAAATGAAAAATTGGGGAGAAAGTTCTCTTTAAAGTATAAAAAATGTTAGTAGTCATTTAAAGTTAATCATCAATAAATATTTAAGTATACAGAAATCAAATATTAAATACAATGTATGGCAATTAGATATGCCTAACTCTGAGAAGAATTGCCTATGTTCCCAACACCGATGACTGGTATGAGGCAGGTTTTTTCCATATTGTGTAATAAGGCAAAGAGAGAAAAGTTTTTCACCTTTTCACCCTCTGTAATGATCTGGATAGCATTTGGGATGAGTCGAGCAGTTTTCTCCTTGGTCATGAAGGTTATATTCTTTAAAGCAATAGAAATCTAAACACACAAAAGAATGGAAAATTGCAAAATGGATTTTCCAGAAATACACATAACACAAAGTACCAAGTATTACATCAATCTAATCAGGGCTATTCAGTTGAAAAACCTAAAGGAGTTAATAATAAGCACATGCTTGCAATCTCTGAGAAAAACAGTGTAAGCAGTCAGACATTCTCCCCTTTAGTAATCTCCTCCATCAGCTCCTATCTCTAACATTAGGAGAGAGTGTGAAAAGACATGTGGATGTTCATGTTCCACATTTACACACACACACACACACACACACTTCGGTCTGTCACATAAGACATCATTTTGGCAGTCAAAAAGATGTATATTCAAGCTTTTTTAAATCTGAAATCTCTTTCACCAACTGTATTAAATATGTACGAATGGAGCCTGGTGTATTAAGAAAAATATATTATGCATTTCTATAACACGTAAGTATTTACACATATACAAGTATAGATATATTAAAATATATAAATTTACTTTAGAATTTAAAATACATTGTTTTTAGAAGGACTGTATACATTTCTAACTATGCAATTATTTGTGTCAACAAATCAAATCAAAATATGCTTACTGTAGTTTCCCATCTGAAGATGTTGCTATGGAAACACAGCCAGTTTTCTGAAAGGTATAGTCGTCCCTGAAGCAAAATGTCCCTCTGAAGAGCACAAGCATAATCTACATACACAAAAATAAGAAACGGTTTAGTCACAAAAATCTGGCAACTTAATAAATCTTACACTACTTTAATACATGGAAAGTCATTGCTCCTTGTTCATTAGTTCATTCATTCATTCATTCATTCACTCACTCATTCATATTCTTTGTGCACCATACACTAGGATTACCAATAAAAGACCTTACCCTCATGGAACACAGTCTACAGGAAAAGACATGCAATAAACAAAGACAAAAATAAGTATAATGACAAAAGTGTAGAGAAAGCTATGAGAGAATATAACAAGGCATACATACGTATGGGGGATGGGGCAGGGAGAACATATATCAGGAAAAGTTTTCCAGAAAAAGTAATCATTAAACTGAGATCTAAAGATCAATAAAGGGTCAGCTGGACCATCGGGAACGGTATGTGCAAAGGCCCTGTGGTAGAAAGAAACATAGCACATTTGAACAACTATACAAAGACAGATCTCTCGACTAGGAGAAGCTAAATCATGTCAGGTGTCTCAGGCCACGGTAGACTCTGAACTTGATGAAAAGCCATTTATGGCTTTTAAGTGGAAGACACATGATCAGATGCATCTTATTAAAAACTACTTTGTTCAATGGATTCAGATAAAACAGTTGGAAATCCAGGAGAAAACTGATGGTGGCTCAGACCAGGAAATGACAGTATTAAGAGAAAGAACTAGTTAGATTTAGAGATATTAAGAGTTAGTACTGACGGGAATTGGTGATTAATTAGATGTTGGACAAGGGTGCATAAGGAGACAAAAATGACTCCAAAAATTGTATATATTTTTTAGTTTGTTCTGTAAGTTGATCCTCTTCACTTCAGCACTAAACCCCAGCAAAATCAAGTATTCTGGTAAATGCCACTGCCTACCAACAATGCTTCTAAAACTATATATAAAATTCTATAAAGTGATTAGTACTATGCTTCTAAGATTAAGATCTGGCTCTTTAGCTAATGTAAATAGTAGTGCTAAATTATCAATAATATAAGATACAAAGGTATGCTGTGAGATTTAGTTAAACGGATAAATTTTAAAACTATATAAAGTGATTAGCAATTTTAGGAAAAAGTTATTGAGATGATGAACCACAAAATATTTAAATTTAGTCATATTAAATTTCTAAGCAAATACTAAAAATTGAGCAATTTAAAAATTAAAAGTAATTCCCTCTTTCAAAATGCTTTCTTCAGCAGAACAAAACTGAGAAGCCAACAAACAAAAAATCCTAGTAAATAATTAAGGAGATTAAGTTACTCATATACTAGGATGCATCTCTAAAACAGGGATTAGGCTAAAGGTCACTTTGAGGTGTACTGAAATTTTCATTTAAACCACTGAAAACATTTTATTAATCTAATGCATCTCAAATTTCAGAAATATCTGGCAGACTTATTAGAATACAGATTGCTAGGCCCCTCCCCCAGAGTTTCTGATTAAACATGTCTGCGATGGGATGTAGAATCTGCATGTCAAACAAGCTTCGAGGTGATAGCAACATGCTGGTCTGTGGACTGCACCATGAGAATCACTGCATTATTTCACATCAACAACGTTCAAAGTTATAGCAACCAATTTGATTATTTTAACTGAAAATTTAATATAGATTGACAGACTTTTTTTAGGGGTTTTAAAAACGGTTTCCCAAAAACAGTATTTTATTTTAATAAACTTGTACCTCAATAAATTTTAATTTTTGTAAAATGGCTTCCTAGTAATAAATCCTATGTAAGAAATGATCAAAAATTTTTCTGAAACAAAGAGATTTTACTTTTTTTTGCTCCCAATTTCCCTACTGTCAATTATCAGCCTTTCAGAAGGCAACATTCTACCTGATTTGAGTCATATTAACAATCTAATTCATATAAAATGAAATAAGAAAGTAATGTTTATTTAAAATTGTTTTATGGTTTCTAACTTTACAAATTTAGAATAAAATTAAGTAAATCCAATAAGCAATGTAGGTCACTTTGATGCATGTGTTAACGTCAACTTACTAGCTATTACAATTTTGGTAAATTGAATGGCTCCAACTCAAAAATTATTTTAGTAACTATAGTATAACAAAGGATGTAGTAGAAATGTGTTCAAAGTATTATGGGAATACAAATGGAGTATATTAGCACCATATATTTCTGGAGTAAGCTTGCACAATAAGTAGTATGCACATATTTAAGTAAACAAGATGTACTCTTTAGTTTTACCAAAGAATTTAGGCATATCTATAAGGGAGATGACAGTGAATTAAAAGAATGTGTTTTTAAATAATCATGCAGGAATACACATCTGAAAGTATTTTTTTCTAGCAGCAATCGTCTTTAAGAGCCCAATAATGCTAACACTGCTTTAAAAAGGCTTTGGAACAACATTTTTAGGATTGCTTTCAGATTTCGTATTTAAATTACAAAAGATAACAATTCTCATTTTTCATCCTTTACACCTTTTGTGTTATTTTGTTAGCTTCTTGCCTGAGATAACTGTTAAGGGTAAATACAAGATGAAAAAGAAAAAAATTAATTTTTCCTGATGCAAAAAGGGAAAAAGACTTTTCTTAGAGCATTTTCTTTAGAAAACTTGTAGATAGTTTCTCAGCTCCTTTAAGATGTATGTGAGTTTTTTTTAAAGCAAAATAAGCCTCTTGTACCACTTGTAGAAAAGGCTTTTCTCTACTGAATTTGCACCTTTGTCAAAAATAAGTTCACAACATTCATATGAATTTTTATGTGGGCTTTTTTTTTTCTTTTCCATTAACCTAAATGTCTATCATTTGGCAAATATCATACTGTCTTGACTACTCTAGTTTCATAATAAGTCTTGAAATCAAGTAGTGTATATCCTCTAGCTTTGTTTCTCTTTTTCAGAATTGCTTTGGCTATTCTAATTTTTTTTTTTGCTTTTCCATATAAGTTTTAGAATCAGCTTGTCAGTATCTATGAAAAAGCTTGCTGGGATTTTTCATTGGGGAGAATTGAGCTCTTAACAATATTGAATCTTCTGATCCATAAACATTTATTAGATCTTCTTTTATCAATGTTTTACAGTTGTCAGCATAGTAAACTGCACATTCATTATTGGGAGGTTTTGAAGTGAATAGTATTTATATAATTCAAATTCCAATTAACTTTCAATCCTGTGATGTTACTAAACTCATTCATTAAGTCTAGATTATCTGAGATTTTCTACATGAGAAGCAAATATACACACTGAAAAACATCTAGAAAGCTATCCACAAAATATCAAGCAAAATTATCTATAAAATTATCTAAAAATCACCAATGATTTTTAATTTTTTCTTCTTACCTTCTTATATATTTTTAACGTTTTATAATGGGTGTGTATACATATGTGTATATATACATAAGTGTATGTATACATATATATGCATATATGTGTGTATTTATATATAACTATCATCAGATTTATTTCTTTCAATAAGGCAATCATGAGCATGATACATTTTATAAAGGTTTCCATGAAAAGTATGTTTTCAAGTGACAAACTGGCAATAAATGTTTGCAATGCACATGGAAAAGATCTAATTTTTTAAATATCTAACAAGCTACTTCAAACTAAGGAAAATACAAATAACCACTAGAAACATGGGCAAAGTTTATGAAGAGAAAGCTTCATAGAAAAAGAAATTAATACGGTTTATAAACATATAAATAATGTTCAACCACCTTCATAATTAAATAAAATGCATATTTAAACACTGATTATGTACCATTTCTACCTAGTAAATTTTGCTAATGCGAAGTTCCTGAAGTGTGGCAAAACAGGTACCTACACTGTTGATGAGAATAAAAACTGGTGCAGCCTTTTTGGAGAGTAACTTGGCAACAGTAAACTTTTTAAAAGGCTCATTACCTTTTTGCTACAATTCCGCTTCATGGAATTTATCCTATAATATGTGTGCACGTGTGTGATAAAACAAATGTACAGAAAGTTCAATGTAACATTAGTAGTAATAATAAAAGACAGAAAACAATCAAAATGTCCATCAATAGGGGATTTGTGAAATAAATTATGATACAAAATTCATTCAGTTGAATACTAAGCAACCACTAAAAAGATGAAGTGGATCCATAAGTAGTGCTAATAGAAAGAGCTCCAAACAAGATTAAAACAGTAAGCACAGTGTGCTCCCACTTAAGTTCTATTTGGAATATATGTATATTCCCCTTAAAATGCATACAGGAAAATTTCTGAAAATAATACATAAGAAATCACTAAAAGTGGTTATCACCAAGGAAGAACGTTGGTGTGATCTTTGTTGGAAGGACCCCTCATTTTTCACTAGGTGCCCTCCTGTAGTATTTGAACATTTTATCATGAGAACGTATTACTTTCAAATGTTCTGACAAGTTGTTTTAATACATTATAATGATTTTTAAAGTACTGAGCTGAACTATCTAGAAATTCAGTTACATTGTATTGAATACTGCTCAACAGTATCAGACATCTGAGAAATTTCTATGAAATGGTTTAAATAAAATATACACTAAATTTAAAATCTAGTTCATATTTTGATTGTAAAATATTTATATTAAGCTGATACTAAAAAGAAATCACTTTTGTAAAAAAAAAAAAAAAAAAGACTAAATTTTTTCTCTTCAAGTCTATTTCCAAAAAGTCTATTTAAAAGATTACATGAATAATGATAATACTTCTAGAGAGTTTTACAAAACTACTCTATAGTACGGTAAGAAGTACCTTTTTTCTGAGAAAAGATAATATATACTGAACCTCAAATTTGAATTTTCCCTCCAAAACCATATAAAACAAGCACCAGAAGAAATTATGATAACTCATTTCCCTTTAGTTCCATTTTCTTAGACAGTACTTAATATTTTATAAGTCAGAAATCACCCCTCCCCAAATTACAACTTAGTTTTACATTGTCTAATTATGAATGATGACATGCTAATTATCTTGAAAAATGTTTTTTATCTACCACAAAGGCTGAAATTTTTTATAATATTGTCACACATCAGTCTATTCTGATGAGGTAGTAAAGTGGTTTTTTTGCAACTTCCTGTCTTTTTTACCTGCTATCAGCTTCTCAGTATCAGGTAGATGTGTGAACTGTCTTTTATATTCCTCATTTCTGTCTTTATAGGTAGAACTTGAAATCTGAAACAATAAAAAGATTAAATTTCTATTTAATTATAACCTTCATTAGAGGAACTGAAATGTATTGTCTTAGAAAATAAATTTAAAATGGACTTTAAAATATGCTTTTTATGCAATATTTTGTATAACTTCGTATGAAAAAACCACATGAATAAACATTTTAAAAAATATCAAAAGGAAGCAAAGGAAGCTTCCAGCATAATGGAGTGAGGAGTTTGGCAAATCTTTTCTGCAAAAGCAAATTTACAGCTGGAAAAAAAAAAACTGTCAATAACAATCATCTCAAATTATGAGAAGATAACTAAAGGCATACAACAAATTGAGAAGCGAGCAAGGAAAACAAAAGCAAACATAAACAAATCGGACTTCATCAAACTAAAAAGCTTCTGTACAGCAAAGGAAACTTTCAACAAAACAAAAAAACAACCTACTGAATGGGAGAATCTATTTGCAAATGATATATCCGATAAGGGGCTGACATCCAAAATATATAAGAAACTCATATAACTCAATAAGCAATAATAAGCAAAGGACATGAAAAGATATTTCTCCAAAGAAGACATAGAAACGACCAGCAGACATATGAAAAGAAGCTCAACATCACTAATTATCACGGCAATGCAAATCAAAACCACAATGAGATACCACCTCACAGCAGTCAGAATGGCTATTATCAAAAAGTGAACAAATAACATGTGTTGGTAAGGATGTAGAGAAAAGAAAACCCTTGTGCACTGTTGCTGGGACTGCAAACTGCTGCAGCCCCTATGGAACACAACATGGCTATTCTTCAAAAAACTAAAAATAGATATACCATACAACCCAGCAATTCCACTTTTGGGTATTTATCTAAAGAAAATGAAAACACTAATTTGAAAAGATATGTGCACCCCTACATTCATTGCAGCATTATTTACAATAGCCAAGATATGGAAGCAATTTAGACGTCCATCAACAGATGAATGGATAAAGAAGATATGGTGTGTGTGTGTGTGTGTGTGTGTGTGTGTGTGTGTACACATACATGCAATGGAATATAACACAGCAATAAAAATGAATGAAATCTTGCCATAAGTGAAAATATGAATGGATCAGAGTGTATTACACCCACTGAAATAAGTCAGGCAGAGAAAGACATATACCATATGATCTCGCTTATATGGTCGATCTAAAGAACAAAATAAACAAACAAACAAAACAGATATAGACTCTTAGATACAGAGAACAAACTGATGACTGCCAGATAGGAGAGGAGTTAGGGGATTGCTTGAAAAGGTGAAGGGTAATATAGTCAATAACACTGCGATAACTTTACGTGGTGATGGAAGATTATTAGAATTAGTAGGGTGATCACACTGTAAGGTATAAAGATGTCAAATCACTACTTGTACACCTGAAACTAATATAACCAATATAAAACTGTATACTAACTATACATAAATAAAAAATAAATAGAGACATATTTGTTCGTGAAAATCAACTGAACTTGGGAACAGAGGAAGACTATGGCACTGTTTTCCTTAGTCAGTTCCCATACTCTTCCTCCCCCATCAGTTAATTTAGTAGTTCTACAAGGTGGAAAAGGCCATGAAAACTAGCAGCTATGCTAAGAGAGGGGGCTGAGTTGATTTAAAAGAACAAAAAAACCTATGCCCAAATAAAATGAATCCAAAGAGGTCCACAGTAGGACACATCATAAATAAAATGCCAAAGGTTAAAAACAAAGAAAGAATCTTAAAAGCAGCAAGAGAAAAGCAATTAATTACCCACAAGGGAGCACACATAAGACTGGCAGCTGATTTCTCAAAAGAACCTATGCAGGACAGAAGGGCTTCGCACAAAATAGTCAAAGTGATGAAAGCAAGGACCTACAGCCAAGATTACTCTACCCAGCAAAGCTATCATTTACAATCAAAAGATAGATAAAGATCTTCCTAGACAAGAAAAAGCTAAAGGAGTTCATCACCACCAAACCAATATTAAAAAAAAAAATTGTTAAAGAAACTTCTTTAAGAAGAAAAAAATAAAAAATATGAATAATAAAATGGCAATAACTACATATCTATCAACAATTATTTTTAATGTAAATTAAAAGACACAGGGTGGCTGAATGGATAAGAAAACAAGACCCTCACACATGTTGACAAAAAGAGACTCACTTCACATTGAAAGATGCACAGACTGAAAGTAAAGGGATGGAAAAAGATATTTCATGAAAATGGAAATGAGAAAAAAAAAAGCTAGGGTAGCAATACTTATACCAGACAAAATGAACTTCAAAACAAAGGATATAAAAAGAGGCAAAGAAAGACCCAGTAATTCTACTTCTGGGTGTTTATCCAAGAAACCCAAAACACTAATTTGAAAAGACATATGCTTCTATATATTCATTGCAGCATTATTTATAATAGCCAAAATATGGAAGCAATCTAAGTGTCCATCAATAGATGAATGAATAAAGAAGTGGTACATATATACAATGAAATATTACTCAGCCATATGAAAGAATGAAACCTTGCCATCTGCAGCAACATGGCTGGACCTAGAGAGTAATGCTAAGTGAAATAAGTCAAGATAAATACTATATTATTTCACTTATATGTGAAAACAAAATAAATGAACAAAAACAGAAACTCATAAATACAGAGAACAAAAACAAAATAAATGAACAAAACTCATAGATACAGAGAACAAAAAAACAAAATAAATGAACAAAAACAGAAACTCATAGATACAGAGAACATTTTGATGATTGCTAGATGGGAGGAATGTAGGGAAACAGGTGAAAAGGGGGAAGGGATTAAGAAGTACAAATTGGTAGCTACAAAACAGTCATGGGGATACAAAGTATACCGTAGAGAATACAGTCAAGAGTATTGTAATAACTGTGTATGCTGTCAGATGGGTACTAGAATTATCAGATCACTTTGTAAGTTATATAAATGTCTAATCACTTTGTTGTATAACACTGTCAACCCTAACTGAAAAACAAAAAAATTGACAGGAAAAAATGGCATAGATGATAGAGGCTTTGTTCATCCCTTTTGCAACCATATCAAAGTTGTGACAGAAACACAGAGCAAACGGCAAGGAAAGTCGCCTGGGAGCTAGATGAACAGAAGCATTACAACTAGGGAGAGAAATAAATAATCAACCTACAACGAACGGTAGAAGGTAGGAGCAGGTAAAGACAGGAGGCTGCCCAGTCCCCAGAAGCTGAGTGGGACAGAGATTACGGCAACAACAGCGGCAGCCAGCAGCTGCAGATGCCTCTTAAAGGGGCCATGTGTGCAAGCAGACTTTTGTGGTGACAGACCTACTCATTCTGAGTACCAGCATCAGGTTGGCTGCACAGGGGGCACCAGGAACTTAGAGGGGGACACTGAGTTGTCAGAGCAAGGGCCAGAGGTGAGGCTCTCTCCTGAGCAGAAATGCCTGAGGTATCCATTGTTCCTCTGTTGAGCCCAAACCCTCCCAGTATGCAAATGCAAGGCCACCATAGCTGAGATGTCATCAAACTGGATAACAGGGGTTGCTCCACCCAGAGGATTCCCTAAAACTCTGCCTCCCCCAACTTGCGGCCCCACACAAGCCACATCCAGGTGTGTCCTCAGGGTGAGTCAGGTGCTCCTTGCTGAGCGGCGCCAAGACTCACACTGGTGGCATCTGGCCTCAGTTTCTGGTGTGGTTTCTTGAGGCAACTATAAGCACAGCATCTGTGGATTGCTTGCTAAATCTTAACAGGTGGCCCCGGAAAGAAAGAGCATGGAGCTAAACTTGGCCTCCAGCTGAACTCCTCTTAGGACTGTGCCACTGGACACCTACTAACTACACAAAGCCATGCTAATAAGACCCAAAGACTTAGGAGCTTTGATTAGTACATAGAGACAGACATAGAAAGGCAGAGAACCATATGAGAGAACAGAAAAGAGATCAAGGAAAAATGGAGTCAAGCAATCTAACAGATGCAAAATTCAAATCAATGGTTATAAAGACGCTCAATGAACTTAGGGGAAGGATAGATGAATTCAGTGAGAACTTTAACAAAGAGATTACAAAAACATAAATGTGGAAATGAAAATTATAAAAGAGAATCAGTCAGAAATGAAGAATACATTATCTAAGATGAAGAGTATATTAAAGGGAATAAAGAGAGTGGATAAAGAGGATCAAACCACCGATATGGAGGACGGGAAAACCAAGGACACTCAATCAGAATGGCAAGAAAAAGGATGCCAATACTATAATAGTTTAAAGAGCCTATGGGACACTATTAAATGTAAAAATATCCGTGTCATAGCTATTTGAAGAAATAATGATGGAAAACTTCCCTTACCTGGTGAAGGAAATAGACATACAATCCCAGGAAGCTCAAAGAGTCCCAAGAAAGACAGACCCAAAGAGGTCCACACCAAGACACATCATAATTAAAATGCCAAAGATTAAATACAAAGAGAGAATCTTAAAAGTAGCAAGAGGAAAGCAGTTAGTTACCTACAAGCAAGCACCTATAAGACTGGCAGCTGATTTCTCAAAGGAAACTATGCAGGACGGAAGAGTTTGGCACAAAATATTCAAAGTGTTAAAAGCCCAGGATCTAAAACCAAGAATATTTTATCTAGCAAAGCTATCATTTAGAGTCGAAGGACAAATAAAGAGTTTCCCAGACAAAAATAAGCTAAAGGAACTCATCAATACCAAGCCAGTATTACAGGAATTGTTGGAGGGACTTCTTTAAAAGGTAAAAACAAGTATCAAAAACATGAATAAAGAATGGTAATAACTATGTATCGACCAACAAGTACCTCAAATGGAAAAGAATTAAGTGTTCCAGTTAAAAGATAGGGTGGCTGAATGGATAAGAAAACAAGATCCCTAATATGCTGCCTACAAGAGACTCACTTCAGATTAAAAGACACACACAGACTAAAAGGAAGGGGATGGAAAAAGATATTGCCTTGATGGACCTAGAGAGTATTGTGCTGAATGAAACAGGTCAGATAGAGAAAGACAAATATCACATGATTTTACGTATATGTGGAATCTAAAGAACAAAATAAACAACAACAACAACAAATGGAAATAAACTCAGATACAGAGAATATTGTGAGGGCTCCTAGATGGGAGGGAGTCGGGGGGGATGGAAAAAACGGGCAAAGGGATTAAGAGGTACAAAAGGATAGTTACAAAATAGACATGGAGATATAAATTGTAGCATAAGGAAAAGTTAATAATGTAATAAATATGTAAGGGGGAAAGAGGTACTACATTTAGTGGGATGACCACTTTGTGAGTTATATAGATCTCTAATCATTATGCTGTACAACTGAAACTAATATATTATTGTATGTTAACTATAATTGAAAAAAAAACTCAAAAAAAGAAAAAGTTATTAAAATAAAAAATAATAAAATAAAATAAAAAGGAAATTCTCTCTGGAAGAACAAAACATTGCCCTAGGACTCAAAATGTTTCTACAAGAATGATAGAAGGAGAAGAAAGAATGAGAGTCTGAGGATTCAGTGAAAAGGTCCCAAAACACAGGTATCTGGAGTTTCGGGGAAGGAGAAAGAATGAGGTAGATGTAATATTTGAAGCAATAATAGTTAAAAACTTTCCAAATTTGGTTAAGGAAACAGACATAAAAGGCTACATACTGTATGATTCCACTTATATAACATTCTTAAAATATTATAATTACAGAAATGGAGAACAGATTAGTAGTTGCCAAGGGTTAAGTAGGGAGAGGGGGCAGGAGGAAAGTGGCTGGATCTATAAAAGAGTGTGTCTATAAAAAAAGGATTCTTGTTGTGATGAAAATGTCATGTATCTTGACTTTATAAATGTCATATGCTAGTTGTAATATACTATACTATACTTTTGCAATATATTACCATTGGGGGAAACAGCTTAAAAGATGCAGGGGATCTCTATTATTTCTTACAATTACACATTAATCTAAAATTAAGTCTAACTAAAAGTAAAAATATATAAATAAATAAGCAATTAAAAAGAGGAGGAGGTTGGTAGGGTCAGAACAAATGTGTTAATTCTATGTAAGAGGGGGAAATGTTTAAAATAGTTTTAAAGCTGATTCAGAGGTCAATACTCCATATCCTTTTTTGTCCTTCCTTCAACTGCCCACCTTTTAGGCCATCTTCATACTTATTAACAGCTTCATCAAGAAATACATAATTAAAATCATTTAATTATTGAGCAAAATGTGACTAAGATAAAAGAAACTCACTCTTATATGTGGTTCAATGAGATCAATGTCATTGTTTTTAAGTTCGCATCTCATATCTAATAAAAGTTTTTTTGGAAAGTCTTAATTAATATCCAGTAACACATTACTATTTCAGTTATTTTCCATCTTCTCAATATCATTTATTAAATATTAATTTATTGGCAAAGTAATTTCTTAGTAGTCATGTTATTTTTTCAAAATACTTTTCCATATTGATGTGGTCATCTTTAAGAAGTATATATGTTTTTCATGAAACATAAATTTTTTCTTTGGCCCTCTATTTCTTAGGACGATTATAACTCAAACTTTGAGAGGAAGATTAGGACAATAGTCCCAAACCTAGTGTTTCAATCAGGTTTTTGCACACAAATTGTACTTTTTAATGTCACTAGGAACTTCTATCTTACAAATCCAATAACCAATTCTCATGTCTCACCTTATTTGACCTCTTACAGGTCACTCTGTTCTTAAAAGAATCCTATTGAGGATACCACACTTTAAGGAAACCATACCTCCTAAGATTTCCTTTTATCTCATTAACCAAATCTTCTCAGTTACTTTTGACAGTTCCTGCCCCACCACCTGAGGTTCTAAACACTAAAGAATCCACTTATCTTCTCTGTCCCTATTTCCTCCCTAAGTGATCTCATCCAATCTTTACAAATCTATCTTTAAATACCATCCATACTCAAAGACTCCCAAATTTACTTCCAGCTTCAATCGCTCTCCTGCGATTCAAGTCATATATCTAATAGTCCGCTACACCTTCCTACTTGTGTCAAATATGCATCTCCAACTTAACAAATAAAACTCTTGATTCTCCCAGCCCCCCAAAACTGTGTCTCCCCCAGTCTTCGTCTTCTCCTAAATGGGGATTCCATTGTCCCTGTTGCACTGATCAGAAACATATCCTTAAACTTTCTCTTTCCCTCATTCACCACGTCTGATCCCATCAGCAAGCTGTTTATCAAAAAAGCCAGTTTCATTCCTACTTTAGGCCTTTCCCTAGAACACCATACCCCTTTCCCTTTCTTCGCATGATTTGTTTGCATTCTTCCTTTGTCCCCCATCCCCTTATAGGGCTCTCTCAAATGGTACTTCCTCAGGGAAACTTTTCATGACCATCCTAACTGAAAATGCTACTCCCTCCCATGTGATTCTCTACACCTTTATTGGTTTCAGAGCTTCTATCACTACCCAACATAATATTACACATTTGCTTATTTGTTTACTATCCATCTCCCACTCTGAACTGTCAGCTCCAGAACAGTAGAGACAACTGTCCTGTTCACTGAAACAGTCTGATGCACAGAAGACACTCAAATGAATTAATAAGGCTGTTCCTATCATAATTCATGTAAATCTACTTTTGCCACTATTATATATCTCTGCTCACATACTCTTTTAATTTATCCTATGAGAGACTCACTATAATTCCTGATTCTCAAGTCTTTCATCAAAAGTGGAGAATTTTCAAGCATATTCTCTTTGAATATTGCCTCTTGCTCATTTTCTATGTTCACCTGAAACTCCTATTAGATTCATAATATACTACTATACTTTTCTCCTTATTCTCTTTCAAATAGTCTATTTTTATTTCTGAATAATTTCCTCATATATATCTTTCGGCTTACTGATTTTCTCTTGAAAATCATATCCACTGAATTTTTAAATTATTTCAATGACCATATTATTCATTTCCAGATGTTATATTTGGTTGTTTTTCAAATCTGCCCTAGTATTTTTTTGAAAATGTTATCTATTTATCATATTTTCAATTCTTTCTATTAAATCTTTAATAATATCAAATGATGGTTTTATAGTCTTTATCTGGTAGTTTTATCTAAGTTTTAGAGGGTCTAATATGCTATTTATTCAATCTCCTTCGGCTCACTCATCAACTATTAAATTCAAGTCCCAAAATTCAAGAGAGATTAACTACAGTTATGTACTCTGAGAAAGACTTCTCTCCCCTCTCCACCCCAAGCCCAAGTTTAGACAGATAAACTTATTTGTCTTCGACCTGGAGAAGTAGGTAGATATTTTTTCTAAGCTACCTTCACAGAGGGTACAATGTTTCATGAGTCCTGGCTTTATAAACAGTTCTAGGTTCCAGTTCATACAAGTCCAAAGCATAATCTCCTATCCCAGTGTGGCCATTAAAGCTTTAGTTACTGAGACTAATAAACCCCTCATGGCTGCCTCAGCATTAGCTCATGTGCTACAATTCTGGTAATCAGTTCGTTCTTTTTTAGCCCTTAGGTAGTTCCCTTGCTATTTTGTGAGCCCAGACATGCAATTTAAAAAGATGTTTACATTTCATACAACATTTCTAGGTACTTTGTAGCAGAAGAGCTTTTAAATTAAATCATCCTGTCGCCATATTTCCAGAAATGTTAACTCCTATTAAATGTTAGTTCTAATTAAATCTGAAAGTATTAAAAGATATCTAGATTTTCAAACAATACCATCTGTAACTGAAATTTCTTAATTGGATAAAATATGTTTTTTAATCCAGTAGACATTGGAAAATGAGTTTATTCTCCTTTCTGAGTGACCAAAGTGAAAATGTGAAATATACTTTTAGGTTGAATAAATTCAAGGTATGTTGTGGGAGACAATATATGATTCTAGAAAGCCTCTTCTCCAAAGTTGCCAAAGTATGTTACAAACATACTAATTAATCCTCCTGGGTTTTTTTTTTACTTAACAGTACAGTATTAATTAATCCTCAGGATGTACATCTAAATAAAGTTTGTGGTAAGTTTTATCCCCCACTTATAAGTAGAAAAGCTTATCTTTGGATAACATGACTGTGATCATGCTATAAGTGAATGATAAAGTACAGAGTCAAGACTTCTAATTTCCTATACAATTAGAAAAAGCTTGAGTATGATCCAGAATAATTCAAATCTATTTTCTATTAAAATATAAGTATGCTAGTTATTATTTGTACATATACAGATATTTCAAAATCTAGACTTGTTTTATTTTCAAATGTTTTATAACAAAAACATAAAAGAAATGACAAATTTAAACTCTGACTTTCTTAAAATTCTCCTACTCCATCTTCCTTTTTTCCCCATTTCTTTTCCTAAATCAAAGATCTAAGGAATCTGAGATTTCACATCTTCCTATTCTACATATATTTGTTAAGATTTTCTAACACAATTATTCAAAGAAAAACACACCCTAAACAAATTGACTTCTAATTTTAGTTATAAAATTCAGAAAACTTAATAAATCTCTCAACTTTTAAAATGCAATTATCAACTAAATCAGCTGATACAAATGTATACAAATGAAAAATATTTTTAAGGGGAACATAATATTAATGAAAGACCAAGGTACAAAAGAATATTTAATATTAAAAACCTGACCCAAAGCACTATTACTTTTATGAAATAGCCAGGTAAGCATGTTATCTTCTAAACATATACAACAGAAAATCTCAAAGGCTTTTTCTACTCCCAATAGTTGCTAGTTATACATCACTGAGAAGTTACAGTAAATAAATGCATCTGCTGCAGATCTCTGTACGCTTTTCCTCTGAGACCTTAATCCACCTCGAATATACCATTATTCTAATAAGGGAAAAAAAAGTATTTTGTTTTGGGTCTTTTTTTCTTTTGCTATGTATTTTTACTATCAGTTAAAGGGAAAAAGCATAAATATTTTCAATTAACTTTATTTTAAATTTCATTTCACATAATTTTTATTGTGACATTAGGATTTAAAAGTGAATGATGAAACTCATTTCTCACATACTAGGATTAAATATTTTCATTTTTAAATAAAAAATGAAACAAATGTAACAATTAATGTTCTTATATTTATATTATAGAATTGAAATAGAAATCTGCAGCCGTTGATATTATGAACTGCTATGGTGATTTAATCATGTTTACAGGTCTGTCTGTTAAGTGGCATAAGATTAAATGGATAGGGTCTAAAAGAAATCAACCTTAGTGGAAAAAAAAACAACAACAACAACCAAAAAATTTTTCTAACAACTTTGGTTCATTTTCTTATATCCTCTAAGTTTTCGCAATTTTTTTAAATTAAGGAGAATCATCAAATTACATTTTCCAATATTACAAATAGTAGGTCCTCTTTTCCAGCACTTTTCAACCATTTTACCACTGGGACAATCTTAAAGAAAGGTGTTCCCCATGTAACATACATCTAGCGAGTATGCTCAGAATTTGTTTTTCTTATGACTGATACATAGCTACCAAGACTGTAAATTATGAGCACGTGCTGGTCCTAACCCCCCTTTTTTCGTTTGTTGATTCGAGACATACCAATGCCGAAATACTGTGGCCCAATCTCTGATTTTATCAGTGAGTCATCTGAGGCCAGACAGATTAAACTACATTATCAACAGCACCACAAGGTGAAATCATCAGGGACAGAGCACGCACTCTATCCCTGATGTTTTGTTCACAGACTCCAATTTGTTTAATTATTTCATGCTGCCCTCTGAATTCACTACTGTAGAATAACTGAGTTAGCCAGGTCAGAATAACAGTTATCCTACATTAGTGAATTTTCCAGGCCCCTGGAGCTTAACTCTTTAAATATCAAAACTTTAAAAAGTTATCAATCTTTTTTGGTAGAAACCTACAAAAAGTAAAAGGCACAATAAATCTAGATTCCTTGGATGTTCCAGTGAAATGGCTCTGACATTCTTTTTTTGCCTGACTACATGGTTATGTGCCTCACAAATATTTTCCCATTATGTTACTGGTATTCCTTGTGTTAATTCTGGATCCTTCAGTGAACTCCGCCATTTTACTGTACTTATTCGATTCCTACGTTATTGCTGGGAGAACATGAAAATAGTGACATGGTGGAGTCAGTGGTAGCAGATGGTTTAAAATGTAAGAGAGTGTGTTCTTTTCCAGACTTCTTAACCACCGTTTTGATCAGTCACAGTGCTATATTAGAACCAGATTATTTGCATAGACCTTTGGCTGCCACATCAAGAGGCCCAGGTTGCTATATTTGTTGAGTTTTTGCAGCTATCATCTATGTGTTATCACCAAGTAATTCCCCTATCTCCAATATTCTATTCAAGTACGAAATGAGAACCAACTTCTTAGGCTTATAAAAATATGTCAAAATATATTAAAGAAATTCCAAATGAAGACTTGAGAAGTTCTCCTCTTACAGTATATATCAGCATGAACTTTGACTTAGCTATCCAGGTTCTTTATTTTTGTTTGCTTCTGAGTTCCGAAAGTTCTAGTTTCTGGGTAAGTGCTCTCTGGAAAAGTCAGCAGAACTTCTGAGATGTTTTTATTCGTCTTTTAGTCTATTCCATGTGACTTTATATAAAAATTCCTCAAAACAATGTGCTTACAATCAGCATAGAAACCTAAACTGAGCCAAAGTAGACCTTCAACACTCTAAACCAGTGCTTTCTCAAACTTGACTGTGCATACCAATCACCTGGAAATCTCATGAATATGAAGATTCTGACTCAGTAGGTCTGAGGTTGAGCCCAAGATTCTGCATTTTTAATCAGCTGACATGTGATGCTGAGGCTTCTAGTCCTACCTACCACCCTTTCAGTAGCAGAGCTGTTGAAAACATATTTTTTTCTCTCTCCTATTTCTAAATCCTCTTTCCCTTGCTTTTTCCTTTTCTTTACCCTTTTTCTTGCATCAAGTCTCCAAGAGTAACCACAGAAATTATTTAACCCTGTACATAGTCCTTAGAAGTGTAAGTTTTCCAATTTGTAACATAAGCTATAAAAATCACAGTGCAAAGGGATCAAAACCCTACAATAGTCAAACCTTCTCTAAACATGACCAAAAATAATACTAATTTTGCTAATGATGAACAGAATGATAGTACATCTACCAATCCATCTAACCTGTTAATAATATGTCTCTTTTGGTCTACTCTAAAATTATTAAAAATTCTGCTCCAAGTGTACCTAATCTTCAAGAAATCAGCTTTCTAATAAATTAATATTGAAACCATATATTCCTTACAATCTTATATAAATTTCACTTATAGTTGCATATTTTATCAAATGGCTCATAACTCTCACAGGAATTGCTAAATTTAGAATGAACCCTTTAATATAATAATTGCTAGCATTCATATGGTAATAGAAATGTGCTTACCAAAAGACTCCCTGCATCTAGTCAACAAGCAGTAGTCTCATTTTACAGTGGAGAAACCTGAAGCATACCCAGGTGATGCAACCCAGTGAGCATAGTGCAAACAGAATATGAAACGCCTAACTTTAAAACCTATCTCGTAATTGTTATACAAACAGGTCCAACATTGTTAAACTACCTTTTAGGTACAGAAACTAATTCTTTAAATCAAAATTATGTCAAATAGCTGGCTTCTCAGTAACATTTAGAAATATGGTTTCTGTAAATGTTAGTCTCTTGCCAATACAGTGAATAATGTAAATGGAATCCAATTCTGTGGTGTAGTTTTCTCCCCAGGAAATTGAAGCAGAAAATTCCTCTCCATCAAACCAGACAACAGTGCATTCTAGTGGCCAAAGGAGGAAGTAATCAGAAATGTCTTTGGGACTCGACTAAAACTTAAATATCTAAACTCTAGTAGCTAATAAGAAAATATTACAAATATTATATGAATTTCTGTACACTTAAAGACAATTTGCATTTAAGATTATAATGAAGATATAATAAAGAAAATAATATTACCCAAAAGCTCCAATCACCACTCCAGTTATGTAAATGTGGTCCCTGTTTTTTAGCTGATGCAATATTATTCTCATCCACAACTGGACTAGGATTTTCCTCTAACTCCTCCTGTGACTCAGGGGCAAAGCTTGAATCGCCTTCATTTATTACCTGGAAACAAGTATCAAACAATTTAAATTACTCATTGAGAAATGCCCATTTTAAAAAGAAAAGAGTTAATGTTCAAAAGATATAAATTAACTTGAGAAGGACAATACTTACGCTTTTAGAAAACATTAATTAATGAGTTTTTGCTTCCATAATTCATACATTTACATATGCAACAAATATTTCCCATCTACCACTATTTGTTAGATAGTTTAGTTGGCACTAGGAATTCAAAAATAAATAAAACGAAGTCCTGAGTCTCCAGAAGTTCACAGTCAGCTAGAGGAACAAATAAAACAGTAAAAAAAAAAAATGCAATGAAAATGAAAACTGGTTCAACCTCTTTGGAGAATAATTTGCAATGCCTGGTAGAGCCTAAGATGGGTATATACCACAACCCAGCAATTTAATGTGTACATGGAGTCTACAATGTTTGTAATAATAAAAAAAATGCAAACAACTTTACTGTCTATTGGTAAGGAAACTGGTAAATTAACTCTGGTTTATACAAACAATGAAGTTAAAATAAATGAATCAGGAGTCTCAACCAAGCATTGGCCCCCAATCTATAGAGCAAGATATGAGCCCATCGTGTGGTCACTCATGAAAAAGCAGTCATTATGGAGTCAAAAAAAATGAATGGAGAAAAAGGAAGTAGGTAGGGAAAGAGGGAGGAGCCATTAGCTCACCAAGACCTTTAAGTACCTCTGTAGCTGCTGCCACCTATGCCTCTGTTGTAACAAAAACCCTGATCCTCAGGGTTACAGGGAAAAGCATCCATAGCACCCGTGTGGCACAGCAAAGGGTTAATTCAAATTCAACTTAATCTTGGGGTTCTTATATAAAGTAACCACAGGGGAAGCACTTAACCCTGATGATACTGATTTGGGGCTCTCTGGAGAAAGAAATTTATAAATAGGAAAGGGTAGAGAAGACCTCCTCCACCCAAAGTATATTCGCTAACCACCAAAAAGAGAGAAAAAGAAACAAAGTTGGATACAAGGAAAATAAATACATTAACAACAACAAAAAAACTGAAACAGAGGTCCCCAATTTGACTCAGTTGGAAATCCAAAAATTTATTAAAATAATTTATACAACAAAAGGTAAAGATTGGCTTTTCCACCTCTACAGCATAGGTTTTGAATTCACTTCAGCATCTGCTGAAATGCATCAATTAACAAATCTTTATGGATTAAATCAATATTGGGCTCAAACTACAGCTATACGTGGAGATCTCACTAAATTTAGACCAGGTACTCCCAATGATCTTAGGGGAATTACTAAACATAAATAGAAAACAAATAAATATGCCTCCCTTTAACCACCAGAACTACTGCCTTGCCAAAATTCTCGCTGATCACAGTACCCATCGCCCTAAAATAATCTATAGTGGGAATAGATGCTCTGACCCAATGAATAATAAATTTAAATCAAGTCTTTGGAGCTTACAAATTGGATTTTTCAAAAGTGGAACCCCATGGACCATTTCCCCCAATCCCTTTTAATTAGTTAAAATAGCTAATGCAGCTCAATGTAAAATAAAATACGGCCATCGAAGATTGAGATTTATTATGTAAGACCTAATTAGTGAAAGAGTGATTATCCCTACTGCTTCTCCATTTAACAGCCCAATGTGGCTTGTTAAAGTTGGAAAAACGAATGGTGCTTTACAGTTGATTACTGTATCCTTGATGCTGTGATCCGTCCCCTGTATCCAAATACTGACTCTAACCAATCAGAAACAGGCAAATATTGTGATATCATAAATTTGGCTAATATGTTCTATTCAGTGCCTCTTTCAATAATCTCTCAGTCACAGTTTGCTTTCACCTCCGGAGGTACACGACATACCTTTACCTAGCTACTCATGGCATACCTCAAAAGCCTTGCCATTGCATGCAGCCCTTACAGGCAAGATCTTAACTGTATCCAATTTTCTCTAGGAGCACAGGTACGATATTACATTGATTACACCCCTTCTCTGAGGATATTCTTTTGACACATCCATTTAGGACACACAAATACTCACAAAGGAGCTCACAAAAAGGGGATGGGCCATTGCACCACACATATGTAAGGCCTGCCACCTTGGTTAAATTCCTGAAAATTATTTGGTAAACCAGGGATTGATTACAGGCCCTCTCAGCATCCACAACATTAAAACAAGCCCAACATCTTTGAGGCCTTTTGGAGTTCTAGAGGCAATATATTCCTCATTTTACTTACACCCATTTATTCTGTTATTTGCAAATCAGTCCACCCAAAATGGGGCTCCTTCCCCCCTAAAATTTAAAATTTGTCAAAATTATCACATACAGACACTCCCATTAGTGCTACTCCCCCAATACACATACACACACACACACACACACACACACACACACACACACACAAAGAATCCTTCACTGTAGAGACTTAAGCAGCTTCTTTTCATGATTCCTAGAGTCTCTGGACCACCCATAATGTCTATAAATTGTCCACAGGCTTCTGATGCAAGAAACTATCTCCACACTATATACCATTAGAGCAGCAATTACTGCCAGCATATTGGACTCTCCGGGAAATAGAGCCTGTGACCCTCATCCCCAGCTGTCCATTATGCCTTGGGTCCTGAAAGCTCAGCACCGCCAAGTCCTCCTAGCTACATAACAGAAACAAATCTGGGCCTCTCACGTATCCCACTTGCAGAAGGGCATGGCCTTCCCTGTCCTCATTCCTTTGTCAGATATCATGGTGTTGGAAGAGGTCACTCCTCTTCTCAACTCTTTGAATACCTGGGGAGCAAGTTGGGTTCGACTGAGTGAACAGTAATAGGAGTTTGTACTCTTCAAACTTCCATTTGAAGTTTGATGGACAAACTTGCTGTTCAGTGAACAGCATCACCACCATTACACACGATGGAGCTCACTGGAGACCTACGGCTTTTCATCCCTTAACCAGAATGTCCCCAATAAAGGAAAGGATCCAAGTTCAGCGCAACTGGCTGAACTTCCCACAGTCACCTTAACAGTGAATGCTCTGGCCAAAAATCGGAGCACATTTTCACAGACTCTTGGACCACTGCCTAAGAGATGCATCCTTTGAGGTAAAGAACGCTGGAACTCTCTTGCTTCACAGGGTTCTCAAAATATAAATCAAAGTCACACATGTCTCTACATATACTAAAGCCATAATAAAAGACCTCACCAAGATATTCCTTATGCCCCTCAGAGTTCCAGACATTACTCATAATGACCAAGGCACTCATTGTACTTCACAAAATACACATCATTGGGCTCTTGAACAAGGTATTCGGCGGAACTTGCCTCTTCCTTACTGACTTCAGGCTGCAGGCCTCACAGAGCCATTATGGCTTAAACAAGTTTAAACAAGCTCAAATTCAACTAAATAAAAAAGGGTACATTTCAGTCATCAAACATCAGAGGTGAAATATAATAAGTCTCACTCCATTTTTTGTTATGCTTGTCTGCAGACAGCTTTTAAGCCTCCCCCCTCCTTCTTTCTCTTCTGACCCTAAAATGGGCAAGTTAGTAAGAAAGCATGGGTGCTCTTTCCTTTCGTGTGGGTGGGAGAGTCAAACCAAGCAAGCCCTGTCCACACACAGGAACCCTTACACTGACCCCATCCCCTAACCACAATAAAAACCTCTTTTCCTTGCCTATTCAAGTCATTTCAGATCTGCTTGAGAATCTGGCCCTGCTCTTCCCTTTTCATGTTAAGTATATAAGTAATAAACTTTTATGTATAAGTAATAAACTTCTTTATACCTTCATGGTGTGTGTATGGCATCACCACTTTCTATATCCAAAACAAATTTTGGTGGGGGTCCATTCTGGCTTTGTAGAATGGCTACAACAGAATCCCGCCTCTCTAACTTATCAGCTGTGTGGTCATTGGCAGTCACTCAATCTCTCCAAAGCTGTTTTCTTCACTCTACAGTAGGGGTAATAATTCTCTCTAGTCTAGACAATAAGCTCATGGAGAGCATGGATCATGTCTGTGTTGCTCACCATCTTATCCCAAACATCCAGGGCCAGAGAGATATAGATGAAAGAATGACTGATTGGGTTCATGAATATCTATCTTGCCTATTCCATAGTAATGTTTAGAGAATCAATTGAAAAAGTATTCACCATTTGTTCATTCGGCAATTATTTGAGTGCCTCCACCATTTTGTAAACTGTAAAATGCTACTCAAATAAAAGGCACTGCGTTGACTGCAATTCTCCAGAAGTAAAATATATACACAAAACCAAAGTAAAAGTAATGAAGATAGTATTCAGAAATGCATGTACTCCTGAAGCAACGGTAGGCTTTCACCCTGAAGATCAATCAACAAGTTCTATTTATCAAATAAGGTAGTAAACAAATAACGGAACTAGCTGAAACCAAAAACGTGGTTGACGGCACAGTGATTTAAACCACCTAGTCTGAGCCCTTTAATCAAGAGCTGTTAAGCGAAGGGGGTGAAACTGGATCAACGTGATATCGGGTCAGTATCTTGACAACAGAGCCCGAGTCAATGGGACCTGAGGCTGAGACATCTGGAATATGACATTTCGGGTCCAAATTCTTGCACACGTCCACAGAAAAGCAGACCCTTCCAGCATCGCCCACAAGCGAAAGGCTCGCAGGAAGCTCAGGAAACCGTTTCCTCGGTAACAACTTTCCACTTTACTCCAAAGAGCACCAAGAAAAAGGAAGGGAGGAATTCATTACCATAATCCGAGAGGGGTTAAACAACCATCGCGAAGGACACTAGTAAGCCACGGTTTAGGAACCCGCCCCAGCGAGGCGCCCCTTACCTGGCGGACAGTCAGAGGGCCCTCCATCGCGGCTCCCTCCGCCGCCCGCCGCGGTCCCGCGCACGCGCGCTCCACCGCGGGGAGGGGGCGGCCAGGCAAGCGCCGCGCGCCCACCGCCGGCGCGCCTCGCCAGCCCGCCCTCCGAGAGCCACCTGGAGTTCTGCCGGCGCGCCTTGCGCCCTCTGGCGGCAGTTGAGAACTCTTGCTTTGACTGACTCCTAAAAACGTAATGTTAATTTGTTAGCCTGAGGTCAATCTTTACTAGGGATCAGGATGAGTGAGCCCCTGTCCTTACCTACCTCCCAACCTCCTGGGCCTACTTGGAATGGCTTCGAGGCACAAGTCACTCCTCACAAAGCCCCTCCTCGCTCCAATACATACCCTGATCCGATGTACGAAAAAGTAAATTGCATGACAGTCTCGGTCCTTCAAATAATGGTTTGAGGTTACTGATAAAAAGCTATTGAGTATTGCAGATCCTGGTTCTCCAAAAAGCAGCTACAGAAGACATTCTAAACAACTGAGGAAGATTGAATATGAAGAGTATATTAGAGTTGGTATTATGGAACAATTAACGACTTATTGATAAATTTATCAATAAACTTATTGACATGCATTTATGTATAATTAATACTGCGTGGTTGTGTTGGAGAATGTCTTTATTATAGACAATCTGCGCTCAAGTATTTAGACCTGAAGTGTTATATCTGCAACTTGATTTCAAATCCTTCAACAAAGATGTCATAAACTGAATGCATCTCCCAGAAATTCATATATTGACACATAACTCCCTTTGGTCATGTGAGGAAACAGTGAGAAGACAACATTCTATGAATAGGATGTGGGCTCTCGCCAGATGCTGAATTTGCTGATGTCTTGATCTAGAACCTCCTAGACTCCAGAACCTTGAGAAATAAATGTTTGTTGTTTAAGCCACCCTCTCTATGGTATTTTTGTTATAACATCCCGAATAGACTAAGTTAGATAGACAGCAAAATAGTAACAATTATTGCATCTATGTGGAGGATGTACCACTGTTCAATTATTCTTTTTCTATTTTTGTATGTTTGAAAATAATCATGATGTCAAGTTGGGTAGAGAGAGTCAAACCCAGTTCCACAAAAAGTCAGAGACTGAGTGTATTTTTTTTTTCCTGTGGGGGCCATTGTCCTAAACAAGTTTATTGTGCTGTTCTTACATTCAAAACCCACTCCCTTCTCCCAATGGGAGACAGCGGAGGGAAGGATTTTCACTGTAAGGGCATGCCTCCTCACTGAGCTCCCCCCTCTTAATGCTCAGTCCTTCTATTCATAGTCCACTGAAACATAGACCATGGGATTTATCTACCCATGTCCTTTATTCATTTTATCTATAAAGGGTCTTATCTGTAAAAATTACTTTTATTGAATATGAGTACATAGGATAATTACATAAAATATATAAAACATATGCAAGGTATCCAGAATGATGTGTAACAAAAGAACTTTATATCTATGGTCTAGTTTGAAGTTCCCTAAGCACCTCCCTCATTCTAACTTCTTCTTTTCCCTCTCAAAGGGAAATTATGCTTATGATTTTTTGCTTCTCTTTAGAGTTTTATTAATTTGTATTCTTTAAAGTATTTGCAGTATATTTGTTATGACATTTTATAAACTGAATATTACTGTATTTTGACTCATTTCTTTCACTCACCATTATGTTCTTGAGATTCATCCATGTTATGGTGTATTTTTAAAACATATATTCTATGGCCATGCCACCTTGAATGAGCCCTATCCCTTCTGATCTCAGAAGCTAAGCAGGGTCGGGCCTGATTAGTACTTGGAAAGGAGACCACCTAGGAAGACCAGGTGCTGTAGGCATAAAAAATAAAAAATAAGAGATTGTAAACTGACAAGGTCCTTGCAATCTGTGAGGTCAACGAAGGGTTGCCTCACCTAAAATAAATAAATAAGTAAGTAAGTAAATAAATAAATAAATAAATAGATAGATAAATAAATAAATAAAATATTATATGCTAAAGAACAAATTACCTAATAAGACAAGAAAGGATAGTTCTTGTCTTGCAAAACTTATCATAAGCTGGTTTTTCCTTCAATGTCGTATGGGGGTCACTGCCCTAAACAAGTTTATTGTGCTGTTCTTAAATTCAGAACCAGTGGCTGCCCCGAAGTGAAATTAGTCTGGATTCAAATTTTGGCTCCACCACGTATTTGCAACTCACTTAATCTCTTGTTCCCTGTGTCATCATTTGTTACATGGAGACAGCAACAGTATAGTATTAGACTGCTAGGGCTGTCGTAACGAAATACCACAGACCAGGTGTCTTAAACAGAAATTTATTTTCTCACAGTTTTGGATGTTAGAAGTCTAAGGCCAATTCGGTTACTGGTAAGGACTCTTCCTGAAGGGCAGGAGGTGCTTTCTTGTTATGTCCTCACACTGTATGCTCTTTGATGTCTCTTCTTATAAGGACACTAATCCTATTAAATAAGGACCTTATGACCTCACTTAACATTAAGTACTTCCTGACATCAAATACAACCACACTAGGGTGGAGGGAAGACTTTAATATATTGATTTAGAGACACACATACATTCAGTCCATAATAGTACTAAGTAATAATGGGCTCAAATGTGATAATCTATATAAAACAGCACAACCTCTAGTGAAGAACCAATTACCAGTTTGCTCTTTTTGGGGAAATAAATAAATAAACAAATTTTCTAGACTTAAAATATGAAAATGGAGATAGGCATCCATAGAAAATATGAGACCAAGATTGTTATATAGAGTTAAGCTTGAATGTATGCTAATTTATTTCTGTTTTATCATGCACAAAGTTGGTACTATATTAATGAGCTGTGACACATTTTACTTTTGGCCTCTATACACCACTATATTGAAAAAAAGATTTTAAATGGTTTTTAATCATTAATTCAAAGATATATATTGAGCCCCTTGTATGGGCCAGGAGCTGTTCTGAGAGCTGGGGGTCCGTAAATAAAATAGATAAAAATCCTAATCCTTATGGAGCCTATATTCTAAAATAGGGAGACAGATGATAGGTAAAATTATACCTATGTCAGCATATGCTAATCATAGAAATGTATATTTAAAATGAGAAACCATTTTTATACCTGAGTGATAGTATAAATTGGTACTTAATAAGTCCTTTTCTGGGAATCTATTCTACAAAAGAAATAATCCTTTACTCACCAAAACATTCTCTGCAGCCTTTCTTATACTTGTGAAATATTAGAAAGTAAATATCCAAATAAATAAATAAAATGGGAATAGTATTAAGTAAGTTATGGTGCTATCTGTTAGGCACTATATTTGGTTTTGCCAGAATTAATCATTTAAATTTCCTAAACTTGGGATGACTCCATAGTGTAGCAGTTGGCATGTCTGCTTTACATGCAGAAGGTCCTGGGCTTGCTCCCCAGGTGGGCCCAGGGACTATATCCAATTTCCCCCACCTCCCCCACCCCCCCCACCCCCTGTGTGCTCAAATTTTCGCTACGTGGGAGGAGACCACTTCTTTTGTAGAGATCTAGTTCTTAAGGGGAAAGCAGCGACATCCATAGGTCAGGGGTAGAAGTGTGTGTGTGTTGGGGGCGGGAATCAAAGAGGGGGAAATAAATAAATAAACAAATTTTCTAGACTTAAAATATGAAAATGGAGATAGGCATCCATAGAAAATATGAGACCAAGATTGTTATATAGAGTTAAGCTTGAATGTATGCTAATTTATTTCTGTTTTATCATGCACAAAGTTGGTACTATATTAATGAGCTGTGACACATTTTACTTTTGGCCTCTATACACCACTATATTGAAAAAAAGATTTTAAATGGTTTTTAATCATTAATTCAAAGATATATATTGAGCCCCTTGTATGGGCCAGGAGCTGTTCTGAGAGCTGGGGGTCCGTAAATAAAATAGATAAAAATCCTAATCCTTATGGAGCCTATATTCTAAAATAGGGAGACAGATGATAGGTAAAATTATACCTATGTCAGATGGTGGTAATACCTGTGGAGACAAACAAAACAAGGAAGGGACAGAAAGATTTTGAATAAGGAGGTCACGGAGAGCTTCACTGAGAAGATGATGTTTGAAAAAAATGTATGAAGAAAGACACTACAGGGATATCTGAGATAAGGGGGTTCAAGACAGAGGAATGAGTGAGTTCAAAGGTCTCTGGGGTGGGAGGGCGCCTGGTCTGTTTGAGGAGCAACAAGGGAGGCCAGTGTGGACAGAGCCAAGTAAGCAAGGGGAAGAGTAGAGTAAATTAGATCAGTCAGGCAAAGTGGTTGAGGACAAGTCAGATCTCAGAGAGCATTCTCAGTATTGTAAAGTCTCTGGGTTTTCCTCTGCGTGAAATGGAAGCCAGTAGAGGTTTTAGAAAATAAGAGCGACATGACTTTACTTATAAAAGGACCACTCTGGCTACTATATCTTCCTGAATGGTCTCCTTGCTTCTGTCTTTTCCCCTTACAGACTGTAAAGGGGAGTCTGACCTGACATCCAGATAAGAAAGGGATATCTGAGATAAGGGGGTTCAAGACAGAGGAATTCCCTGCCTCGAATTATTTTTAATGGCTCTACTCCGAGCCTCCTCTGGCCACAATCTCCCTTTCCAGATCATACTACAAATAGCTAGGGACCTGGAATTCCTTGCTCAAACTGCCCCTAGTCCACTTACAGGAACTTGAAAGCCTTCCTCCATGGGTCTGTTCTTTCTAGAGTGGATAACATCACCTGCATGCACACCCTAGGCCTGTAGAATTACCAATGGTAGCTGTTTGTAATGAGTATAGGTGTATCTTGGACACGCAGACTGGGGTGTCCGTATGCATGAACAAAATGCTCCTTGCAGTGGGGAATGGAGCCAGAGCTGAGAATAGAAAAAGAGCAGGTTGAAGGCTGGTGGCCAGAAAACAGTTATCTCCACATTACTTACTTCCTGATGCAGAACCCTTAGAAGCCCGAGAATTCCAAATTCATACTGGTGTTTCAGGTCTTTGTAGAGATATATTTGTCAAGATAAGAAATTAGAAGATACTTAAGTTTTTTATTTATAATTTTAAAAAAATGTATGCGAATATAGGCATCCATTTGTATTCTTGCCTCAAGCTCCACAAATGTTAGGGACAGGACTGATAAAGGGGCAGTAATCAGAGAGACCAGTAGAAGGCTACTGTAATAACTCATATGAGACACGATGATTTGGACCAAATGTGGTAATCATAGCAGTGGTGAGAATAGCAGGTTCTGCATATACAGTATTTTGAAGGAAGAATTAAAATGATTTTCTGATGGACTGGTTGTATAGTATGAGAGAGAAAAGTTAGGGATAACTCTAAAGCTATTTGCCTGTACAACTAAAAGGATGAAGCAGCTATTTACTGAGATAAAAAAGCCTAAAAGAACAGTTTGGGGCGCTATGAGTTTGGTTTTAAATATGTTCAGTTTGAGATGCTAATTAGACATCCAAGTGGAAATATAGAGTAAGAGGTTGTGTATACATAAGCCTTAAGTTCAGAGGCTATAAACTTGGGAATTATCAGAAAATCAATGGTTTTGAAAGCTATGAAATTGGGTAACAACATCAGGTGAGTAAATGTACATAGTAAAAACATCCAATGACTTGTTCCTGGAATATTCCAAAGTTTAGAAGTTGAGGAGATGAAGAGGAAACAGCAAAGACTCTGAGAAGAAATGGTCAGTGAGAGAGAGAACTTCACTCTGAAGCGAAATAAAGAATTTCAGGGAGGTTGGAAAAATCAAAGACGTTAAATATTGCTAACAGACCAAGTAAGTCAAGAACTGAGAAGAGTTCTGTGTTACTCTGTACTTAGCAATCTGGAGGTTGTTAGTGACTTTGACAAGAACAATTTCAGTAGAGAGCAGATTCAAGAGAAAAGGGAAAGACGTATAAGGCAGCATGTATAAACAACTAGTGGAAAGAGTTGTGCTCTAAATGAGGCTGTGAAATAGGACAGTAGCTAGAGGGGAGATTTAAAGTCAAAAGTTGTTTTGCTGTTTTGCTTTATTTTAAAATTTTGTTTTTTAAGATGGGAACAATAACAGCATGTTTGAACACTCATAGGAATGCTCCAACAGAGGTAAAAAAAAATGATGTAAGAGAGATACGGAGAATGACTGGAGTGAAGACCTTGAATAAGAAAAGGGGTAGGATCTAGTATGAAAGTGGATGGGCTGGCCTTGGGTAGGATATTTTCTTAGTATCAAGAAAGAATATGTGGGCACAAGTGTAGATAAGAGCATAGATGTGGCGAGGCGATTTTGTGGTAGTTCTCTCTGATGGCTTCAAAGCAGCCCCTGACAGCCAGGAGATGGCCAGGCACTCACCAAGGCCAGGCCAAGGTGTTCTGTTGAAGATAAAAAATTTCACATAATACCAATATTAAAAAATAAAAGCCACTCTAAGATCATAATAGAGCAAGACAATAACAAGGCCACTCCATAATTATGTCTAAACAGAGACAAAAATGTGGATATAGTCCAAACCATAGAAGTGACCAAATATCCCCCAATACTGGCTAATATGAGTGACTTCTGCTTATTTCCACAGTTTTAGCTTCACTTTGTTCCTCCCATCGTCTGAGTAAGATGTATTAACGCATTTGATCATAGAATTTACTGCAGCTTTTGACAACATATAATCCAGAGAAAGTCCCCACTTCTTAAATCTGCTCCCCCAAATCACCTAACACAAACCCAAATCCTATAGAAATCTTTTCGATCACCCATTTACTGAGATGTCCACATGGTTCTTCATGTTGTGCTTTCACCGTCATTTCAGCAAGTTGATAAACTCACCATTGTTCAACTACAGGTGTGTTTCTGATAGTCATTGGCTGAAGGGCATTGATATTTCTCAGTGAAATAGAACACAGGGTGAAAGTGAACATGGAGGACAAGTTGTTGGAAGTGTGAGGAGAAAGGAGAAATTATGAAATACTTACTTGGAATGGTAGGAAAAAGAATGGACTAATGTATTAGGGAAACAATAGGATTGCTGGGCCACACCAGTGCCTAACTGAGATTCACAGTCATGTATTTAAAGTGAGAGAACACTAATATAAAAAGAGCTCTTAGAAATCGATATGGAAAAGCCACAATCAAGTAAAAAATCAGTAAAGTGTATGTCAGAGGGTTCGCAGAAAATAAAATACAAATGTCTCTTTAAAGAAATATAAAAAGATGTTCAATTTCGCTTTGAATAAAAAAATAGAAATTAAAACCACACTGAAATACCATTTTTCACCTACTGAATTGACAAAAACAGAGAAGTTGGATAATACATTCCATTGATAAGACTGTTAAGGAGACAGAAACTCTCATGGTGGGAGTGTAAAGTGGCATAGCACTTTGGCAATAACTATAAAAACTACAAAATGCATGTACTCTTGCAGTAATTCCATTTCTGGGCTATTTCCTATAGATTTAATTGCACACATACAAAATAACGTTCAAAGTTATTCATTGGAGAATTCCTTGCATTAGCAAAAATTGGAAACAAATGTTCTTCAGTGAAGGCCTGGCTGAATAAACTATGTACATTCATCCATTGGAATTCTATGCTGTATTTAAAGAAAAAAAGAACAAAGGATGAGATCAACAAAAATAGCAGAGAACTCTGAGTCTTTACCTCCATAAAAACAATAAATAAGAAGGCAAAAAACTGTCAGAACAACATATTCAGAACTCTGGAATTCAATCAAACATTTAACAATCAAAGGAAAACTTAATTAAGAAAAAAAAAACCAGCTGAGTCTCAGTAAAAGAGCTTTATAATATTTTAATTTACCCTGGTAACATCTTCCACTCCAGTGCTGGGAATTCCCAGCACTAGTATTGGAGGAAGCAGTACAGAACTTACTCTCAAAAAATTGTGGTTGTTTGCTTTGACCTGTCTGGTGGCTCCCTGAAGGACCGGCACAAAGATTTGCCTTTATTTTACCTAACTCAGAACTCTCCCAGGGATAAGACAGCCATCTCTAGGGTGAGGGGGACATTTGTTGAAAACATTTAAAGGCATATGTCTTAGCCACTGACGACACTTCAGGCAAGAGAAAAGAGTTGAGGCAAATAAGAGACAATCTGAAAAGCTTGGGAAGAAAGGCTAGAGAATGAAATGTTTTCGGGAATAAAGGCTTTGAAAAGCTCCCACAAATTTCTGAGAATCTACAAAACCATCCACATACCCTGAGTTGAGAGCATGCACCGAAAAGACCTAAAAAGGCCCTAAACTCTCACCTCTGGCTGATAGTCAGGCTCTGCGTAAACAGGAGGGAAAGCTAAGGAGAAGTTAAAGCCTGCCTGAGTGTTGAAGGCATGACAAAGCACATACACACAGCCCATCTGCGAAGACGAGGAGGTCTTTTATTCTTTCTTCCTTTTTTTTTTTTTTTGGTTCAAGAGTTTAAGGAAATCTCTGTCAAATCATTAGCTGATCACTAATCTAACAGAACAGATTTCTGTGGCCACACATGACAAGAGTTCAAAATTTACAAAGTTAACTTACTAGGTACCAAGAGTAGTTAAATCCATTGAGAACAGAGAGTAGAATCATAGTTTCGGGGGTGGAGGCACAGAATGAGGAACTATTGTTTAATGGATACAGAATATCAGTTTGGAAAGATGAAAAAGTTCTCAGGGTAGATGGGGGATGATTGCACAGCAATATGAGTGTACTTAATGCCACCGAACGGTACTTTAAAATGAATAAAACGATAAATTTTATATTATGTATGTTTTACCACACACAAAAAAATAGTTCATAAAAGTCATCAAACAAACAACCAACAAATACCAGAAAAAGCAGCTATAACAAACCCCAGAGAGGACAATCTGATTTCCTGAGTTACTACATCAAAATATTCAAAATGTTTTGTTTTCAACAAAAATTACAAGACTCGAAAGAAATAAGAAAATATGGCCCATACTCAAGGAAAAATTAATAAAAACTGTTCCTAATGAAGCCCAGACATTGAACAGATAAAACTTTAAATAAACTAATATATACTCAAAGAGCTAAAGGAAATTATATACAAAAATGGGACCCATGCAAACAACGTCTCGCCAAACACAGACTATCAATAAAGAGATTATAAAAGGAATTCTGGGGTTGAAAAGGGAAATAACTGAAATTAAAAATTCTCTAGAGGGGTTCAATAGCAGATTTGAGCAGGTAAACTTAAAGATAGTTCAGTTGAGATAATCAAGTCTAAGGATCAGAAATTTTTAAAAAGCAAGAAAAAAAAATCAACTGGATCTGAGAGATCTGTGGAACATTATCAAGTGTACCAACATATACATAATGGAATTCCCAGAAAGAGAGGAGAGAGAGAGAAAGGGACAGAAAGAATACTTGAAGAAACAATGCACCCCCCCCAAAAAAAGAAAAAACAAAAAAAAGAATCTCTTTGAATTGATATAGAAAAAATCTACAAAATAGGTTATTAAATTACAAAAGCAAAATGCAAAACTACATATAGTCCCAAAAATGCATACTATGAATCTAATAATGAGGAAACATCAGACAAATTTGTATTGGGGCATCCTACAAAATAATTGACTTGAATTCTTTAAAAAAAATCAAGTTCATGAAAACCATAAAAGATTAAAGAATTTTTGTTCCATATTAAAGGAGATGAAAGACATATGGCAGCTAAATGCAATGTGCAATATTGGATTAGATCCTGAACCAGAAAAAAAAAATATATATATATATATATATATTGCTCTAAATATATAAATATATATTTTGCTCTAAAGAACATTATTGGGACAACTGGAACACTGAGCAAAGTTTACAGATTAGATTATAGAATGCATTCAATGTTGATTATATTGTTTTTGATAATTTTGCTGTGGTTAGCTATGAGAATGTCCTTGTTTTAGGAAATATACAGATGTATGTTTATTTAGGTTTAACTGATGTAGTTAGGTTTAATCATCTCAAATGATTCAGAGAAAAATATGTCCAGAGAGAGATGATAATAAAATAAATAAAACAAACATGGAAATGTTAATAAATGGGGAATTTGAGTAAAGGGTATATGGGAAGACTTTGTACTATTTTTGTAATTTTCCTTATTTCAAATAATTAAAAACTATTATAACCTGTCAAAAAATAAAGTGAAACCAGTCTGCACAGATGTGTGTTTTTCTGCAGTTGCATAGATGCAAACATAGAATGGTCAGAGTTGAATAGAGAAAAAGAGATCTAAGATAAAGAAAGTGGTAACATTTTCTGGGAGAGTAGGATGAGATCCAGTGAAGAAAACAACTTCAGACACTCATAAAAGCTAAGGATACATGTGAAGAAGCTAGCGCTGGAGTAAAAAGAGAGAAGTGTAAGCTGAGAGAGTTCCTACATCATTTGCTAAAGGTATTGGGTTTCTAGATTTCATTTCATTAAGCTGTGAATTATTTAAATCTACCTTGAGTCAATTTCTGAAATGGGATGCCATGTATTATATAATGTACACTATAATCAGTGGTATTATATAAATAAACACACCCAAATTTGACCTGCCATCTCTCACACCCCTCTGCTATCTCTTTGCTTTAATGATAACTGTTAACATCACAATTTTATCATTGCCATTTTAAGTACAAATGCTTGACTTTTACAAAGATAGAAATCAATGTTTTCTAACAGACTATTGATAGTGTAATTAAATTTGGAGATCATCAAACATGTTGAGACAATGTTTTCTTTTATATACTACTGTTCCTGGAAATTAGACATATTTAGAAACCGCGTATCTATTTTATTGAAACTAACAGGCTGCAGGACTATTATTTTTAAAAATCTCTAGTGAGATCACTTACAGTTTAGCAGTTGTAATTCATGGGTAAGTGCTTTAATTCTGCTTTCTAAGATAAGAATAAAAATTGTCCTTATTGTGATTAGAACCTAATGCTAAATATATATAAATTGTAAACTCTGTAGTATTTTTTGGGTAGCCATGTTTGTTGGAAACAGAGAAGCAAATACTAATATCAGTGAATATCTTGAGTCGGATCGCGCAAAGGTGCATTTAAAACAAAGTACAACCCTGGAAAACAGCACCTACATGCGATTCAGATCCTAAAACAGAAGAAAGACATGGAAGAAAAAGATATGGACATAAATTCTCAATTCTCTGAAAATTAACTGCAATTTGAAGACCGTATTTTGGTGAAAACTTCTCAGAACAAGATGCTTGTCTGACCATATTCAACCTGGCTGGAAAAATCATAGTGGTTATTTCTACTTAGTTTCCATGGAAGAGAAAATGGTACAGACGGAGGAAATGGAAGGTAATGTGTTAAGTTCAGTTCCCTAGAAGTTGAGCCTGAGAAAGAGATTCCTGTGAAAGTGGCTTACTAAGGGAGTGCTGCTCAGGTGAGACTTAACGTGGGTGTGAGGGCAGCAGGAAAGGAGAGGCGAAGCAGATATTGATGTGAGTTCGGCTGAAATTTGTCCTCAGCCTGATCCCACCAGGAGCTCTAGAGCAAGGGTCCCCAACCCCCGGGTCATGGACTGTTAGGAACCAGGTCCGTGGCCAATTAGGAACCAGGCCGCACAGCAGGAGCGGCGGGCTAGCAAGCGAAGCTTCATCTATATTTGCAGCTAGTATCACCGCCTCAGCTCCATCTCAGATCATCAGGCATTTGATTCTCATAGGAGCACCGGTCCCTGGTGCCAACAAGGTTGGAGACTGTTTTCCTATATCATGTGCTCAAAATGTATTTTCATGAGAAAATTAAATTCCCTAGAAACTTTGTAATCAGAAACATAGGCTATTGAGTCAGTATATTGAGCAGAAGGGGAAACGTAAACCTTGATTTTACAGCAAATTTGGCTGAAGTATAAGCAATATCGATTTAAGTGTTATAAACTGAAGATTTTAAAATTACACTTCATTAAAATAACTTGCTCCATAAACATGACAGGAGCAAGCCAAGAAGATAGGCTTGCTCTTTTGGAAAAGAATTCCTGAATTACTGTTACATAATATGTTTAATTAAATGTATGTATATTTGTATTTCTTTATAGAGCTTTAAAACATAGCTATTCTCATTACCATTTTTATCATCTCCTAAGAACTTCGCTCCAACAATGATCTCATCCTTAAAATATCATCAATTGCTCTGTTCCAACAGTCTGTTTCCCCTTTATCTAAGAGCAGGGACAAAATATCATGGTTAGAAGATCCCTTGCAAAGCGGCAGTGTGACTGAGAAACTGAATTTTAATTTTAGAACACGAGTCTAAATTCATGATTTCATACCTGTGATATACTATTTTATCATACCTTCTATATTTATTAGCTGGGATTCCTCTATGAAAAAGGACTTCCAGGATGGCTTTAAACTAAATTCGCAGGTTGAAGTTTCTCTGGAACACCTAGGTAGTGTGAACATGGTCTGCGAAGCAGCATAATGGTTGGCTTATAATTACAAATTTTCAGGTGTGTGCTCCTCAACCCACCTTCTCATGTCTTGTGGGCTCACTAGGAAGGTGGTTTCCCATTAGACTCTCTACATCGGATCTTCTGTCATTGTCACCGGGCTGTGAAAACTAAACCTTAGGGTTTGGCCAGATTCAGGGCAAAAGCAGCTTCATTACTTCATTCACTTTTCTGGGTTCCTTAGACATTGGCCTGATAAATCTTAGTACCTTATTAGCTCTCTGATGACTTACAGATTTTCAGAAAAGATTTTATAAAGTATTTTTAGTTATTTTTAGTGATAAGGTTGATCCAGTTCTGTGGCCCATCCTGTTACCAGAACTGGAAATGGAACTCAATCATGTATTCTGTAAACCTCACAACATCTCTAAGAAAGGGTTGCTTTTATTATTATTTCCCTTTTTTTCCAGATAAAGAAGCAGATGAGACACATAGAAAAACTAGTAAACAATCACCAATCCTACAGCTAGTGAACACTGGAGCCAGATTTTAAATTCACTTCTATTTTGCTCAAAGCCTTTTCCCTTAACCATCTAACAATATGCTTTATTTAGATTGAAGACTTTCAGTGACTTTTATAAAAAGTAATTTAACCTTTTTTATTTTACCTTTTTAAAATATTTTTAAACCCAGATGCTAAATTTAAAAAGAGTTCAAATATTAGGATCTATTTTTTAAAACATGTTAATGGCTACTATCAAAAATGTTCTAGAGTGAAAATATACAACTGAAGTAAATGGTTAGGTGTTATGATAAAAAAATTTTTTACCTATAGTTGACTCTGTTGGTGACTTGCCCATAGCCCCTTTACCAGACCAGTTCACCCATTCTCCGACTGAGTGTTGGCAGTTAAGAACTCACAGCAGCACATTTGTACTGAAACTTGTCCTTAGCCAACAGTAAAGAGGTGCCACATCTGATAATGCTTGGAAGATCAAGCAGTATGTGTCTGCCCCGCCCCCTCTTGGTGATTATATACGAGGATATCAAGGTAATGACATCCATGCTCTAGAGTAGTGGTCCCCAACCTTTTTGGCACCAGGGACCGGTGCCTCTATGAGAATCGAATGCCTGATGATCTGAGGTGGAGCTGAGGCGGTGATGCTAGCCCTGGGGAGAGGATGCAAATACAGACGAAGCTTCACTTGTGGCTTGCTCATCTCCGGCTGTGCGGCTGGGTTCCTAACAGGCCAGGGATTGCCTCTATGCATTAAAATGTATACTATTCATCTGTCTCTCCAAAAACCATCTTGTGGACACAGAGCTGTGCTGTGCAGATTCCCCTTCAAGGAAAGACTTGTTGCCCTGCTGCCAGGAGTGTGGTCAGCAGACGACCTCCATCTGTCAGCTACTTCTAGGTCAGGTCTGCAGATGCCATCTCACCAGAGATCTCATTCTCACAGGGCAGCCTGAACCTGGATTCCAAGAGAAGCAGGGTTAATAAGGTCTGGCCATTTCAGCCTGATGCCTGTCAATTCAGAGCAACAATATTTGCTCCTGAACTTCCCCACGGGAGGGGCCATGGCCAAGGCTTTGTCGGGCTTGCTTTGTATTTCGATTTCTTCTATGTGCAACCCTACTTCGCCTCCTTTCTCTCTCAAGTGTTGAATCCAAATGAATAATTTTTACCCCAGCCTCCATCTCAGCATGTTTATAAAGAATCCATGCTTTAGGAAATATTGTCCTAAATAATTTTTTTTAGGACAAGTGTCAAAAGGTCTTTACAGACTTTAAAATGTAGTTCAGTGTAGGGCCATACCAACCTGAACATGTCTGATCTTGGAAGCTAAGCAGGATCAGGCCTGGTTAGTACTTGGATGGGAGGCCACCTAGGAATACCAGGTGCTACAGGCATTGAAAATGAAAAAAATGCAATTAAAAATAAAGGCCATGAATATGGTTTTATGTGATTGAAGTTGCTTTGGCTTTTATAAAAGGTGTCCAAAACTCTTAGTGCAATTTTAAGAAATCTAGTAAATGCTAGATATACTAGCTGTTTGGAAGTTGTAACAATTCAAGAGCTGTTTAGACAGTTGAAAAGCAAACTGAAAAAATTATCAAAATGGATTAAAGAAAAAAGAATTTTGAATCCTAGGACAAATGCTTTTTTAAAAATGAAACTAAATTATATTCTTTTATAATTATATTCACAAGCTAAGCCTGTATATGACAAATTCAAATATTTCGCAGAATTTTGATTCCTTTTTGAAATACCCTGCAATAAAGAAATGGGCAGAAGAGAAACTGCTGATCTGTTCAGTAAATATCTGAAAACCACTATATCAGAATCCTGTTTGAAATCCATATGTGTAACAATTATTACTGCTCGAATTTCATGATTTAGGAAAACTTTGTCCTACTGCCAAACCATTCTGAATCTCAGAATAACACGTGACTCAGTAGAGCACTGTTTAAAATCAGTAACAAGGGACATTTCTTAAAAGGTAAATGGTTTGGGAAAATCTTATAATACTGAGGTTGTGGTAAAACTAGTTAACACTCAGAGAATACTTATTTAAATATAAGTCTCCTGTGTTACTTTTCCTATTTAAGCATTGAATAAAGATTCTTGTTTCCTCCAACTTGTCCCATGGTAAGAATTACCTGGGATGTTAGCTAAATTGACTCCTGTACCCTTCCCCCTAGAACAGAGATTCCAATTCAGTTGGTTTGGTGCAGGCCCGGGAACCTATATTATTCATACAGTCCCATATGTTTCTTATTTTCAGACAAGTTTGGGAAACAGCTAATTAAGACATGTATAATTATTTCAAACGTTAAACCTTCTTTTAACAGTCATTCACTGCTGCTTTGAGGATTGTAATATGTATTCATGGATACATGAATATATATTTCTATGCGACTGGTTAAAGCCCTGTTAATGAGCCAACAACATTCTGTGACTATGTGGTCTGGTTAGTTTCACTCTGTCCCAAATCTTGGTCAGTTGTCTGACAAAGTGATTGGTTGCAAAGAAAACTAAGAGTTCCTGAATTTGAATTGAAAAATTTAAATCTATCACTTCTTCTAGAAAAGCCCAAGTTTAAAAATCAAACAAGAATGTAATTTTATTAGGTAAAATTTAAACCATTTAAAAACCATCACTACAGAATTTTTAATACAAAACTACTTTAAATAAATAGAAATCCTTAAGTGTATTCTTTTTTGGGGGGGGTAAATTATTAATTATGACATACATACAGAAAAATGCTTGAATCATGTGTGATTTTTTTACAAAATGAACCCACCCATGTAAGGACCCACACCAAAAATCAGAACATTACCAACACCCCAGAAGTCCCCCATGTGCACATGTAACTGCTAACCTGACTTCAAAGATCATATCCTAGTTTTATTTTAAATTCTATATAAATGGAATCATACAATATGCGTTCTATTGTTTGGCTTCTTTAACTAAACATTAGGTTTCTGAGATTCATTTGTTTTGTTATATTAACTCTCATTTCTATATAGTATTTCACACAATTTATTCAACCATTCTTCAAACTACCATTAAGTAGTTCCCAGTTTGGGGCTATTACAAATAGTGCTGCCGTGACCATTCTAGTACATGTCTTTAGGCGAATATATATATATGCATATATATTATATATATATGCATTTCTGTTGTGTAAAGACCTAGAAATGAGATTCCTACGTCCTTAGGTTTTTCTAATTCAGCTGTGTAGATACTACCAAAATAGTTCTGCAAAGTGGTTGTACAAATTTACACTCCCATCGAAAAATGACAGTTCTGGTTGCTCTACATCTTCACTAATATTTGGTATTCTCTGTCTTCCAGTTGGTATAAAATGTTATCACCTTGTGGCCACCGCCGTTTGGGGCTGGGAGGAGGCAGCGGAGGGACTCGCTGCGCAGTGAGAGCAGCCCTGTGGCGGGTGGTTTGACTCGCGAAGAGGCCGGGCGGAGTGGGCTGCCTGAAGTAGTGGCGCGGGGAGACGGCGGGATGTGGCACCGGGGGCCGGAGGGGTGAGGGTTGGAGTCTCGCTGGCCGGGCCTGATTCTCAAACCGTCCTGGCAGGCCCGCAGCCTCGCCTCTCACAGAGGGCGGGGTTCTTGGGTAAGCACCGTGCGTTTCCCGAGACCCTAGCCGAGGAGAGACCTGGTGAAACTCCTCTCCTCTGCTTTCCTTCCTCGGGGGTGCAGATCTTGAGGCTGAGCTCTGCCAAGTTCTTTCCCCAGCCCCGTTGGGCCTGGGTATGAAGGCGAGGTCCAGTGTAACAGGACCCCCACTTCGACGGGCGAGATGGGAGCGACGCCAGATTCCAAAGACTGGCGCCACGGGGTAGGGTGGAGGTCGCAGCACTGGCCGCTGCTGCGCATCCCTCTGGCGTGGCGGTGAGCTGGAGCCTCCGAGGTCGGAGAGCCCGGTGCACCCACCATCTACCCCCACGCACCAAGGCCATTTGATGGCCCAGGTTGCAAAAAGAAACAGTCTTCTTCTTACTGTAACAACCACTAATTTTTTCCTGGGACCAGCTAGATGGGGGCATGTAAAACCTTCACGAGCCCAATGCTCGGAAATTTCTGAGCGCTGTTGGCCTCAAGGTTTATTCTATCCAACCCCGATTCGTGGACCTCGCACGCTGCCGGCCTCTTTGGGAAAACGCCAAAAGTGTGCTGTTTCACTTCTCTTGAAAGTTTACACCAAAGGGGGGATAATGAGTTGTTGCCCTTGACAGGGTTGGGACACAAAATAACTTGAGTCGCCACGGCTCTGGGAATAAAAGTGGAGTGGCCCATTTCGGATGCTTTAGGAACATCTGTTTGCATTTTGAAATCTGAGCCATAACTTTTACCAAAACTTGGAGAAATGTCTGCCCTCCTAGAGGAAAAAACGAACTGATTCCAATGTAATCTTTATCAGACTACAAATTCTTTCCACTTTAAAGAGCTTTTCTCCACAAACTATACGGAGTATTTTGCCACTGGTGCATTGTTGCTAGGGAACCTCAATTTTGAAATTCCAAGTAATTGAGAATATCTTCTGTAGATCCTAGATGCTACCAAAATAGAAGTTGCAGCTTGGAGCTACTCCATATGCGTGCAGTTTGGGGGGAGAGGAGACCTGCTTTGAAAAAAATACTCAACCTTACCAAAAAAAAAAAAAAAAGTTACATCGTAACTTTAATTTGCATTTCCCTGATAACTAGAAGCTGAGCACTTTTCTCATGTTAATTGGTCATTTTGTTCTGTGCCTATTCTTTACTCATTTATCTATTAAGAGCTCTTTTTCTTTTCGACTTGTAGTTCTTTATATATTCTGGATATACATCCTTCGTAAGATGTTTATTATTCATATTT
Organism: Pteropus medius; assembly: GCF_902729225.1. Lineage (NCBI taxonomy): Eukaryota > Metazoa > Chordata > Mammalia > Chiroptera > Pteropodidae > Pteropus > Pteropus medius. The sequence continues at coordinate 563,396 of NW_024351543.1, read as the reverse complement.
TCCTCTCCACTTTGAAGATTTCTATATAATTATGGTAAAAATGATTATTCTAGACTTACCTTCCTAAACTCTAGCTCAAACTGATGTTTCTCAGTCACATTTTCCTTCTTAAAATAAGTGTCATCACGCTGCCCACAACCTTGTCTGGCCACTCTTTTCTCCTTACTTTTCTTCTGGTTACTTTCTCTCATATTTATTCAACCCAGCTTCTTGGTTCTGAATGTTAAGTACATACATGGGGAAAAGATATACAGTACTATTTAGTGCAAAGAGACACTAAAAATCTGGAGGCCTGTGTTCTAAAATTAGGTAACTGTGTGACACTGGGCAAATCAGTTAACCTCTCTGGACTCCAATTTCCTCTCCTGTATTAATGATGGGTTTGGAATAAATTTTAAAATTAATCTGAGAAGCTGCTTTACTTTCAGGATCATTAAATCTCATTTATAAATCTGCCCATTTATAACTATAATTGATGTATTTGTTCTTAAAAAATCTTTTCTTAAAAAAAAACAAAATGAAAAATCTCTTGGAAGAATGTCCTGATCCTTTTACAAGGTGCTTCCTTATTCTGCAGAATGACGGCTTTTCTGTTACTGGTTGAATGATGCTTACCCCCACCTCCCACCCCAGACTTCTTAAGGAGCCTGAAGCAGTTGCTAGTAGTGCCCCATGTAAATCTCCCCGGCTATGACTACCATTGCAGTGCACACCACTCCGACTTTCCAAGTGCTTGCACCTAAATCTCTTTGCAGAGGGTTTTCTGTGGTCACTAGTATTTGATCTACCTATAGGTGTGTAGTGGGGATCGACTCTCCCTGTCTTTGTGGGAACAGGCTTCAATGGATGATTGACAGGAGCTCTCAAGAACTGTTGAAAGTACTCTAGCTCCCTTGCACCACAGAACTCCACAACAGGATTGTACTCAGTAGTCCAAAGTATTGACTTGCTTGGCAATGAACACTTTTATTGACTTCTTTCAATCCTGTCTCAATTCTCTACTCCTCTACAGGTGTTTCTTAGGATCACCTCCCAAATAAACTGCCTGTACTCAAATACTTGTCTCAGAGTCAACTTCCTGGGGAACTCAAACTAAGAGGAAGCCCTTAGAACAACTTCAGTGGCATCATCACACCCTACTTGGGAAAGCTGGTTCCCTTCTTTGTGCTCTTATATTGTAGCAATACATTAAAATTAGTAATTGAAGATATTGGAATATTACAAATGTACTAAAAATTACCCAAATATTCTATAAGCTTTCCCAAAATTTTTAAATATTTCTCTATATAAACCTGGCATTCAATAGTAATGATGAATTGTTCACTCCATACTGCTTCTTTATTTACTTGGAAATTATTAAAAATACATGTAAGAAAATAAAATGTGTCCTAAGTAACATGTTGCTACATTGAATCCTAAATAATCTGGATTGCAAAATCATGAATTTCAAGGCTTTAGTTCATTTACCAAAAATAGAAATGAGTACCACTGATCTTTAATTTACAAGTGTATTTTTACAAACCATTTACTTCTTCAATTTAAAGTAATATTCAGAATGGTATGAGATTCTGTGTACTACATTTCCAAATCATAGTATATATGATTATATGACTTTTCACAGCTTATAATGAGGGCTCCAATTCAATTTCATAATCTTAAGTAACAATTTATAAAGAAAGGGAGAAATAAAAAATTTAAAAGTCATACTGAAAACATTAAGTCAAAATATAAGGTGGCATGTTTTCTAGCAGATCTTGCCCCCCCAAAACACACACAAATGTTAATTTAAATCCACTTTTTATTCTTTCATAGATTTTAACAATTATACACAACTGTTAACATAAAGATAATGAAATCTCAAGGATACGGAGGCAATATATATGGTCTCTTCTATTCATTCCTTGGGATGGAAGGAAATTTCCAAAGGGTACAATGTGTGACACTTAACACTGGAAAAATACATATGAAACTTGTTTAACTGGCTCCACTTAGGACCAGGCACAGCACAATAAATATAGAACTGCATCATCTTTTTAAAAGACTGTGGTAATTTTAACACATTCTTACTAAAGAAATATGATCAGTGACCAATATGAAATTCTTAACATAGCTGAAGGAACACTTCTACTGAATATCTGAGCATAGTTTCTCTAGCATCTCCACACCCATATATCAACATTCTTAAAAAAGAGTAAGAGTGTACACTGCAAATTTGGAACGACAAAAAAACAAACTTGGTCAAGCTTTCTTTGTCATATCATTCATCACTACCTAGTGTGCTGGTAAGTTTAAGGTAGAAATAGAAAGTTTTTAAATCCTTTTAATTTCCACTGGTCTTAAGATCTCTGGGCAGAAGGCCACACTGAAAGCAAACTGATTAAGCAGCACCATTAAATTCACATCTCAAGAGATCATTGTAAAATTTTTATCTTCCAGTGCTCTGAAAGGTTACAAAAAGTTGTATGGAAGAACCTCTCTCCTGAATAGTAGTCCACAGTAAGAGCATCAACCTGCAAGGATTTAAAAAAACCTATAGCTGAATTCTCTGACTGCATCTTTCCTTAACAGACCAAAAGAAATACATTACCTAAAAATTTAAATAATAACATACTGAAGCATAAAATAAATACTTTATTTATGCTATTATATTTAGGTATTTGAGATTGTTAGATATGTTCAACACCCTTCTCTTCCCAAAGAGGAAGCGATGATGCCAGCACTATGGGTCAGAAAAAGTTAATGGGAAACTGTTGCTCTCAAAGCTGTTCTGCAGTGTACCTTATTGTACAAACACTGAAACTACTATTTTAAAATATATACTTCAAAGATAGGACGAAATAATCTTTCTTCACATGACCTAGATTCTGCCATCAGCAGACACAAAAATTAATTTATCCCTATTAAACCAAATGGAAACTGGTAAGCTGCTATGGCTACAGATATTCTGAGAACTCTTGAGCCAGTGAATCAAAACCCACATGAAAGAAAATATTACGTCTACAATTGGTAAACTGCTTGTTCAAAAATTCAATAAGTGAACAAACATGCAAACATGTGACACACGTCATTTTGTAAAAACATAATGCCACTCTGGCCCCAAGAATCAGTACAGCTCAGCTGGTCCTTAAAGGTGCAAAGAGCCTTTAACCATTAATAAATATCTTCTTTGTGACATTTTATTGCCCATCACGCTGCCACATGATTCTTAGAAGCTTAAGCTTCTAAGATGTTTAAGGAAAAGGGTATGATGTGGATTAAGTTTTCAGTGATTGTTGTAAATGTAATTTAAAAGAGAATTTCCTAGTAATGCGGTAGACTATTCCTTGATACTGAAATTTTCCTAGTGAAACAAAATAAGGTTTAATAAGATGACATTAATCTAAATTTGACCATCTGACCCCTTTTTTTTTACTTTTTTAGAGGGTACTGATTCATATATTGTGCTGAGTCCCCACAAAAGACTTTTAAAAACAGTATAGTCCCCAACAGTTTCCCATAAATATTCCTGATATATAGTGGGGAAGCAATGCATAATTGGAACGTTAATCATTCATCTTTTTTAAAAAAGCAAACATTTCCTGCAAAGCAGTTACTTAGTAAAATGCTAAACTGCAAATAACCTTGACATGTAGATAGATATCAAGTCACTTTATAAAGTACCTGGCAAAATGTATAGAAATCTGGCCTTTCATTCCAAATCTGTTGCAAAGTACATGCAGTAGTCCTGTTTACAATGTAATGGCGATAAGGAAAGGGCAAACCTAGGACAAGGAGGGACATGACTCTACACACAAGTTTACAGTAGTGTAGCCAGAGTATATCATATTTACTACATTCACCACTTTGGAGAAAGGATCAAGGAGGCCTTCAAACACTGGAACAAAGGAATGTTTGCTTTATATAAGACCTACCAAATAAACCGGAAAACAAATGATAACACATATAGGCACGAATCTCAAAGCTGCACAATAAAAAAGCAAAGGGTCTGAGATGAGATCTAGGAAAATATACACACATGAGAACTTGCTGAGGAAAAGGAAGAAAGAAATCACAGTTCTAATCTTCAAGGCTACGGAATGCATTCTGCATATCTTCAAGAAGTTGTGCATAGTCTGCTTTGATCTTTGCCTCACCATCTTTCAATGGATCCTATAAAAAGACAGTAGAGAATTCAATTTGCCTTTGGAAAATAACTTTCAGAACAAGTAGTAAGTTACTTATATTTAATATATTCTGAGTGCTAGGTTAAGTGAGGCACACTGGTAAACCCCAGGCAGGAGTGAAAACTATCCTTATTTCCCTTTTTCCTTTAAGGGTAAAAATGCATAAATGGAGTAATACTCCAACCAAACAGAAAGATGAAATTCTGATTTTGTATTTTGCCTGCTGTATTCAACAACCAATGAATTTTATCTGCAATAATGTGCAAAACACTGGGAAATTATACAGCATCACATATTAGATGCATTTCACTGCATGTTTATGACAGTTGGAATTAACTTAGTCAAACTAGAATTTACTGTTCGGGTCTGATAGTATCATATTGTGACAGGAAAGTGAAATTTCTAAAATAATCTTAAAATACACCACAATTAAAATCCTTATGGAAAGTAACTTAGTTGAATAGTATGTATAAAAGAGACTTTAAAATGTATAAGCTCTCTGGCTCAATCATTCCACTTCTGGGAATCGATAGTTGGAAAATTCACAAAACCAACTACATGAACAAAGCAGTCCATACCAACTGGAAATGTCCTAAGTGCCTAAGAATAGGAGAATATTACTCTCCAGCCACAAAATAATGCTACAGAAAAATATTTAATGAATTAAAAAATAACTGTGATGTTAATTTGACACAATGTGCATGTAAATAAGGATATCACCTTCAATCATATTACCAGAAATCATTATTACTAGTAAATATATATTTTTATCCTCTTACATTTAATTTTTAAAAATAAATTTGAACCAAATTACGTATAGAATTTCTCTTTGCAAATTGATTTTTTTCACTCATTAAACCATAACCATTTCTTCATGCCTTTGAATATTCTTTGAAAGAAAGATGTTCATTCCTTCATGATATCCTTGTCATAATGTACATGCCATATTGTACTGTTCACTCTTGGATGGCATTTAAGAAGGTTAATAAACAACCTTTTACATATATCCATATGAAAATCTGATTATTTCCTTTGGTTACATGCTTTGAAGTAGAATAACAGGACTCAAGGATGTGAATATTTTTTAAATTCTTCAAACAGTGAGTATCTATCGTACAGCTTTAATTTCAACCTATATACTATATATGTATATATATATAATCTCACACATATACTTAGAATCATTCTCAATTTCTCAATAGGTAATTAGTAACTATATACTTGCATGTTATGGTTTAGAAATAATATAATTCAACTGAAAATATTTAAAAACAATCTTACACATTCAAGTTTCTATTGATAATTTCACTTAATTATCATTTGTCTTGTGTACTTCCAAAAGAATGACAGTCCACTTAAAAGTTAAAAATATTATACTTTAAAGTGGTAAACAGCAGAAGTCATTTCAGATGAGCATGGGGGTTAGATGATAATAGGCAGTTGAGGTAAGATAATTACTGCTTAGCAATGATTTTAGCACTAAACTGCCTGGTAGTTAGGACAAAAGGAAAAACATATCAGCATTTTTTTTAGATGTGACGTACTCTAACTTTTATCACTAGAATTTCTATTTGAATACAACTTTGAAGCCTGTTCTGATTTTACATAACATGAACATGTGTGAAAATGGTAAATGTTTAAGTTTCACAAATCAGGTTAGGGACTCAAATAGTTGGAAAATTAAAAAGAAACATTTACTACTAAAAAAAAGTTACAGTAGAAACTAAATATACCTTGAATTTCATGGAGGAAAGTTTATAGAGGATCTCCCCCATGTGCTCACGGATAATGGCCCATGTGATTTTATTGTCACTCTGGGCAGTGGTTTCAACAGCTCTACGGGCCATATCATAAAATGCAATCATGTTGGACAGCATCCCTACTGTCTTGTAGAATGGGCAGAACCTAGGGTAAATAAAAGTCAAAATAATTAACAAAAACAAAATCCAAAGCAGGTTCATTCTTTATACACAACTTTATAAAATACAAGAGTATTAGCTTCTTTATTTAAAAATGCAGACTACTTGTATTTATTAGATGATATATAAGAAATAAAAAAGTGGAAAAGACACTTTGAGAACAAAGATGTCTCAATATATGGGATGGATGGACTGATGGAGAAATATATTCTTTTATTTGTATTAAGAGTAACGTTATTTCTCAAGAACAATGAAATAACACTGCTACAATCTAATCTCTCTGAGGGTTTGTTTTTGTATAATGCCATTACAGAAATAACTCAAATGGTAAAATAGTTAACTGAGTTGTAAAGACTCCCTTGGGATAGCAGGTTAAGTTGTAATGAATAAGAGAACAGGAAGCAGCAATTTCCTAAGGTTAATAGTAACCCCTTTTTCTGTATGAAGTTCATTTTCATTTACCCATACTTTTAAGTAATGAATACACACACGCAATTATTCTACTTTATTCACACATTCTTATTAACCTTGTGACAGATTTAAACACACGTGCATACAAAATTTCATGCATACTCTCTACTACAATCTTTCCAAAGAATTTTCCCCTTTTGAGCTATGTTTGTGTGGATAATTGCTAGAGCTTAAGTTCCCAGTATAGATTTCTAAGACTTACTGAGTATACTGTCAAATTTTCTCCTTGTCCTTCATTCTGGTAATCCTATTTGTTCAGTTCCCTCTTCAGTCTTACAAGGGGACAAATATGATTTGAGGGAAAAAAGCCAGCCTGTGATGAAAGGGCTCAAATTGTCAAAGTTTAAAAGAAATGGAAACTTTAAATAAGCCATGCTAGTAGCACACACAAAAATAAAAAAAAGCAAGGACTAGCAAGGGCTGGCAGGGAACCTAACAGGGACTTTGGTAGAAAGAAAGAGAACAGACTCATGAAATGAGGCAGGAAAGTAGAACAAATTACTTAGGAAAAGAGCATAAGTGGCATAGGCACTTGTAAAATGTAGTAAGAAAAGTTTCTGAAAGAGGGAATGAGCCCCAGGTTCTGCATACTATGCCACAATTTAATTAAAGATGATTGGACAATGAGTGAAAACACTGACATAATTGAACAAATGAGCAAAATTAAGACATGGGGACATATTAGATTGTTGAATGTCTCTTATAAAAATAAAAAAGGTTTTTATTGTAGGCAGCTCTTTCTTCAAAACTCAATAAAAGGCTTTCCGGTGCCGACTGGGAGCTTGAGGTGAGAGCCACCACTGATGCTGCCCGCAGCTGCGACCAGCGACCCCTACAGCTACTCTCATCTTCTCGCCTCCTCCCTGGCTCCAGCATCGGCTACCTGACCCCGCGGGCTGCCTCAGGCCCCGCAGCCGCTTTTGCAGTGTCACAGTCATCCCGCAGCTCTTCTAGGCGGGCGCCGGCAGGACCGCGGCAGGAGCACAGAGCAGGACCCAGAGGAGAGGAAGGTGGCAGAGCCCCAGGAGGGACCCATGCTGGGGAAGCGCGCGGGCTGCAGACTGCAGGCGGCAGCTCGCTACAGGGCTTTGCCCCACCAAGAGTATACCATGCTGCTCCTGTCGTCCTCCTTGAATTGAGTAGGGCCTACTGACAACTCCAATGTTAGGTGTTCTACATGACATTTCCCCAACACATTCCTCATGAGTGTTCTCATTCAAGGTTTAAAGGGCCTGCTCTTTTTCTGAGTACCCGACATAGAGCTCTGTCTAATGTGTGGAGCAGGCCCTTTCTCTTCGGCACTTTCTTCTTTACCTGCTTCTCAGTTCCACTGATGAGGGTCCAGCCCCATGGTAGTATTTTGCAGTGATTTCTATGTCTGGAGTGTTCTCAGTCACATTCCTTGTGATATTTGCCTATGTAATTGATGTTACTCAGGAGCACGAGCAAGATACTGCTTATGGATGGGGTCTCAGCCACCTCTGTAGCCAGCCTGGTCAGCAGCCTCGCCACAGGAGTATAACTCTCAGGCAGTTATGGAGACAGCCTCATTGTGCTGGTGGTCACAGTGGTGGATTCATCTTACTGGTTGTTCCAGAATACTTTCCAGAGAAAATGAGACCGCTCTCCAGGGGAGTTCAGATTTCGTGGAAAGAAGCAGACTCTTTTGTGTCACTGAAGAAAGCTGGAAAAGATTCTACCATCTTAGTAATCTGCATCAGTGTTTTTTACCTCCCTGAAACTGGACAGTATTCAAGTTCTTTTTTCTATCTCAGACAGGTCATAGGTTTTAGATCTGTTAAAATTGTAGCATTCATAGTTATGGTAGGAATTCTGTCTATTGTGGCTCAGATAGTCTTTCTTACTACCTTGATGAGATCATTAGGGAATAAGAATACTGTCTTCCTTGGCTTGGGTCTCCAGATGTTCCACTTAGCCTGGTATGGTTTGGATATCAGGCATGGATGATGTAGGCGGCGGGGACTGTGGCTGCCATGTCCAGCTTCCCATTTCCAGCAGTGCCCTTGTCTCTCAGAATGCAGAGTCAGATCAGCAAGGAGTGCCAGGGGATCATAACTGGAATTAGAGGACTGTGTAATGGCCTGGAGGGCTTCACATTCTACAGGTTTCAAGTGGAACTGATTGAGTTGGAACTGGAATTGAATTCTAATAACGCTGCCCTCCGGGGAGCTGTCGTCCCAGGCCCGCCATTTTTGTCTGGGTCATGTATAGTTCTTATATCTTTTCTGGTTGCCTTATTCATCCCTGAACAGAGTAAAGGCAGTGGAATTCAAAAACACAGCAACTGCATCAAGTGACAACCTGACTAACAGGGCAGTGATGAGGACAGTGAGCCACTGTTGTAAGACAGCAGCATCTGGGAGCTCTCTTCCTTTAAAGAGCCTGGGAATCAGTGCAGTGAACTATAAACTTCTTATTTTCTTTCTTCCTGTTTCTCTGAGAAGTGCTCACTTAGCCCATAGGTGTTGGTAAATGGCTGCTCCAGGAATCACTCAGTAATAGGGACTCTATTTCCTTTGTTCAAAGGTACAAACAAACAAACAAACAAACAAACAAACAAACAAACACCCTAGTCTTATTCTCCTTTCCTTGTCTCTACTTAATATTCTTGGCTAGAATGAAATTCAGCATATATACTTCTAGATATTAATAATATTGATCAGTGATAACCTTTACCAGTGAAAGAAAATTTTTTATAAATTTATATCATGAAAAACTAGCAATTCAGATTTTTGGACCTAGTGTCTTGGTCAGATCCAAGGTGATTTTACAGAACACACACATCAAGCATTCTGGTGGCAACAAACAAATTGGAAGGTGCTTCTAAGAAAGTTTTCAACAATGTAAACAGTCCTAAGAGGATGAGAGTTAGTAACTGGATACCAGTGGAGTTTATATCCAAGTTCAGACTCATATAATACATTATTACTATTTGTTCCTTCTCACATCTCCTGTGTCCTACTTCTCAACTTTTCTCATCCGTCACACTCCTGCCTTAACTGCTCTCTGTAGTATGCATTTGTTTTCAATAGATCTTTATTTCTGTTCATCTGACTTCTGAATCTCATGGAATACACACATCAAATTTCTTTCTAAAATATGATGGTTTAGGAAGCTCAGCTTCACAATAAGTATCTTGCTAAATTTTCAAGATGTTTTATGGACAAAGAAAACTTTACAAATTTATATGTATTTTGCTGCACCAGTAAATGAACCATTAACTGGGACCTACCTTTCACAGAGCACTCCTTTGAAAATTTTATAGGTATGAAATATGTGTGGATATTTGTAAGAAGTTTTAATTTTTTTTTGATGGAATACTGTGTAAATCTTATATTTATAAATGTAATAAAGGTGTTGACAGAAAAATATTCCCAACTTTTATAAAAGACTATGTAGCAACTAAATATATCAAATATATATATATATATATATATATATATATATATAATCTGTTCTGCTATGAACAAAAATAACATCTTTTTATTATGTTGTTGGTTTTTAAGTTGTTTCCTAATGCATAATAAATTTGCAATGAATAAAAAAACGCGACAGAAAATCCTCAAATAAAAAGTGGAAGGAAAGGTTCACCTGTCATAAGGAGTATATCCATTTTGTTGTAGGAAATCATCTTTGATAAGTTTGGCTACCTCCAGAGTGATTTTATCTGTTTCTGCTAGAGAAGCCTAGAAGAAAAAATATATGTAATTTTAGAAATCTACTTCCATAATGTGGGACGAGGTTAAAATCAATGAGCAAGCAGAAACTATATAATCATATGCCATTACTTATTATTAATAAATTCACTTCATAACTGCTTTTTGATGGTCTTTTCTATTGTGGTAAAAAAAACAACTAAAATTTATCATCTTAACCACTTTTAAGTGTAGTTCAGTAATGTACACTATATTCACATTGTTCTAAAAAGGTGATTTTCATAACTTCTTCTTGCATATCTGAAACTCTATACCCATTAAACAACAATTCTCTTTTTCTTCCTCCCCGCAGCCTCTGGTGACCACCATTCTACTTTCTTGTTTCTATAAATTTCACTACTTTAGATACCTTATATAACTGGAATCATATGGTATTTGTTTTTTTGTGACAAATATTTGTGGAAGAGGGGAATATATGCAAGTTCAATGACAGAAAGTAATTTCACAGGGCGATCTGATCATAGATTCTTAACTGAACAGGTCATGGTGGGTAGTCACGCCCCAGGCATATAACTTCTTTAATAAAAGGTTTAAGCAAGCTCTGTCCATTGTTTTGGTGCACCTAGGTTAACACACTTTTGAAATGATAGTATTAATCCTTTTTTAGACCCCTTCAAGGCTAACTACCCTCAAGGGAGCACACAACCATGTTAACTATCCTTTATCTCTCACCCTCAAGTAATCTTCCTTTCTTTCCTTAAAGGTATAAAAGAAAGGGATAAAAGAAACTGCAAAATTGTCCTTCTCTAAAGCATTTGAGATCTTGCTTCCCAGCACTGTCATCAGCTTGGCTCAAATAATATCTTATAAAAATTCTCTACAGGTTTGGGCGTCTCTTATGTCGACACACTTCACTTAATGAAATGTCCTCAAGGTTCATCCACGTTGTAACATGTATTTGAATTTTCCTTCCTTTTTATGGCTGAAGAATATTCCACTGGGGGGGTGGTGGTGTGTGTGTGTGTGTGTGTGTGTGTGTGTGTGTGTGTGTGATGTTTTGTTTATCCAGTCACTGGCTGAAGAGCATTTGGGTTGCTTTAACCTCTTAACTATTGCGAATTAAGTGCAGGCAGGAACAAGTATGTACAAAAAATGTTCTTTTTTGGCAATACTTTCTTCTTCATATATTAGCTTGCTATCTTAATTATCGGAATTCTCAGTTTTAAGTTTCACAAAAATCTATACTGCCCACAAAGTTAATTTTTTAGATTTAATATTACATGGTATTTAGAACAATGTAAATGCAAAGTAAGCATGTACTTAACTACATCTGAGTGCTATTTTATTGGTATTGCTGTCACAGTTTCACTCTTTAAATATCACTACCTCAAAAGCTTTAACTTTTGCAATCACTCTATCAGCCCAACAAGTAAAGATCTGTTGAGATCTGTGGGAACGTGACAGACCCAGTGAGTTAACTGCAGTCTTGTGTTATCTAAGTGCATTGAGCTCCTTAGGAGTTAAGATCAGGTCTTTGGTGGTTTCTTTTCTTCTTCCTTTTTAACCCCTTTTATTCCTAACCCCTATGTGACCACATGTAAATAGTAAAATGTTTTATGTTTATCCTTTCATTTGCATAAATTCATGTAAAATTTGATTTTTATTTTATATTAGCATTTAAAGTTATGTAGAGCAGTCTTACTTGTGTTTTTGACACTTTGTTTTTAAGATCTATCCTTGTTGCTGTGTGTCACATAGACTGCTGCTTCCAGCTCTTGCATAGTTTGTTTTCCATGGTATTTAACTTCCCTGTTTTTACCTTTCATTTTCACTCCCTGTAAAGGGCACTTAACGATTTCCTCTAACTCCCTGCCAGTACAAACACATCCATTTAAGGACCTGTATGAGAATTTCTTTTGAAATATATATCAACAAGCAGAACAGTTAGGTCACAAGATATACAAGCAAGTACCGTCAGACTGCTCTCTACAAAGCCAACACCAGATGACACTCCCACCAAGAGTACACCAGTTCCTCTATCTCCATAACACTTGGCACTATCCAGCTTTCTCATATTTGCTGTTCTAACCAGTGTAACATGATATCTCACTGCTGTTCAAGCTTTTCTCCAGAGGCGTGTTAATCTTTTGTGTCTTCTCTTCCATAATCTCTCTACTCTTTCCTTTGCCCATATTTCTGTTGCAGTTCTGGTCTTCTTGTTAACTTCCAGTTCTTTGTACATTTTAAACATTATTAGTCCGTCAATTTTAGATGTTGTAAGCTCCCTCTCTCAGTCAGTCACTTGTTTGCTAGCTTTATCCATGGTGTGTCTTTTTTAAACAAAAAATCCTTACTTTTTATGAAATCAAAACAAATTTTTGTTTTATTGTTTCTGCATATGGGAGTTTATTTAAGAAGTTTTTCAACCCTAGATCACAAAGATATTCTCTTATGATCTGTTTTCTATTAACTTGAAAGTCTTATCTTTCAAACTTAAATTGCTAATCTATCTGGACTCTAACTTTGGATGTAGAATTAGGAAGCGATTCTTATTTATTTATTTACTTACTTACTTCATATAAAAAAGAAACACTTTATTTCACTGATAAGATTAACCATGAGCCAATGATAACTTAAAGATCTATAGATAGGCTAGAGTGTCATTTAAAGAAACTTGTTTAGGACCAGGGAAACTATTCTCCAAATAATAAATAGTTTTCCCTCATTATTGAAACAATCTAGCCATCTCTCACTTGAATTGTGGTGCCATCTTTATGTCCATATATACATGAATGTGTCTGTATTCTGTTTCACTGATCTACTTGTCTGTTATTTCACCAATACCATATTATAGTTTTATATTTATATCCCGTAGAGGAAAAGCTCCCTCTTTACTATTCTTTTTTTAAGGTTGTGAATCTTTATGATAACAAATAAATTTTGGAACGATTACTGCTTTGCTCAGAAGATTCAATGGGAAATTTGATTGACATGACATCGAATTTATAGATTAAAGAGAAGTTGTATCTTTCTAGTAAGTCCATCCAGGAACATGGACTGTTTCTCTTTGTTTTCTTATCTTGCTTCGTTTACTAGTTTTAAAATGTTTCCTATAGAAGAAATATGTATTTTTGGTTAATTCTTATATTCTAGTTTCTGTTGCTGTTGTGGACATCTTATTTTCAGTTTTGTTTTCTAATTTATTGCAAATAGAAAGTCAATTTTTTTAATGTTTATCTTGACTCTAAAACCCTCACCAAACTCTTGTTAGTTCTAATTGTTTCTCTGTTAATTGTTATTTTTCTAGTTACATGAGCATATTTATCTATAAACAATGACATTTTAATCTTTGTTTACAGCTTTTATTTTTTCTTTTCTAACATTATTGATTAGAATCTCTGGTATTTTATTAAACACAAGTAATAATAGTAGGTATTCTTGTCTTAATCTTGATTTTTAAACGGAATGCACTGAAAATATTTTCATTCAAATGTTTTCCCAAGGTTTTAGTATGTTACTTTTAACAAATTAAGGATGTTCTCTTCTATTCCATGTTTGCTAAGAGATTTCTAAAGATCATAAATAATGAACTTCAAATATTTATTCAGTATTTCTTCATTGGTTGAGTTGTCTTTTTTTCATTTCATTAATTATATTGGTGACTTACAACAGTAGATTTTCTGGGTTGAATCATTTTGTATTCTTGAGATAAACTTTATTTCCTCATAATATATCATGTTGTTATTTTTAGTGCCCTGCTGGATCTAGTAAGCTTAATTTAAAATTTAATACCTACATTCATAAACAAAATGAGCCTGTAATTTTTTCTTATATTGCCTTTGTCTGGTTTTGAATGTCTTCTGTTTCTTGTTCATCTTATAGGGTTACAATACTCATTTATAAATGAGTCTTTAACACATGCTAGCTATCTACTAATATTATCCTTTTTTGGAAAAAATTGGGAAGTGACTTTACAAGGTATAAAAAAAGAGAACTAGATAGCAAATTCTCAGAGTCCTGACTAGCACTGCACACTATCTGAGAAGTCATTCAATTATAGAATTTAATTTGGCCAAATTTAATCACACTATCTTCCTTTGAAACATCAAGACATAGACATGTAAGTCCACTTGTTTAAGGTCACATAGCTAATTATTAGAGGAACTACAACCAAATCCAATCCTTCTTAACACTAGTGCTCCTGAAAAAATGTATGTTAATAGATCCTAACTCTACCATCTCTAATTTGGTTGGTGACAGGTATATTCTATTTCAAGAAATAAAAGTAAATCAAATGTTTCTTTCTCATCTAATGAAACCAGGACCACGCTTAGTACTATAAATAATTGAAAAGAATATAAAGGCCCTAACAATTTAGTTATTTCTTTTAACTGACCAATTTTAAGTGAAAACCCCTCCCCTTGAATCTGGGCAAACTCTGTGGTGGATTCTTTGATTAAAACAATAAGACAGAAGTCATATTATACTCATTTGGGGGCCCAGGTTTAAGAAGCTGGTGGTTTCCACTTCCTTTCTTTTTTTAGTACTCACTTTGAGAGCCCTGAACTGCCATGTGAACATATCACATAGAGAGAGAAATGCCCAGCCAATCCTTAGCTGTTCTAGCCATTCCATCCCAGGCATTAGACACATGAGGGAAGGAATTTTCAGATGACTTCAGCTTCGGCCACTGTATAACTGTAATTGCATGTGGATCACCAAATAAGAATGCCAAACTGAGCCCATCAACCCCAAACCATGAACAATAAAACCCTGTTTAAGCCAGTAAGTGTCAGTCAGAGTAGTTTGTTACTTAGCAATAGAAAATCAAAATAATCATTGTTCTACCTTCCATAATAAAAGTAGGTCCCTCAAATATCTTCTGGATAAAGGAATAATCTAAAATTCTATTAGTTTAAAAATATTTTGTTAGGCGGATTTTGCATATCCAAGTGTAACTCACAGATCTGTCCTCCATGGGATTTTATGACTCACCTTTCCCACAAGCTGCACAATTTCTGCCAGGTCTTCCTCTTCCTGCAGAATCTCCTTAGCCTTGGTCCTCAGAGGAACAAATTCTGTGAAGTGTTTGTCATAGTACTCATCCAAGGCACGCATATACTTGCTGTAGCTGATTAGCCAATTAACAGAGGGGAAATGCTTACGTTGGGCTAGTTTCTTATCTAAGCCCCAGAATACCTGATTTCAAAACAAAAGAAATTTGTCTTAAAAAATAAGAAGTTTTAAAAAAGTACTGATGTATATTTGTTCTAAATATGCAATTTTTGGTCAAATTATATATCTTTTTAGTATATACCAAGTATAACTGAAATAGAATAAAACTTACAATTAAAAAATACATTCCTTTCAAGTTTCAGGATGGGTAGTATCTATAATCAAATGCAAAATTTACTTGAATTTCCTTAATAGTGTGTCAAATCAGATAGCAGAAAGAAAAATTAACTGTTTTGAAGTTTATTATGGTACCATATAAACAAATGAACCAGAAAATGCCTAGTAAGATACAATAGACACTGTACTTTGATTAAAAACCTCTAAATGTTCTGATTAAATTCAATTCTCCATCATGAAATGACAACCCAATAAGATCTAACAAGTTATTTTTCTGAGGCCAAACGTTCACATATATTTTATGCATCCCTAACTTTGCTCCCCCTTTACTTGCAATTTACAACTCAAAATTTTAGCAAAGGTCAAAGACCTTGAGAGCTGTAAATTTAGCCTCTGCCATTTCCTTTAATATGATACTGATGAAAACACAAGAAATATTCTATTTTATCCCAGATGAATAATACATATACTTATGAACATATCAACTTTTTTTTTTTTTACTACAGCCCTATTTGCATGCTTCTTTTATTTGGGTTTCTTTTAATGGCCAAGTTAGCTAGCTTCCACTAAAATTCAAGCTTTGTCACTGAGAAGCAGGTGCCTGGACAGACACTATATTTTCCAGCTTGGCTTTCACTGTGCTTGGCTAACAGAATGGGTGGAGCAACCACTTTTGAGCCGAAGGTTCAGAAAGTGGGTGTGCCTTCTCCAGTTTCCTCATGTGACAGCCAGACGCAGAAGACTACTAGGATAGGAGATAGTAGAGCCACAAAATGGAAGAAGCCCTGGTCTCTGAATTACTACTGACTGGAAAAGAGCTGCCTTCTGATAGGATCATCTGCCTTGGACTACACCATGAGGAGAAAAAAACTTCTGGGTTTTGCCATTATGCAGATATATTCTCTACCTAGGGTTTGGATGTATTTTCCACTTATAGATATTTTTTATTGTAAACCATAGGAAAAGAGCTAACAAAGAACAGACAGCTTAAAGGTTCTCAGTGATAAGACTGCTCTGAAAATACTAAAACAGACTTTACCATTGCCTACTCTTTATAGCGACTAAATTAAATACTTCATGATGATTTGCAGAACATCAGAATAGCCCATGCGGGAGGGGAGGTGGTGGTGAGCTGGGCAGTTGACTACACTAGAAAAGATATACCTGAACAATACCAAGAGTAGCAGATGTAACTGGGTCAGAAAAATCACCACCAGGTGGAGAAACTCTAAATTTAAAAGAAAAAAGTCATTAGAAATGCTTATGAAAAATAACTTGTATCTAAAAGTCAATTTTGATATTAACAACTTTTTATTATAAATAACTTTAGAAACGACCTTTGAAGGAAAATCTTACATAAAAACTTAACTAGAAACCAGTATTAAATTGCAAATAAGAATGATAACTATCAAATACTTTCTATAAGAGAAATGAGACAGATTGTTTATTATAACCAGTTTCATTATTCTAATCAAATAGATGAAGCTCAGATATCTGCACATTTTTTTATCATGAAATAATCTTACCTTAATGTGTCTATAATTTTGTAAGTTATTCCTAGTATATTGTGACTTAAATGTAATAAATCAGTCAAGTCACATTTATAGAAGAAAACATGTAGATATGACCTAAGAGCTCCTTGGGTGACTCTGGAGTGCAAACTTGATTAAGAATCGCTGCCCTCAAAGGGGGCTAAATATTTTCTCTTTAAAATAAATGGCCCTTTTTTCCTTTAAAAAGTAAACGGTTTAGGTGCTTACGCTCCTACAATGCTGACACTCCCTTCTCTTTCGGGATTTCCAAGACATTTCACCCTGCCTGCTCGCTCATAGAAAGAGGCCAGACGGGCACCAAGATATGCAGGATATCCACTATCTGAAAAATGAAAAGAAATTTACAAAGAGAGATTCTAGGGCAGCCCCCCAAATCCTATCAGTTTTGCTTACATAATGAGTGATTCAAAGACTTACCTGCAGGCATTTCAGCTAAGCGACCAGAGATTTCTCTCAGGGCCTCAGCCCATCTAGAGGTTGAGTCAGCCATCATACTAACATTATAGCCCATGTCACGGAAATATTCTGACAGTGTAATTCCTAAATTGGGAAAAATATTACAAGTTATAATCGTACAAGGTATAATTCTGACTTTTTACCCTTAGGAAAATTTTAAAGCAGTATGTACATGAGATAGACTGCTAGCTGTTCACCAAAATCAGTTCTTCAGTTGGCACATAGTTGAATTATATTTTCTATTCTCCTTTGCATTTAGGTGTGGCTGTGTAACTGACCTCCAGCCAATGGAATATAATTCAAAGTAATACGTCCCATCGCCAGGCAAGCCACAAACCCTTCCATTCTTTCTTTCTTTCTTTTAGCTTACTGAGAGGGAGAGAGCTCCCAGGAAATCTGGAAGGCATGTGCTGAAATGAAAGATCTCTTTTCAGCCTGGGTCCCAGCCCAGAATGACAGAGTAAAGATTACCCTAAGCCCCTGAAATAAACATCTATTATATTGAGCAATTATACTGGGATTTATTTGTGGTCACAGCCTACTCTACCTTAATATAATACACATTTTAAAAAGTAGGAAAGGCTTTTTCCTCCTATTCTTTTTCCTATTACTATACTTAAGTCTGAAATTAAATTCCAATATAGTGTTTTTTCTATGTTTCATATACATACATACCAAAATACCATTAACTAATTAGCTTATTTGGTTATTTTTCAAAAGTAACATGTTATTAACATGAGTAATATCTTAAATTATCCAGATCATTCTGCTATGCAGATTAGATCCTGTCTTGTAAAGTCACATATAGTAAACTACTTAGAAGAACCTAATATACAGAAAGAAGTCCTGGGTTCTAGTTTCTATTCTGTCATTAACCTTAGCGAAGTAACTTCATTTTCCAATGTGGTTTTCTAATCTGTTAAAACGGAAAAACTTCTGCTATCTACCTGTACACATCAGATTAAATGATACATATAAATATCCTCTGGAAAGTACAAAGAACTATGCTACTCTAAGACATTAGAAATGTATGGCTGTTGCTAGATTATAAGAGTCCCAAAATCTATGGCCCTAATTCCTTTATTTTACCAGTAAAAAAAAAACCAGAGGCTTATATTAAGTAAAACAAAATAGTTGCTGGAAAATTCATCACTTAACTATTTATCATAGTACATCTTTCAGAATAAAAAATATTGATTTCTGAGGCTTCCAGAAAAGGGTGTGAACAAAGTCTTTAAAAATATATTACCTATCATTATTAAGGCTTTAAAAACACAATAATTCTTATATATTTCAACCTGATAATAAAATCAGATCCTCTCTTACACAAGCATGGCTATGTTTCAAGTTTCTATGATGACATTCACTAATACTTGTGTGTTTATATTAGAAAAACTTGGTAGAAGAGACAGATACAATGAGTAAACCTCAAAGAAGTTTCACAGACCTTTTTCATAAGATCTAAAGGTATCAGTGCCTTACCAGGGGAAAAAAATAAAACCTCAGACAAAATCAAAAGATGAGCAAACTGGGAAAACGTGCAACTTGGGACAGATAAAAGACTAATTTCAAAGAGCTTTTATAAATCAGAATGAAAAACAACTACTATTCAAAGGAAAACAGAGAGAAGGTAGTTTTCAAGTGATTAATATGCACAGGAAAGATAATAGCTCACTGTTAAGAACAGACTACATAGGCACTTAATAAAGCAGGAATATTAATATATTAATTGTCAAATCTAGGTACTGGGTACATGAGTGTTCACTGTAACATTCCTTCAACTTTTGTATGTTTGATAATTATCATAAAAAGTGCTGAAAAAACTAGCATTAGTGAAGATGTGAAAAAAAAGAACTCTCACTGTTATTCCTTTTGAAGGGCTATCATAATCTAAAATCTGTATTAATAGTTGTATTTTTAGCAATTTTGCTTCTAAGAACTTACAAAAATGTACAGAGAAATGTGCACACAAAACATGCAAAGAAACAGTGTAAAAAATATGCACAAGAATGTTTTAGTAATGCAAAGTTTGTGACATCAAAAAAAAAAACAACTACCAATAATCTATGGGTCCACTAAAAGGAAACTGGTTAAATAGATTCTCACATATCCATACAAAGTGATACTGTATAGCCATTTAAAAGAAGTAGGTAGACTTTCTGTCTTAAAATAGTAGATGAACATGTCACTTTCTTCTTCTTGTCATCAAAGTAACCACCAAACAAAGAGAACAAGAAATACTGAAACACAAACTCTATCATCAAAAATTAGGGTCATATTTAGCTCTACAACAAAATAATGAGCAAAGCCACCTAAATGAGGTAAAAATCAAACAATGGTGTGGGAATGCACCAAGACTTCACCTGAGGCTACATGAACATCTCAGATTAAGCTTCTGCAAACTAGGAGATACCTCCTCAGGGGCAAAACCAAGGATCGTTTATTTGGGACACTGCAAAAGGAGTATAGGGCTAGTGCTAGAAGTTCCTTGGACCCAGTATGGCATCAAGGAGAAGCAGGGAGATTGGGACAAATAAAATGCAGGTAGCAAACTCCTCTTTTTCAGTAAGTAAAAAGTTGGCGAGGCAGGGTGGAAGACAAAGAAATCATTGTAAGTGGCCTTGCAGCTGCAAATTTTTATTGGCATGAAATAGGAACAGAGTAAAAAAGGAAAAGAGTAAAATAACTTACACAATTCCATGCCATAACAAACTTCGCAGATTATCATGAGGAATTCCTGCTACCCTGGACCATAGTAACAGTCACCCCCACCCAACTCCTGGAAAGAGTAGTAACAGTAATAATAAACACCAATATAAGAACCAACAAAAAGAAAAAAAAAACAAAACAAGAAAGTAGAAGAGTAGACTATAATGGTGGTCAAACAACCTGCCAAGGAACAGATGAAAACTATGACCACAATTAATTAATAAAAGAAAATCCTACCACATAATGCATCCTACCAAAGTAAAACCTCAAGGAACATATGGTAAGATCAGAAAAGATGTTTCATGAGCCAGCAGAATTCAAGAAAGAGCTGGAAGAAATTGAAGGTTTTATTAGAAGCAACACAAAAAAATAAACACCATTATCTTGTGAACATATGGACAAAAGGCTAAATAAAAAAGATTAGAGAGAAAATGATAAATATGAAAACAGATAAAGGAGATTCAGTATGTCTAGCTTGAAGAAGATAACCATAATGGAAGAGGAAAAGTTTCAGAAACAATTCTCAAAAATTTTCCAAAATAAAAGCATTCTCATAGATTGAAAGGGTATACTGTCGCAGGAAAAAATCATCAAAACTACCAATACTGTAATACATCCTAATAAAGTTATGAGCTTCCAAAGTCAAAGAGAAATCCCTTGGGGCAAAAAGAAAAATCACCTATTAAAGGGAAAAAAGCAGATCAGCATCAGATCTCTCATCAGCATTCAATGCCAGAATAAGATGCAAGGAAAGAAATATGATCCAAAAATTTTATACTCAGCCAAACTATTGTTAAAATTTAAAGGCAGTAGAAAAAAAATCAAACCAATAAAAAAACAAGAATTCAAGGAATATAGTTTCCATAAGACTTTCTTGAAGAAACTTCCAAATATTTTAGACAATCACAAAACAAATGGAGAAATTGTAGCCAAAGGACTGCCAGTGAGCGCTGATTTCATTTTACTATAGGTCTAAGACTAAAACAAATACTGAGTTTATGGTTATGGATCAGAATGTATTATAAGTCCTGGAAATATAGAAATAAAAGTACTAAAAGCTGGGATAAAAGTGAGAGCACAATGGAAGGTAATATATAAACATAATGATATTCTTATCTTTCATATCCAGCAGTCAAAATATACTAATTCAAAGCTGATAATTCAGGTTATAGAGATACAGGTATATTCAGAGATAGGTCAATGGTAAAAAGTATAAGGGGAAAAAAACGCAGTAGTCGAAGATATTCATTTTATAGTCATTAAAAAGACTGGGGCAACTCTATAAATATCTTATACTGATATATTCTCAAGATATAATAAGTAAAATATTTTTTAAAAACAAAGGATATGGTTGTAGGTATGGAGGTATTTTAGAATTAAAGAAAAATTCTTAGGAAAAGAAAAAGTTTGGTGCTAGTTTTCAGCTTAAGAACAGATGTTAACTGCTTTTATTCCAATTCATATACTCACCAGTATAAATGGAGGCTTCTCTGGCAGCCACAGGCATGTTGGAGGTATTGGCTACCAAAGCTGTCCTCTTCATAATTGACTCTACCTTACCATCAACTTCCATAGTGAGCTAGAGACAAACAATCTATTAGTGATTATCTAATTTCTGAATAGAACATTTGTCTCTTTTTTTTTCCACTTGTAAGTATATATTTAATCTCTCTTCTAATCAGTGTTCCCAAGGTAATATTCTCCATCCCTCCAATCTCTTCTCCCTGTCCCACTGCGCTGTAACAAAGATAGCCATTATCTCCATTTCATAAGTGATCTCCATTAATTTTTGGAAAAAGCAACATTACTACAGTAACTAGTAGATTGTATAAAACCTATGTCAAGTTCACACCTATTGACTATTTTATCTTTCTACCAAAAACTGAAAACCAGCAGACTACAAAAAGAAATTTTCAAGTGTCTGACCAAAAAATTCAAATTCCTTTCCTTGAATATACAAATTGAATTGCAAATATAATTAGAAAATTCTTTAAAAGATCTTTGACAAATGAGAGCATTGCTCCAGATCCAACACAAAGCTTTATTAATTGCCAATGAAAGTTGAATAGTGGTATTTTCTCTAGAATGTTATTTGAAGCTTTGTAAATACAGACCTCTGGGAAATCACGAAGGACTTCAGACATCTCATTTCCTCTTTCACCACATCCTACATAGATGATTACATCACTATTGGAATACTTGGATAGAGACTGTGATATCACCGTCTTTCCACATCCAAAAGCCCCAGGGATTGCAGTAGTTCCTCCCTGTACACATCTAAAGAAAGAAAACAAATGTGAATTACTTTACTTGCTAATAACTAAAAAGTAGGTAAGTTACACAGAAATATAAGTTAAAGAAAGCACTCTGAAATATTTTCATCTGTATCTATACATAAACTTACAAATATAGATATACAGATACAGATATATAATTGCTCCCCTCGTTTGTACCTATACTAGTGTTATGTTCTTTATAATTAATCATTTCTAGCACCTTTAATAGCTGAAAAGTCAAAGTATATTCCAAGAGGTACCTTAGGAAAAGAGATGCAAAAATAACAAGAAACAAAATAGTACTGATATTCCGAATGCTTATCTAAATTAGTTAATGAAAGGATAATGTAGGAATTAAAGGTAAAGTAAAAATATAAATGACTTTTAAAAGTTATCTCCTGAGGCAAAAAATAAGACCTTAAATTCACATCTTACTATAAAGGGTAATGAACAAAGACTTTGGGTAAGGTGTTAAGGCAATATCCTTATATCCACCCAACAACTATTCACAAAGTATTTCCTGGGTACTTTCCCCTGGGGGGGGAAATGTGCTTGGAGATGTCGGAAAGACAACAATAAATAAGATAACCATGTTTCTGTACTCACAGAGCTCACATTCCAGTGGGGTAAACTGCAGTCAGTTGGTGATTACAGTACTACTTAGCAGCCACTTTCAAACTTTCCCTAAAAAGTGGCAGTGGAGTGTAAAATAATCTTAATGGCAGAGGAAAGTGAATGTTGTGGTATGTCTGTGTGGGGTGAGAGGGTCTGGGCAGGAGAAAAGAAATGTAACACAAAGGGAAATTTCTTTGTAATATTGTGTTTTATCATAAAAATTCACTGAAGTATTGCATCCCTAATAACAGATTTTTCAATATAAAACTAATATGCATTAAAATCTTTTCTTCTCCAAACCTTTCAGTGACTCTGATAAATTCAGAAGGCATGTCCATTCATCCTATGGCTTTGTGTATCTCTTCAAATCACTATTAACCTGGAGAGGGGAGGTGGGACTAGGTATGCACCAGTTTGGAAGTTTAACAGGTCAGTGTGAAAAGTACTATCATAGAAAGCATCCAAGGTATTGGAGTACACAGGAAGGAATGCAAGTCTGACACTGGAATGGAGTGGGGTTAGGAAATTCTTCCTGAAAGAAGCTTAGACCTAAAAGGAAATAGAAATTAGCAGATAAAGGGAAATAACATTCCAAGCAGAGGAGACAGCATGGCCAGAGGTCCAGGGGCAAGGGGGAGCATTGCTTGAGAAATTAACAATCCTTCAGTATGCCTGAAAGATAGTGAGTGTATAAGGAAGTAGTTGGGTAGTCAAGTGGCAAGGGCCAGATATGGGTGGCTTTGTAAGGAGTTAAGGAGTGTGTATTTGTTTTAACAGCAATGAAGAGCACTTAAGGGTTTCAAGCAATACAGGGCAGAATCAGATATGTGTTTTAGATGAATCACTATGTATAATGAACAATCATTTAGAAAGAAGGCAAGACTGGATATAGGAAGTCTGATTAAATGTGATTATTGCAGGAATTAGAGTAAGATTAGGGTTATGGAGCAGGAATGAAAGATGTACATAATAAATATTTAGGGAGTAGAATAAAAAATACTCGTTCCATAATTACAGGTGAAAGCGTAAGAATGATCCTTGAGAGAAGTCACAGATTTTAGATTAGGCATTCACCGGATGGATGATAATGACAATTGTTAAGAGAAACAACAAAAAACGTTGACCAAGTGTCAAGGAAGTAAGTGGTGATTAAGATGATTATTTTAGTTTTCAACATACTGACTTTGAGGCATCCGTAGGACATTCAAAAGGAGAGGTATAATCAGAGTGTTTTCTATATGAGTCTAGAACTCAGAAGAGATCAGGGATGAAGAAACAGATTTAGGAGTCTTTATATACAGATGAATATTTAAGTCACAAAGAGTAGAGGAAGTCATCCACAGAGGGTAAGATAAACAATGACAAGAGAAGAGGCCTTAAAACAGGAAAAACTGTAAGAAATATCAAAATTAAGAGAGAAGAAACCTGCAATGGAGAATTAGAACTTGTGGATAGAAGCTAACAGGAAGAACAAAGAAAGAGGGTGTTTCAAGGAGGAAGGAGTAGAAAGAAATATCCAAAGTTATAGGAATTAAGAAAATACTAAAACTTATTTATTGAATTATCAGTATGGGAGTAACCAATGATGTTAATGAGAGAAGTTTTAACTGAGTGGTGGAGCCAAGGGCAGAGTAGTATGGTAAATCAGAGTGGGAAAAGTAGAAACGACTATTCATTCTTTCCAGAGGTATGGCTGTTAAGATAAGGAGAAAAGTAGAAGGTAGAAACAGGAAAAGAGGGTAGATTTTTTTTCATTAGATGGGAAATAAAGGTAAGATAAACGATAGAGGATGATCTCTGAGGAGACATGAGGTGGAATGAACTCCATGAAAAGAAGGGATGAATGGGAATGTATGATAAGTCAGCTGGGTGGCAGGAAACCGAAGGAGTTCCAACTCTGATGGCCTCTAACTTCTCTATGAAGGGTCTAGCATGAATGTTGTTGAGAATGAAGGAGAAAGAAGAGTGGAGTTAAATATCTGAGAAGAGTGGAGAGGTTTCAGACAGGAGAGCAGGAGAATGATAATTAGGGAAATGCAGGACTGCTATGCAGTAGTGAGATATCAACTTGCACTGATTATTTTCTTTTCTTAGCAGCCTTGTGTGGACTTGGGAGAAGGAGATAACCGAACTGATTCATAGTT
Organism: Pteropus medius; assembly: GCF_902729225.1. Taxonomy (NCBI): domain Eukaryota; kingdom Metazoa; phylum Chordata; class Mammalia; order Chiroptera; family Pteropodidae; genus Pteropus; species Pteropus medius. The sequence continues at coordinate 538,061 of NW_024351543.1, read as the reverse complement.
GGGATTCTTCCAGGTGGGTGCGGCAGAAGACAAAGGAAAAAGAACATTTAGTATACTGGCAAACATTTGTAAAAGTGATAGACTATTCAGTTTAATCTGGATAAAGAAAAAAGAGGTGCTGATTAATAAGAATGAGAGAGTAATAGAACAATTCAAAGAGTAGGTGTGAAGGATAAAAGGTTGAAGGGTAAGTGGGATGTATATGGGTTTAGTCATCAGAGGTTGAGGGAGTTACTGTATCATATCTTCAGTCTCTTCTGTGAATTAAATGAAGTCATTTGTTGAAAGTAAAGCAGTATATGGTAAAACCTGAGATTTAAAGAGAAAGGAGGTTTTTGAAGAAAATGGCAAAGAGCAGACTACAAATTAAGAGAGATTGCTAGGCAATATAGAGAGCCCAGTTTATTTTAGAAATCATTAGTTTAAAGTAACACCAATCTATGAATACTAGGATAATTTAAGAAAAATAGTTATATTGTTTTGGCAAAGATTTTTTTCTGGAAAGGTCCCCCACCCCAGAAAGTTTTAGAAGTAATGTTTGCTTTTCGCAACTGTGAAAAAAAACAAGTCTTCTTCAATGGTTTGATTCTATAATAAATACTGGCAATATACATATTTAACTAATTCACTATTACTTCTCTAGATAAAATTAATTATAGGATTAACATATAAAATCTTTATCTATAAAAAGCAAAACAATAAGCACATATAATAATTCTGAGGGAAAACTGTGTGGGACGCAGCTCAAACTTACGGAAAAAGGGCATCGAGGACTCTCTGGCCAGTCAACAAAGGATGATTAGCCGGCAGCTTCTCAGTGACAGGCCGAACTTGACGTACAGGCCATATTTGGACCATGCTGAACTTCTCCTTTATACCTTCAAATTCAAGTTCCAAGACAACATCCTATGAAAATACACCAGGATTTTAAGAATAGTCAAATTTATGAACATCTACTCTTCAAAGTAACCGTAGATTCTTCTTGGAGATAGGAAGATGGTACATGAAGTGGGGAGGGAGGTAATACTTTTTACTGTAAACTTTTATATTCAGTCCTAATTTTTTAAATCGGGTATGCTTATTATTGTTCTAATGGTTAAAAACAGTTTAGGAGTTTTTGAGAAAGAGATATCTCAAGTAATAGAACAGTTAAATAAATTATGTGGATATACATAAGAAGTCTTGAAAGATATTCCTGGGACTGGGGAAGGGGAAAATGAACGTTTTCATGATTTACTTTCTATTCTTTATTTACCGTATTATAATGCTCTTATACTGCTTTAATAAAAAATACATATCTATTAAAGAACTTTAAACTATTTAATAAAATTAAATTAAATATTTTTAAATATTTATAAAAGCAAAAAGATAATTAGTACTCTACCATTTATGAACTCTGAAATGGTTTCAATTATTTATAAATAATCCTAAAGTCCATAGACTATAGAAATCTGTAATTGTGTTGATACATGAACCACTTCAGAGTAGTTCTTTCATGTAAGAGTGAATGAGTCTCCAAGCCAGTGAATAAGGCTAGCTGACTATCCAGAATTCCAATGTTAACTCTTTTGTTCCCTATATGTTATAGCATACAGACTTATAGTTATGAAATAATTACAAAATTACCTTTTATTGGGAAAATACAACGGTCTTCTAATAGTTCTCTTTATACTCTAAGAGTATTATGAACTTAGTACATTTGATATAATTATCAATAATATTAAAGAACTAAGTTTGAAATGGCTCACCCAGAACAAGAATTCATATACTCCATTATGCAACTAATTAATGTGACTATAGATTGACATTAAAATCCAAGTTTTTTCTACGCCTGAAGAATCAGGGCTTTAAATAATGTAGTATAACTGAAAAAGGTAGGAAAATGTTATATTAGATATCTCTCTCTTAAAAAAGAAACATTATTCTTTCTTATTCACCTTCACCTAATAAGCCACCCCCATAATATAATGATGTAACGTACAGCACAGGGAATATGTCAATGTCAAAAACTTTGCACGATGGCAGATGGTCATTGGACTTATGGTGATCACATTGAAAGGTACATAAATGTTGAATCACTATGTTGTACACCTGAAACTAATATAATATTGTATGCCAACTATACGTTAATTAAAAAATTTACAAAAAGAAACCATATATTTTTGTATTCCCAAGCCCAAGTTAAAAACCTAAATAAAAAAATTATGGGAATTACTTAAAACCTACACTTTAAATAACAATTCTATAACTATTTAGGGCACTAAAACTGGGCAACTAGCAATATAATAAGTGGGGCCACTCAGTGAGATAAAGTTTATATGATACTTACGGAGGTATCGTAATTTCCAGGTGGAGCGATATACGTTACGGTTCCTCTGTTTCGTGGGGGTAACATGATTTTGTGTCTGATGAGAGAATTCTCATTGACAATTCCATAAATATCTCCACCAGTGATGTGACTACCAACCTAGAGAACAAATGCATTTTCTGTTTAATGTTCAAATAAACATCAAGTAGACTTACCTTGCTATTATTTAAATCATCTGCCTCACTTATCAATAAAACATATTAGTTCTATAATCCCCCTATTGGATTAAAAGAAAAATTTAAACTATGTTTCTGTGGTCTATTTTTATTTGTACTAAGAAAACAAAATAGTTCACTAAATATCCATTTTACAGTCTTTCACCAACTTTAGAAATTTTGGTTATAAAGACATACCCGTAGATTTTTGCAGGGTGTAAAATCCCATTTGATATCTCTGCTAAGAGCAGACACATTTACTCCTCGGGGAATGTAGATACTTTGAGTCTGACTGCTGATATCGGACAAAGGTCTTTGAATACCATCAAAAATGGCTCCCATAATGCCAGGACCAAGCTCTACTGAAAGGGGTTTACCAGTGCGGAGTACAGGATCTCCGACAGACACACCAGCTAGAAACAGTAGTTGAGGAAAACTCACTATGAAAGTTTAGTGATACTATAAAAAGGAAATATCACCATTTAACAAGAAATGATACTTAAAGGAGCTAACGTAGAGATTCTCAAACTTTCTTGGTTCACATCTTTAGTGTTTTAGCAACTTTTTCATAGTGACCTGTGACAAAATACATATCTAATATTTCCATTTATTAAATAGTTATGTCCACACAATTTAATATATGTCCAAACAACTGAGCAGCACTTAGAAAGAAAAATATACATAAATAGAAAGAGAAAATACTGTAATTTCATTCTTAAATAACCTCAATTCTTACGAATGGGATATATGAGTGTGTCAGGCCCTGTACAATTTTCAAACCTTGGAATGAGATTAAATACCTGATCCATATTCATTTTTGCATAATAGTTGCTTTTTACCTTAGTAATTACCAAAAACTCAGCTTTGTGAAGAATGACATCATCGACAAGAATATAGTGCAGCCGAGTGTAACAAAACTGTTTATTATTTCAAGCTACTAGTTCACATGGTGTCTGACAAGATGTCTAAAATTCTGTGTTAACCTCAAAAATTTTAAATATTCTGGGATACCACATGAGTTTGCTGCAGCTGCCTAGAGTGCTTTGGTGGACAGTTTGGGAAACCATAGAGCTAAAAATAGAAGCAAAAGCCTCTCCTTAATACATTGTTTCAGCTATACTACTAAAGAATATCGGTCTCCCAAAAAGGATTTTAGAACCTAACAAAAACTAAAAATCTTAAGAATTAAGAAGTGGTTTTGAAAAAGAAAGAATAAAACCTGCAAATAAGCATACTGAATCCTCCTTGCTCTCATTTACTTGTTGATAGGAGTAAAATCAGTACAACTTTTATTGACAGCAATTTAGCAATATTAAAATGTGTAAACCTTGATCCAAAAATCCAACTTCTGTGAATTCACACTATAGTTACATTGTAACACTGTTTATAACAGTAAAAGACTAGAAACAACCAAAATTTCTATCCTTAAGAGATTGATTAATAAATTGTGGTATATTCATATAACAGAATTCTATGTAGCTGTAAAAAAGGAATAGAAGCTTCTATGAATTGCTCTAGCAAGATCTCCAAAATATATTTTCATTCCTAATATTTATGAAAATTTTCAAATCTAAAGCAAAGTTAAAAGAATTTTACAGTGAATTCTATCTCTAACCAGCTAGATTCCCCTACTAACATTTTACTATGCTTGTATCTATCTATTTTCCACAATACATTTATTTATAAGTGAAAAAAGCAAGGGAAAAAATGAATATAATATGCTATCTTTTAGGGAAAAAAAGGAAGAAAAATACATATTTATATTGGTTTACATAGACAATTAACTAGAAGGTTGTACAATAAAAGGAACTAATAAAAGTAGCTGCATGCACGTGTGTATGTGTTTTGAAAACTGGCCAGATACAGGATGACAAAGGCAGGGAGGGTTGTCACTGTATACATGTTCATTTGTTTATTTTAAATCTTCAAACCACATAAAAGATTAAATAAAAGACAAAGCTAACAGAAAAAAGATTCTTTTGACTAGTTGTGATTTCGTAGCTACAAAAACTTCTAATTTTATTTAAATTTTTCACATTTTGAATTAGCACCCCAGTGCTCGGATACAGAACAGTTAGTTCAGTTACTGGCAAACATGTTTTTAGTATGGTGAAAAAGTTGTACCAAATAAATCTTAAATAGCCAAAGAATCAATGCTTATCCTGAAAACCAATCTAAGGAAAATATATGAAGCAAAAAAAAAAAAAGTGGTTTCTCTTCACAAGGCTTAACCAGTTTTTTTATTTTTTAATAAAAAGTTGGAAATAAATTCTGTTTAAAAGCCAAAATTATGGTAACCAAACAAATAGTAAAGATTCCCTAGTGTTAAAGCTGTAATGTAACACGCAACCAAGCACTATTTATTAGAATAAAGATAGAGAATGGTGGCTGGTTTATTTATGGATTTACTATTTTAACCAGCAATCATGATTGGAGAATTTTAACCATACAAATTGATGGCGTTATCCTGTTTATGGTTTCTTCTACAATATGTCTCCCTCTAATTGGTAACCCCCTTTAGTCTGTGAACTATTGAAATATTAAGAGTAATGAAAGTTCAGAACATAATTTTTAAGAAGTGCACTAATTCCTAGTACTTTTCTTTAATATACTCCTGTATAAATCAGATTTCTAAATACCAACATTTCCTGTCTCTGATACCACTGGTTGTTGTTGCTTCTACCTTTGCCATATATCCTTAAATTTTGGCTTGTAGAAAGTGGTAAGAAATTGAATCAAAAAGGATACAGGTTTCTTCATACACTTGGATAGTAGCCATATCCCCCTCCAATCGGATAATCTCTCCAACTAACTCGCTGTGGCCCACTCTCACCAGCTCATACATAGCTGCACCTGCCATGTCACAGGCGGTAACGACTGAAAAGAACAAATGAGTATTTTGATGACTTAAGACGCTGTGAATAATTATAATTAAAACATCCAATAAATCCAATAATACAGCTCTTATAAATTCATAAGAAAAATAAAATACCCACTATGGAACATATAGTTTCATGAAAAGATGCATTTTTTAGCATATGATATAGAAAAAAACAAAATAAATATATTAGGCCAAAGATTATTCATTTATTTATATAATATATTCATAACAATCCACAATGCTAATACAGGTTTTGATCAATCTAGATTGCTATAATACATGAAATGATGGGTTTGGGGACAATAAAAAGAAAAACAATTTTAAAACTAAATTTGAACAGAAGCTTTAGCTAATAGCAGGGTAAACTGCCACACAATTATCAGTCTGCGGTGTTATCACCATTCTTTTGAGAGAAATATCTAAAACAACATCTTTACCCTTTCTAATACTTTATACCAGTGGCTCTTAAAACTCTTCTGGAACATGGACCCTTTTCATAAACTAATGATAGCCCTACCTAGCACAATTTACATACGCATCTACAAAATTTTTTTCATAGATATGTTTATACTCAGTTACTACCACTAGGTAGAGTCCTAAGAATCTCTATTTCTTATAAATTCCGAACCAGAATTTGTACTTACTGTTTTGGACCATGTTGTCTAGTAAGCAAAAATTACTTTTTGGTCAGGGAAGGAAGGTTGCACATTTTCAGATATGAATAGGAATAAATTTATTTTTAATATTAAGCCTTCTGATATAACTGATCAGAACTATGTATTAGGTAATATTTAAGTGAAAACTATTAAAGTATTAAAATTTCATTAACTTGTGTTAGAACAATGAAGATTTATTAACTCCATAAATATTTACCTCTATACCTACTGTAGGAGAATTAAGATACTTATAATATACAGAGATAACTAAAATTTTAAATTGCATTTCATAAACCTAAAAGTATCTCATTTCTTTATTATCTTATTAAGCACTTAAGAATTATAAATAGGTTCCAGGAACAGTTTACTACAAGTTTCAGAAAAATATTTTTACCTAAACTCTTTTGATGATATGCTTTTGCCTTTTCTCTAAAAGTTCTTATGTGTAGCCTGTCTTTCCTAAAAACTCTTATGATCATCAAAGGGAAAATTGTTTCTCTGTATGGCAAAAAAGATTAAAAATAGTGAAATGTATTATTTGCCAATGAGTTCAAGCTCAAACACCAAGTTCTAAGTGGTAGAAGCTTCTTGGGGAGAAATAAGAGGCATAGTGGCTGACAGTCTTCATTTGTGCAAACATCAAAAAGGGTCAGTACCTTCACTCTGATTAGAACAAGAAAAAGACTATAGCATAAGGTTCACAAAAAGATGTAAGAAAAAAATGAATTTCCACTAAGGATTATAAATCAATGAGCAGGTTTTACTTAAGAAAACTGTGATTCGCATTTTGCAGTAGTTATACGAAATAACAAAATGAATACTAGAATGAGATTTATTATTTAAAATACAGTGTCCCAAATTTTGGCAAAATGAACATAAATTTTAAAACTGCTTTCCATTATCATTGTCATGTCATTAGACTTCTTTCTCATAGGTAGATGTTTATGTGATAGCTGAAATACACATTCAGAAAGATTTATATATGTAAAGAGCCAATGTTGATATTGCCGAGAAGTGCTCTGAAAACATTATTAAAGCTCAAACCAAATTATCATATTTACTGAATGCTTATAATCTGCAAGGTATTACATACTAAAAAGCTATAAAGGTTATAGCCTTTTAACCACAGATTTAATTTAAAAAAAATAGGTAAAACTCTGAACAGTGATTATACATTTACACAGTAAACAGGGTATCACAAATTTAGCAGTTATGAAATCTTTTGAGGACAAAATTTATGTAGGTGAACAGAAACTTGTGTATTTCTATCTAAAACACCTTAAAAAGACATTAATTGAAGTTAGGAATCTTTACCATTGAGATTATTATATATTACTTACCAGGTCCTGAGACCCCATGCACATAACCAAATGTGCTTTCTTTATCTTCATCGAGTATTTTGGGTAGCTTAGAGAAATCCATCATGTTAATTTACCTATGATACAAAAAACTAAGTTATAATTACAAACCCTAAAGCAAAAGAACCAATATAGGTAGTCAACTTTCATCTTTGGTGTATTCTTGAGTTATTACTACTTCTTCAATGTAAAATATAATATAAAATTCTTAAAATTCGATTAAATGTACCTCATTCATGAATGCTCTACAGTTATTAATTTTCAGAATTATATATCCCTATGAAAAGTATTTCAAAGAAAATACCAAAGAGTGTAACAATGTGAAGTCTTTCCAATAGCTTATCCAGGCCTACATCTTGCCCTGTCTCCCATTATCTCTCTGACCTCTCCAATTACTTCTCCCCTTAATCATTCTGCGTGTATACACTCTGTATATACCCACTGAACTCTTTGCTATTTCTCAAAAACTCCCTCTGCCTGGAGTACTCGTCTCACAGATATCTGTTCCTATACTTCCTTCAAGTCTTTACTCAAATGTCCCCTCCAAGAAGCTTCTCTACCCATCTATTTAAAATTACAACATACCTCCCTCCTTTACTGCTTTACTTTTCACCATCTAACAAATGATATCCTACATTTAATTTTTTTAATGTATTACCCAACTTTAAAATTTTTGTGGAAGCAGCCCTTCCCTTTTTTTTTTTTAGCAGAACATAGAAGAGTTTAAGCAATTCGGTTCAACCTCTTTTCTCTACAGATGTGCAATCTGAAAAACCCAAAGAATGAACTACTCAGTTCAAATAGAAAATCAGTGGCAGATTCCAAAATAGAAAGTTTATTTTTGACTACTGGTCTAACTTAATAATTATCGACTTAATAATGGAGATGAAATACATGTATATATAAAAAGTAATGTCCCCCAAACAATTAAAGATTAAAACCATATAGAGGTATAGGAAACCTTACAAGTGAGTTGAATATGATCTAAAGGCCAGGAAAAGTACCAAGAATTTAAAGATGGTATTGGTAGTACGATAGAGACTATCATCAGGTTGGTAGTTTACTGATAAAGATGAAAGTAGGGTGTAAGTAATTAGAAATAATGGAACTACACTGAAAAGAAAAAATAAACCAGATACTACAGTCACAAATATCACAAAAAGGACATAAGAACTTGGGGGTCCTCAGTAAGAAAATTAAATTAGAAGAAAGGCAGGTGAGCGAGGAAGTAAGGAAAAGGGGAAACAAGTTTACAAGGATTTTCAGCTTCCAATTAAGCAGGTATGGTACTGCGAAAGACTGGATTATAAAGAGATGGAACAAGTTTTTTTAGAAACTACTTGGATAATAGAGAAAAAATACAAAGTTTAGAGAAAAAAATTAATTTGAGAAATGGCTTGAGCAAAGTCTTCAAAGTAGTAAACTAGGAGATGAAGTCAAATTTTAATCTTCAGAAAATCAAAGATTTTTAAAGTCAGAAGAGAACATGATAATCATACAGAATAATTTCCTCTCCAAATACGGGTATTTCCTCCATGACATTCATGATACATGGTCATCTGCTTATTAAAGTGGAAACGGCATGACATCTTGAGTCAGCAAACTTAGGACACATCCTGATTCTACCAGTGACACGCTACAGAAGATCTTGGACAAATCAACATCTCTTTATATGTTCATTTGAAAAATAGAAATAATGCTACCACCTACCCCAGAGTTGTGATTAAATTACAAATTTGTTAAAAATGTTCCTTGCAAAATGTAAAAAAATTTCATCAGTAATACTATGATTTAAATAGGGCCTCAATTTTGAAAAACCCATTCTATTTTTAGAACTCTCCTCTTAGAGAATTGTAACTAATCTAAATTACCTTCCCAACTTCTATCTATCCTCTGGCCTTGTTTCTTTCAAATACTGAAGCCATGGATTACATTCCTTTTCCAAGCAAATTATCTTTAGTGCTTTCAACTGTCCCTCAAAACATAATCTATTTTCAGATCCTTTACTCCCAAGGCTACCCTTTGCTGGAAGTATTTCATGATGTCAATGTTTCTTTTAAATTGGAGCACACAAAATAAAAACAGTATTCTAGATGTTATATGAGTAAGTATTGACGAGTACCACTTCACTTGTGGATGCTTCTTTATATTGAGATACAGAAACCAAGGCTTTAAGTCAGACAGAGGGAGTTTGAATTTATAAATTGTGCCCTTGGGCAAATCAAATTCTTTCAACCTTACAGTTGCATCTGTAAAATCTAATGGGGTTGTTGTTAGGCGCCTAACAGAAAAGTAATTCTGATGACTAACATTACTCCATTAATGCAAGCTAAGATTGCCTAATTTCTAAAAAGTATCTAATGTATTCTTATTGTCTTGTTAATTAAACCAAAACTAGTCACTTGTCTAGTTTTTTTCTTAGCTATTATGTATATTTTACCATAACTTTATTTTCTAAAACTAATTTTTTTTTTTTTAACATCGATGATGTACCAGTTGCTGTATTATAGGTGAAAATATAATGGAGTAAGATATAATCTCTCCCTCAAGGAGCTTCTGGCCTTGTGGGATAAAAAGACAAACTGGCAGTTACAATAATGTGACATATGTATCTTCACAAAGCAGCGCAGGATGCTTTGGAAGAGCAGAAAGCACAGGCATCTAACCTAGACTCGGGCAGGATTGAAGTGACTTAGAGGAGGCTAAGTTAAGACTTGAACGATGAACAAGGAAGCAATAGAGTTTTACAGTAGATCTTCCTTACAGATGGTTCAAATCTCCTAGGGTTCATGAAGGTGTTCTAGAGAGTTCATGAGTCAATAATGGTGTCTTCACTGATTTTTTAATATTAAGTATTTACATACTTTACTTTTAAAACAACAGCAAGCACCTCCAAATATATGAGCAATGATTAGTGGAAATCAAATGAATTTGTTCATGATTCAGCTGCCTTGTGGGTTTATCACTCAGCTGGATTATTCTAGTCACCATGAAAACTGATGATTCTTTAATTTTTAATTTTTTTTTTTTGTTTTTAGGCATATATAGTTTAATTCATGCCAAAGACAGTATTAGAAACAGTGACATCAAACTAATAAAACAATCAAGGGCCTAAGTGATAATTCTACAGATTTACTACTTAGAGATGCTTTTTACCAGGTTCATAAATTTGCATTCATCTGATTAATATTCTTATACAGGTGACACCTGAACAACATGGGAGTAGGAACATTGACCCCCATGCAGTTGAAAATCCCCATATAACTTTTGACTCACCCAAAACTTAACCACTAATAGCCTACAACCAACAACAAAGAGTCGATTAACACGTTTTGTATGTTATATGTACAAAACAATAAAGTAAGCTACAGAAAAGAAAATGTTATTAAGAAATCATAAGGAAGAGAAAATACATTTACAGTACCTATATGTATTCACTGAAAAAAAAAATCATGTATAAGTGGACAAGCACAGTTCAAACCCATGTTATTAAAGGTTCAACTGCATATAAAATCACAATTTTACTTTGTAAAAAGCTAGTGTTAAGAGGAGAAAAATATGATGATTATGAGTAACAGCTTTTTGTACTCTGTTATATGCAGAGAAGTGGTTGCAAATACATCCTCAAATCAGCTTTTAACCCACCTTTCAGGATAAAATGAAGTTATGAAAACATCGTTTTTAAATATAAAATGAAGTTCTTTTGTACACTTTTGATATTGCAACAGTTAAATTTTAATCTCAGCTCCAGCAAGACGAACCTATACACTGTGACCCTGCCTGAAATGTTTTTCCTCACTCCCATGAAAGTCTCCTTCCTCCCACTGCCAACCTCAATTCTCTTACTCTGCTTTTCTTCATATACTTATAACTACCTGAAAGAATGTATTCTTTTTAACTTACTTGTTTACTGTCTGTATCACTCCACAGAATGCAAGTTTCATGAAGGCAAAGAAAACAGTGCCTGGGCAAAGAAAACAAGGACTCAGTGAATAGTTACTGAATAATGCCAGACATCCCTAATGCTACTTCCATTTAACAAATAGAGAAACTAAAGAATGGAGATTTTAGTAACTTGGCGCAAGATCACAAAACTTGCAAGCAATAAAAGTGGGATTTAAACCTAGACAGTCTGACTCCGATGCGAACTACTAGGCTGCTTCCTATAGCCTACAGCTAAACAACCCTATAAGGTACAAAGGACAACAGTCTCTGCCTCAAGGCAGCAGTTTTATCAAATTAGATGAGTGGAGATGCTGCACCCAGATTCCCCTTCCTAGAAGGACAGGGAAGTGTGGATAGCCCACAGCTGTGAGCCCTTCAGGGTAGGTTTCAGAAGCAGAGAGCTGCCTAGCTGCATCCACACCCTTCATAGGGCAATCTCTTAATACATCAAACTCTTTCTTGGCATCTGCTTCCAGAGAACCCAAAATACTCAAATAAAAACATACTGAGCAATTACTCCCAGAATAACTGAAACTTAATTGAATAATTGAACCCCTACAATTTAGGCCTGTTTTCTTAGTTGTAGTAATTAGCTATTTTGTGAAATGGGAAAAGAAATACAAAAGTGGGTTTAGAAAACAGGGCATTTAGAATAGTGCTGAGGCTAAAATCAAGCAACTGACACAGAAGTCAGATCCCCATATAACCAAAGCCTTAGTTTCTATAAGGAATTTGCTCCTCATCCTTCATATCTTAGCGGGAGCCCATCATTGGTAGTTATAGGAAAAGAAGTCCCAACTCCTAAGAGTTTATTTAACTTCTAAAGTACTACTTTCTGATGGAATTGGAAATATGTTTTCTTAGGTCCAGGAGTTTCCAACTGCTTAACAGTTAAACACTTAGAGAAATTTCAATAATTGGTCCAAGGTAATAGGCTCTCTGAATATTAAAATCTACAGTTCCTACAGCACTGATATAAGGGTTCCTACTGTACTTCTAAAACTTTTCATCAAAGAACTCCAATTGTAGAAAAACAAGTAAAAACTGAATGAATAAATAACCTCCCCACACCCTTCTCCCCAGAATCTTGACCGAGAATAGGATGTTATAGCAATCTACTGTAAGCAGGGAAATTTCTTTGTATGTTCTTCTTTATTCTCTTAAATCCAAACAAGTTCTGCACTCCATTTCATCATATACAAAATCTGTTTCATAAGAAAAATATGAAAGTGCTTCCTCACCACAGATAAAATAAAAATGATTTATTAGGTAGACATTATATTGTCTTAACCAATGAACTGGGCTAAGTATATAGCAGTTTGATAAGCATAGGCACCATAATAATTTGTACCCATCAACCACCCTTTGTTGTTATCTATGAAAACAGTGCAAATAAAAATACCGCACTAAAATCTTCTGCTTCACTCTTAAATGCTTATGCCTCTATATGAAAAAGCACAAGCTTTTAAAGATATAAAGCAACCTCCCAAAACATTTTAACTTGCAATAGCAAATTATAGTGCAAGTTAAATACTGAAAGTTAATCTTAAACCTAACCTAATCCATAAGGTTCCAAACTATCATGTGATTTAAAGCGAAATAAAGTTTTATATGTTATTTAATAACACTTTTCTAATATACAGCTATTCTTGTTGCTCTCATTTAAAAAATAAAAGCACACCACCTACTTTAAAAACAGCTGCTTTCATGAAAAACAGTGTGGTATGCACAGATGCAGCAGAGAAATCTACTCAATGATTACATAAAAAATTTGCCTTAAGCTGTTGGACTCCTACTTTAAGGATAAAAAGTAAATGTAATTTATAACTAAGATTCCTGAAGTCACAAATTGTAGGGTTCCCTACCCCCGATATTTGTGAAAAATTAACAAAATCCTGCTATAGAAGGGGAAAAATCCAGGTCATAACAGGCAACCATCTGATTTAATGAGTCATCAGTCTCCCCCACACAGGCTGCATAACACTGCAATGGCAAATCATAACACCAGAGGCCCACTTTTTTTCTTTGCATTTTTCAAGGTCCACTCCAAATTGCTACTGGTTAATGTACTATACCTGGTAATTTCATTATTCCAGAAATAAAAGGATGAGGTGTTATATAAAAGCTAAACACCAAGGTTCCAAGATGATATTTATTTACATACAAATTCCCAGGGCACTTCATTGACACCGAAGTATTATTTTAATGCAATACCTGAAAAAGTACATTCTATTCAACTGATTAAGAACTATCTTTAGAAATAATAAATAAAAGATAAAGAAGAATCTAGTTGATTACAATCAAATACTTATTTTCATATAGTTTACCTTCTTAAAGAAAGGCATCATGAATCTGTTCAATATTCTTATGCTTGGTCAAAAGTTGTAGAATAGGTAGAATTCTAGCTAATAACATTACCTTATGTTTATGTGGTATTAAATCATCATTTTGTGAAGCACTTTTCTATTCATTTGATTTAATCTACCTACCTAGCAACCCATTAGAAAGATTTATGTGGCAGATTATTGACGATGAATAACTAGTTCTCCCATTTTTTCATTGTCAACAAAACCCTAACTCAGTTCCAATTCTGATAAACCCATCAAAGTAATTCCAATTCCCTTGCCAATGACTGCTTTGGAAACGAGCATGTAATAATGTTCAGGCCAATAAGAGCTAAGGCAAAGTCTACTGGGGAGCTTCTGGGAATGATTTCTTTGCTCCTTTAAAAGATATGGGCCATGAGAAACACTCTTTCTCCCTTTGGTCATCTGATGGGACATGTAGTCATCATGGGGCACTGAAGGTAGCTAACCTAAGCAGATAGGCCACCTCGCTAAGGATGGCAAAATAGAAAGACGGAAAACATCTGGGTTCCTGCTGCCTTTACCGTCCACGGAATTAACCAACATAACACGAAAGGAGAGCATTTCAAGAATAAATATTTTTATATGTATATATATTTCATAGCTCTATTTAAAGTTGACCAAAAGGTTAAGCATAAAGGCAAACATAAGGTCAATACTTAAATAATTTATAAAAATTACTGAGGAAATATAAGGAAATGTACACACAAAACTAGAAATCAAAGAGCAAAGAAGTGCAGAAGAATCACAGATGGCAAACTGGATTAACAGAATCAGGAAAAATGTATTCCTATTGAAATACAGTTTTTTGAGGACATGTACACACACCCCTTCATCCTCATATATACTCCATATTAAAACAAAGGCATTCCTGAAAAAGAAAGAATAAAGATAAAAGCTAGGGTGGACATTTAAGCTGGGAATAGAATTCAAATTGTATCAGCTACATATGCTTAAAGTTTGTTGACAGGCTTGTCCATAAACAATTTTTATAGCATTAAATAATCAATCACAGGTGCCTTTTACTTCAAATTTTTACAAATAAAATTGTGCAATATTGAGTGTGAAAATCCGAAGTTTTAACCAGAGTAACAAAATATCATATTTAGTGCATAAGTTCTACAGTATGAATTTATAGGCTAGAAGCCTATGAATAATGGTAGAACTGTTAATATTAACACTCATGTATCCTTACCTTCAAAGGAGCGTATCTATCATTTTCTTACCCTGCTGCCCTTCACATAGCATACTAATTTGCACAGTTGTAACTCAATACAGTTTTGAAATTTAAAATAAATATCGATTACTATTTGTTAAGAACATGCCACACTCCAGGCATTATGTTACAAAATAGACACATCCCATTTAACCCTTACCAACAGTCCTACGAAGTAGGTGTTGTTTGATTAGGAAATAGGATTTGATACTGAAACCATACACTCAAGATGACAAGAGATGTAGAATGGTAAAGCCCAGACATAGTCTGATTTTAACACCTAGGCATTTAATAACAAATAATTCAAAGACCCTATTTTAGCCAGTAGCTTTAAAATTTATTATCTTTTTTTTTTAAACCAGGCATGTCTATTTTCCATTAAGTGACTCTATGTTAGAATGACAAAGGATAATATGCAGGCAGAAAGATGAAAACAGATCTTTCACAAACTAAAAAGAAATATAACCAAGAAATGACAGTTCCTAAAATATCTCCTAAAAATACTAAGATTTTTAAAAAAACAATGCATAATGCTGTATTTCATTAATATCTAGCTTTATTACACAAACAAATGATTATAATAGAAAAAGATAAAATATCAATGTTACTGCAAAGTAAATAGGCATATTTTAGACTAATAAGAATATTAATGAAAACAAACCTAATACAATGTTGCTACAGGGAAAAGTAGTGGAAAATTTCTGATTAATAGACTGTAATAAATTTGGAACAATGAAGCTACCTAAAACACTGAGTAAGAAAATTCCTCTTATTTTTCTTATTTCTTGGAAAAAACTTAATAAACTGAAGAGTAATATGTTACAATGAAGCTAACATTTATAAGACTTTTGAGTAAACTTTTAGAATACTTTCTTGATTTCAGGTTACAAAGAAAAAAATGAGTCACTGATTTATATCTTAACTTACAAGGATATAAATTGCCAAGAAGATAACCAAAAGATACAAATAGTAAAGAAAATAAGTATTTGTTACAAACTTTTCCTTACAATTTATTTTCAGAAGTGATATGCTTATAATTTAAAAAACTTCCAAGGGTGAGTCTCACCACTTCAATACTATTGACTGTTATTTCTTCACAATTTTTTTATATAATTATAATCAATATAGCAGTATAACTTTACATAGTTATTTGTTAAGTATCACCTTCAAATGTAAAATATTTCATTAAATAGATACCATACTTTATCTAATAATTCTCTTTACTGGGTACCTAGATGGCTTCTCATTTTTGCTATTTTTATTTTTTATACTTTGCCGATATACTTTCATTCATTTTATTAACTACATAAAGCCAAAGTAAGGCAACCATCTAAGGATACTCTATGCTGATGTTCCACAAGAGCAGTTCTTACACGCACACACACACTCACTCACACACACACACACACACACTAACACACACATTTCACCCTAGAATACTATACATTTCATCTAATCTAAGATACCATCAATTGTAACATACTGCTTTATTTGATGTACTACTAAGAAAAAACTGGCAGATTAAACTGTGGCACTCCAGAAACTGCAGGACAAACACTGATTTCAAAGACATTAAAATGTGAAAAAAAAAGTATGTCCTAGAAACAGTAATATATGCTATTAGAACTAAATACAATACAGTGATATTGATATGTAAAGTCAGACTTGCCAATCTTCATTAGTATAAAGACCTAAGAAATAAGAAAACAAAAGATCTCTCAACTGTTGAAATGACAGTCTCAAACTTTCTGCATGTTGCAAGAAATTTTTTTATTGTCTTATTGACTCAATTTATACAATTAAAAATTATCTAATATTTAGACCACTGTATATTTAAAGCAATAAATCATTAGAGAGCTACACTGTAAGAATAAATAGAAAATAGACAAAAAGAGTTATGAATTAATAGTCATAAAAATGACCTACAACCAGCAAGGAAAGGTCAATTGGGCTTATTATTTTGTAAGATATATGGGAAGTAATTTGGCAATATGCAACAAGGCCCTTAAAAATGTTCAAACTCTGATTTGTAAATTGTACTTCTGCAAATATATCTGACATGTGGATAAGGATTTATATATATATATTTTTTTAAAACTACAATATCGAAAAACTGGACATACCTTTAAAATTCAATAATGGTAACAAAATGAAGTATTAATTTATTTGAAACTCTACAGTCTCTACCTTCCAAAAAGTGTATTTAAAAATATTATTAAAATTTCTTAGGTTAAATAGTCTGCTACTTCAAGTTCACAGTGGCAAGGGCCGTTCTTAACAAATTCTCTTCTGAGAGGATCCTTAACGTTCATGGCCTCTTGAGTACTGCAATGCCTATTTGGTGTTTGGATAGGTTTTCTCAGATAAACTGCCTATAAAGTGACTTTCCCAATTTTAAAAATACTAGCAATCATGCCCGAGAATTATCCCTTTCAAAAGCAGTCGACCTAGAAATTTTACAACTGCTATAGGAAAAAAAAACACCATTGCTCAAAAATACTTTCTCTTGGAAACTGCCTACAATTACTACCATCACTCTTCTGAATGTTAATGAGAACTTTTCTTGACTGCTTTGCCAAGAAAATACCATGAGCAGCCAAACTAGCCAAATATAAGCAATGCATGTATTTGAGACCAATGTACATGCAAGAGTCAGCAGCAACAGTAGTAAAATGCTAGTATATTTGCGTTATATATTTATATTTGAATATATTTATATATTCAAATAGATCTGTGCTATCATTTATTTCATGGATGGACTAGAAGAGAAAGAATGTTCACAAACTGTGCAAAGACATATTAACCCAATGTTTAGAAAGAAACATCACCATAAATAGGCCCACCTCAAACTCAGGCATAGAATCTCTACAATGAAGATATGACCTAAAGCATAAACTGAGGACAAAAGAGGAAATGAATGCTGCTTAATATAGGTGAAAAAACACTTTACAACATGGATTTAAAAATATGACTTTAGTCAAAAGTCCACAGACATTTTCAACACTGAGGGCTGGAAATCTACATTTCTAACAGTTTGCCTAGTATTCTATAATTAATAACAACCAGGGTTTACTTAACTAAACTGGCTGCGGGGAGAGAAGGACTGATAGAAATTTCAACAGTATGGTTTAAGGAATTAGCTTCCAATTCCCCTGGTATGCGTTCATAGTCTTCAATATTCCTCCTTTTAGCACTTTTGTATAGTCTTACTGACTTATAGCACCTTTGCCAAGATTGTAATTAAAAACTTGTGAAGAAAGTTTTTCGATGTCTCTCTCCATTGCTAAACTGTAAGTTCCAGGAAAACAGGGACGTCTGCTTTGTTCACTGAATACTCCAATTATACAGTAAAGCACCTTGACACACAATAGGCAATTGCTAAACATTGCCCAGTGATAGTACTGACCCAGGTATGTGGGAAATAGTCACTCTCATTCACTGAGTGAAAACTGATACAACCTCTTTGAAGTGCACTGAATATACATTCTGACCAAATACCCAGGGGCCATGATTTTAAAAAATTAATATTTACCCAAGGCCAAAGCTGAAGTCAAATATTACCATCACAGAATGACTTTCTGATATAAAATAATAAAAAGTTTTGTTAAAAGTTAAAAATATTATAATTTTAGTATTTATTTTGTTTAATGTTATGAATGCTAGAACACCTAATAATTCTACAGCAAATAGGTAAGATCTCTATTATCCTGCCTGGTATTATTACTTAAAATTTTACAAACAGGCTATACAACCACACACACATATAGAAACTGACTTCTGACAAATGTGCAAAGGCAATTCAGTGGAGAAAGTGTAGTTTTTAGCAAATGGTAGTAGAACAAGTGAGCATTTCAATCTATACTTTGTACTATATACAAAAATAAACTAAAAATGGACAGACCTAAATGTAAAATCTAAAACTTTATTACAAAGCTTCCTTTGTGAGCTTGGATTAGGTAGATTGATTGGATATAGTACTGAAAGCACAAACCATAAAAGAACAAATTGATAAATTGTACTTACTTCTTGAAAATTAAAAACTTTTGCTCTTCAAAAACATTATTAGAACAAAAAGACAAATTACAGGCTGGGAAAAATATCTGCAAACCATAAATCTGATAAAGGACTTACATGTGGAATATATAAAGAACTCCCAAAACTCAGTAAGAAAATAAGACAATTAAAATGATGGGCAAAAGATCTGAATGTGTACTTCACCAAAGATATATGGATGACAAATAACTATATGAAAAAATGCTTAACATCATTAGGAAAATGCTTTGGATCACATTGAAGAGTTTGGTATAAATTGGCTTGCTTTGTGGATTAACAGTAAGAGTTATTTTTTCCTTGACACAAGTGAAATAGGACACAGAACAGAAGTACGTTACATTCAAAAAAATTTGTGGGTGTTTTAACTTATCTGAATAAAGCCACTCAACTGTCTAATTCTGCATGACCTAAGACTAGGACTTAAAGATTACTGAAAACCCATTTTCACAAGAAAAGATATAGTTATTCCTACACTATAGAGCTAGCTATCACACTCTCAATGATCATGGTAATTGGCAATTTGATTCCCTATTTAACTATTTGGAAGTTCTTACATAATTGTCTTGGTACATCAAATCACCAATTTTCATAATTATTAACAATTTTAGCATTTTACTCTTTTAATATAGATTTAATTGATAGAACGTCAATGTATAAATCACATAAGTAGCATTTCAAGTTCTATGTAGAATGCTTAATTTTATTTGAAAGTAACAAGAACAAGATCTTGTTCTTATACTGACATTGTTACACTGATTAGAAATGATGGTAACTTATGTTACATGACGGTAAATCACATATAATAAAGTATTAAAGGCATTCAGCTATTCAGCTTCCAAAAGACTCAAACTAAATGGCAGATTTCAGCAAAATACTGAGGACAAACCTGAACTTCAGTGCATCCCAAAATTGAAGAGTAATCTGGCAATATCTACCCAAATTCAAAATGTACATATCTTTTGACTCAGCTCTTTCATTTTTAGGCATTTACTTTATGTATACAAAATGTCTTAATAACAAATATTTATCAGAGCACTGTTTCTTATATCAAAGACTGGAATATCCATTAATATGGAGGCTAAATAACTTGTGGTAGTATGAGAGGCTGTATATATACTTGGTAGTATTAACATAGCAATTCTCTGGAAAGAGACTCCCTGGGTTCAAATCTCAAATCCTAGTATTTATGGGCTGTGTGACTTTGTGGGGCATTTAACTACCTCATGCCAAATATACCTCATTTGTTAATTGGGAATAAAAATAGTACCTATCACAAAAGGTTGTTTGTGAGGCTTCTATGAGTTAATACAACTAAAGTATTTTTTAAAGTGTCTAATCAGGAACAAACTCAACAAACGTTACATGTGATGATGATGGTACATTAGAACACTTGAATACTAGACTATTAAAAAGAATGAGACAACTTTAACTGCATCATTGTGAAAAGCTCTCTAAGATAACATTGTTAAGTGGAAAATGTAAGGTTCAGAATAATATGAAGAGGTGCTACCTCTATGACCAAATACATGGGGGGAAAAAAAGGTTAGAGAGGGAGAAAACACACATGTATAAATATGTAATTTTTACTGCATTTGTACATTATCCATTCAACTTAATTAAAAAATATTATCGAATGATTCAATGAGTGCTAAAATAATTAAGCCATGCAATAAAACTACTATATATACCTAGTTAACTAAGCAGAGTACAGGTAACTAATATAATGGTAAATATTTATGTGCCAGTTTTTATTCTAATTACTTTTCTCACATTCACTTAATCCTCATAAAACTTAATGAAGTAAATACTCTTATAATCCTTATTTTAAAGCTGAAAAAATGCAATACATACAGAAAAGTAACTTTGCCGAAGTCAAACTGCTAGGACGTGGCAAAGCCAGGATTTGATACAGTCTGGCTCCAGTACTTTTGCTCTTAACCTCCCTGCTACGTAAAAAATTACTTTTTATTTACATACATCTCAACTCTTTTCAAAAAGAATTTGTACAGTTTACAATAAAGAACATATATACAATTAATAAAATTAGTAATAAAAAGAGAAAAATAAAATATATCAATATGAGAAATACAGATGCTTAAAACATGCAACAAATCCCACTCTAAAGCATCTGTCATTTTCTATTACGGCTTTGAATGATGTATTAACTTTAGACTCTTAAAAGGACTGAAATCAAGTATTAAGTAATCATAAACTTTTAATCTTGCTTCTTTACTTACATTCTTATTTGAAGCTTTAAGAAGGGTCACTTACCTCTAGTTTATTGCTCACCAAAACCCAAATGTGAACTTTTCCTTATACTGTATGTCATATGATTAAGTCAGGTGACAGACTCCAAATTTGTGCAATATGCTCTGTATCTCCAAGGCAGAAAGTAATCCTGGAGGACTTAACATCCACACCAAAAATAAAATGTGTATTTGCAACTCTATCTAGTAATGTCTATCATTTTCCTGTACATTTCTAATGGCAAATTCTTATTGGGTGCACAAGGGCTATAACATATATAAAATTAAGGAGAATTTTGGAGTTATCAGGATAATTTATATACTTTCCCCTATGATATCTAAGTAGTTAAGACAAAAAACAAAATTCAGACAATTGCCATTCTTGGTCATTTCAAATGGTATTTTTTCTTTTGTTAATTCCTTCTTTACTCTATCACGGCAGTCCCCAACCTTTCTGGCACCAGGAACCGATACTCCTATGAGAATCTAATGTCTGATGATCTGAGGTGGAGCTGAGGCAGTGTGTAGCGCTGGGGAGTGGCTGCAAGTACAGATGAAGAAGTTTCACTTACTTGCCACCTGCTCACCTCCTGCTTTGTGGCCCACTTCCAAGGCCCTGCTCCATCAGATTCTTTCTCTAAACAGAAATAGCTATGCTTTTTCTAATTACAAAAACACCACGTTAATTCTAAAAATTAAGACATGTAATATAGAAAAGTATAAGGAAGAAAGCAAAAAAAATCACCTGAAAGACTCATCCAACTACTCTGAGATAACCAATAAACATTATGACTATCCTTTCTGCAATTCATTTTGTACAGACAAGCACAAACAAGTATTTTGACATGCGTATTACTGCAAATACTTTTTTCTTTTTTCATTTATATTCTTTCCAATATTGACAATCAAAAAAGCATATACAAAACTCATGATATTTAACTGTTTTAGAAAAAAAATGAGATCTCATACACATTTTTCTAAACCTTGCCTTTCTCACTTAAGACAGATGATGGAAATTCTTTTAGGATGTATTTGGAAGTCCTTTCAACTCACCAGTATAGACTTAATTGCTACTTTTAATTGATCTAAAAAACATTCCATAAATATACCTGTGCCAAAATTTATGTATCAATATCCCTATTGACAGGCATCCCTTGGTTTTTAGTTTTTTGCTACTATCTGCTACAATCAACATTCATGCTAAAAACTTGCTTACTAACCAATGCTTTTATTTCTAAGGAAAAGATTCCATAGAGTGGGATTGCTGGATAGAAGATATGTATGTATTTTCAACATTAACGGATATTCCTGATTATTTACTAAAAATGCTGTAACAATTTACATCTCAACTAGCATCTAATGAGAAAATCCTTTACCGCACATCTCTGCTAGCAGTAGGTTTACCACTTAATTTTTGCAAGTCAGAAAAGAATATTTGTTAGTATATTGGTTACCAGTTGCGGTCATATGTTTTATCCATGTGTGGATTTTTCTTAACAGTAATAGTTCTTACAAATGTTAACTCTTTATCTATTATATATATATTTCAAACACTTTTTTTCAATCTGCCTTTTATCCTTTATTTTTGCCATTGAAAGTCTTCATTTCTATGTAGTCTCATATATTAATGTTTACTTTTGTGATTTTTAGATTTCCTATCTTGGCTTAAAAGGTCACATCACTACAACTAGATTGTATGTATAAAGAAATTCAGGAGATTAGTATTTTAAATGTTTTATTGTTTACGTTTAAGCTTTTAATCATCTGAAATTGGTTTTTACCTATGCTGTAAAGTAGTGGCTCAATTTTATTTCTTCTAGACAGATAAGTTGTGTCAGTTATATTTACTACATGTGTGCCCCTATTTCCCATTAAATTAGAATATCACTGTAATGTATTAAATTCTTTTATATGCTGGAATTTACTTCTGCTTCTTAAAATTTTGCTGTACTTACATAAGCCTAAAAATATATCTGAACCTGTAAAATTTAAAAAATTATTCTGCTATCTGGGTAAGTCACTTAAGATATCCAAGTAATTAAGAAGAAATTATTATGTAAATGTCCTAATTCTTTACATCAAATTTAAAAACTTGCTGTCCAAAACAATGACTATTGACTGTAGAAAATCAAATATACACAAGGTATAGTAATAAATTTTACATCTTTCTTTAATCACCTAACCTAGGGATGATTATTTATTTTGATGAATGTCCTTCAATATGTTTATACAATCATACTACATATACTTTATATCAGGCCTTTGCTTCAATTTTATAAGTATTTCCTAAATTAGTCTTATCTACTTTATTTTTAAATAAACACTTTTAAGAAATTAAACTAAGAAATAACTAAAACAAAGTCTGGTTGTTTTACATTGTTCAGGCACATCTGGAGCTCTTCTGTATCATACCATGTATTAGCCATTGTATTTACAATGAAATAAGCTTAATTATTTTTCAGAAAAGAAAACAAACATGGCATATCGTAGGTATAATTTTTAGAAAGGTTTATCACCAAAAGAACAATAGTTTTTACATGTAGCATTAAGATGCAAAAGTGAAAATGTTATTGTAGTAAGCTAGTCATAATATTGATATAAAAAAATAGCAACAAAAAAATCTTAGGTTAAATCAGAAATTATCTATGGAATACCATCAATTTTTAAAAACTGACTAACTGCAGTTGTGAAGTTTATTAAAGAACTATGAACAAATATAAGAAGAGTTTCAAATAAAGTAATCATTAGGTAATTTTATACATAGTAGTGACTAATTTTAAAGATGGCTTTAATAGTTTCTGGTAAATATAAAGATTTATTACCATGAAAATATACACCTATTTCACTGTCTTTATAAACACTATATATATGTTTATTATATATGTATACTATGTACATAATGTGTATATACTACATATAAAAGAACACACTTATATAAACCACAATCAGTTTCATTTCACAATGTGAAAAAATAGTAAAACTTTTAAAATTTCTACAGAAAGAAATTAAATAGAAAACATTGTACTGACCACAATTTATTTCATTATAACAGAGACTTTGACATTAAAGAGAATATTCATCTATCTCTTATTAAAATCTTTCCCTAGAACAAATGAGAAATAATTTTTTTCATGATTAAGGTGAAACATAAACTCATGATAGGTATATTTCAGTTATTATTGAATTTACTGATATTTTCCAATACAATACCACTAATCCTTGTGAATCATCTCAATCTAGGAAGGGAAAAATTTTATTCTAGTTCATGTCTCCATGATGTTCTCTACATTCCATCTACTTCATATGAGGATAAAAAGATATAAAAATATTTAAATAAAAGGCAAAACTTTTGAACATGAGCATAAACTCAGAAGATCCTATTCTATAGGCCTGTATAATTTTAAAATACTCTATAATCCACTGTAGAAATAATAACTTAGAAATAGAAGAACTATCTCTTTAAATTGATTCCACATACTAATGATCATAAGTTTCGGAAAATCTTTTCATAGAAAATATTAAGTCACTGCACTTGCCAAAATAATGGGCTTTATGTTGATAGTTCTCACCTCGTATTAATATTTTAGAATCATTACTAAAAGTACATTTTTCTCGCTCCTCTATTTTTTGCAATAGCCTCATTGCAAATTTTACTCCTTCCTCCATATCCCCAAACCTCATTTCAAATTCTACTCATTTCTCCATACCCCAAACCTATTACTCAATTTTAAGTTTCCTTAAGTCTCCTTTACAAAGTATGTACAAAGCCCTCTGCATTCCTGATCTAATTTAATAGTACCTATGGGACGGATTTAAACATGAGGAAATTTAACCTTAAATTAGGTAAACTGTTCAAGGTCACAAAGCTTAAATAAGTGGTAGGGCCAGAACTTGAACTCAGGTCTATGATGGGGAAATCTATTCTGGTAAAATCTGTACTACGTTGCTTTACATGTAAATACCACTTAGTTTTTAAATACTTTCACATAGGTTATTTACAGTTTAATCTCACTTGAACTCATAATACCCTTGAAAGGAAGGTTCCTAAGTATAAAACCCTAAGCCCCCACTCCCAACTTTACTTAAAAGATCATGTAACTAAAGTGGCAGAGCTGAATGATGATCCTCTGACTTTTAGTCTAGTGCTGTATCACTAGTTGCCTGTACAGAGCCACTTTTTCACTAAGTACAATTCACTCCTCTCCCTTTCCTTTCATCCAAATATGTTGTAACATATATGTACACACATATGTTGTGAAAATAAGTTGGTCATTGCATTAATAAAGTCCAACTGAGGTTTACATATAGTCCACAGACCATGATTTGGATGGTTATTAATACTGATTTATATTTGAAAGCTAATACCTAGTGCACAACCTTAGAAACAGCTATTATCTACAAGAACTTTAAAAGTACTTTACTCTCCTTGTCCTGTTGTCCAACACTCATTCAAAAAAAATTTACTTAGTACCTATCAGGTACTTCAGCATCCTTGTGCTGAAGACACAACAGTAGAAACACTGTCCTTGAACTCCCAGGAGCTTTACAGTTTACTAAGGAACAGCCCAGAAAACAGCAATTAAATACAGTGTGCTAGAAATGAAAACAGAGGAATAAAAAATATTGTGTAGTGGTCTATAAGACTGAGTGGCTCTCTGCCCATAGGGAAAGAAAGCATTCTTGGTGGTGGCAATAACCTATAAAGGCAATGGAATATAAGAAAAAAAAAAACCCTCAGACTATGCACACAAGAGATGTCAGTGACCCTAACACAAAAATCCTGTGTGTCATTTAATACTGAACTACAACAAAATTCCCTAATGAATGTTAAGATTTCTACATGTAATATTCATCAACTGATAAAGCTAGTCTAAGAAATGGCTTCCAAACTTCAAATTACTTGTGTGTGTAAACTGTATGTATGTCAAAGCTTTTTATTATTTTTTTTTAATATTCAACTTTAATAGCAATTTAGTCACCAATTACTGCTACTAATCTTTCAAATTCTGTTAGTGGTCTAAGTTATTGCTTTCATAAGTTCCCTAAAATTGGAGAATTGTGAAGTAAAACTGCAAAGTCATTCAATCTCTTTCATACTAACATTTCCACCCCTAGTACTCATTGCTTTTTAGTTGGTTTTTTCTTTCCCATTTTCGTCTCACCCAGACAGGACTGGTTTTAACCTCTAGGACAAATAAGGAATTTGTCTAATTTGGTAGACTGTCACTGTGGGAAGGGAAGTTTTGCTAAATTGCTATTATTCTAGAATTTAATTTTTTGTTTCTCTTAACAAAATAAGACCAGCTTATCGTGGAGAATTTGGAAGATACAGAAAAACAAAACAAAAAGTAACATCCAACACTCAAAAATAATGATTCCAACTTTCTCATTTTTCAGCCGTCTTTTTAATGGATTCAATTACATTGGTTAGAAAACAAAGATTTAACCAAGAATATGATTTTTCAGGTTAAAAATTTACATTTTAAAATCAATTTCGTAATTTATGTCAGGACTTTCAATTAAAAAAACCAAGAGACTTCCTAAGTTTTCAGTATAAATAAAAGAGTTTAAACACCAAACTGAAAAACATTCTTCCCTAAAGCACATTGTTTGGGGTCAAAACATTGGTTACTACATTGCCAATGAAATAGCAGTACAATGGGCTGGGCAAAAACCTAAGCAAAATAATTCTGTATTTTCACAAAATACTATTCATCAAAATCTGAAGAGGTCACCTAGAGTTTTACAAATGGGGAAAGCTAAGGAGGGACACAAGTGCTACTTAAAATAAATTTACCAGTGCTCAAGGAATTGATTGGGAGTGGCAATCGAGTAGGATTTTAGGGAGAAATGGCAAACGAGGATGTCAAAGCCATAAAATATGAAGTCAGCAATATTTCGACTTAACCTCCTTTAAGTTTACGGTCAAACACACTCGATTTAATTATATTCCAGCCCAATTAGTTTCTAAAGAATTAGTTCCCTTTCAATGAAACCTCATCACTTTCCCAAAGCTAGCCTGGTTCTCCTGCAGACCACCACACTGCAACACCATCTTTCAACGCCTCCCCATTCAACCGAGACTGTCGTATTAACACCTCCTGTTTTGAAGCTAATACATCTTTATTCTCTCTCTTCTTGCATATAAAATCAGAGAAAAGGAAGGTAAAAGGCCTGCTTTCACCTTTCCAGTCCTATCCAAAGCATGTGAACACCTACAGAACGCCTCCCGCAAGAATAGCAGATAAAAAATCAGAATTACTGAGAAAGCACGTTCGGAAGCAGGCTTTACAGTGACTCCGCAGTGAAGGCGACGTGAGTGTCATTCTTTCCCAAGCCAGTCTCACCGGAGACGCCTCTGCCTCCAGGGTTTTTACCTTCCCGCTCCCCAGCCCCAAGCTGAAGGTAAAGATGGTGCAGGGCCTCTGCCAAAGAATGGGCTTTGGGATTGGGATCTGGAGGTTATTGCAGACCCCAAGTAATGGCTGAACCAATCCCACTACCCGAAGCCCTAAAGACTCTGAAAAGGGAACCATAATGGCTGCACTCACCCCCAACCCCGAGAAAAGTAGACATCTCAACCCCCAGGTTGCTGGATTGGGTGCGGGGGGGGAGCGGGTAGGATTTAGTTGCGGGGAGCGGAGATCAGGAGAACTGGAGAAAAGAGCTCCTTGCTGGATGACAGTGGGTAGGGAGCTCGGTACAGCGAAGGCCGCCATTCACTCTCCCTATTTTCCTCCTCCCATCCCTTCTATTATCCCCACCAGCCGCCGGTTACTGGTCGCCGCTCACCTGCCAAGGCGCGAGGTGCAGAACCACAAGTGATCACGCACCCGAAGGCTCTGTCACTGACGGAGGGGAAGCCTTCAGCTGCAGAGGGGGTGGGGGGCGGGTCTACGTAGTCATGTGACCTTGAGCTCCGCCCTGACGTCGCTAGCCAGGTGCACTACATCTTGGAGGCCTGCATTTTTACGGATTGTTTGAACATTAATTTTGTTGCGATAAATTTTAAGAAAAAAAACTTTCGTAAAGATTATGTTGTGAAGTGCGACGCAGGAAGCGTGGGTAGAACGGGTTAAAGTGCATTGGTGAGGAAGTGACGTTCACGCCATGATCTAGGGACCGGAAATGGCGATGGAGTTCCGTCTCTCTGGCGCCCGCCGGTAAAATCCCAAGCTTAGTTTGGGGCAATCACGTGATCTCAAAACTTGAAGCATGCTGGGCGAAAGCCAAGCAATCCGGGCAATTGTTAATTACGTTTGTCTTAAAAATACCTTTTACTGAGTTTTCCACATACTTCTTTACATTTAGAAGAACCAACTTTATAAAATCTTGTTAGATAGGAGCGTTTGAAGGTCATTAGGGAGACTACCAACTGGAAAGTACAGAGTCACAGAAGATTGACCTTACTGACGTAGGAGAGGTGAGGGAGGGACAGAAAAGTCCAGATTTTACCGCCAAGGCCTACCGAGCCAGCCCCACAAGTAGTGTCGTAAGGGGTAGGAGGAGGAAGATGACGCCAGAAGACACAGCCCCGTAGAAAAATGGAGGTCTTGAAGTGGAGGGGGAAGGGTGCACGGAGGCCAGCAATGCGGCTGCGCGCGAGGCGGCCGACGCGCCGGCGCGCAGAGGGGGCGGGGTGAAAGGTCACAGTGCGGCGGCGGGTCTGGCTGGCGGTGGCGGGCAGGAGCGAAGTGCCCCGTGTGCACGTGTGCAGAAGCGGCGGCACCAGTGCGGCGGCGGGAGAGACTCCCGCCCCCTCCGGAGACGCAGGGCCGCGCTCCACTCTCGTGGCCTCCGTCACCCGCTCAGCTCCCTGCCCTAGGTGGGGAGGCCGGCTTGTGAGGTTGAGTGGCCCGAGCTCAGGTCGCTGAGAGCTCAGGGCGGCGACGACAACGGCGTTGATATCGGTGGTAACAACGGCCTCAGCAGGCAGGGAAGATGAAAGGGTGAGGAAGGGCAGCCGGACAGGGCCCGCCCGTCAGGGGAGAGGGGTTGAGGAGGAGGGGAGAGACTGGGCGAAGACCTAGCGGTGGGAGATTCTGAGCTTCTCAGATCACGAAGGGGGCGGAGGCTCGGCTCGGGCGGTTGGCGGGATGAAGGGCTAACAGAGGCAAGACACCCGGAACCCAGGATTTCGGCCCGGAGGACGAGTGTGTGTTGAGTGGAGACTAGCAGCGGAGTGGGGCAACAGGGAAAAGCTCCGTGTGAGGCGCCTGGGGTCTCCTACCCGGGAACGAAGGGCTGAGACACCTCTGACCCGCCACTTCAAGTGGAGTGATTTGGTTGTCCTCCACAAATCAAGGCTGTACACTGGGAACCTTGGTATTTATCACCTTTCAGTTGTATTCACATTTGCGAGTCGCGCAGAACCTTCTGGAGGGAGACGAAATTGGAATAAAGAGCAGGGAGATGAGTATTAAGAGCTAGTGACTCAACTGGATTTGGGTTGGGTCAGAGCGAGTGGAGGAGGGGGGAAGAGCGTGATCAGTGTAGACTTGGGGTGCCAAAATGTTTAAGGAAGTATTGTTGATCAGTAGGTGGAGCTGTTGCTCCAGTAGTTTAGTATTGCCCCATACTGTGAGGGGGTCCTTAATTGCTACGAAGCTTTCTTCAGGTTATTGGCAATTAGTATTTTTTTTTTAGTTGCCCTCATGAATAAAATTAGGGATTATTTTGGTTCGACTGTTTCCACTTGGATAAGTGTCACCTTACTATAAAATTACATACTTTTAAAATATTGATTACATAGCACAGCGTTTTAAAATATCTCCTAAATTGGCTGTTTGGGAACTTGCCTCTACCCTCCTTAGAGGAAGAAATGGAATCTTATCAATGCTAACAGCTTTCTGAGGTGACTGCGCTTTTCTTTTATAGCAAGTCAGTTAAAGAATTGTAACTAAGTTTTGAGATAGTGAAGCCTTTCAAACTATTCGATGACCCTTTTGAGGATAAAGTGAAAGTCTTTGAAGTAATTTCATACTGCCTAACACAGAGTCTAAATATTATCTCGGTGTGTTTATGTGTTTGAGGTCGCAGAAGAGGTACAAAGTTTAATTTGACCTTAGCTCTGTCATGTGATCCCTTCTTCTCATTTAGCTTTAAATACTGGAAATTCATTTTAATATTGAATCTTATGTCTTGTAATTAAAGTTTCGAAATCAGGAAGAAACTTTTCACAGTACCTGCGTTATTTCACATCAGATATCTAAAGAGTTAGAATCAGGATACCACCTGAGGGGTATGAGAAGTATTTGCTGCGCTTGAATCATGACCTAGGAAGTTTGGCTGTTTTGTATATGACCAAATATAATTTAGCAGAATTTTTCTTTTCCTTTTCCTTGACTATGGGTGCTACCTCTTACTCATTTTTGTATTCTCTTGAGCATTCAATCTTTACTTGTCTTGTTCTGTTAAAGTAATAAAAATGAAAGTGGAGAGTTCCAGTGTTGAGACTGTGCACGGATTTATAAAGGAAGGCCTCAGAGAAATTATCATGTGTTTAAATCCAAAATCTTTGGTTTAGCCTAGTCTCACTTTCTATTGTTACCTAACTTGGCAATAGAAATGGAGTCTCACATGGTGATATTATTCAAAATCTACCTTCAGTTAATATGCTCATGAGGCAGTTATCTTTTTATTTTAAATGATTATTTATGTGTAACAACCTGATGGAGGCAAATACTCAGAAATAAGTGAAATTTAATGGAACTGGCCAAATTTAGAAGATATTTGTTATTATTGAATCTATTTCATGCAGAATTCCCAACTAAATCAAATCTATTTAAATATTTTACATTGTTGCTTATTTTGCTTATCATCTAAAACTTTAAAGTTACTATTTTACCTGGCTTTTCTTCATATTTTCGCTTTTTATTGTTAGTAGCAGTAAGACATTCCATTGTATTGACATGTATTTGCTTTTCCGTCATAGTAGATAAGTATGCAGTTCTTAATTACTGCATGTATTTATATGCGTGGTGTAGAAATTTGAGATATATTATGTTACTTCCTTGGTACTGAGGTTGCTTGTTTTTATGAACCAGGAACATTGTAGGTCAGATTTGTGGGTCATAAGCTGAATATTTTTATCTGTTGTTCCTCTCTAGGGAAGGTGACATATTCAAGCAAAAAGGTATGCCATACACAGCAATCACTGAGAATGGCAATGTAATTAGTCAATATAATGGAAAGTAAAACTGAATCCATTTATTCTTTATTTATACTAACGTGGTATAGTAAAAATTAGATCTAAAAAAAATGTCTAACAGGATGTGAATACATGTGCACAAAATAAAGATGAGAAAGTAGACATTGAAAATACAACTGGTATATAAAACATTGTAGTCTCGTAATTGAAATGTTAAACTGTAAGATTCTGTAGTCAGGAACGAATGTGTTGAAGAACTCAGAATAATGGTTACTTTTGACAGCTTATAGGCTGGTAAGGGCGCGCAAGGGAGTTTTTTAAGTGCTATTAATATTCCGTATCTTTACCTTGAGTGTTCAATATGTAGCAGTATAGATATGTAAAAAATGAGCTGTAAACAAGATTTGTGCTCTTTACCCTATATATCTTACACTTCAATAAAACAGGGTTTTTAAAAGGTTTTATTGCTGGTTTTGTTAGAAAAACAAACAATAAAAGCCACCAAAGCCAAAACAATTCAGGAACATTTGTAAACCTGCCATTCATACTTCTTGCTTTTATGAAGCCAATAATTTGTAAGATGTTGATTGAGATGTTGGATTTTAACAAATACTTTGTAATGACTCTAACTTGCTATGTTCAGATGAATTCATTTATAACCTACCTGTACCACAATTAAAAATATATATGTACTGTCCCCACTAATGTAAAGGAGAAATAAAAGGAAACTATAATATATTTCAGTGTAAATGATCAGGCACAACTATATCTTAAATCATAAGATCAGATGTTTGCATCTTTCTGTAAATAGAATCATTGTATAATTTAGAAAGCATATCTGCTGCCAGTATGGATGTATGTATATATTGATGGCTAATGCTGTGTTGCCATCAGTGTTGTGATTTCCCACAATTGTGGACAACTGTTGTTAAGGTTCTGAACAAAACAAAGAATAATCAAAATTTTCTGGATTGGAAAATATTTTTAATGGCATCCATGTAAAGCATTTTCTTTTAAAGCCAGTGCTTTTGCTAGACCAAACTAACATCTATATTATTTCATTTTGCTACGGTATCTTGACTTGTTGGAAATCCTTTTGACTCCAGATTTTCTCTTCTAGGTATTAACTGGTTTCCACCTTTTTGCCATCTGAAAAGATACACCTTCTCAATTATTTAAATGGTTATCCTTTTTTTTTTTTTTGGCATGGTCTATAAAAACCATTAGAATACCAGTAGTGACCAATAGAAACTTCCTTTCCATCAAAGAAATGAGAATTGTATAGATGATAGTGTAATAAGAATAAAATTATGTAATTGCATTATCATGAAACACTGCTTTCTCTTGACCTGTTCTCTTCCATCATCATTTATATTCATTCAGTGCGTAAATTATTGACAAAATGTTAGTCCTGTCCAATAAATTATTGACTAGTTACAGTTGAACTGTTGAAATGTGGTTAGTGATAACCGAGGAACTGAATTTAAAATTTTAATTAAAAATTAAAAACTGATACTCAAAGTTGGTAGTCGAATGATTTTTAAGTATATTTAGAACAACTTGGATATGTAGATCTACTGTAAATTTTATGAAATATAAATGTAGATCAAATATTCCCAATGAAGATTAATATTTGGATCGAGATGTGCTGTAAATATAATACCACTGGATTTTAAGACTTGGTATGAAAAAAGATTTAAGAAAAACAGTCATTATTTTTATTTTGATTACATGTAGAAATGGTTTCACCTGTCTTTTTGGTTTGTTAATGGAGATACTAGAAAATTAGAAATTACATTTGTGACTCAAAGTATATTTTTATTGGACAATGCTGTGCTAGACCCCAAAAAAACAAATTTGTGTGAAACATAATCTCTTCCCTTAGGATTTAGTTCCCAGATGGTAAATGTTTCAACTGGGGCTAATAGAAGGTGTGTGGCTCTTTATCCCTATGTGGTGAAAGATTCTGAGGCCACTCCTAGTTTTGTTTTATTTATTTGTTATTATTAAGTTGGCTTGACTTGCTTTTATACTTAAGTGTTATTCAGTGTCAGTGTTACACAGAAAGCTGATTTAAAGAATAATGCTTGGTTAGGGATGCTACAACAGTAGGATAGGATAATTTGTTTTGGATAGTCTTAGAAGGAATCTTACGGATATATAGCTTGGATCCAAACAATAGAAGGAAGTAAAATATGTATCTTTATAATTTCACATTTTTTTTGGATACCGTTGAAAAGTTCTCCTTACTATATTTACAGGATTTATTGGGAAACATTTTTTTTCCAGCTTTATGGATATAATTGATATATAACACTGTAAGTTCCTGGTTTTAGATTAAAATATGGTAATCCTTGTCTGCTGTGGATAAGGAAGGGATAATTGGAAGTATTTGCCTTTCTTGATCTAGTGCAATCTGTATGTTGCCTCTGTCATTGCTGAAGCTATTCTTAAGAGAGGAAAAAAAACTCTTCCAAGTCCAGAGGCTTCTCACCTCTCAGTCCTCGATAGTGCTGTAGTGGTGAATGTTTGTTTGTGAAACTACTGAACACATCCTAAATTATTTCTTTCACATAATTCCTAGAAGTGATTTTTTTTTTTTTTTTGGATCTGAAGGTACTGGCATTTTTAAAGCTCTGATATTTGCTGCCAAGTTGACTCCAGAAAGATAGTAGTAATTTATACTACCAGGAGTGTATGAGAGTGCCCTTCTCCAAGAGCTGATGGAGAAGAGTAGGAGCACTTGGAAAAACCTTAAGGAAATGGAGGAAGACATTGTGGCTGCCATTTCAGCCATGGGTGGTATAAATTATCTTTGTCTGGGATAAGTGGCATAAATCAAGCATTTGTAAAATGATAAAAATAACTAGTTTCTTTACAGGTTGGTTTTGAAGACACATTCACATATAGCCTTAATGCTAGTTTTACTTTGCTGATTAGGCAATAAATGGTACTACTTTTTTTTTTTTTTTAATGAAGGTAGTCATTTCCCACTTGGTACTGGCCTTTTTAACAACAAAAAAAACCTGTGTGACTTACCTGTTACTTGTATAACTTAACCAGTTTTTAATTTGAATATCGATTGCATTTTTACTTCACATTACAAAGCAAAGATAATGTTCACTAAAAAATGGACTGAGACATTAAAATTAGTAAATATTGTCAGAATGATGTCAGTTGAGGAACCGGATCATTTGAAAGAAAATTTTTACAGGTGGAGCTTGTTAAGCTATGATAAGCAAGGAAAATATCTTGTACTTAGGAGCATTTTAAACATTTCTCTTTTCAGAAACCTAAAGTATATTTTTCCCCCCTCTAGTCCTTATAGTTTATTATTTAGAGCATCATTTATCTTCATAAAGGAGACTTGCTATAAGGCAAAAAGAATTGAACTAAAAGCAACCACTTTTTTATAGTCCAGTGTGCCACTAATGATAGTTAGCAGTAGGGTCAATAAGTTTCTTGACCTGGGCCTTGATTTCTTTTTCTTTAAAGAGAATACTGTTATCCTGAACAAGAACAACTAAGTATTCTAATTTATTTGCAAGTTCTAGTCTGTTGATAGAACCTATCTTATTGGTATGTAATCTGTCGATAGCTTTGATAAGTTCTCAGACTGCAAAATAAAAGTGATATTGTTGATTATTAATATCTACCGTGACTACTGTGGCATATATGTCACATGTTTGCTACCTCTGGTCTCTGTCAGCTCTAACTAATGATCTAGTGATACCAAGAAGCAGAACTTTGGAATCATATTTGAATTGTTCTGTTTTAAGCCGCTTTCTTCATTTTGCTCTTGTGTCTGTCTGCTTTTTGAGAATTGTTCTCCTCTCATTCTTCCCCTTCATGGCACTTTTACTTTTTTTTATAGCTACCTAATACATATCCTGTTAAGTGCCTGCTATACTGCCAGGCAGTAAATCTCATTTAAAACTCAAAATTGCATTAAGATGGTATCTATTGTCTACTAATGTATCTGTAGGTATAGTATATATATTCTACTAATGAAAAAAAAAAATCATACAGAGGTGAGCCAAAAGGAAAAGAGAGTTTGATGGGATTCTGAGATTTTTGAGTAGTTTTATATGGCCACAAAACAGTGGGAGAGGAAAGTACGGTTAGGCCAGTGGCCACAGCTAAGTGATGAGGGCTTTACATGCAGTGCTATTTGAATTTCATTTGGTAGGTTATTTGTAGCTATTGATAGTTTTTAATCGGAGAATTGATCAGATTTGTATTTCAGAAAGATTATTCTGACTCCATTGTGTTGTTCCCTTGGCTCTGGTCTTATTCCCCTTCATTAGGCTGTAGATTTTGGATTGAAATGGCTTAAACCACATTGCTAAAAAGCTACAGGAACAGGTTATGAAGATGTTTGGAAACAGAATTAACAGATTGAAGTGAGACATTAGAGTACATCTAAAACTAAATTTCTGTATTGGATGAATGAAGGGACTATTTATAAAGATGGAAATGAGATGGTCTCATTTCCTGTAGAGGATGAATTGTTTTCGATGTCTTGAATTTGAGATTCCTGTAGAGATAACCATTAAGCAGTTGGAAATAAATATGTGCTTAGATTCAGAGATTTGGAAGTAAAAACATCAACATTTAGGTGGTAGTAAGGGGAAAACCAGAGCTGGGAAGGAACTCTCCTAATAGAACTATGGATTGCCATGAAAATTTTTTCAAAGAATAATTTTATTATTTTTAGGTTATAACCTTGAGTCATTTGTGTCCCATGTGTATGTTTAGCACTTCTAGCACCAACCAAATGATTGCTAAAAGTTTTATACATCTGATACTTGCAGTCACACAGCATAGAGAGCTGATCCACCCACCACCACTTTTTTGATGCCTGCTAACCCTCTGAAACACTGACTCTCAACCAGGAGCACACCTCCTACCCCACCTCAGAAAACTGGTAGTGTCTGGAGACATTTTTGCTTGTCATGATGGGGTGGCATGGGTACTGGCATCTAGTGGGTAGAGGCTAGAGATGCTGCTAAACATCCTACAATGCTCTGGAAAGCCCCTCACAACAAAAAATTATCCAGCCCAAAATATCAGTAGCACCAAAATTGAGAAACTGCTATAAAATCTAGATGAGATCAGAGAGCACCCATCAGTTATATTAAGGGCCTAAGAAGTAAAGATGGTTCCTTTAGGGAAGTCATATGGTGTTGCTGATCATCTTGCACCATAATGGAAATTTATAGACATAGGCAGATTAAACACTCTGCACAAGAAGTGACTAAGCAATTAAAACTTGTGCCAAGGTACACTTGATACTTATCTAAAGTATAAACAGTTAGGCTTTAAGCTTTCTCTGTACTTCATTTTTTTCTTTTTGCTGTATGACTTAAGGCAGAGTTTGTAGAGAAAGATCTACTTTTGTGTAGTCATATCTCCATCTTGTGGTCTTGTAGAATATTGCCACTAAATTTTGTTTTTACATTTGTGGGCATAATTGACATTGCCTTCAATAGCTAAAAACATTTCACGTATTTCTCTGATATTTCTGTGCTAAATACTTAACATGTGTTATCTTATTTTCTCACACTGTTTTTTTTATAAGCCAAGGGTAAACGTTTCCTACTGCCATATTCCAATCTCAAAGATTATATATTTGACTAAGTAACAGACTAATCTTGTGGTGCTGACGCAGATGGTTAATGGATTCTATAAAATAGGAGGCAAGTAGCTGTTTTCCAGATCTAAGGACTTGGTACACATTTCTGTGGGCACTTTTGCTGTATCAGTCTGTTTTGGATCCTTAGTCTAAAGGCTTGAGTATTAAAATGCATCAGGGTTTGTATTTAATATGAAAAAAAAAAATGTCACATCAATTTACTTCAACTAAGAGAATGATTTAGTGTCTTTAATAACTACTATCTTCAGTTTTTTATAGTTAGGCTTATAAACTCTAGTATCAGGAAGCTGGAATGAAGCAGATAAGGTTAAATGAGCAAAACAAGAGAAGTATATGCTTTTTGTAAAATCTTAAGATTTAAATTTTAGCAACCAACTTAATTTTTTAAAAAAACTGTTGAGTCAAATAGATGTGATCACATGGCTGATTTAACTTTTAGGCCGGGAATTTGGGGTTTATCTACAAAGTAGAGGTGTTAAATTCATAAATTAAGATAGTGTACATTGTTAAATTATATTGAAATCTTTTCTGAAGTAAGTAAACAGTGCAGTGATTAACAATTCAGGTTACGAGTCAGGCCAGTTTGAATTTGGGACACAGCTCCATACTACGTATGCCACACACATCAAAGCTATAGTATAGCATACTGTACTGCTCGCACAAGGGAAATGATTAACATTTATGTGAAATCCACTCTAATCATATAGCATATTTTTTTCCAGTGACCTATTCCATTTCTCAATGCCCATCTTTAACCTCTATTTCTCTCACATTTAGAAATTTACACACATGCAGTGCGAAGTGTATTAGTTTAGGTGGGTATTAAATTTGTATGGTTAATATAATAAGCTTAATTACAAAAGTGAAGATTCCAAGGTAGAATGTGGGAATCTGAATTTTTAACTGGATGGGGATTCCATTGTATAGCCGAGTTTGGGATCCATTCTGAGATTTTGCAACACTCCAAATTTTTTCCCTGCTCTTGAAAATTGTTTCTCAGACATCTTTGTGGGTTTCTGTACTTTACTCCTAAAATTATAAATCTGTTTTTAGATGTTCTTCTCACTATGGACATTCTTGGGTATACATTATGCATTTTTTAATATTGCAGGAAACAACTCTCAAAAAGTGATGTATTAAAAAGGGAATTCTTTATGAGTTAAATTAATGTAAAAAGTCTAGGTGCAGCCCCTCTACTCTTCATCTACTTAACACCAACATTGCTTCCAATGATAATAGGTGGCGTTTAAACTACATGTATAATTTTTTAATGATCATTCTTACAGAAAAACTGATAGTAGTTTTAATGGGGGGGGGGGAAAGGACATGGCAAAGACTGTGACAGTCTATCCTGAGACTGCTGAATTTAGAAGGAGAGGTCTGTGCCAGAATAGAAGGCTCATTTCTCATCCAGCTCTCATTCACCTTCTCTTCTACAAACCGAGGGCTTGGTACAGCTGGAAATTGAGAAGTTGTGATTTCTTCAGTGTTTGAAGTTTGTTCCTGCTTTTATTTGTTCTTTCAAATAGTAAATTGTGAATGAGGCATCCAGTGTTTTCTACGATGAGTTTTAGTATTAGAAATAGCATCTTTGTTCTTTCCTAGGCCAAGTTGCTATAAAAGTTAACATAACTACAAAATACTGCAGCTTATAGTGCCTTACATGAGTAAGATTTGTTTTAGGCTTTGTTATGGAAATTTTCAAACACATACAAAAGTAAAGAAAATAATTCAATGAGCCCTCATGCATCCAATTCCAGTAAGTACAGTTCCATGTTATTTCATCTTTGCCTGACCCGTATGTTTCTATTTTCCCTTTATGCTGGAGTACTTCAAAGGAAATCCTTGACATACAGACATACCTGGTTTTATTGTTGTTTGCAGATAATGCATCTTTACAAATTGAAGGCTTATGGCAACCTTGCATTGAGCAAGTCTATCAGCACCATTTTTTCCAACAGCATTTGCTGACTTCATATCTCTGTCACATTTTGGTATTCTTGCAGTATTTCAAACTTTTTTCATTTATTGTTTCTTATGGTGATCAGTGATCTTTGATTACTGATAGTGATCTTTGATGTTACTATTGTTTTTTGGGGATGCCATGAACCATGCCCATATGAGACGGCGAACTTTTAATGTGTTCTAACTACTTCACCAACTGGCCAGTCTCCTACCTCTCTTCCTCTTCTCAGGCCTCCCTATTTCTTGAGACACAACAATATTGAAAATAGTACAGTTAATAGCCCTACAGTGGCTTCTAAGTGTTCAAGTGGAAGGAAGAGTCACTTGCCTTTTACTCTAAATAAAAAGCTAGAAATGATTAAACTTAGTGAAGAAAGCATATCTAAAACCAAGTTAGGACAAAAGCTAGGCCTCTTGCACTAAACAGTTAGCCATGTTGTGAATGCAAAGAAAAAGTTGTAGAAGGAAATTAAAAGCGCTACTCCAGTGAACACGTGAATGATAAGAAAGTAAAGTAGCCTTATGGATGATATGGAGAAAGTTTTAGTGGTCTGGATAGAAAATCAAATAAGCTATGATATTCTCTTAAGCCAAAGCCTAACCTAGAGCAAGGCTCTAACCATCTTCCAATTGTATAAGGGCAGAGAGAGATGAGGAAGCTGCGGAAGGAAAGTTTGAAGCTAGCAGAGAGGCCTCAGGAAAGAAGCCATAACATGGAAGTGTAAGGTGAAGCAGCAAATTTTCCAGATCTAGCTAAGATAATTAATGAAGGTGGCTACACTATATACAACAGATAGTAAAAGTCTTTTTAAATTAAAGTATGTACTTTAAGACACAATGTGTTGCGCACTTAATAGACTACAAGTGAACACAACTTGTATTTGCACTGGGAAACCAAAATAATTGTATGTCTCGCTTTATTGTGATATTTGCTTTATTATGGTGATCTGGAACTGAACACACAATATCTCTGAGGTATGTATTATCTCATTTTGTAGATACTTTTTTATGAGTCTAACATAGAAGGACTTTTTTCAGTACAATACAGTTTTACTTAGTATCTTATGATCTGATACCTAGTCTCTGGTTTTTCTCGTTTTATAAATGTCTTTTTTTTTTTTTTAAGTAACAAATGTACTTTTATTTATAGATAAAAACTAGTCAGCAAGGTCTGTAACCATTTCAGTCCCTAATCTGTTTGAGCTGTACCCTGGACATCGCTGAGGAAGAGGGTTAACTGGTTATTTTCATTACATCCGTGATATTAGAAAAACAAGGCATGATACCAGTTTATATGAAATGCGTGGCTAGCAGCCTAATCCAGTCCCTATATTCCATATTTTTTCTTTAGTTCTTCTACTTGGTTGATATAAGCTTTCATGGCATCTTCCTTGGAAGTCCATTTTAGCTCATTCCAGGCATCCCACTTGGCCTTGCCTTTGAAGTGCAGCATCCCAGGCCGTTCTGTATTTATGTCGCTTGTTTGTAGTGGCTGTAGATGAACAGCATCTCATCATCTGTTGGCTTGGTCTTGAAGTGCTTAACCTCATCAGCAGCTTTGTCAGAATTGGCCAGAGACATGCTGGCAGGGTTGGGTGTAAGGATTCCTGGGAGCCCTTGGAGGTGGCGATGAGCAGGAAGCAGTGTATAAATGTCTTTTTAAAACATGTTTGTTCAAATTAGAATCCAAAAGGGTCCGCAAACTGCTATTGGCTGAAATATCTCATGGTCTCTTAACCTGACAGTTCTTCCTCCTTTTTTAAAAAACAAACTTACCTTAGAATAGTTTTAAATTTAGTTTTACAATAGTTAGTTAGTTATAGTTTTAGATTTACATTTGTGAAGATGGTACAGAGAGTTCCCAGTTTTCCTGATTAGTAACAGTTTATGTTAGTATGGTACACAGTTAAGAAAATGAAAAGACAAGCCACAATAGTTAAAATTCTATATATATATGGTAAAGGACTAATATCTAGAATGTATAAAGAACTCTTACAAATCAATAAGATAAGCAGTCCAATTTTAAAATTGGAATTCTTTTTTTATGAATTAATGTGAAAATTCGAGGTTTACTCCCAGGTTTAGACCACGGACAAAAGATTTAAATAGATATTTCACCAAATAAAATGTACAAATGGCTAATAACCATATAGAAAGATTCTCAGCATCATTTGTCACTAGAGAAATGAAAATCCAATAAGATTATGACTTCACACCACTAGAATGGCAATAAACAGCCAATAAGAAGTGTTGCCAAGGATGTGTAGAAACTGGAACCTTAATATGTTACTGGTGAGAATGTAAATGGTGCAGATGCTTTCAAAAACAGTTTAGCAATGTGTTAGTTTTCTATTACTGCTGTAACAAATCACTACAAACTTAGGGGCTTAAAACAACACAAATCTATTACCTTAATTCTTAAAGAGTCCAAAACGGGCTAAAAGTGAGGTGAGGTGTTGGTAGGTATAGTGATTTTAAATAGTATTCTCCTAAAATTTTATGTCTACCCAGAACCTCCGTATGTGATCTTTGGAAATAGGGTCTTTGCAGGTATAATTAAGATGAAGTCATACTCAATTAGGGTGAGCCCCTAACTCTTAATGATTAGTCTCTTTATAAGAAGAGGAGAGCACACACACAGAAGACTACATGAAGATGAAGGCAGACAAATTTCTGCTCTGTGAAAAACACTATTAAGAAAATGAAAAATGTAGTCTACGGCCATGCCACCCTGAACAAGCTTGATCATCCCATCTGATCTCAGAAGCTAAGCAGGGTTGGGCCTGGTTAGTACTTGGATAGGAGACCACCTAGAAAGACCAGGTACTGTAGGCGAAAAAAATTTTAAAAATAAGGGCTTGTAAACTAACAAGGTCCTTGGAATCTGTGAGGTTAACAAAGGGTTGTCTCGCCTAAAAAAAAAAAAAAAAAAAAAAAAGAAAAATGAAAAATGCCACAGATGGAGAAATCATTTGCAGCATGTATAGCTTACAAAGGACATGTACCCATAAAACACTTTAAACTCAGTAAGAAAACCCAGTATTTTAAAACAGATAAAAGATTTCAACAGCTCCTTTACCAGGTATATGGATGGCAAAGAAATAACCTGAAAAGATGCTCAAAATTGTGTTATTTAGGGACATGCAGTTTAAAACCACAGTGAAATGTCACAACACACCTATTAAAATAGCACACATTTTAAAAGTCAACACTGCCAAATACTGGTTTAGATGCAGAACAACCGGAACTATCATACACTTAACACATGACTCAGCATTCCCTCTCCTAGGTAACTCAAGAGAAATGAAAATGTATGTTCACACGAGAACTTGTACAGAAATGTTTGTAGCAACTTTACTCCTAAGCTTCAAAAACTAGAAACAACCCAAATGCCTTTCAACAAAAGGATAAACTATGGTACATCCATATAATGGCGTACTGCTCAGCAATAACAGAATGAACTGTTGATATAACAGTGAGGTGAATTCCAAAGGCATTATGCTGAATGAAAGAAGCCAAGCAAATGGCTATGTGTTTTGTGGTTCCATTTATGTGACATTCTTGAAAAGGCAAAACTGGAGAACAAAACCGTGGTTGCCTGGGAGTGATGGTAGAGTTGAACTACAAAGAGTCATGAGGTAGATTTTTGGAATGATAGAAGCATTCTGTTTCTTGGTAATCGTGGTGGCTGCATGGTAATATATGTTTGTCAGGACTCAGAACTATACACCAAAATAGTGAATTTAATTTTATGTAAACTTTAAAAATTGTTTTAACAAAGTATGAAAATTGATCCCCCCAATATGGCTGGAAAATAAAGGAACAGCTAACAGTTGGTATACACATTGCTGATGGACTTGAATAGACTACATCAGTAATTAACATTAAATCTGAACAGACTAAATACTCCAAATGTCAGATTAAAGGAATAAGACTTAAGTACATGCTATTTACAAAAGACACACTATAAATATAAGGACACAAAGTTTAAAAAGTAAAAGGATGGCAAAATACACATTGTGGAACATTGATTAGAATAAAGTGGGATTTCTATATCGATGAACAAAGTAGGCTTTGAGACAAGGACTATTACAGCAAAAAGACGTTTCAAAAGGATCCACCAACTCATAACAGTCCCAAATGTGTATGCTCTTATTACTTGAAAATACATGAAGCAAACATTGACAATAAAGAGCAAGAGGGAACACTTACAAACTTTCTTTGAGGCCAACATAATCCTTATTTATAAGAAAGCCTATCAGGAAAACTACAAGGAAAGAAAAACAGGTGTGTCAGAGAATTAATTTTTTGAGGTATCATTTGACCAGACTTAAAGAGGTTAAGAGTAAACTGCAGCCAAGGATGGAGAGGCCATCAAGTGAGATAGGGAAAGCTGCAGGCGAAACATTTCAGGGGAAAGGTCAGAAATCTAGTTTTGGATATGTTTAACTTGAGTTGTTTACTAGAGATGCTTTAGAGTTTAGGAGTGACCTCTAGGCTAGAGACAGATTTGGAACTTGGCAGCATTAAAGCCATAAGGCTATGAGATTGAGGTCACCAGGATAAGTGTAGATAGAGCAACCAAGTGTTGATGTGCAAGACCTTCAGAAAATTGTCTTTCCTCTTCAACCCCAGCTTCCACATTCACTCAAAGCACACTTTGTTTAACCATATTACATTCCCTATAGTTTTGAGAATACATCATTACTAT
The DNA here is from genome assembly GCF_902729225.1 of Pteropus medius. Lineage (NCBI taxonomy): Eukaryota > Metazoa > Chordata > Mammalia > Chiroptera > Pteropodidae > Pteropus > Pteropus medius. The sequence continues at coordinate 494,335 of NW_024351543.1, read as the reverse complement.
TTTGTTCAAGTTCTACCTTAGAATGCATTTCTTGCTGTCCCACAGAACAAACTCCTAGTCATCCTTAACCTTTCCCGGGATCACCTACGTTCTAGTATTATTTTATACTTTATATGCATATGCTATTACTTGTACATTGTATTTTGTGTATCTGTATTTTTTACTAGGTGTAAACTTTGCATTTTAGGTATTAGCACAGGGACGTTCAAATATTGAAACAACTTTGATGTTAATAAGAATTGTAGAAAATTTTAGCTTCATAAATGGAATTCTTTAAAGCTCTATTTAATTTTCTAATGGAGACTGAAATTTTTAACTTAATTTAGAAATTCTTTTAACTTTAAAAGCTTTCTGGTTGTTTACAGTCTAGTAACGTTCTCATATTCTTGACATTTCTGCATAGCTCTCTGCCTTTGAGAGCTATGCTAAATTATATTTACAAGTTGTTGATATTACTCTGATATATTTAGAATGTCCACATCTTAAAATAATTTAGAGCTAAGTGATCAGGATTACAGAAGTATTCCATTTCAACCAGACATATCATATTCATGAGAGTTAAATTGTATTTGAAGTTGAATTTTGCTGACAGTTACATTTAATAGACATTTTGAAATTCTATTTGTAGCATATTCTAACAGTCTATTAATAATCAAATTTGATTAATTCTTTAAAACAGCTATGACACAATATTTATAGTTTCCCAATTCTGTTTTAAAATATATTTGTCCATAGAAAACTATCGAAATACTATATACATCAAACTTATTTCTGGTGATATTCTTACAGGTACTTTTCATTTCATAAGTCATTTCTATGGTGATAGACTTTTTTTAATCAAGCCATGTATTTTTTTTTAATTAGGGAAAGATGAAGCTGCTTAATCCCTAATGATTCAGTATGGTGTTCTATATTTAGACTTGTTCTGCCCACCACCCTAATGGAAACTTTATTAGTAATTAACTTTTATTAGATTCAGTCTAGCACACGGCACTCTAAACACCTTTTCTTCTGTGTGAAGTCAAAAAATATCTGGTTATTATCCTTTTAAAAATTACACTTGAAGCCTAGTTATTACCTAGAAATCATTCTTAAAAATTTTTTTAATTCATGTTCTTTAACTTATAATTTACAAGCCTGACTTCCTATGTTGTTAAGTATTCTTTAATGTTGTTTACTGTTAGACTTCTTAAAGTAATTTTTCAATCACTCTTTTAAGTGCAAGGAGTAATTTTAAGTGGAATGCTGTAAATATAATCAAAATATATTTAGATTATAACTATATTATAGTTAAAGGAAATTACTGCACTCAATTTGTGGTGCTATACTGCAATGAAGAGTAACATTATACTAAGTTAAATAAGCCAGACAGAAAAGGACAAATACTGCATGGTATCACTTATATGTGGAATTTGAAGGGAAAAAAAAGTCATACTCAGAAATAGAGTAGAAAAGTGGTTGCCAGGGTTGTGGAAATAGGGAGAAATTGGTGAAGGCGTACAAATTTTAAGCTATGAGACATATAAGATCTGAGATTCTAATGTATAACATGGTGACTGTGGTTAACTCTATTTAATTGAAATTTGCTAAGAGAGAACTTAAGTGTTTTCGCCAAAAAATAAAAAATATGTGAGGTGATGGATATGTTAACTAAATGGTAGGAATTCTTTAAAAAAAATAATAGACATTTTAGGTAAGATGTGATTTCTGTATTTTAAGGAATCCTGTATTTTACAGCATAACAGTGTCTGCCAATAAAAATCCTGTGAGTGGTACCTGTTGGGTAAGTGAGCCCAGTAGATTTTAATCAACAAAGTTTGGGGTGAAATTTCATTTTCTTGGCCATAAAGATGAGAAAGTTAGGGTGTGATTTAATAAAGAGGGAGTTCTGTGAATGAGATGTAACCTAGTTAAGGAAGACATAAATCTCATGAAGGGAATCCATTTTAGTTGTCAGATACTTGGGAGAAAGCTATATTTACTCATGGCTAGAAATTGGAAAATATAACATAAAACCTTTTTTAATAAGATTTTTGTGTCTTAAAAATCAGCTCAGATTTTAAGATGACATTGAAGATATGCAAGGATGGTCACAATTAAATAGAAAACAACATAAAAATAATTGAGGCAGGAAGGCTAATGTTCCAAATGAGCAAATGGTCTGTAATCAGGTTTTTTTGTTTCTTTGTTTAAAGAATTGTAATACATTCTGTTGTTTTCTGATTACCTAAATTTTAACATTTAGAAAATATTGTTTTTTAAATTACCTACAGTTTTGACCATATCTTATGGAATACACTTTCAAACATTTTTTGTATGTTTTAACAAAAGTTGAGTCATAGTTTTTATATGCATATATAGTTGGAATATACTTTCCACTCTACAGAACAATATGTCGGCACCATTTTCCTATGCTAATATAATTTGTATCATGCTTTATTTAACCAGTCCTCTATTGGTGGGCACTCAACTTTTTCTTTTTTTATTTTGCCATCATAAAAGAGTGATGATTAACATTCTTGTTTAGTCATTTCTCCAACAGAGTTTTCAAAACCCATGTGCCCTTTTGAGAATGACTAATTATGGTGTATTGTTTGTATTTCCCCGCTATTGACCAATGCCATTGTGTTCTAGAACTAGCAATGAATGAGTAGGACCTACATCATTTTCTATGTGCTTGGTTGGCATCAGATTATTTTATTTTTAAACTCATTCTTATTTTGATTTTTAAATGTTTTTATCACCCACTGCCAAGATTTTTAAGAAGGCAAATAATGTATATAAGCAACTTTACTGATGGTAGTGCTAGTAGTAGGAGAAAAAATTGTAGATGCTACTCAGGTTTGTCTTGTCGCATTTTATCAGCCTTTAACTTATGGTAGTGAAATCGAGCTGTTAAAAACTCCTCTTGTTGACAGCTCTATAGGCAAGACAACCTTGTTACTATAAATCTGAGACTTTAGCTTTAATCCCTTTTCCCTTGGGACCAGTGTTTTGATTACATTTGTTTTCTTAGAAATGCTGCTGTTGCATTTTTGGTAAGTGGTTTTCAAACTGGGGTATTTTGTAGGGTTGTTTGTTTGTTTTTAAAATATGGATTCTCTTCTTCCATTTCCAGAGATTGTGCTTCTGAAGTTGTGGGGTGGGGTCCAGGAATCTAGACTTTGGCTACCACCCCATGTGACTTTATTGATGGTTACTGGCTCCAGTAGAATGTGCATAATTTTCTAGAGTAGGATTACTTGGACAAAGGAGATGTACTTTTTAGGCTTTTTGGTACATAGTGCTAGATTGTCCTCAAGAGATATTTTATCTTTTGACATTCCAGGCAGCATAGTATCAGAATCCCATTCACTACCACCTTGCCAATATTAAGTATCATCAGTCTTTTTGGTCAGTAATAGATGTCTTAAAGTTTTTTGAAACTGTAAACTACAGGGAAAAATATGGCATTTATATAGCATATTATCTAGCCTTTTTTGTAATTGTTTATTTGTCTATAAAAGTATACATATGTATAAAGTTACAAGAGTCAATCTGGATGGAATGGCTGGCAGAATCTGTTTATCTTCATAGGAGTATAATGTCACTGGGAAAGGGTTGAATTTATCATGTAAAAAAGACTTTACTAGTCTTAATATGTTAGTCTCAACAAGTGTAGCTAATTATATTTTATTGAGTACATTTTGGTTTGTTCCAGTAGCCGGATCGAGCTGGGAGATGTGACACCACACAATATTAAACAGCTGAAGAGATTAAACCAGGTCATCTTTCCAGTCAGCTACAATGACAAGTTCTACAAGGATGTGCTGGAGGTTGGCGAGCTAGCAAAACTTGGTATAATACGGTTTTTTCCTCCCTTCATTTTGTAATTCATGTTCTTGACCCCTAGTTTTTACTATTAGAACTGAAAGAGTTAACCAATTTAATCTCCTTATTTTACAAGTGAAGAAATGGGAGTGATCCAAGTTCTGAGAAAAATCTCAGAAATCAAAATAAAATATTTGAATTTTACAAAGAAATGCTAAATATCTTTTATTTATTGTTTGCCTCTGTGTTTTCACATATTTGGCTTTACTTTAGAGGATTTAGAGGAGGCTTAAATACCTGAAAAAGGCATAGGAGGTTTTTGAGGTTGTTGATATTCAGAATAACTGATAATGTTTAATGTTGATAGCAACAGTTTAATTCTTACAGGGTGAAAAAGATTCAGTAAAATGTGTTATTCTGTCTGTTGAACTTTATATCTTTATGTTTTCCATGGCAGCCTATTTCAATGATATTGCAGTAGGTGCGGTATGCTGTAGGGTGGATCATTCACAGAATCAGAAGAGACTTTACATCATGACACTAGGATGTCTGGCACCGTACCGAAGGCTAGGAATAGGTAAAATTATTTGCGTTTTCTTATTTCTTCAAAGAAGCATAAGCACATTGTTATTGTTCCTGACCCAGTAAGTCATCCATTTCTTTTAGGAATACTAGGAAATGGTTAATGAATTATATGAGGTGAAAAGTAATTATTTATTAACATAGTTCATTTGGAAGTCCTATATAGATCTATTACTTATATCTCTTGCTTTTTCTGTTTTCCTTCTACCTGAAAGGGCTAAAGATTGCTTTTCTGATAGCAATTTTAAACATAGTAGGTAGTGTAGAGAGAACATAATTTTGGAAAATCAAGATGTCTAGTGTTTACCTTATAAATTTTATTAGGACTCAGCTGGATGTGTAAAGATTGATTTTTATGAGATTACTTATTTGTTTTGTTAATAGGAACTAAAATGTTAAATCATGTCTTAAACATCTGTGAAAAAGATGGCACTTTTGACAACATCTATCTGTAAGTAAAATGATGTTATTATTTAATAAAGAGTTTAATAAATTGGCAGTAGAAATTTTTACTAGAAATTTTAAATTCTGGTCACTTATTTCATTGTCATTTGGAAACACCATGGAAGGTAGTAGTTATGTTGTTTTATTGTTTTGTTTTAAAAATAGATAAGGAACTTGAGATAAAACATTCTTGTTTTGCTTTATTACGTTACGCCAAGAGTCATGAGAATAAAACCAAGATTAAAACTCAATTCTTACATTTAAGAATTAATCCATTAATATTACTTTTTTCATGCCATCTGTTTGCACTCTGCAATTTGTTCAAGTCTCTCAATGATGTGCTCATTAGTAGTAGAATTTAATAATCAAAATTAGAGAATACCTGGCCGATACTGTACTTAGAGCTTAAGAGAGCTCAGATTAAGAACCAAGAATAATATCACAACTATGGATTGTTTATTATACAGATATTAAGATTCTCATTTTCACTTTGACAGGAGGATACATTAAGTTATATAATTGTATTTTGAGGAGTAATTGAGAAAGCTCAAATTATTTCTTTCCAACTGTACCATTAAAAATTTTTTTTTTTAATTTATGGTGTCATTTGTTAACAAAATCCAGTAAGTTTCAGCTGTGCATTTTAACAGTAAGCCACATGTATATTTACACTGTGTGTTTACCTCTCATAGTTAGATTTCTTTCTGTCACCACATGTTTGACCCCCTTTATCCCATCTACCTTCCTCCTCCCCTCTCCCCTCTAGTAACCACTGGTCTATTGTCCATGTCCGTGAATCTCTGTTTGTCCTGTTCATTTGTTGCTTTTAGGTTTATATCCCACATATAAGTGATATCACGTGATTTTCAACTTTTTCTGTGGGCTTATTTAGCTTAGTATGATTATCTCGAGGTCCATCCATGTTGTTGCAAATGGCAGTATTTCATCTCTTCTTATGGCTGGGTAATATTCCATTGAAAATATACCATGTTCTTGTATCAGTCAGAAAGGATATATTCAGGCATTTGAAACTCTGATTTTTAATTTTTTTAATCATTTTTTTCTGCATGTGTTAATATGGTCTTTGAATCATCCCCATAGTTATTTATCCATTTTTAATTACAGGAATCTTTTCTCTCTCAATAAAAAATGTTACAGTAGCCAAGGTACTTTGCCTTTTGTTGATTATGTAAGAGTAAACACTATTTTTTGAGTCTCCTCATCTCAGCTAGCTGTCTTGCAAATGTAAGATCTAGGTTAAAAGTATGAATCTGTTATCAAAAGGTTTTCTGAAATGAATACCTAACCTTTATTGATTACTAGTAATTGTAAAGAGAATCTAACTAATGTCTGCAGTATTCCAGCTCCAACCAATTTGAATTTATATGGAGAACACATAAAAGCTGATGAAATTTTATTGTTATTTACTTTGATACACTTCTATCATAGGCATGTCCAGATCAGCAATGAGTCGGCAATTGACTTCTACAGAAAGTTTGGCTTTGAGATTATTGAGACAAAGAAGAACTACTATAAGAGGATAGAGCCAGCAGATGCTCATGTGCTGCAGAAAAATCTCAAAGTCCCTTCTGGCCAGAACGCGGATGTGCACAAGACAGACAACTGAACAGATTACAAATGAACTTTCTTGCACTTGCTTGTCGCCAAATAAAAGAGAGGCCCATTGATTTTTTTCCCCCTTTCTTTTAAAGCTTTCCTCCCTCCATGTTCTTGTTTTTCCTCCTTTTCTTCCCTTTTCTCTAAAAGTTTTAATACTTTCAAGGACTTTTAAAATTAATCATGTTTGGATTGTTTTAGTTCTTTTATTTTTGTGAGGTGGTTTCATTGTAGGAAGAAGGTATAGATCAACTTAATTTACAGTTAAGATGTATGGTCCCCAAAACTTGAGTGTCAATTTCATTTTTTTTTTAAAGATTTTTTTTCATATCCTGCTTTCACATTGAAGGGCAGAGCCTACAAAAGACAAAAAGCAGCAGCAGCAATATTCTTGTTCGCTAATCGTAGACAAGTTTAATGTGCTTATGGTACTTTGGTTTTTTTTTAAGACTGTTTGTGGGATACTAATCCCTGACATTGCCTTCACTCCACCTTTTGTCCTTCTGAGTACTGTCTCAGGAGTTGGACCATTGTTATCCTTATCAGAAATACTAAGCCTTTTTTTTTTTTTTTAAGCAGTTATTTCTCCTTCCTTGCTGGTGACTGAGGGTGGGTGGGACAGTTTGGGTAGGTAGTGTTAGACTTTGGTCTCAGTATTTGAGTTAAACTGCTTTTTGCTAATGAGTGGACTGGTTGTTAGCAGGTTTATTTTTCCTGCTGTTGATTGTTATTAGTGGCATTAACTTTTAGAGTGTGGGCTGGTGAGATTAATTTTTTTTAATATCCCAGCTAGAGATATGGCCTTTAACTGACCTAAAGAGGTTTGTTGTGACTTACTTTTTTTTCTCCTGACTTTTTTCTTCAGTAATTCCACAATAGTTAGTATAACTTTAAAAATGGAATTGTTGTCCTTATAGGTCAATACCCCTAAAGAAACCTGAAGCAGGTGTTGTCTTTTGAACATATTAAAACATACATAAAAGGAAGCTTAGATGGACTTGTGGCGCAATAAATGCATTTAATGTCAGCTAATGCAGTCTGTTAAAAGTGAAGCCACTGAGCATTTGATTATAGGAAAGAATATCTAGACAGTATTTTTGAGAATAACGTAGCTGTGCTATTGCTTATCTGTTGGAGAACATCCCAGATTTGCTTACATTCTGTGCCTATGATATTGAGTTTAAGAATTTGGGGGAGGGAAAATTGTTAAACATTGCTTCTGTTCTTGGAAAAGTAAAAGTCTAGAAGTGTTAATAATGCAAATGTCACTGTGACCTCCCCTACTGACAGGACTGGTTTATGCCAGATCATTTTCTGGCACATAAGGAGTGGCTTTGACGGGTTGATAACTCTTTGTAAAATAGGAGACATCTGAAATTTTCTTGTTTTCCTCCATAGTCCCATCACCAATATTTAAAATTTCTAGATTGCTATTATTGGTGGTCCAATAGTGTTCTCATTAGACTTTAAAACAATGCACAGAGCTTGAAGATTCTATCGTTTGACTTTAAGAGGAAGGTTGATTTATAATATTTATCCTCTTATGTAAATTCTGGTATAAAAGTTTCATCTCTCCAAATACGTTAAATGACAAAATTATTTTACACAATGTTTATGCACATTTTATAATCTTAAGTTCTTATTTGAGAATGTGAAAGTACAAAGTACAAAAGAAGTCTTAACCGAGTGCCAAGAATAATACAAAAAAGGAAGATAGTTCATGAATGAGTTTATAGGGTTTTAATCTTAAGATAGTAAAAATGTAGAAAGACCATGCTGGTTTTTTGGGTATCAGTTTCTTCAGCAGTCTAAATCTAAGCGTAGAAGAAAAGTTTAGCATTAAGCACCTTTACCTTCATGGATTACCTTCAGCTTGCTCTTGCCAAGAGAAGAGTGTTTGAGTTACAGAAGGCGTAATTAGTTTGAAGAATTCAGCCTTTTTGTAAACTTCCAGATATCAAAATACATTTTGATATGTAAATGAGTTTTCTGAGATGACACTGCCTCTATTTCTATAACCATTTCACCTGGACTATCTAATCAGTCCTATGAATGTATCCCTAAATGTGGTTATTGAAAAACCGAATAGCTGCCTCATGACAATTAAGTACATGTTATTTAAGGAGGAAAAAATATTAAATTTTGAATTGAGTGTGTAGGCTCCTTATCATTATAGTGTTTCTTTTTCCACACTAGTCAGTGACTTTAACCTAAATTATAAATGTTTGTAAACGGTCAGTTGTCCTACATCAAACTTGTATTAAATAATTCCATCCACTTGAGGAGGATTTAGAAGAGGTAGAAGCTGGGCACTAGTTCATATGCCTGTGAGTCAGTAAAGACTGAAATAATGTCCCATGTTGAGTTGGTTATTTTGAAATAGGATAAAAATTATCATTGAGGTAAAACAATTCTGTTAACTGGAAGATCATAGGATGTATCCATATTTTTCAAGACAGATGGTTTTACTGTGGAGTGAATAGGTAAAAATTATACTCTGGTAATTGCATTTAGGTTCTAAAGGAAAGAATCTGCAGAGAAATCTATGCAATATATAATTTGTCCAGATTAGTTTTTATTTGGAGAAAGAAATTCTGAAATATCCCCAAAGCAGTTTACTCATCAATTGAAAGTCCTCCAAAAACAGAACTATTGGGAAACCGTGATATGTGGGGTGGAAAAGAAAAGCTCCCTCATTTTTTTGGAGGGAATAACTTTAAAAATACTTAAATGGCTAAGTTTACTTGGTGCAGTTAAGAATTAAACTTGTTGATTTTAACATTGCTGTTACATCTGAAATAAACTTATGTGATGTTCTGGTAGTAATCTGTAAAGTGTGGTAAATCTCAAAACCCTACATTGCATTGAATTCTGAGATCAACAGCTATATGTAGTCATTGTTTGCTATTGCCGGTTTTATTTTCAAAATACTTTTACATATCTTTAAGAACTAAGTTAAAAGTAAAGTAGGCTAAGTGTAATCATAGCCTCCTAATTTAGACCTTTTGGAACTTGATAGAAACACTTCTTAATATCTGCAGTTCAGTCCTCATGAGAGAAAAAATAAATCCAAGGAGCTATTTTACTGCTGCTATATTTTGAATGTAATTATTAAAAACACCTGACACTTTAGGCTTTGATCTCAGTGGTGTGCATTGACTACAAAGTAACATATATTCAATTTTTTGTTGTTAGTGTGGAAGGAGTTTACTAGTAGAGTGAGTTGGGAAATCTTCAGAAGTGACATAACAATTCCACTGTACCCACTGGTCACAGACCACTGTAAAGTGTGGTTCAGTGTGACAGGGGAATACACGACGATATTAATCCTGGGAGGTGGGGGTCAATGGACCTGGCTCCATGTTAATGCTTGGAAAAAACATTGGGCTTTGTTGACAACCAAGGCAGGTAATTGGAAAGGTGGTGTCTTTACTCTCTAAAGGGCTTAGTTTCATAAATGAGGCGTAGAATGTATTGCACTTTATCATTTTTCACAATGTAAGAGAAATCGTTCCAAAAATTTCTGCTCTTACGGTTAGGTTTTTGGGTGGAGGTAAACACCAATCTGCCTCCCAGATTGGTGCTTTTGTAGCTGGGTGATTTGAACATTCCTGGAAATTAGATACTACAGTGAGTTGGAGTAGTGAGCCTATGAGAATTTTTCAGGGAATAAATCATGGCAGAGGGTCCTGAATTGGACTTCCCTTATAAGGCTCTACCCTAGGAATTTAGGCCTAGTTTATGATACAGCCAAATTACAGTCATATGGAAAAAAGGGCCTGAGTCGGATTTTATTTAGGTGTAGTTATCTTGGTACAACATTCAGGAAAGTGAAGTCAAAATAATCTGTTACTGGGGCAGAAATTCTCAACCTTTCTAATTCTCTAAAATACTAGGTTTCTTAGGTAGAAATTGTTTAGAATCATAGCCTCAGAAATAGTTGGGAACATAAAGTTAGTAGGAAGCGATCACTACTTAGCCCAGAAATTAAATCTCAAAGAATTATGACTTGTTTTATAATTGTGATAAAGACAAATAACATTTGGCAAGGTATCTTATTGGGAGGGAATATTGAAACTTGTGAACTTTGAATTAACTATTTCTGATTTACTAAAACTGATTTCCACATAACTGAGTTTCATCCGTTTTACTCACTGTCCTCAAAAGCTCAAGACATCTGCATTTATAAAGGATCTAAGTATAAATCATAGCTTCAGCTTCACAGGATGTCTGACTATAAGGTTTTTTTCATTTGTTTCCTTCATCAAACTTCTGTAACTCTTACTTAGTTTTATCTTTTAGGAACCATATTGACAACATCAAAAGTTCTCTATAAAGATTCAAACAATCATCCTATTGTCACTAGCACTCTACTAAAGTATAATAAAACTGTCAGGTACCACATGTATAACTGCTTACGAGGTAAAATCTGAATATATAATTAGTATATACAACAGTAAAATCAAGTAAAATGAGGGCTTTATTATAGCACCCTCAAAGCAGTTTTATGATTGTTCTTACCATCTTCCTATGTGAGTTATTTGCCTTTAGCTGATGTAAAAGTTGTAAATTGTTCCTACAAATTTATTGAGCACCTATGTTCTACACTCTAGGGATATGTCGGTGAGTTAGGCAGATAATCATGGCCTCTTGAAAAGGAAGTAAAATTCTAATTAACTTATGTAAAATTTCTGTCTAACTAAAGGCCTAAAACAACCAGAGCCTCCAAGGATCTTGACTTTAACTTAACTTTGGAAGGAACTTGCTTTCTATTAACACTTTGGAGTATTAAACAAAAATGCCTAATACTCATAGAAGAGCTAAGACTACGAGCATGAAAGAGAGTTTAGAACATATAAATTCAGAATTTTTGCTACAGAAACCATCTAACTTACATTGTAAAGATAATGCTTGTTCCTTGAACTCCACCCTAAACTTCCTTGAGGAAGCTACAATTTAGAAAAGAAGACTAGCTCAACCTGCTGGAGGTTTAGCTGGAGGTCATCGTACTATCAGCCAGATTTGGAGTGACCTTTGACACAATTTGATGTTTTACATCAGAATCCAAAGAGTAAACTCTTCGACCTCCCTAGGTCTTTTCTTCACTTTGGTTTCTGATCCCTTATCCGTACTTCTTCCCCAGGTGTCTGACACTAGGAATGACCACCTATTAAGCACTTGATTCATTTACGTATAAACATTTATAATGATTTCTGTTTACTTACCTATGCAGGTTTCCTCATACCTTGTCTTATATACTTGATTGTGGTTAAAACTGATAGCTCCTACAACTACCTACCACAACTACCCCATACTTAACTAGGTTCCCTCTCCCAACATCAAATTGGCTAGTGTCTTCAATCCAAATCAAAATTCAGCTAATAGGTAACCTGGGACAAATTTAGAGCATTATTCCTGAATTACTGGTCCTTAGAAAAGTGCTATTTGTAGGGCTTAGAACATTGCCTTATGTGATATTTGGTTGAGTGTACCCACAATGGGTCAGGCACTGGCAGTACAGCAGTAAAAAAGATGGCTCTGGCCCTGGCCTGGTGATCCTTAACAGTCTGGTAGAGAACGGACATTACATTATTTCAATTACCATGAGATACTCTCTTGGAGCGGGAGGCATACTTTTACAGAATTTTTGAGAAATTTAAATCAATTTGTGATTTAAATTCTTAGTACAAAATGATTATTTTTAAGATTATTCTCTTTACACCTGAGTGAAAAAAAAAGATAATTACCATAAAACTGGAATTGAAAAAGTCAAGATATCAGCAACATTTCAATATTGAACCAAATTTATAAAAGACACAAGTTATCAAGAGCATTCTGTCAGCACTCACCAGCTATAAATGGAAAACTAATCTGTTCACACACTGATCACAAGGAGAGTGATTTAGTAAAAACGATATATCCTCCAGGAAAGTTAAAATAAAAATAAAAAAGTTTTCTTAAATGGTCAAATTTAACAAATATGTGTATTAAAAGGGGCTGCAAAATTTTGCATTATGACAGTGTTTTAAAGAGGTCATATGTGGGAAAAACATTGAGATCTTTTCATAATGAAGGATTTAATTCACAAAAGAAATGCATTTAATGGAAAAAGTAATTTTAATAACTAGACAGTTTACAAAACTGGCTTTATTTTTGTCTAATGAGAATTTGAAAATATTTGCATCCTACCTGTCCTAATCCTGCCTTGCACTAGATTCATTCATTAAAACACTTGCTGAAACTTTCCTGTGTATCAGGCACTGTGGTAGATGCTCTATACAAATTAACTCACTTAATTCGCACAACAGTTTTTTGTCATAGGAACTTTAATTAGCTACATCTTACAGTTTCAGAGTGGGCTTTAAAAAAAAAATAGGATAACTTTTTCAAGGTCACAGCTAATTAAAGGGCTGAGCTTGGTGTGCATGTTGGGTGACTCCAGCACCTAAGCCATAACCGCTCCCTACTTTCTTTTAGAGAAGTAAATCTTGCTAATATAAACCAAGTTTGAAGTGACCTGTACGGTAATGTTCACAATAAATTAACTAGAAGGAACCAAAATGCTGGATAATATGGGGAAGCTTAAAATATGATACCTCAATATTACTCAGCTTTTAAAATATGATTAAAGTGGAAGAAGGCAAGATATAAAATTATACAGAAATAGAAAATAGCAAGATAGAAAATTTAAATCCAACCATATTGATCATAACACTGAAGGTAAATAGTCTAAACATCAATTTAAAGGTAGAGACTTTTCATACTGGATATTAAAAAAACAAACAAAAAACATACTACCTGTAAGAAACCCACATTAAATATAGGTGAATCAGTAGGTTAAAAGAAAAAGGATGAAAAAGATATACCATGTAAACTCTAGTTAAAAGCCAGAATGGCTAAATTAATACCAAAGTAGATTTGGGAACAAAATATACTTTCAGGTATAAAGAGGGATATTTATGATGAAAGGGTCAATTTACCAAGAGAATTTATCTTAAGTTTATATGAACCTAGTAACAGTTTCCAAATACATGAAGCAAAAACTAACAGGAGAAATAGACAAATCCACAATTGGAGATTTCGAATTCTTGGTAAATAGTAAGACAAGTATATAGAAAATAGGTAAGGTTATAGAAAATGTGAATGACATTTTCAACCAACTTGACCTAATTAACATGTATAAAATATTTTACCCAACATAAGAATACACATTCTTTTCAAGTGCACCATGATTATTCACCAAAGTGAACCATATCTTGGGGCACAAGTTGCAATAAAATTTAAGAAGACCGATGCCATGCAAATCATGTTCTTTAAACACACCAGAACTAATCAAGAAATTGATAACCATCTGGAAAATCCCCCAAATATTTGGAAATTAAACAACATGTTGCTAGATAACTCCTGTGTCTAAGAAGAAATCACAAGAGAATATTAGAAAAAAATTGAACAGAAGGAATATGAAAACAATGTTTCACAGCTATGGGATTAAACTGAAGTGCTCAAAGGATAATTTATAGCATTAAATGTATATATGAGAAAAGTTCTTGAATCAAGGAACTAAGCTTCCACCTTAACCTAGAGATAAAAGAGCTGGTTAAACTTAAACTGAAGGAAGGAAATAATAAAGAGCAAAACTCAAAACTGAAGACAATAGAAAAATAAATAAAACAAAAAGCTACTTCTTTGAAAGAATAAGTGATACACCTCCCCTCTAGCCAGACCAAAAACAAAAACAAAAAGCATGAGTGCGTGCGCGCGCACACACACACACACACACACACACACACACACACATAACCAATATCACTAATGAAAGAGGACATCACTACAAAACTTACAATAAAAGGATAATAGATATCTCAAAAAACTTTATTCAATAATTCAACAACTTAGATAACAAATTTTTTGAAAGACAAAGCATTCTGGTTACTCAAGAAGAAATAGAATCTGGCAGTTCTGCAAAAGGTTAAGCATCATAGAGTCACCATAGACTCAGTGATGCCCGCCCAGGTATATAGTCAAGAAAAATGAAAACATATATCCACACAAAAACTTGTACATGGGGGTAGGGGGCCAGGACAGGTGGGGGAGGAACTTGTACTTGAATGTTCATAGCAGTGTTATTCATAGTAACCAAAGTGTGAATGCAGCCCAAATGTCCATTAACTAATGAATAGATAAACAAAATGTTTCATATCCACACAATACAATGTTATTTGCCATAATAGGTGAATTGTATGTTCTTAATCTAAGAATCAAAAACTAAAATGAGAGGCAGTGAGCATGGGTGGGGGTGAGGTGGGGGTGGAGGATCAGGAAGAATTGCAATTCGAATAACACAAATTTAGGCAGAAACTCAGTTACTGTTCTCATTATAGGGTGAGGGCAAGGATTATTATTTTTTTAGAAAAAGAATGGAATAATTGCATGAATAGAAGAAATTTCTATTGATGTTACTGAGCAGAGTTACTCTTTAGCTATATATTAGCTATATGTGGCTGGTTACTGATTCTATCTTCAGAAAGGGAATCTGTAATCATTAGCCTTTGTGGTCAGGATGTCTGCTTTCCTGTTAACTTTGCTAACAGTTGTTCATAAGGCAATGTTGACTTGGCTTAGTCCGAAGGTTATTTTGCCCAGTTCAAATATTCCAAAGCTTCAGGGAGCAAGCTGTGCAGAGCCTCTAGAAAATGGCTGCTCTATCTCCAATAAAAATGGCTCCACATGTCAACTTTTCACAATGGTATGTGAATTTTATCTCAATAAAACTGGTATTCCAAAAAATCAAATATTGAAAGAAAAGAAAAGAAAAAGAATAGGTAACTCGAGTAGACTTAAACATGTAAAAGATATTGAATTTGTAGTTAAAATCTTTCCATGAAAATAATTTCACAAGAGTGGCCCAAATGGCTTCTTTTGTGAATTCTATCAAATATTTAAGAAAGAAATAATGCCAAATCTACACTCTTCAAGAAAACAGTACAGGAAAGAATATTGCCTAACTCATTTTATGAGAATAGCATTATATTGATACCAAAATGAGACAAAAACATTACAAGAAAACTATAGACCAGTATCTCTCATGAGGATAGGAAAATCCTTAAGAAAATTTTAGCAAATCAATCTAGCAATTTATTAAAAAGGTATATGATGATCAAATAGGATTAGTTCCAGGTTTGAAAGGTTAACAACTGAAAATCAGTTTGTGTAATTTATCATATTAACAAATTTAAAAAGAAAAAAAATGTGATTCTCTCAATAGATGCAGAAAAAAGTATTTCACAAAATTCATATTTCAACATTCATTCATTATAAAACTTTGAATGACAAGGAATAAAAACAAACAACTCAGAAAGGGTATCTATAAAAAGCCTACAGCTACCATCATACTTAATAGTGAAAAACTGGATGCTTTGTTTCTAAGATTGGGAAGAAGGTAAGGATGACTGATCTTTCCACATCTATACAATATTGCATTGAAAGCCCTTCCCTGTCTAGTAAGAAGAAAAAGAAATAACAAGCATGCTGATTGGTGAGAAATAAAGAAAATGGTCTTTATTTCGCAGATTACACAATGAAATAGAAAATGCTAAGATAACTTAAAAAAAAATGCTACTAGAACTAATAAGTGAATGTAAAAAGGTCATGGGATACAGGGATACAGATATCTTTTTTTTTTTTTTTAGACGAGGCAACCCTTGGTTGACCTCACAGATTGCAAGGACCTTGTCAGCTTACAATCCCTTATTTTTTAAAATTTTTTCACAGCACCTGGTCTTTCTAGGTGGTCTCCCATCTAAGTACTAACCAGGCTGGACCCTGCTTAGCTTCCGCGATCAGACGGGATTGGGCTTGTTCAGGGCGGCATAGCTGTAGACGGATACAGATATTAATTGTATTTCCAGCAACGTAAATTAAAAATTGAAATTAAAAAAATAACATTTACACTATCATAAACATATGAGCTATTTAGGAATAATTTTTTAAAATATATGTAAGACCTGTATACAGAGAGCTATAAAACACTCCTGAGAGAAATTTTAAAAGATTCAAATAAAGGGAGAAAGATAACATATTCATGAACCCAAAGACTCAATATTAAGTCATAACTTCTCCAAATTGAATTATAGGTACCAGTAAAAAGTTTTAGCAGGCTTTTTTTTTTTTTTAACATGACAAGCTTAAATTTATTTGGAAATGTGGACCTAGAATAGTTAAAACAATTTTTTAAAGAACAAGAAAATTGGAATACTTACACTACAAGTCTTATACTTCAAGACTTACAAAACTGTAATGATCATAACGGTGTGGTATTGGTGTGACTGACAATAGATCAATGGAACAGAATAAAGTTCAAAAATAAGGTTGTAAATATATATGGTGAATTTATTTTTGTTCAAGGTACAAGGTCTTTATAATTGGTGCTGAAAAAATGGATTTCTCAATGCAAAAATAAACACTTCGATCCATACTTCTACAACATACAACAATTAATTCAAAATGTTCTACGGATCTAAATATAAAATATAAAACTATAAAACTTCTAGAATAAAACATAGAAAAAAAATCTATGTGATCTTTTGTTAGTCAAAGATTTCTTAGCTAGGACATCATAAGCATGATCTATAAAAGAAACAATTGATAATTGGGACTTAAATTAAGAACTGCTATTTGAAAACATTGTTCAGAAAATGAAAAGACAACCCAGGAACTGGGAGAATATATTGCATATCATGTATTTGACAAAGAATATGTATCCAGAACATATAAATAACTCTCAAGACTCAGTAAATAACAAACAGCCCAATAAAAATGGGCTATCGTATACCAAAAGGTGCTCAATACTGTTCGTCACTAAGAAATGCAAATTAAAGTCACAATGAAATACCACTATAAACCTATTAGAATGACTAAAATTTTAAAAGAATGACCATATTAAGTGTTAGAAAAGATACGGTGCAATTCAAATTCTCATATTCTACTGGTGGGAATATAAAATGATACAACTTTGGAAAACAGTTTAGCAGTTAAAAAAAAAAGTTACAGGTACCATATGAATCATCCATTCCACTGGATATTTACCCAAGTGTTACCAAAGGAAAATGAAAACAAATGACCATACAAAGATTTGTACACAGATATTCTGGCATCTTTATATGAATAGTCCAAAACTGCAAACAATCCCACTGTCCACCAATGTGAATACACATGATAGATCTATGCAATGGAATGCTAAATAGCAACAAAAGATAATTAATTATTAATACACACAACAAAGCGGATAAATTTCAAAATAAAAAAGTATGCCAGATGGAAGAAGATAGAATTTTAAAAAGTATTCTATTTATATAAAATTCTAGAAAAGTATTCTATTTATATAAAATTCTAGAAAATGAAAATGAACGTGCAGTGACAGCAGATTAGTGGTTACCTGGAGAACAGGATGAAAGAAAGAGGAAGGAATTAGAAAGTTGTATGAGGAAATATGAGGGCAGGATGATTATGTTCATTTTTGATTGTAGAGTATGGTTTCACATTTGCATACATATGCCGAAACTTATCATGTTGTCCATTTTAAATATGTTCAGTTTGTTGTAGGTTAATTATACCTCAATAAAGCTATTTTGTTTTTGTTTTTTCAAGACACAGACTGGGTGGAAATATTTACACAACATATATGTGAGAAAGACCTTTTATTCAGAACATATAAAGAACTTCTACGACTCATCAAGACAAGTATCCTGACTCAAAAATGGGCTCAAGATTAGAACGCTTTACCGAAGGAGCTATGCAACCGGCCAATAAGCAAAGGAAGATATGCTCAACACCACTACTAATTAGAGAAATGAAAATTAAAATCACGAGAGTCCACTTTACATTCACTCTAAGGGCTAGAATTCAAAAGAGGGACAAGGTTTGGCGATGACCTGGAGTATCTGGAATCCGCTATACTGCTGTTAAAAAAGAGAAATATTACAATCATTTTGGAAAACAACTAGGGAGTTTCTGCGGGAAATACAGAAGCAGATTTCAGACGTTGACCATTAGCTTTTATCACTGCCATTCACTTCTGAAATCTTCTAAAAAGAAAACGCAAGCTTGCAGCCTCTTTCGCCCCGCGCTCATCTAGGGGCCGAAGGGCAGCGCTAGCCCGGGACGGGCCTGGCACCAGAGGGAGCCGGGAGCCTGCAAGTTGGAGAGAAGAGAGGTGCACGCGTAACTGGCGTTCGCACCCCACCAGGCTCTGCACTTAGGGTCCCCATCAAGGAGGCACACTTTGCGCAGCTCTAGCCTCCCATAGCAGCGAGGTAGTGGGTGGAGCCGAGCCGCCTCCGGGAACCGTCCCCCGGACTGCCCCTGCAGTTCCGGCCCCAGCCCTGGCTGTCAGAAGTATTTTCTCCTTGTCTTTTATCCACAGAAGTAGGAAAAAAAGAGATGTCACGAAATGAAATTGGGGATGCAAGCAAGGGGCATTATGCAACTAGTCTCTTAGAACCATTGAAGAGTCCTCAAGTATGTGGGTGAAAATCAGATTCACTCCGACTTGTGTGATAAATGGACTTGACCTGGAGGCAGGGAAACCAGTTTTGGTTGGCCACCATACTTCATCTTCAGCATAGGCACTGGAAGCACGCACCAGCTAGCCCGAAAATTGGATTGGTGGGAGTACTTGACGTTATCCTCTCATGTCTAGTGCAGTAAACCGATGTCGAATGGGCAAAGCCAATGAAAAGACCCACGAATGGGATTTGGGCCTCAGTCAGGAATGAGGATTAAATTTAAAAAGCTAACATTCGGACCTTTTATCAAATGGAAGTTTTTCTTATTTAACACTTCTAAATTGTGCCAGAAAAGTACTGATGTATATTTTTAATAGTGCTCCAAAGAAACTCTTAAATCCTGTTTTCTGAAGTATCAAAGATATTTATTTTACTTTAGACTCCATGCATGGCAGTTGTTTAGAAAGTCATACATAACCCTAGATATAATATTTATTAACCAGAACAGTTTTTAAACCAGGATACCTTATATTCTGATCACAATAGGAATTATTTCCTACAGCTGGACATACTAAATACTACATGATTTCATGGAAGTGCTATTATCATTACTATTAGGCTCTGAGTCCTAGGGTCTTACTCAACTGCAGCTTTGATTTGGGTGTGTTAAGTTCATTCAGAGGCTAATTAGAGCTTCATATGACGAGATACCAAAGAAAATTTCCAGACTGTTTATAGTGCCATAATTTATAAGCAACTTTGAAGGTCTTCTGTTTCATCATAGCTTTAAAACTGTTGTAGAAACATAAGATGCGGTTACTGTTTAACTTTACACTTATTTCAATACAAGGTCGACTTCCTTTGTACAGAGTCAAGTAACTTTTCTTATGCCATGCCCTGAGTGCACCTTCTGGAAGTTACCTGGTCTAACTAAGCCCACGGACATCTAAGATCTGGGGCATTTCCAAACCTGGTTGTGGAAGCACTTGGAAATCTTTGACCACCAAAGATTTCCTGTGGAAGACACCTGTTTCAGGAGGGGAGGAGTTATGAAATATGAAGCAAAACCAGGAAACGGGAGTTGTGATCACAGTTCTCCGGCCCCCAAACCTATCTTGGAGTTAGGAGAGCCTCGGGTCTCTATTCCATCACCCGCGGCTCTATACCTCCTAGATCTAGGTCTCTAGGAACCCAAGTTTGAAATTCCAACTCCCATTCTCCCAATGCCACATATTCTCTTCCCCCAGATGCGGGGCCCCCGGACACTTCTGAGCATGGTCGTTTCCAGGTCGCGGGAATCCGTGTTTTACTGCAAATGAAAGATGACAGCCTACAAATTCGAGCAGAGTCAGGTCGGCAACGATCTTTCAGTGAAAGGGCAGTCGGAGACGTCTGGATTCTCTTCTTTTTTCCCCCACCTCCTCTTACAGAAGCAACATCCCGCCTTCCGGCTCTGTAGGCTTGAGGAGCAGGCTAATTCTCGGAGCCCTCTCGTACCCTCTCCTTTTTCAGTTTTTGCACTTATAAACTCCTACAGGAAGACGTGGAAAGCGTAACAGAACAGGATACAAAGAAGTTTCTTAAAACACCTCCGTTTCTAGGTTCTCAAGGCGTCCCCTTTAAGGAATCAGGCCCACCTCTTTCCCATTCACCTACTGGCTTTCCTTTCTGCCTATCATTCTACCTTTAAGAATATTTCCTGTTCCTTCAACCTAACTTGCACACCTCCGCCCCCCGGCCCTCTTCATTGGGCCGCCCGAGGCCCGTTCACTCTTCCGTTTTCCCTCCACCTGCTCCCGCCCTCCAGCCTAGCGCAACAGCGTCCTGGGTTCTGATAGGCTGTCGCGGCAGCCTCTCCGGGGCTGGGTTGGTGGGCTGAGTGGCAGGGGCGGGAGCGAGGCACACCCAGGGTAGGCTGTTCGCTTGCTGAGCAGCGGCCGCGGGAGGGGCAGAGAGGGGGCGGGGGAGGGGCTGGGAAAGTTGAGGCCGCTGCCGCCGGGTCTCCGGCCTTGAGGGCTCGGGCTCGCAGCGGCGGCGGTGGCCGCAAGAAGAGGCGGCAGGGGCGGGGGGAGAGGAGGGCCTGGGCCCGCGCTCCCCCAGCCCCAGAGGAGCAGGCGCCTGCCGCGGGGGGAGAGATTTGCCTGGGCAGTCGGACACCCCTGCCGTACCCGTCTGGGATCATGACCCAGGCGGGGGTCGCCGCTGCCGCCGCCGCGGCCAAGACCGTGCAACCCGCGGGTGAGTGACTGCGGGAGGGGGCCGCTGACAGCCGGAGCGGGGGGCGGGGGCCGGGGCTGCGGGGGCGGCTCCGGGGGGCGGCTCCGGGCTCTGCTCCACCCACCCCCTACCCGCTCCGGGAGGTGGGGGCTGCGCAAAGTGTGTCTCCTTCGTGGGGACCCCTGCATATGGAGCCTAGTAGGGTGCTAGCGCGGGCGGTACGTGCACCCCTCTGCTCTCCGACCTGCGGGCTCCCCGCGCCCCCTGGTGCCAGGCCCGTCGGGGGCTCGCGCTGCGCCACGGCCCCCAGATGTGCGCGGGGCGAGAAAGGGTACACGCTGCCCCGGGTGTATAAAGAGCTGGGCATCCAGGTTCACACCGGATGGTCTTTGCCCAGCTCCTTCACCTTTTACTGTCTCCATCCTCTCTTTCCTTGCCTTCTGAATTTCCTTCGAACCCACTGGTCAGACTCACGTGACTTGCTTTTTAACTCTCATCCCTATGTTGAGAGTTAGGCTGCGTTACCTTTTTAGAAGCCTTTCTTTTCCTTTCTGAATAGGAGCGGTAGAAGCGAACAGCCAACTCTTGGAATCTAGTTCCATATTTCGAGGAAATATTTCTGGACTCTTATTCATGTTTAACATTTGGATTATCGGGTTCTCTCATACTCATTGCCCCCTTCTCTACTTACCCTCTACGGCTACGCTGGAGTATGGTCCTTTGAATTCATTAACTTCATATGGAAATGAGAGACTGCATAAACCTATGTGTGTGGAATTCCAGCTATAGGCTTCCTTCTTACGTTCTTATACCATTTTTACCATTAAGTAGATACAGTGACCTAGTACCATACAAAACAAGACAGTTGTAGCTTAAGTTTTCATGAAGACATTTGCTTACCTATAAACAAAGTACAAATTTCTTGAATAAACGCTTCGGTGAGTAGCATGGAACCTGAGGCATATTTGTACATATGCTTTTTCTTAAAAAAGAAAAAAAGCGAGCGGAGCGGGGGGTTAGGGTGGGGGGTGGGGACTTGCTTTTTGAAGGATCAACCGACTGTCATATTCTCCAATCACCTTGATGACTTTTTCCTCCCACACAGGACAGTTGTTTATCGTAGTACAGACTTGCTATAGGAGATACATTTGTTGTTTCCCTTTATTTGTAAGGTACTGTGAAAGTATTTGTTGCAAAATAAGCAAAGTACTTTGTAATCATTGCACTTCTGAAACCAGTAACAGTACAGTGTAATGTCTCCAGGTACTATAAGAATGAATATTTAATCTCATATTTTGCTTTAGTCTGAGAAATTTTATAAAATTCAGACGTAGATGCAGCCTAGAACGTTCCTTAATATAAACACACTTTATTTTAGGGACCTAAGGACAGCATAGGATTGAAGTAATTATTTTCTAAGTTAGTTGTTTGTGAGACATCATGGAAATAAAATTAAAAAGTTGCAGACTATGCAGTCATTTAAACAGTCATGTAAGAGAAATCGATCGGTTTTTCTATTTTCAGAGCTTAGCATCGTCAACAAGGGAAAAGATTAAAACTGAGAATGTTTAACTCAGGTTAGAAGATAAGCTTCACCAGATAATTGCTTATAAACAGGGACTGAAACCAAGCTTGGATCTCAGCTATATCTGTCAATCCTTGCCTTCCTATTCTTTAGCCCAGTGATTCTCAATCAGGACTATACATTAGAATCACCTTGTGTGCTTTTACATGTTAATGCTTAGACCAATCCTCTCGGAGATTCTCTTACTTTTGGTATGGGGTGAGTGTCAGCTATAGGTGTATGTATATATTTCTTTTTAGTATTCAGGGTCTTTTTAGTATTCAGGGTTGAGAACTATTATGAGTCCAGAACAATGTCCAGTCTGCTAGGTTTGTGTTCCAGGCTCTTCTAAATTAAGGCCTTCACTCATGTGTCCAACTTTTCCCCTACTGCTTCCCAGCATGAGCCTTCAGATTTCCTCATAGTCCCACAAATATGCAATTCAGATTCTTGCTTTTGTTCATGACATTGGTCTTTCTCAGCATACTAATGCCCCTCCCTGTACTCCTTTTCCCCACCAATAATTCTGACTCTATGAATGTTTTTCTGACGGCTCTTACTTTTAGTGATTGGCTTCCTTTGAACTTTGGTGCCATCTATTGTTAGAAGACTCCCTTTTTGCTTCTACCATGGCGGTTTAACTTCTTTCGTATTTGTTTTATTATTCTCAAACTTAATGGCAAGAAGTATTTCATTTTTGAGTTCTCCTAAAATGGTTTGCTTTGGGTTGGATTAGTTTGCTTTGGAACTCTACCAACTCTGCTTGCAACCATAGTTTCAGGTTTGAGTCTATCTCAGATGTTTGTCGTGGTAGATTCCTCACACCTTAACTTGCATTGAATTCATGTATGGACGTCAATTTCTTCCATATTTTTTCCTGGTTTCTTCAATAGATTGACTCTTTTCTCTAATGTGACCCCATAACGGCTTGTGTTAACACTAATTACATTGCCATAAGTGTCTTTATCCACTTTCTGCACTAGACTCCTACCCCCAGAACATCCATGTTGAGCAACTCCAGGAAGTATGATTCACATTGTATTCTTAAATACCATTGCAGCATAGCAGAGCTAGAACCCCATTAATATAGGAACTGTGTTCTCTTCATTTTTCTATTCCTGGGACCTAACACAGCTCTTGTCATTAGTGGGCACTTACATGTTTGTTGTGTGAGTAAATGACTGTTACTGTATTATGCAAAGATAATAATATACTTGTTTAAGATAAGTCGATTTGGCATTAATTGGCTTTGCTATTAAATATTCTGTCTTATACTCCTAGTATGGGTTTGTTAAGGGTTAGTAGAATTTAAGTAATTATGGTTGTGACAGACTCCTTAAACGTGTAATCTTCCTTGCAATATACACAGGGATATGTACCTTGAATCCTTTACCCTGAGCTTTAGAGGTTGAGTCTTGTTATCCATAAAATATTTGTGGAACTTTCACTAAGAGAAAAGCCGTTAACTGTCCAATTGGATAATTTTTCTTTTTCTCATTAAATTTTCTGTATGGATACAATTGCACTCCACAAGACCAGATCTTTTAATTAGATCAGTAGGGCATGATAAGTTGCTCCTATTAATGTGCTAATACTCTTTTTAATTCAGTTCATCAAGTATTTATCAAGTGCTTACCATGTACCCAATACTCTTAGGTGCTAAAGAGAATACAAAACTAGTAAATAGTGTGGACTTAGCTCTTAAGAAGTTTTTAGACCTATTGGGAGGATCAGGGAACACCATATCAAATAATTAAAGAACTGAACACAGTATTTATTAGATGCTAATTTAAACATAAATACCCAAAGGCTATGATGCAGTGGTTAATACCACAGAAAATTAAGAAAGACCATTTATTACTCTCATATTTAGTACTAATTGTTGAGGATACAAATATAAACGATGTGGTTTCTACCATTTAGAAGCTTATTGTCTAATGGGAAAAACCAATAAACATATAGAGTGTATTTCATGTTAAGACATTGTAGAGTATTATGTCAGGATATTTGGGACTAACCTCTAGGGATCAGAAAGTTTCAAAGAGGGTAATTAGGAGTTTCCAGGTGGAAAGTTGATATGAGCATTCCAGACAAAGTAACAGATACAAAGCCATGAAAATGAGAGAGGGAGTTTCTTGATTAAGGAGCTGCAAGTAGAATGTCAGTAGAAAGTTTTACGTTAAAGAACCTGAACTCTGGAAACAGACACATGTGTTTTGCAAACTTTTATTCCTGAGAAGTTCGAGCTTTTGCAGATCTTTCGTCTGTAGGGTAGCAGTAGTCTACAGGTAACTTCTCTGCAAGTGTTAGTACGAAGGATTCTTCCAGTTCCCATCTATGCTTCTTGTTACTTCCCTTTTGTCTGTTGCCTGGTTGTATGAGGAGCTCCAGATAGCCTTTCCTTCCAATTAATGAAGCCATTATTGGATCCTCTGGCAAAAGCATTCTTCCCTTAGCTACCACAGTTTCTTAAATGAACAGCAGAACTCATGGTGAAGGGGACAGGAAGAAATTTGTAGTGTAACCATGAGAGGTACCACTTCTATCTCTACTTCACTTGCAGGACCAGTTTCTCTTTGGTTACAAGCAACAGAAATTGCCTTTGGCTAACTTAAGCAGAAAAGGGGGATTTATGGATAGGTACTGGGTAAGCTCAGAGAAGTGAAGGAAAATAGAATAATGAAGACTTGGAAAGGCCAGGGCACAGCAGCTTCTAGAATCACCTGAGTCTAACTCAGGCTCAGCCACTTTTTCTTCTTGTGCACAGAGTTTTTTTGGTCAGCCTTGTGCCTACCCCAGAGATGAGACCGTGTTTTGTGGTCCTGTCAGACCTCGGTAATGAGGCAGAGAAGCTCTCCAAAGGAAAGACTAGGTGTTGTTGCCAGAAGGCCAAAAACAAGATATTTCCTACAGAGTTCGTTGGATTTGGCAATGTGGAGATCTTTGGGTGAGCTTGACGTAAGCAGTTTTAGGAATAAAAACCAGGTAACAATGAGATGAAGAGTGAATGAAAAGTGAGAAAGAAAGGACAGTGAGTATAAACTACTCTTTCAAAGAGCCTGATGGTCCGGAGAGAGAAAGAATGGGAACATCTAGAAGCTGTGTCAAGGTGAGCAAAATAAATCACTTTTGCCTCTTAAATGGAAAAAAATATAAAGATATATTTTAATGGGAAAGCATTAATAGAGGAGAGATTAATATATTAGAGAAACAATATATTTTGTAACAAGATTACTAAGAAGTGGAATGATGGAGGTCAGAACAAAGGTAGAGGGTATAGTGTTAGCTAGACCCATTAGGGAAGTCTTTATAGAGAAAGATAGACCTGTCTGGGCTTTAAAGAGTGATAGGATTTAGATAAGCAAAGTGGAAAGGGCATTTCAGTGAGAAAATAGCATAGATTTAGCAAAAAATACAGTTAGTTCATAAGGGGCACAGGGAAGAACTGGATTGAATTGGAGAGGAGAGAAGAGTAGATGACATGATTAGCTATATAGCCCTGTTCCTATGAGTGTTGTACTAGGTGGAAGTGGATGAGTGAGATTGGCCAGTGAAGAGGATAGTGGTAGAGTCAGAAAGCTAGGACCAAGAGTTTGGATTTGGTGCAGTAGATGTTGGAAAACAGTACTGTGGATTCTGCAGCAGGAGAGGTACATGTTGGAATACAGTGAATTGGAAAGATTACTGAGACATTGGTGTATAAAAACACTGAAGAATAAGGACAAGACTGGGAGCAAAAAAAGAGTAGTAAGAGCCAGACATGTATAAAATGGGGCCTAATCTAAGGTGATAGTAATACACAGGGGAGAAAAAGATTGTGAAAGAATTGATAGGATTTGATGAGAAGATGTAAAGATTATTTTTGAGTTTTAGAGCCAGATTAAAGTTTTAGTGTTATTGATAAAATGGAGAAATTGGAAGTTAGGTCTCTTAAAAGGCAAGGCAGATTAGTGTGTTGTAAACAGACTTGTTAATTGGTTTTGAAATGAAATGTTCTGAAGAGAGTCTTGCCTAGCCAAAGATTTGGAGCAAGATCAGTGTTCAAAGGTAGCTTTATTATAAAAACATAATGGCTTTTTCATAGAAACAATTTGAAACTTTGTAAGGAGAAAGCTAATAGAAAAAAGCATTGAGCTTTGAAAGTCTCTTTGACTAAGATTCATGGTAGAGAAAGATGAGGCATATTTGGAGAAGAGGAAGACAACCTGGGAGAGAGAATTTTTAAAAAAAGGAGAGTTCAGCAGCCTCAAATCCTGCAGAAAGAAGGAGGAAGACATAGACAAGACCTTTAATTTGGTAAAAAATAGTCCCTGACCTCTAAGAAAGCAGTTTCGGTTGGCAGAAACAATCAGAAAGCATACTACCATAGATTTAGGAGGAACTGGCCAATGAAAGAAAGGTGAGATGCTTCACAGGAATAGTAGGAGAGAAACAGAATGATAGACAGAAAAGTTGGCAAATTCTTGTTTACTGTAGGGAAACTATATTTTGGAAGCAAAAGAGAAATCATTAAGGGAGAAATAAAGTGCCGAAGAGGGAAGAATCAAATATAGAGTCCTTCTCCACAGATGGTGAGGTCAGCTTTAGAATTTCTGGTGAGTTGAAAGGATAGATGTTTAGACAGAGGTCTTTTAAGATAAATGTAGGATCCAGTCATGAAACTCGTGCCATATGACCTCCATCTCTCCAGTAAATTAAGGGGGAAATAGAAAAAAGGCACTTTGCTTGATCTGTTAAATGTATTATTATGTAAACTCACAACAGTCATCTGACAGGTTGGTGATAATCTCCCAGTTTTAAATGTGAAGATGCCAAGACTTCAAGGAGTACTTATTTGAAACAAATAGCTAGTAAATGTCAGCTGTGAGATTTAATCCTAGGTCTGATACTAAAGGCTGTTTCCATTCTACTATACCATTCATTCATTAATGTAAAATGAAGGATATGTGGGGGCTTGAAAATATCTGTATGAGTGATTAGAGTGGCTCTGCCTCAGATGCACTTTAGGAGCTTTAAAAAAATTCCTGTACTCTACCGAAGTTATTTATTCTTTCATCTTTATTACCTACTGTATTAGTCAGCCTTCTCCAGAGAAACAGAACCAATAGGTTATATATTACAAGATAAACCTGGAGCATCTTATAGGACCAAAAAGTAAGAAAGTACTAAAAAACGGGTGGGAGGGAGATGAGGACACATGTAAAGGACACAGGAGCCAACCCAAAAGAGTGTCCAACAGCCAAAGCTTGAACAATTTTAACAATAAAATAACTATTGCATTAAATTTGACCCAAAGAATAAAATAGATAATCGTAAGTCCATACTGATACAAATGATTAAATAAATAAATGGGGAGAAGAGACACATCTTTAAGAATTCTAAAAAAATATGTTTAGATACTCTTTTCTGTAAGAGGTGGAAATGAATTCCTTTCTTTCAGTGTGAGCTATGCTTAATACTTCCAAAGAATAAGAGTGTGAAAAGGGAAGAATAGTAACATAGTAGTAATTGCATGAGTAGTGTTATCAGCAAATTTGAGGCAGAAAATTGGTGGAGAAGACTACTTTTTTTTTTTTTTTTTTTTTACAATTTAAATCCTTCATTATCTGTTTAATATAAGTATGTGTTATTTGTATAATGAGGAAGAATCTAGTTAACAAAAAATAAGAAAATATGAAAATAAGGATACACCTTTATTAGTGCTGAAAAGCTGGAAAAGGTGTCACCTAAAGATCAAAAACATTTAGGAACTTATGAAAAATGCAATGCATATGGAGTCAGATTGATGACAGAACCTTACAGTGTGGAGAAATCTGCAACACAATACAGGTGTAAAGGGGAAACACTAGAAAAGTGAGTTTTCCTAACATACTTCTGGAAAACCCCAAAGCTCAGACTTTGGAAGGTAGAATGGATTAAGGTTGGTTGTCTTAGTTCTTTTCAGTTGCTATAGCAAAATACCACAGACTGGTTGGCTTATAAACAACAGAAATTTATTTCTCATAGTTCTGGAGGCTGGAGGTCCAAATCAGGATGCCAGCATGGTTGGATATGGTGCAGGTCTTCTGGGTTTGCAGAATGCCAACTTCTTCATGGTGGAAGGGGCAAGTAAGCTCTTTAAGCTCTCTTTTTAAGGGCACTAATCTCATTCATGAGGGCTCTGCCCTCATGACCTAGTCATCTCCCAAAGGCCCTACCTCCTAATACCATCACCTTGGGGAATTAGGATTTCAACACATGAATTTTGGCGGGCACAAACATTCAGACCATAGCAGTGGTCAAAATGTAATTAATTAGCAAACTGCAAAACAGCTGTTCCAGGATCATTTAGAATAGCTTAATTACAGCATTTACTCACATGGTAAGTAGTTAAAACAAATTTATATAAGTTGGGGCTATCTCCATCATGGGCTTTAGGGCCAGAGAGAGAATCAGCGTTATACTTTATAGAACTTCTAGTTGCCACTATGAATATGGAGCTCCTTCCTTCAGAAGATAGCCAGTTAGCTGCTCACCTCCATCCATGTGTGATACTTTTCATAGCCAGGACTCATAATCAGCATGCATATTCATGGTGGGAGAGGGAACAGAACATGACCAGTGTAACAATAATTATAATAAATACGATGGAATAAGTTCTCATTTTTTTTTTAAAGATTCTTAAACTATAGAAACAAATCTCTGGGTTTGTATTACTACAGACAAATATAAAAACAAAATAATACAGAAGAGTTAAAATACAAGTATATACACTGCAGGTAAATGTTGAATGAAAGAAAATGCATATTAATTTGTTATCAGGCAAAGTTTAATTCTAGACAACAAACATTTAATTTAAAAAATATTTAATAAAACTTTATACCTAAGGAGCTAATAATATATACTCTTCTTAAATACTCATCTAACACTTAAAATATATAAGAGGGCTACAAAGAAAATCTCAAATTCTAAAAAATATTTATTGCTAATCATATTGTAAGGAAACAGTTCACACGAAATTAACAAAAGGGGAAGCAAAAACTTATTTCACAAGTTTTTTCAACTCAGGTTGACGAGGATATAAAAGCTGAAATTACAAGGAAGAAAAAGTCAAGATAATAAAAACAAGCAAATTATTGAAAAAAATGATTCATAACGTGAAAGGGGATTCAGTCTCACCTTAGTCATCAAGGAGATATAAGTTAAGCAATAATAAGATATCTTTTATTGCCTTTAGACTAATAAATATGTAAAAGATGTTGATTGCAGCCTCCCTTCCCCCCAAGATAATATATTTCTAAGTAAAAATAAAGCATGTTTCAGTGACATATATATAGCATAATACCATTTTCTAAAAAAATTTATGTGCATGTGAAAGTGCATAGATAGATACAAAACTCTGCGGAAAGATCAAGAAAACTAATATCAAATTGGTTTCCAACATGGAGGGGGTGGAATTGAATAAGTGGCAGAAGGGTCTTAAATTTTCCATCTCAAATGAAAGAAATATGGTTAGGGGTAATATTTACTTTTTTGTCTTTCAGTATAGTATTTTAAAAATAATTTAAAATTTAACCAAGATTACATACTATTTAAAAATTAATGTCTTGAAAATATTATGTATCAAAATCTATGGGCTGTGGACAAAGTTGTACCTTGAAGAAATAGTATAATCCTAAATGCATTTATTAGAAAGACTGAAAAAATTAATGCATATATTGGAAGAGAAAAGGCATGCATGTGGCAAAAAATTAAAATTGTATATGAGGATGTACAGTAAGTCTTCCTGGCACCCTGTCTCCCATTTCTCCTCAGAGGCAATCCTTCCAGAGGAAGTCTGTGCATTCGTGTGTATGTGTGTGTATATGCACCCCCCACCCCCATATATAGTTTGCTAGGGCTGTCATAACAAAATACACACTGTGGCTTAAACAACAGCAACAAAACTATTTTTTTTATAGTTCTGGAGGTTAGAAGTCCAATATCAAGGTGTTTGCAAGTTGGTTTCTTTTGAGGCTTCTGTCCTTGGCTTGTAGGTGGTTACCTTCTCACTGTACCTTCTAGTGGTCATCGCTATGTCTGTGTGGTCTAATCTCCTTTTCTTAGGAAGACATCAGTCACTGGATTAGGCCCCACTCTAATGACTCCATTTTAAATTAATTACATCTTTAAAGACCTATCTTCAAATATAGCCGCATTCCAAAGTACTGGGAGTTAGGACTTCAACATAGGAATTTTGGGGAGATAGAACACAATATAACTATTGTATGGGTAGAGCTATTAGAGTGAAGCATCTGAAATTGCAATTTCTAGAGGCAGAAAAGATCAAATACGGACAATTTCAGATGGTTCAACATAACATGGTGACATATTTCATCAGTCTCCTCATAATGAGCCTTTCTTTGTCTTTTGAATATCTTCGAATAAATGTCTTTGTGCATATACATGAACATACTTGTGGGGTAAATTTCTGGGAGTTGTTGCATTATAGAGTATATATTTTTGTGGACCAGATATGGATCGAGAATATGTCAGGACGGAGCTGGTGTGGGCATTCTGCCTCAGGCCTTCCTGACAGAGGCAAGGAAGGGTGCTTCAGCAGAAAGAGACTGGAGCTGTGAGGACAAATGCAGAAGTTGGGGGATGGAGGTGGAGAGAAAGAGTAAGAGACTGTGTGGGGGAAAGGCATAGAAGGAAATGTATTGAGATATTCCCAATGGATTGTTTTGTGACTAGAAATGACTAGTGAATTTTTATTATGTAACTGTGGCCAGTAAAGTCATGGGATGGGCCCTAAATTTTATCGAAGGAGTAGGTAAGATTGCCCCACAGAAGAGATTTGAACTGATACTATTTCCATTTTATGTGTCCTCCTCTCAGTGCAACAATTGCGAATCTGGACATAAGTAATTGCTTGGGCTTACATACGGAAATGTCTGGAATTGATACCATTAGATTGTTAAAAGCAGAGAAGCACTGGTACTTCATATATATCTGTGCTGTTTAAAACTTTTACATAGAGCAGGGATTACTTTTGCAATTGATTAAAAAAGAAAAAAGCTTTAAAGCATGGAGTTCCCTTTGAATTTAGGCAGGATATAATTTCTGAGCCAGAAGTATTTATAGTTTGCCTGGACAAGAGCAAGGAAAAAGTCTAAAAAATGCTGAGCTATTTACAGTTGCTATTCCTGAAGAGCATAGTTGGAGAGCCAAGTAACTTTTCCATTTAACTTTATACATTTCTGTATATTCTTCAAAAAATATATATTTTTAATAATACTATACTGTGTATTTGAAAGTTGCTAAGAGAGTAGATATTAAAAGTTCTCATTAGAAAAAAATTGTAACTGTGTGGTGATGGGTGTTAACTAGATTTATTGTGATCATTTCACGATATGTACAAATATCAAATCATGTTGTACACCTGAAACTAATATAATGTTATGTGTCAATTATATCTCAAAAATAAAGTTACTTGTGTAGTTTAAAAATAAAAATTTAAACTGTATTCAGAAAATTATACTTTTGGCTTATTTTTTTTTCTCTTGAGATATAGTTAGACTCAACTTCATAGTGAAAGCTCTAGTGGCAGGATTTCATTATCTCATATTCTTATATATGTCATAGTATCCCATGGTTGACATTATGAGCCTCCAAAACTGTTGTGCCAGACATGATGGTGACATATTGACAGGAAGGAGCCAACAGACATTGTTAAAGGATGTAAGATTTCTTTGACGGTAAAAGAGATGAGAACTTCTGATAGCAGTTACACAAAGCAGAAAACAATAGAGCACACTCATAAACAGCTACTCAAGTTCCCACTGAGGTGGAAAGCTGCTACTAAAACCACAGACAAAGAAGGATTACTCTGGGTGTTAAAAGCACCCCTCTGCTATCCCTGTGCTATAGTGCTGTTGGGTCAAGATTTAATGACTTGAAACAGTTGGACCAAGTAATAGGACATTCTGGGTAGAGGATTATTAACTGAAAATGCTGGAGAAGATAAATGCAAACAGTAGCTCCAATAGCAAAATACAGAGAGCATAGATGCCTAAAGCACCAAATAAGATGATAGATGATATATATGTGATATTAAACATAAATGCTATAGTCATGATTTTGAATATTTAATGACATGGAGAAATACTCACCTTTAGTAAAAAGGAGAATACAACCTTGCTTGTGGTCTAGCATTTATAAAAAATAAGGTGTGTGTAGAAAAAAATCCACAAGAAAATCCAAAAAGTGTTAACATTGATTCTTGTGGATTCTTGTAGTGTTGTGATTGAGAGTAGTTTTAATTTTCTCTCCATGCCTTTGTTTTCTAGTTACATATTACTTTTAATGTAAGGAAAAACTGTTAAAGCAAGGTGATCAAAATAAATAGAGATCTTTTTGTTACAGAGGTGAAATAGACTAGTAGTATAATGGCTGTGACTTAGACCAGGGATTTAAGATTAGTTGTGCTATAATTTCTTTGGATTATATTCTAGTTCAGTGGGGCAAGTCATTTTGATTGGAGAGGACTAAGGATTTACTAAGAGAGTTCATATAAAGAAATAGAACACATTTAAAAACTGCATATCTATGTAGCCATTCCATAAAACATTTTAAATAATTGTAAAATACATAGGAGTGCATTAAACAACAGCAAAAACGAGATCTTCCTCAAACCACTGACAAATAATGTTTAAGCAATGTGCTATAAATATTTCAATTCAGACATTTTAATTCAACTTGAAAATTCTATGATAAGAATTAGGTTTTGCATTGTATTTAAAGACACCATTTAAATTAACCTTTGCTATTAATTTGCTTTTTGGTGAGAAGAAAATACAATTTGCCACTGAGCAGTTAGACTGAGTTTTCTCCTAAATAAATGCTGTACTTATTTTTAGTGGCTTCACATTTTCCTTGTATTTGAGAAATTAGGGATGATTGGTAACTAAATAGAAATTTGAAATTGTATGCTGAAAGAAAGCAGATGTATAATTTGAATTTAGTTATCAGGGATCCCATTCTTTAAAGTGCTAATAAAAGTATTGCTTATATCAATTTCCATAACACTAGATTTGAAATATGACATTCTTAGAAATCTTTTTTATAGTTAGTCTACACTGAGATTGGGAGTGCAAATGGTACTATCACTCTGGGGAAAGTGTGACAAATGTTCTTATGTAAGTCTTTTTGTGGATATAGTCTTTCATTTCTCTTGGCTTAATACCTAGATTGGAACTGTAGAGTATATGATAAGCACTTCTACTCCTAGATATTTACCCAAGAGAAATGAAAGACTGTATCCTCAAAAAGACTTATGTAAGAACGTTCATGGATAGCAGCTTCATTCATAATAGCCCAAACAAGGAAACAGTCTAGGTGTTCAACAACAGAAAAATGAATAAAGAAACTGTTTTAAACTCACACAATATATATTCATAGTAGTAAGAAGGACTATTTGGATGAATTTCAAAAATGGCAAGCTGAGTAAAACATTGACACAATAGAATTTTCAGTTAATACATTATAAAGTTCTATGGTGAAATAAATGAGAACATTGGTTGCCTCTGTGGGAGGAGAGGAAGGAATCGATGAGGAAGAGTCACATGAAAACTTTCTCTAGTGATATACTTTGATAGGAGTTGGATCACACAGGTGTGTATATTTGTCAGAACTCATTGAATGTTATACTTTAGATTTATGCGTTTTATTATGTGTAAGCTTTACCTCAAGGGGAAAAAAAGTTTTAAAAGATGTGATGTTAATGTAAATGATCTGAAGGCCACACTTTGAGAACCAATGAATTTGACTAATTTCAGAAATAATCCTTTCTTACCATGAAAAATAATAATTCATATATTACTAATGTAACATTTTGAAGTTTTTCTTTAAAAATTCATGGCACTGTCAACATAAGAACTTCCACACTTGTAGAGAATTTTTATGAGCTTATTTGAACAGAACTGACACCCTGCCAGGAAGCAAGATCTCAAATGCTCTGGAGAATGACAGTTTTGCAGTTTCTTTTATACATTTGGAATGGAGAGAAGGAGAGAACATAGGAAGATTATGTGAAGGTGAGAGAAAGAAAGGCAAGGTTGGATTACAGTATAGTTAACAAGATTATGTGTTCCTCTGAGGGTGGTTACTCTTCCAGGTCTCTGGAAAAGAGGATTACTTCTAGCATTTCACAGGTGTATTAACTTAGAATCACAAGAACAATGGACAGGGCTTGCTTAAGGCAAAAGTAAATCTTTTATAGCTGCCCACCATGACCTGCCCAGTTAGAAATTTGTGATCAGATCACCCTGTGAGGTCACTTTTGGTTAGATTTATAATAGAGCCCCTTTTTCGTCCATAGCACTTTATTTTAAAGGGTATATTTGTATATAGTTCTATAAATATTGTTTTAAAAGCACCACTTCCTTAGATTAGTTAATAAGTGGACAAGGATTTATGACGAAATTATATAGTTCTTTATTCCAATAAATTTTTTTTTAATGTCAGGAATGCAATTTTGATATCAGAAAGAATTGGACATGGAAATAATTTTGCGTAGAATTAGATGTAATTGAATTGGTTAAAGTGTGGTTTGAGATGGATGTTTATAGTGACATTTAGTAAACTGGATGTTTTTGATTTGCAGTATTCCTTTTTCGGTTGAACGCCTGGCTTTCACCACAATGTCATTTACTTTAAGATTTCAGATGTTTAGAAAATTAGAACTTTTATGTATCTTAATGGTAACATGAATCTGCAGATTTTCAAAAGTGCTACCGGGGAGCAACTAGAACCTGATGCTAATGACCAAACATTGACTCATGGGTATGAGGCAAATCTGACCT
The DNA here is from genome assembly GCF_902729225.1 of Pteropus medius. Classification (NCBI taxonomy): domain Eukaryota; kingdom Metazoa; phylum Chordata; class Mammalia; order Chiroptera; family Pteropodidae; genus Pteropus; species Pteropus medius. Next base: position 458,774 of record NW_024351543.1, on the reverse strand, counting down.
TACTGATTTACAGGTAAAATTATGTCGTTAACTGTCATGCCATATCTCAAATAATCTCTCCTATAATAGGGTATTAGATGCCTGAAATTTCGCCAATTAAAGCCACTTGCCTCTGTTTCTAAATTTTCTATATAAGAATCACCCTGGGCACTCTTCCTTTAGAAATTGGAATTCCTTCCTTATAAACTGCTTCAAGGGGTCTGGGATGGGCCGAGAATTTATTTGTATTATTCTGATAATTTTTATCAGGAATATTTAGGAAACATTGCCCTAATGTAGAGCTAAGTTTCTCAAACTTTTTTGTTAAAAAAAAAAAAGAAAAAGGAGGAGGAGCAGAAGAAAAAGAAAAATCACCTAGAGACCTTGTTGAAAATACAGATTCCCAGTACTTTTTATGTGTCTGGAATGAAGTCCCCAAATCTACATTTTTAAAGAGCTGTGGATGCTAAGAAGAGATGCATTTTCTGTGAACCCCGAGAAGGGATTTATTCGCTGAGGTGGACTCACAATGATTGACCAAGGGCCCAAATTTTATGAATAATAAGAGTCTAGCGGCCACTTGCTGACAGGATCTCATCAAGTACTCTGTTTACAGGGAAAAACCTCAGACTGAACTCAGGCTTCCTGCACTATGCCCTAATCGTTTATGCTACCTGAGCCAACCACTGTAGGGAAATCCTGGTTTCCTCTTTCTACCAGGGATTGAGATCTGCCCCATCCAGCCAGAACTGAGTACCTCATTTACATAAAATGGACCTAATTGGGAACCTGGGTGGTAACTTTCTCTATGATAGGTAGCCTCCCCCTTTTCTCAGTGGAACACAATTTAGATTGCTACCTGAATCTGTCTCTTCATTTCAGCTTGTTTTGCTCAAATAAATGCTTGTAATTCTTTATTAAGGCCTAAACTCAATTTTTGTTTGCAGAGTTCATGTGATACACACATATGAGGGCTGTCTTCCTAATGTCATTGCCTTAGTGGAAAGTCCTTGAATAACTTTTCAGTTACTCTCACGAGAGAAGGGGGAGTAGGAGAGTCAAGGAAAGATAATTTTAGAATTAAAGACAGATTTTTCCTCTTTTTTTAAACTTAAACTTATGGGGGTGACATTCATAAATAAAATTATATAGGTTTTAAGTATACAGTTTAATAATATGTCATATGTATATTGCATTGTGTGTTTACCACCCAAAGTTATATCTTCTATCACCATGTATTTCACCCTTATATGCACAAGGACAGATCTTAGTATAAGAGCGAGGTGGAGAACCAGAACTTAAAGGAAAGTGAACATGCATAAGAGAAAGGAGAGAATCATCTCCTAGGGACCAATCATCCAGTGGTTGCAGTACTACCATCTTTTTGGATAAGCTATTGGAAAGTGACTTTTGAAAGCAGCTACATTCATTATTTTGCAAGTGGAGGGCGGGGAATTCAGGATCATCCTAAGTGCCACTGAAAATCTGCCTGTATGCCATAGGTTATCAATCCTTGTTTTACATGCCACTATAAACATTGATTTTTCTCTTGTATAGTAAGAAGAAAACATAACTTATAGACCATCTTCTGGCAGAAGATGATAAATTTGGATCAGAAACGGGAGGTATTGGAAGCCAGGAATCAAAAGTGAAGAAATTCTGCAAGCCCTTAGGTGAGAAAGATGACAGGGACTTATTTACTTACCTGTCCCACGTTATCATTACATGGTTATCTAATGTGAGCATGTTGCTTTTAGGTGGGTATGTGCCCTCATAAGTGTTAGGGAGAAGGTGGAATAAGCTGCTGGGAGTGGGTCTTGGGCACACGTTTCTCCTCAGGCTGCTTGAGTCAGTGCTCTGTCATTACCCTGTCTACATTCACTTTTACTTATTTCCCATGACCTTCACCCTCTTTCCCAGGGCTAAAACCTTTACCTGAAATACCTCATTACTATTCATAGCTAACATTTACTGAATTCTTCTTACTGCTAGGCATTGTGCTGTTGTGCTCTCCCTGCATTCTTCCATTCGCTTCTTGAAACAACCTAATGATCTACATACTGTGATTATGATCCATTTTGTAGATGAAACATCTGTGGTTCCAAGAAGATATATAACTTGCCCAAGACCACAGCTAGGAAATGGGAGAACCAGATTTTAAAATCGTGCTGACTTCCAATTCCATACTTGTTGCCTTCTTTCTTTCTCAGAGAGAAAATGGAAAACCACATTTGCACATCCTCTAGTATACTAGAACGGGTAGCCCAACTTGACAGAACTCTTTTAAAAGGTGTTCAGTTTCTGAAATTTAAAAGCATTAAAGTTTTCATTATGAAATATTTGAAAATCACAGATGAGAAAGAAATCAGCTCTAATATTGCTGGCCCTATAGAACTATGATTAATATTTTAATGTATTTGCTTTCAGACATTTTGGGCATATGTTTATATTTCCTTATAGTACATATATTCTTTAGTATCATGATTTTTAAAATATAAATAGAACTTTTATATTCATACTCAGATTTTAATGACTCCCAAATGATAACGTAAGACTTCTAACAGTTTGAAATGGAAGAAGCCTAGCAAATAAGTGAATTAATGAATGATTGCTTGCTTCTATGTTTGGAATGTTACATGTTTGTCTGCTTGTCACTTTTGTTTACCCTGTGTTCAGTGATGGGGACCATTGTTCTAGTTTAAATTTTGTATCAAGAATAAACAGTATCATGAACAAAAACATAACTCTCCCAACTCAAGTCTGTTTTACCTGTCTTTCCAGGTCTTCCTCAAGTTGATACTCCCTTTAAATTTTTCTTGATTCCCAAGCCGTAACGATTTTTCTCTACTCCAATCTTCTTAAGCACTTTCTGGCTACATCTCACATTTGACATTCACCATGTTCTTCATCTGCTGGTTGTATTGTGTCCTGTTTTCTTATGCCTTTTTCTATTCATAACACCTAATCCAGTGCTTTTTCATGATGTTGCTTTTATTTTTTAGCATTTTGGTATTCAAACCAAAAGCTAATAATCAGTTTCTCTAAGATACTATAATGACTTTAAACTTTCTGGTGTGTCTTTCTATGCTTTGTAGGTTCCTATCTTTGTAACCATGCCAGAAATGACAGAGAATGAGACTCCTACGAAAAAGCAGCACAGGTATGTAGCAACAGTCCAAAAATAATACAGTTTTAGAAGATAAGAGGAATTAGCTCCTACTTTGTTAAATAGGTAGTCGTTTGGGAACTTTCACTTGGATGCCTAACAAACCATTGTTCTTCAAAACTATGTGTGGATAAATAGAAATAGGTTTATGGAAGGGGGTACATAGTTAAAATTTACCTGTCCTTCATATTCTACCAGCAGTGTAACAACTAAAATGACAATCAGTTTCTCCTGAAATTTTTACTTGCATACAGTAAGTTCACTTAGGTTGAAGTCGGTTTGAATGGACATTTAGTGACGTTAGAAACCATTAATGCCAATATGCACATCAGTATAATATTATATCTGGTTCTTGTATAACCCTTCTTTTAGATTTCTAGCATTTTGGCCAATGTTTCTGCTTAGAATTGCATGGCCAATGCTTCCATTAATATTAAAATTGCTGTTCTCTTTCCTTACCAAATAGCTATTAGAGAATGCTAATATATTGATTAACTGTACATGAAAGGGAAAATCAGTGTTTTCAGTAGATTAGCTTTTAAGAAAATTTAAGAATTTGGATAACCTAAGGTACATAAATGCAAAAGATAGCTCAAATGCCAATTGTCAGTGCATGGGTGTTAGTGGCTGCCACATTTCCCTGGGGATTTCAAGTTTCCTCTCTACTGTTGCTTGTCTCCTTTACATACTCCCACCTTGGGCTGAGTGCCAGGGCAAACATCAAAAGTCACCTACTTGACACATCACTTTGAGAGTTGACTAGCTCCTTAGTTACATTTTTTAAATAGTTTTCAGTGATTGAGTTAGTTCCCAACTAATGACTTTTGGGTATTTAGGAATAGAGAATTGTAGTTACTTTCAGAAATTGTGGGTTTTTAAATTTATATTGATGTATCTGCAGTTAAGTTTTCATACCGTAATATATATTAAGAACATTTTTCTTCAGATTGTTCGATGCAACAAATATGAATTCATAAAATTTATTTTTATGTCGCAAAATATAAGGTGGTGAAAACATTTTCCCATTATTTTCATGTTCCTTTTATCTACATTTTTTCTTTTTTCAGAAAGAAAAACCGGGAGACACACAATGCAGGTAGAAACAACAATTTAAATTTTAGTTGTTAACCTTTTGCATTCAAAATGAAATTATACTGCAGTTGATTATAAGTTTTTATGTTATAAGCATAGAATCATTATTCATTATGTTTTAGGAAAGTATTCATTTATTGTTTTTAATTGAAAAAACACCCCCTTGTCTTATGAAGATGGCTTGCTTATCTTCTGATTTATTGTCTATTTAGATAATTTAAGGATTATCTACAGTCAGATCTAAAAAAAAATTTAGAAGTTAATTTCTATTACTCTATAAATGATATCTTCCTTTCCCTAAGGAAAGGACTCTAGGGAAAATTTTATCTGTGGAGAGATGTGTTAAACACTGTAGGATATTGCTGTTCCCCAGAAGGGAGTCTGCTGCCTTTGAATTCCCCTTTATCACTGTGGATCAAGAGTCTTAATGTTTTGTTTTGTTTTTACCGCCACATATTAAAAAATCTGTTTTTAGATAACAGCAAATACTATTGTTAGAGAATGCAGAAGAAAGGTGAGCTGTACTTTATTGCTTTGCTTTTTTTGGCCATGCGAGTTAAATCTAATCTTTTTCGGCTATGTAAACTCAATCTTTTTATTGGAATTATCTGTCACATGGTGCCATAAATATGTCTTGATAGTAATTTATTAAGAGAGAGTAATTAGATGTCATTGAAAGGGACGTCCTTACTGCTAGATTCTGAAGCAAAAAGTATATATTTTGCAAAGCAAGATGTACCTATGCTACAATCTGAAAGATCATTCCTTTAGAAGGACTGGAATTCTTTGTTAGACAGGAAAGTTTTAGAAAACTTTCTAAGAGAAAATAGCCAAGGCTAATGTTTCTACCAGCGGTGCCTTACAGAAATTATTTAGCTCATCTCTTGTATTTTCTCACACTTCCTATACAATTTTTAAAGTTGTAGCATGCAAGCCTGGAACATTTCTCAGTTAACTGAGAAGTCAGTTGCCCAGTTTCTCGGATGGGAAAAAAAATCTATGTAGCCAAAGTGAACAGCCCAGACCCCACAGAAAAAAAAACAAACCAGTGCTTTTTCTTGTCTATTTTAAGTCATAAGATGATTCCAGAAATGTCCTCTGGTCATCCTAAAGGGTGTTTTAAGGTACTTTAATATGTCTAGAAAGGTCTCATTTGCCCATCTGCTATAAAGAAGAAGCTTTCTAGTAACTTAGCTCATTAGTGGGTTCTTGAAATTTAGTTATCATTAAAATCTCTAGTAACTACTTGAAATATAATGATAATGGGTTAATAGTAATTAATATATTATTAGCAATTTCTGTTTTTAATTTGAATTTAGTTATTATAGATCATTCTTTAAAGTGCTAATAAAAGTATTTCTTATATTAATTTCTATAACACTAGATTTGAAATATGACATCCTTAGAAATTTTTTTACAGTTAGTCTTTAGTAGATATTGTTTGATAAGATCTTAGTGTTTTTTTTGTTTGTTTGTTTTATTTTTACCTAAAATTTCTTGACCCAGGGAGAATGAGGCAGTTTGGCTGTAGTACTATAAGGTTTGATAAATGGATTTTTTTTCTCTGTCTAGTGGAGAGGCATAGGAAGAAGAAAATCAATGCTGGGATTAACAGAATAGGAGAGTTGATCCCATGTTCCCCTGCGCTGAAGCAGGTAAGAAGTCTAGTTGTATTTTCATTCATAACTTATGAACAAATAATTCTCTGTTGTTTCCATGTTCAGAATGATTATTTTTGTTTCCCATCATTACCAGTTTTTTTGGAGTTGGTGATTGCCTCCTTGTTTTTCATTTGCTTAATTTTATATATACCCATGTTTAATTCTTCCTACACTTCTAATAGTCTTCTAGTACAGTTTTCTCATGATCAATGGACCATATAATTTCTAGATCTTTAAAATCTTGAATTACTTGGTCCCATGATTACATTTATATATATGCCAGTGTATTCACCAGGTATTTCTTTTCTTTTCTGCCAATTATGTCCTTTACTATCTTAAATTCTTACCTAGAATCTTCTAAGGGTTTCTTCTTTTTTTTATTCTCCATGCCCTATCCACCTTCACTAGTACTTAAATCTTAGCGTATTAAAGATGACAGTTTTCCCTAATGAAGATAACTTTTTGTTTCTTCTGATAATGAGGGTAAAGAGTGCTCATTGAAAGCAGAACAAAACAAAACAATAAAAATGGAAACAATATAGAAGGCATAAAAGTTTAAAAAATAAATTGATACCCCACTCTGAAATTATAACCACTGTTAAAAATGTTATTAACACATCTCTCCAGGCATTGCTTTATGGGTATATCTGTATAGTTTCATGACCTGCTTTGTCATTTTTACTCTCAGTGATACACAATAGGCTTTTGGTTGTAGATACCTTTTCAAATTTGATCTCTTTCTTTTTTTTTTTAATGGTTATATAGTATTCCATTGTAATAGGATATCAGAATTTGTGTTAGGCTTTTGAAATTAATTTTAATTAAATTAACATATACAAATTAATATATACATATAGCAGATAGCACAAAAAAGCTTATAACAGTGTCTTGTCCACTGCTTCTCAGTTCTAATATAGCTCCTTAGAAGCAATCATTCTCAATTGTTTTCTTCTAGTATTTACCTTTATATTTTGAAATAATGTGGTTATATTACTATATTTTTATTTTCCATTTTACGTATTATCTGTTGATTTTCTATTATGCTTTTTGCTTGATTTCCCCTTGTCTAATCCTCGCAATGTAATTCTACCACAACTTTTGATTAAATTGATATTCAGTTTTTCTGTTATTAAGACTGTGAAAATGTTTATGGTTGAGCTAAAGAGTACTATATTATGTTTCATTTCATATGTGATTTTTGTTATTTTGGAGTTAATAATTGCCTCATTGTTTTTCATTTGCTTAATTTTCTATATACCTATTTTCAATTTTTTCCACACTTCCAATAGTCTCTTAGTACAGTTTCTGTATGGGCAAATGTACCATATAATTTACATTTTCCCTTTGAGACTTTACTTCTGGAACCCTCTACCCTTTTTTATTCAATCTCAATTGATTGGTCTCTTCCAGCTCTTCTGTTTTTAATTTTAGCTCTCATATTCTTAATTTCCAAGAGTCTTTTGTCTTTATTCTTTTTGTTTCTTTTCATGTTACATGTTTGTTTCATGGATACAATATCATCTTATCCATCTCTGAAAATGTTATATAGGGTTTTTAAATTTTTCTTCTTCTCTATTCTGTGTTGTCTTGGTTTTGTTTCTTCTGATCTACAACCTCCCCGCCCCCCACCCCTCCTGCTCGCACCACCCTTGCCTTGATGTCTGTTTTTCAGTTTCCTTAAATGTTTAGTGATACTTGGTTATTTTTTCATTTTTGAGAATAAGATATTAGAAGCTGATTGACTAGGCTTGTCTGTTGGTGGCCCTCACTGTTGAGTGATTAGGTAGCGAACTGCTGTTATTGTTGTGAAACTCAAAAATATCAGTATATGCAGTTTTTTTGTTTTGTTTAGTTTTAGGGGTAGCTATTAATTTTTTTATTTTTATTTTTATTTTTCAGAGCAGGATTCTTTATCCCTCTACCTAGCAGTGGGAATGGTTGGAAGAGGAATCTGAGGCTAGTTGCCATTATTCTGGGAACTGGAGAATCTCATGCTTTAGGAGGCAGAGTTTTACTTTACCCCTCTGTTTTCACTCAGGAGCCTCATCTTGTTCACTTCTGTGCCAGGTATCCCTGAGGCTGAAATTCTCTGGTTCACATTTCACAGAAAATAAACTTGTCTCCTGTGGTCAGGGCAGAAAAGGGAAGTCATCCAGCTGCTTAGAATGTATGTGTGGGGGTTGGTTCTTATTACTGCACAAGAAGAGTCTTTCCACCCGTCTCCTCAGTTTTAACCTCATACCTCACCCCACCTTCCGTGGGAGCTGGAGCTTCCCAGTCCTGAACTTCCCAGTCCTGAACTGGCTTTTGGAAGGCCAGATCGGTTTGCTGGCTTCTTGGCATTATCTCCTTCAGCTAAGGTCTTACACTTCAGTTTCTTTTTATTCTCCCCTAGGGGTGGTACTTAGTCTTGCGTAAATGTGTTTTTTAGTCTTTTTAAAAATGTGCTTTCTGTTTGTTTAACACAATTTCAAACTTAAGGGTAGGCACTGTCTTCTGACTGTTTTTCTTCCTTCATATCTCAATGTATGGTAGCTACTCAGTAAATATTGCTGTTTTCCTAGTAATCTCTTATTTTCCTCTCTTTTCTTTCCTACAAATTTCTCTGAAAGGAAACTGTAATCATTTTACTTCCTTCGTGTTCTAGAGTATGCAATATAAGTCAGTATTTGGCTCCCAGAGGCAGAGTAGATTTTCTTCACTAATTGCCGTACATCCCCACTCTCATCTGCTGTAGACAGGCTGTAGGTGGGTATCATCAGTTCTGCCTTTGTCTCTACTTTTGCTTTTAAAAAAGACAATATCAGTTTTCTCTCTCTAAAGTGTTTCCTTGGTTATATTGGGTCTCTTTTGGGACTCAGACTGGTAATAAAATAAGTATAGCCTTTAGAAAGTATGATAATAGATATAGATATTTAAATGCTATATGGAAATATCTCCAAGATATATTTTTAAATTAAAAAACTAATGTAACATACTGTTTATAGTATGCTTGCATCGGCTTTAAAAAATATATATACACATATATGGGCATAGAATGTTTCTGGAAGGATACACAAGTAACTTTACAGCAGTTTCCTCTGGAAAAGGGTCTGGAGAGTTAAAGTGAAAAGGAATGTTACTTTTCATTTTATATCCCTTCATGTTATTTACATTTTTTTTTGGCCATATACACACATTATGTTATTAGTTTTAAAAATGGTTAATTCAGAATAAATAATAAAGGAACACTTTGACATAAAATGCAATCTTTTTGAAAAGTTTAGGAATGGACTATACTGGGACCATGACACCAAAGCACAATCAAGTGACATTATTTTCTCAACTTATTATGTGGAATAGTTTGTAGTTGTAGTTGACAGAGTAAAGAATAACATCAAATCTAAAATCTTTACATGGTTTTGAAGGTCCTTGTTGGCCTTTTCTCCCCCTGCTCTTCTACTGTATACTTCATTCTCGTCCCACTCACCTCCTTACTGTTTCTCTAATGCGCCAAACACTGCCCTGCCTGAGAGCCTTGGCTCTTGTCAGTCCTGCTACCTGAATCCTCTTCCTACAGATACCCACAGGGCATACTTCCTTGGACTTCTTTCAGGTCTGTGTTCAAATGTCACCTTACAGAGAGGCCTTCCTCAACCTCCCTATACAAAATAGATTATAGCAGAGCGTCTTAGACATTTGGGCTGTCATATGAAAAATAATATAGACTGGGTGATTTAAACAACTGACATTTATTTCTCAAAGTTCTGGAGTCTGGGAAGTACAAGATCAAGGTGCCAGCCAGTTTGGTTCCTGGTGTGGGTTCTCTTCTAATTACATCCTCACATGACAGAGAGGGAGTGATCACATCTCCTGTCTTTTCTTCTAAAGACATGATCTCATTTATGAGGGATCTCCACTCATGACCTAATTATTTTCCAAAGGCCCCACCTCCAAATACCATCACACCAGGGATTAGGGTTTCAGCATGAATTGTAGGGGAACACGAACATTCAGTCTGTAGCACAGAGTAACCTCTGTCATCTATCTGGCCCCTCTTTACTCTGCTTTATTTTTCTTCATAGCACATCACCATTGATTTTATACTTATATATATAAATAAAATTTCTCAAAGTCAGAAGCTTTTTTCTGTTTTGTTTATTACATCCCTAGTACTTAGGACAGAGCCTGACATATAGTAGATGCTCAATAAATACTTAGATGAACAGAAGTTTTTGAATATGGCGCCTTTAAAAAAATTTAAAGATACATGTTATATATGTGTGATAAAACCAAAGCTTCAAGTTTCTTCTGGCAAGTTCTTACTCTTCAGCGAAACTTTTAAATGGTTAATTTTCTTTGGCAGAGCAAGAATATGATCTTGGACCAAGCCTTTAAATACATAACAGAATTGAAAAGGCAAAATGATGAACTCTTGCTTAATGGAGGAAACAATGAACAAGGTAAAGATTTTAAGATTCTTTTTGTCATTTTTTCACTGTTCAGGCCTTTGTGTCACCGTGCATTAGGATACAGAAGGCTTTTTTTGCCCCCAAATGTTATTAAGATTACACAACACTGGGAGAATAGTGTTGCAAATAAATTCATTTTAGTTTACCTCTTTTCCCCCTTCTGTGAGCAACTCTAATCATGCAGGCATGTATAATTTTGATTTTGGACTCTACTGTGTATTTCATGTTTACTTAACTCATGATACAAATAATACTGGATTGCCTTTATTGCAGTTGGATCTTCCAGCTAGGGGAATCCCATAAGAGGATGTAGGGGAGAATCCTGCTCAGTGTAACTTAAAAACAACACTTAACTGTGAATTTACTCAGAAGCCCAAAACATTTAGTTCGAATTATTTATATTACATGTAATGTGTGCATCAGACTGCCGAACATTTAATGCTATTTGATTTTTAGATAGAGGTGAGTTTTTTTATGTTATCAACTGAGTTCTCTTTTTCCACTTGAACTGGAAAAAAGGTTACCTTCTAACAGCTAAAAAGAAAAATATCACTGGCAAATATCAAGCTCAGAGTGGTAGGCCACTTCAAATTATCCTTTATTTATGGCTCTGACAAGAGCAGAGAGAAAATTGTCTGTGACAATGCAGAAGGTCACATTAAAAGGAGAGAAACAAAGGCAGAATTTTGTAGAGCTGGGGGGTAATACAGGGATGTGTTTATTGTAAGAAGCTGGAAGGTTATTGGAAAGTATATCCAGCAGGTCAGCCTTCAGAATTCTTGTTTACTTTTAGTTAGATGGCAACTTAATCCCTCACCTAGATCAGCTATCTTTTATGATCCAGGCCCTGTTTTGTGATGCTTTTAGGTAATTAGATACATAATGTATGTTTGGTAATCATTTTGAGGCACTCCACAAAAGGGACCGTTAGGCTCTAATGATGTGTAGGCTTTCCTAGTGAGGGCTTCTTTGGTTTCACAGCCCAGAGGCTAAGGCAGTCAAGGTACTTTAAGGAAAAGGGAAACTACTGAAAAAATACAATTTGCATGGGGCTCAGGAAAAGCCGAATAGCCAGGCCAGGGGTTGGGGTAGCACCTGAGGCAGCTTAAGTGTGACTACATTGTCATTTCTGTCGTCATCCTTTCTTTAGCTCTTTTTTTGTGCGTCTGCTCTCTCTTCACCTCCCAACAGCTTCCCCCCCATACTCGCCATCCACATGACAGTCTAGAACAGTGGCCAGAGCAATGGCCTTGAGAGTCAGGCCCATTTGGGTTTGTGTCTTAATTTCGTTTACTCACTCAGTACCTTTGACCAGTTACTTAACCTCTCCAAGTCTCAGTTTCCCTATCTTAAAAAGAGGATAATCATAGCATCTATCTGGTTGACTTTAGACAAGTTATATGACTGCTCTGAGTCTGTTTCTCACATCTGAAAATGGCGATGACAGTAGGTGCTTCCCATGGTTGTTATGAGAAGTAAAAGAGATAAATAATCTGCTAGTTTTCATCTCATCCTTGTCAGAACAGAGCTTTTCATTTCAGGCTACCTCATGGGAAATTGGCCTTGATTGGCTTCTTTTGGCAGAGGGAGTGGGGAGAGTACATACCACTATGGCAAGGCAGGTAGTGGTATATGGGGTCACAGAGCATAAATACCAGCCCCCAAAGCTGCCCCATAGTAGGATTCATTGGTGAGACTGCCTTCCTTAGAAAGGAGTAGGGGTGTGACGGACATCTTCATTACTCAGTAGCGTATATACGTTGGCCCTCCCAAGGAAAATGCTGGTTCCATTGTTGATACTTTCCTCTGTGCTCTACCACTTTGTTTCCTACATGTCCTACTTTGGTTTCCATTGTTTCAAAGAATAAAATGGAAACTAGTTTAAAGCCATTTATAAAAGAGACTAGCTATTACCACTATAAGTAATGTTAGCTGTTGTAGCATTTAAATGCTATTATATTGATTTTCAATGTTATTTTCCTAATTCGTCACCATGATGTCAATATTTCATTCCTTGTTTCACCTTTGCAGCTGCCCTGTTGGGATTTTTTGAATTGGGGATTTTGAGATTTCTACATTATGAATAATTTTTTACCTTTGAGTTGTTGTCCTTTAAAGATATATACTTTTAAAAGTATGGGATAGCGGTTTGAGATACCATTCTAACAAGAAGAGAGAACTTGTATTAGAAAAGAGATGATGATTCTCAACTGAGGTATTTAGAACACTAGAATTAGAATTCAGGAGTTTTAGTACACAGTTCTTTCTTAAGTTATTGTAAATACTGACATTTACAAGTAATTGTTTCATTTTTATTTTTAATATTGTAGCTGAAGAAATTAAAAAGCTACGTAAACAACTGGAAGAAATTCAAAAAGAAAATGGCCGATACATTGAATTACTGAAAGCAAATGACATATGCTTATATGATGACCCTACGATCCACTGGAAGGGAAATCTTAAAAGCTCAAAGGTCTCTGTTGTTATTCCCAGTGACCAAGTTCAGAAAAATATTATTGTTTATTCCAATGGGAGTCAGCCTGGTGGAAACAGCCAGGGAACAGCTGTTCAGGGGATAACCTTTAATGTTGGTCATAATTTACAAAAGCAAACCGCCAATGTGGTGCCAGTACAGAGGACTTGCAATCTTGTGACTCCTGTGTCTATTTCTGGAGTTTACCCTTCTGAAAACAAGCCATGGCATCAGACTACAGTTTCTGCATTGGCTGCCAACCAGCCTGTTCCTCTTTGTCTTCCTGCTACCATTTCTACTCAAAATATTCTTGAGCTTTCCACCTCTGAAAGTGAATCAAGTGTGCTTGGTGCCACCAGTGGCTCACTGATTGCTGTTTCTGTTGGGCCTGAACCTCCCCAACATCGTTCCTTGCATACAAATCTAAATGATCAAAATTCTTCTGGAAATAAGAATGGGCAAGAGAGCCCGAAATTGTTGAACAAAACTGTCCCTTGTGCCACAAGCATTCCCTCCAGCTCTTCAGCAACTGCCACTAAAGTAAACTATGGAGGCAAGTCCTGCCTGAGCATACAGGATTTCACAAGTGATTTTCAAACCACCTTTGTTGTTTCAGTTACCACCACAATTTGCTCCCAGCCTCCCAGATCTGCAGGTGATTCTTGTCCGGTGGTTATAAGCAAGGGTGCAGACTCGACAAGTGTTACCACAGTGGTTGCCCCATCTGCCCCTGGAGGAGGGAAGACCACCACTTCTGTGGGCAGTCTTTCTGCAAACCCTCTGGATAATAGTTGGACTCTTTCTTGTTCTTTGCCTTCTTCAGCTGTTAGTGCTTCAGATTTGAAAAACATTAATAGCCTTACCCGAATTTCCTCAGCTGGAAACACACAGACAACGTGGACTACTTTGCAACTGGCGGGAAACACTATTCAGCCCTTAAGCCAGACACCGTCTTCTGCTCTGACTCCAGTGTTAAATGAATCTGGTACTAGCCCCACCACAACCAGCCACAGTAGACATGTGGCTACAGGCATCAACTTGAATAATTCCTTTCCAGTAGATGGGCAGCCAGTTGAGCAAGTAGTTGTAACCTTGCCTTCTTGTCCATCTTTACCTATGCAGCCACTAATTGCCCAGCCACAAGTTAAATCTCAGCCTCCAAAAAATATCCTTCCATTGAATTCAGCAATGCAGGTGATTCAGATGGCTCAGCCAGTCGGATCAGCTGTTAATGCAGCTCCAGCTAATCAAAACGTTATCATTCTTCAGCCACCCAGCACCACCCCATGCCCAACAGTGATGAGGGCAGAGGTTCCCAACCAAACCGTAGGTCAACAGATAGTAATTATACAGGCAGCTAATCAGAATCCTTTGCCACTCCTCTCAGCTCCACCTCCTGGTTCTATTCGACTCCCTGTCAATGGAGCCAGTGCTATAATAGGGTCTAATTCAATGCAAAATATTTCAACCCCACAAACTTTTGGAGGAAAGCATCTTGTCCACATATTACCAAGACCTTCATCTTTATCAACATCTAACTCAACACAAACTTTTTCTGTTACCATGTCAAACCAACAACAGCCTCAAACCATTTCTTTAAATGGACAGCTCTTTGCTTTGCAGCCTGTGATGTCTTCATCAGGAACTACAAACCAAACCCCTATGCAAATTATTCAACCCACCACCAGCGAAGATCCAAATACCAATGTTGCCCTGAATACATTTGGCGCTTTGGCCAGCCTCAATCAAAGCATATCACAGATGGCTGGGCAAAGCTGTGTACAGTTGTCTGTTAGCCAGCCTGCCAATCCTCAAACTGCTGCAAATGGTCAAACCACCCCAGCAAACTGTGTTTCATTAACAGCAACTGTAGCATCTCCCATGACAACAGATAATTCAGCCACACTACCCAGTATTTATAATCTAGTGACTACTCCTTCAGTGAACACTGTAGCTGGTTTGCCTAATGTGAAGTCGAAAAGGTTGAATAAGAAGCCGGGTGTCAAGAAACATTTAGTAGCTAACAAGTCAGTGTGCTCCCTGAATCCAGTCAGAGATGTGGGCAAGGCAGACTGCCCCAGCACTGAAGGCTTGGTGGGGCCACCATGTAATGATGGACTGCTGGAAAGCCCCCCTGTTGTGTTACCATCTGTCACTATGTCCCAGGCGAAGAGTACTGTAAGTGTTTCTGGTTCACATTCTTTGGATGTTCCGAATTCTGAATCAGCGATACCTGAGTCTGTGCCCAAATCTAAGTCAGCAGAAGAGTCTAGCTTATCCTCCCAAGAATCTGTAACAAGTGAACATTTTGCAATGGCCCCAGCAAAATCCAAAGATTCTGCCCCTGTTTTGCAACGAGAGACATCTCAGGATAAGCCACCAACTAGTTTAGCATTGCCAGATGCTGCCAAATCCTGTACTTCAGCCAACGTGTTGATTCCATCACCAAGTGATGCCCACATTTTGGTTTCTCAGGTTTCTGGTTTATCATCTACCATGAGCACTGTAAGTACTGACTGTGTTTCTGAGGTAGAAATCATTGCTGAACCCTGCAGAGTTGAGCAAGATTCATCAGATACAATGCAAACCACGGGTCTCTTAAAGGGGCAAGGTTTAACTGCGTTGCTCTCTGGTTTTGCTAAAGAAAAAGACCCTCAGAAATCTCTTTCAGTCCAGGTGGACCACCCTGACTTTTCTTCAGAAAATTCTAAAACGGTTGATTCAAGTGTTGATTTACATCCTAAACAGGACCTACTACTGATGAGCAGTGATGATAGAGATCCAGGACAGCATCCTTCCTGCATCTCCGATCAGGAGGTTATTCATGGTTCTTTGCTCACCAGTAGACAGACTGACTCTCCCATGTCAACCAGCTCTGGCAGTAGTCGTAGTTTCTCAGTTGCATCCATGCTGCCTGAAACAACTAGAGAGGATGTCACCAGCAATGCAGCAACTAATACATGTGACAGCTGTACCTTCGTAGAGCAAACTGATATAGTTGCTCTTGCAGCAAGAGCTATTTTTGACCAGGAGAACCTGGAGAAGGGAAGAGCTAGCACCCAGGCTGATTTAAGGGAAGTTACTTCAAAACCTTCTGAAGCATCATCTTTAGAGGGAGACCAGCCTTTCAAAGCACAGACCTCTAAAGACAATGGCCCAGGACAGGCAGAAGCAACACCAAATGAATTTAATTCTCAGGAGTCAATTGAAGTAACTATGGATAGGCCCCTTGAAAAATCAAGTTGTTCTGCAGGAATTAAAACATCAACTGCCTCTTTACAGGTTTCGACTTCTCAGCCACCAAGCATCACCAGTTTAAGTGTGAATAATCTTATCCACCAGAGCAGCATCAGCCATCCTCTTGTCAGCTGTGCTGGTTTATCTCAAACTTCAGAGCAAACAACTATTCCTGCTACGGTTAATTTGACTGTTTCATCAACTTCCTATGGCAATCAGCCTCCTGGACCATCTCTGATGACTGAATATTCCCAAGAACAACTAAACACTATGACTGGTACCATACCAAATCCACAGATTCAAGAGCCACTCTTAAAGCCGGGTCATGAAAGCCGTAAAGATTCTGCTAAGCGCGCTGTCCAAGATGACCTTCTACTGTCTTCAGCTAAACGTCAAAAGCATTGTCAGCCAGCCCCACTTAGGCTCGAAGGTATGTCCCTGATGAGCCAAACTCCAGACAGCATTTCTGATCAAACTCAAATGATGGTTAGTCAGATCCCTCCCAACTCTTCAAACTCAGTTGTGCCTGTTAGCAACCCAGCACATGGAGATGGCCTTACACGATTATTTCCACCTAGTAACAACTTTTTGGCCCCTGCATTGAGACAAACTGAAGTTCAGTGTAGCTCTTCAGTTGCTGAGCAGCAGCAAACCCAGGCAGGTCAACATCTGCAGGCCCTGCAACAGCATGTTCCAGCTCAGGGGGTATCTCATCTGCATAGTAACCATCTCTACTTAAAGCAGCAGCAGCAGCAACAGCAGCAGCAGCAGCAGCAGCAGCAGCAGCAGCAGCAGCAGCAGCAGCAGCAGCAGCAGCAGCAAGCAGGGCAGTTAAGGGAGAGGCATCACTTATATCAACTGCAGCATCACATACCTCATGCAGAGACCTCTGTCCACTCTCAGCCCCATAATGTCCACCAACAGAGAACTTTGCAACAGGAAGTTCAGATGCAGAAAAAGAGGAATCTTGTTCAGGGCGCTCAGGCCTCTCAGCTTTCCTTACAACCGAAGCACCATGGAACTGACCAGTCCCGACCGAAGAGTGGTCAGCCACATCCCCACCATCAGCAGATACAGCAACAGATGCAGCAACACTTTGGAAGCTCCCAGCCAGAGAAGAGTTGTGAAAACCCTTCAACTAGCCGGAACCACCATAACCATCCCCAGAACCATATCAATCAAGATATTATGCACCAGCAACAGGATGTTGGAAGCAGGCAGCAAGGTTCAGGGGTTTCTTCTGAACATGTATCTGGGCATAATCCAATGCAGAGGCTCTTGACATCCAGAGGCATAGAGCAGCAAATGGTGTCCCAACCAAGTATTGTGACTAGACCTTCAGACATGACCTGTACTCCACATAGGCCAGAGAGAAATAGAGTTTCAAGTTATTCTGCTGAGGCCCTCATTGGAAAGACATCCTCTAATTCAGAGCAGAGAATGGGTATATTGATTCAGGGTTCTAGAGTTTCAGATCAGCTTGAAATGAGAAGTTATCTTGATGTTCCCAGAAATAAGAGTTTGGCCATTCATAATATGCAGGGTCGTGTGGACCATACTGTTGCCTCAGATATCCACCTTTCTGACTGTCAGACATTTAAACCAAGTGGAGCCAGTCAACAGCCCCAGAGTAATTTTGAAGTACAATCTTCAAGAAATAATGAAATAGGTAATCCTGTATCTTCATTGAGGAGTATGCAGTCCCAGGCTTTTCGAATTAGTCAGAACCCTGGTCCACCACCAATTGACCGCCAAAAGAGATTACCTTATCCGCCAGTTCAGAGCATCCCAACGGGAAATGCTATCCCACCAAGGGACAGTGAAAATACATGTCATCAAAGCTTCATGCAGAGTTTACTTGCCCCTCACCTCGGTGATCAGGTCATTGGGAGCCAGAGATCACTTTCAGAACATCAAAGGAACACACAGTGTGGTCCATCCCCTGCAATTGAATATAATTGCCCTCCAGCTCATGAAAGTGTCCATATCAGAAGAGAGAATGAGAATCAGAATAGGGAAAGTTGTGACATGTCCCTAGGTGCAATTAACACCAGGAACAGCACCTTGAACATTCCTTTCTCGAGTTCTTCCTCAGGAGATATTCAAGGACGAAACACAAGCCCCAATGTTTCTGTACAGAAGTCCAATCCCATGAGGATTACTGACAGCCATGGGACCAAAGGCCACATGAACCCTCCAGTCACAACCAACATGCATGGGGTTGCAAGGCCAGCTTTGCCACATCCATCTGTGTCTCATGGAAATACTGATCAAGGGCCTCCTGTCCGTCAAACTAGTTCTTCAGTTCCCCAGCGCTCAAGGCATCCTTTGCAAGACAGCAGTGGTTCCAAAATCCGTCAGCCTGAAAGGAATCGTTCCGGAAACCAAAGGCATAGTAATGTCTTTGATCCAAGTCTTCCCCATCTTCCTCTGTCTACTAGTGGCAGTATGATTCTTGGACGCCAACAACCCACTACAGAGAAAAGAGGAAGTATTGTTCGTTTCATGCCTGATAGCCCACAAGTACCTAATGATAATTCAGTACCCGACCAGCATACACTATCACAAAATTTTGGTTTTCCTTTTATTCCCGAGGGTGGCATGAATCCACCAATAAATGCTAATACTTCTTTCATTCCACAAGTTACCCAGCCTAGTGCCACTCGAACTCCAGCCCTCATCCCTGTAGATCCCCAAAATACTCTACCTTCCTTTTATCCTCCATACTCTCCTGCTCATCCAACACTGTCCAATGATATTTCGATCCCCTATTTTTCGAATCAAATGTTCTCAAACCCTAGCACAGAGAAAGTAAACAGTGGAAGTTTAAATAACCGATTTGGATCAATTTTATCTCCTCCAAGACCTGTCGGTTTTGCTCAACCAAGCTTTCCTCTTCTCCCTGATATGCCACCAATGCACATGACCAACTCTCACTTATCCAATTTTAATATGACATCTCTGTTTCCAGAAATAGCTACAGCTCTTCCTGATGGCTCAGCAATGTCACCTTTGCTTACAATAGCAAACTCCTCTGCCTCTGACTCTTCCAAGCAGTCCTCAAACAGACCTGCCCACAACATAAGCCATATTTTAGGTCATGACTGCAGTTCAGCTGTTTAAATACTGATAGACTAAACATAAGTGTAATGGATGAGATTACAGATGTATTTATGTGTGCATGCACACATACGGGCACATGAAGAGAGAATGTGTGTATGTCTTTGTGCTTGTATAATCAATCAATTTCCAGTTATCTTCTGAATGTAGGAAAGCCATGTCAGAGATGATGTGAGTACTGGGTTGTCAAAAAAATTATCTTTCATTTAAACTGCATGGTGTGCTTTTTAAGTTTTCCAAGCAGATTTACATTTTCAAGTTTGATTTGTAATCTTCTATTCCCTAAATATTAATAAGCTGGAAGTTGGGGGAGATCATTTTGGCATGGGCAGAGTATTAGGAAGGAACCTAGATTTTAAACTTGATTGTTGATAATTTATAAAATAGTTGAAATAGTTGAGTTGCTCTCCAAAAATACATATAGTTCAGTATAACCAAATGCTTGCTGATGTCAGTGTCTAGAACCGTTTCTTACTCATGGCAGGTGTTGAATTAATATAGAATGAATGTCCATAGTTGTAAAGTCAAGCAGTTAGGAAATAAGTGGGTTATTTAATCAGCCTTTATTCCCAAGATTTGGTTTAGGTAGAGGCTTCTTTCTTAATTATAGCAATTTGTAAATTATCTGAATTTTGTGTCCTGGTCTTCAAATTAGGGAGCCATGTTATTCTTTAATGTGCCAAGATCCTTTAAAGTAAAGGTCTTTCTTAAACAGCCTTAAAAATAGAAAGCTTAAAAGAAAAGTACATAGATGTTCCATTTTGTACTGCGTTTTGCATCAGACCATAAGGATAAGAGCAGTTGTATTGTGGAGTTTTGCATATGTTCAGTTAAAGATTGTTGTTTCATCAGTTAAGTTTTGTTTTCATGTTCTCTCCATTCTATTTATTGATCGCGCAATAAATTCTTTTACATTTGTTTAATCAGTAGAGACTGATCAGTAAATAGTGTGTTTGGAATCCACACAATAATTTGAGCCTTACTTTTTAAATATTTCTGAGCAGAGTCTTAAGCTTTTTCGTTATTTTCATTTACTGATATTTATATTTGAAATACATTATTGTATATTGCATTATTATCCATCATAGTAGAATTACAATGAGAAGATGAATTTGTTCATTATTTTTCTGATGGTAGATGTGAAATGGTGCTTCAAAAATTGTTTATATATGTCCGTGTGTATGTGTGAGTGTGTGTATACACAGACATAGATTTTAAAGTATAAACTGGTCATTTAAAAATAAGCTTGCCATCTGAAAATGGGAAATTGAGACCTGAGACCTGCTGAAGTACAGAAAAACTTGATGTAAGGGTTTGAAAAAGCCCCACTGAATATAATAAACTTAAAAACATATGTATATACTCATATATTGAATTTTGAAAACAAAGCCACAAGAAAACCATATATGCTTATTTTCTCAAACCCACTATTTGTTGTTATATTCTGCCAAAAATGGGATAGAGTAGTAGAGATGATATAAATTGTTTTGTCTGCTCTGTTAACAAAGTGAACCCTAGGACCAGCATTTTTTTTTTCTCCTTAAAAAAAAAAAAGCCTCCAAAGGCCGGGTTAGAGCAGTGAACTCCAGCAAATACCTCTTCTAAAGACTCAGCAAAAGGGTCATCTGTGCCTCTTTAACTGTTCTTACCAAACTTTCCTATCTACTCCTGCTGCTGACTGAAGCAGCCTCTTGGGGGCAATATATATATGTATATATATATACAGACACATATATATATATAATATATACATACATACATACATACATACATACACACATATAGAAAGAAAGAGAGAGAGAGAGTAAATGAGAAGAACTGTATTTTCTCCCTTCAAAATGGTCATGGGGAGGAATAGGAGAGTTTCATGAATAAGTTACTTCAACAAGACCACAGATAAACACAATAGTTAAAACTTTTAATTGAGAATATGAGATTTATGATTTGTTTTTTAAATTATCTTAACTGAGTTTTAAGCTTTAACATTCAAGTTTTTCTTTGTACTTGAAAGGTCCAGTCTGCTAGTTTCAAGGAGAATTTTCAATGTGTTTGACATTTACTCTTTCCTGCTTCGCCTCTCTTTGCTCTCTCCCTCCCTCCCTCCCTCTCTGTCTCTCTCTGTCTATCTCTGTCTCTGTCTCTCTGTCTCTCTGTCTCTCTCTCTCTGTCTCTTTCACACCCACACACACCCACAAACTCACACAATACAGTGGCTAGTAAGTTCTGAAGAACTGGGGACTGTTAGATATAATTGGAACCAAGTTAACATGCTAAGAAGATACTTATTTGAACACTGCAATGAAAAGGCCTCAAACCCTGGAACTTTCAGATGCTTCTCTTTTGTATTGATTGCATTTTTCTGCTTAGCTCTGTTCAGAGATAGCATTTATATTTCTCAGAGCTTTCATTCTAACCATATAATACTTTGATCCCAAATGAGTCTGTACCCCTAAGTAAGGCTTATTTGACCATCCAAGGAAAGTGCTGACCATCTGCAAATAATTTGGCTCCTGCTTACATGTAGTTCTAATTATCATACAGAAAAGTACATATATATGTAAGATAATTTTGTATATGAACTCAATTCTAAAAGTGTTCAGGGTATAGTAATCTTATTCAATTTAAAAACATGAGTGTATGAGATTTACCAGCAGTATTAAGTATTTGGTAATTAGAGCTACATGATTTTGGGGAGGAAATTTATTTAATATCTAGCAATCTCGATATAATTTTTTGGCAAAGGAATGGCAGAGAACATAATCAGTTTTAGTTATAGTAATTTTAATGTTATTTTTGGCTTGCTAATATATGACTATAGAATGTAAAACCATCTTCACAAATAATTTTATAATTCCTAGAAATACACAAACTTAGTATGAGTCATAAGTGAGAGTCTGATTAAATCATCTCTCCTAGTGTTATCGATCACATAAAATCAGTTGCTAAAGTGGTTGATTCCTCTGAAACACAATATAACTTCTAATGAGGTGAAAAATTTCAGAGTTGTTATGTATAAACTTTTAATATGTCAATCATGGATAAAAGAAATCAAGTTTGATATTATTTTTTGTTACATACAGGTTGTTTTGGGATGTTTTATACCCTTTCAGGAGCTTTATTTTTATGTTAAGACATTTTGGGGGTGCCAGAGATGGCACTCTTTTTCTGAGTAAGGACTGAGAATTCCAGAGTGATCATGCTTTATAAAATTTTACATACCAGAACTATAGAGTGAGAAGAACAAGGAAGGAATATTCTTTTGCAGCAATTTCCAGTCACATATCAAGGTGAACTGCAATGAGGGTCAAGTTTTAAAATCAACCTTTTTAAGTGCAAAATTATTTAAACATTTTAAAGATAATTCATTTGTCACGTGTTTGCCTTCTAACGTTAGCCATTTCATGGAGAGCCTAAAATTTGTATTCCAAAAAATGTAGAAACACATTTTAATGGGAGTGAAGTTTTAAAAATTTGAGAAAGGGTAAAAACATATGCATCTTCTTAGCTTTATCCTTCCTTTGATATATAGGTACCTAGGCTCTTATTTTCTTCCATCTGCTCCATGTCAAACAGGTGGCAGAGACCTGGTCATTTCCTTAGCATGATTATTACTCCTTTGCCTTGAAACATTTATTGAGCACACCATCTACTGGATTAGTGTGTAACAAGAAGTCGTACTCCTAAATCAGTGATCCCCAATTCCTGGCTTTGGGAACCACTATGTCTCCCGCTCTATAAGTAGTGATAAGAATTTCTTGAAACAAAAGTAGTTCAAAACTAATTTAAAAATTTTAATGTGCCATAAAGCGTCCTTCTTTGTTTTATTAACTTGTTTCCCCTCCTCCGCACAGAGTTGTGGAGAATGGGCAAAGGTGGTACCAGAAGACGGCTGTGGGTTGATATCCTTAGGAACCTGAAAGTTGTAATTCTGTTGTCTATATAAATCCTGTATTTGCCTCGAGATAATCGCCTATGGCTGTGTACATCCAGAGGGCAAAGTAATAGCCAGATAAACTAGTGTGAAGTTAATCTGTAAGTGAGGATTTCATGATACCTATTTTCAAGTTAAAGGCCAGAAAATAGTTTCTCCTCTTGATAACTTTTTGGCTGAATGCTATCATTTCTCTTTCCCCAGAGTTCATCTGAAGAGGGTCCTTTTTTAGACTCACCCATGTTCTCCTTTTGTTCTACACTTCCTGTATGAGCCTGAGGGTATTTCTGCTAGAGTTCGTGGGAAATCAAGTTTAAATTGAGGCAGTCCAGATATGCCAGTAAGAAGTAATGAGAACCTTCTTGGACACAATTTCTAGTTCTGCCCGCATGCCTCTACTCTGGTACTGCACTTTAACTGAAACTGTGCCTCTGGTCCTAAGACCAGCAATTGGAACATATTACTCACCCACTCTTCTGTTTTAGCAAAAGACCAGCCGGGATGGTACATGTCAAGTAATCAAACACCTAGCAGACAAGTACAGCTGATGTTTCTCACTGTTGCCTTATCATTTTCTGAGCCATCTTTGATGCCGATCTTGTAAAAATCTTACTAGGTAGAAGCAAAACTTTTAAACTCAGAGCTTGTATGTGGTGGTCATCCAACACCCTTATTTCTAGATTTGTGCAAACCCTATCAACCATAATCTTTGGCATATGTGTGTGTTCAGATGTTAATAAACATGAGCCAACTTGGGTTGAAAATATTGGGGATAATATCCAAATTGGTGTTACTT
This sequence comes from Pteropus medius, assembly GCF_902729225.1. Classification (NCBI taxonomy): domain Eukaryota; kingdom Metazoa; phylum Chordata; class Mammalia; order Chiroptera; family Pteropodidae; genus Pteropus; species Pteropus medius. Next base: position 434,868 of record NW_024351543.1, on the reverse strand, counting down.
TGGATGACTGCAGAATCTTCACTAGAGATTTCATGAGATATAGAAGATAAACTATTTGTAATTTAACCTTTTAAAAAAAGACGATCATGATTTTTGACTCAGTTGTGTGCACAGTTACACATCATATTATGTCATAGGAATGTAATGTTTACTCCATCTAGACCCCCTCTTCACTTTTCTGGCTCTCTGTTCCCCCACCCCTTAAGTCTTCAAACCATTTTCATCTGTGAGGTCACTGAGGCACTGGACTTGACTATATTGGTAACCTTTGAGGGGAGTTAACTGTTGATCTTCCAAGAAGAAAGGGACCAGACAATGTTGCTTGAAATGCTGCAGTTGTGTTACTGTGAAGAAAAGATTTGCTTCCATTTTCAGCAGGCCATATATATATTCCTTTTGGTAAAAATGGGTGGAAAATCTAAGAACATAATTACCTTCACAAATTATTTATAGATACACTGGGTGAGAAGCTTACTGTAGGGCAGTCACCAGAAAAAACCTAACTGTAGTGCTTTCAATCGTGTAATATTTGTATCTATTTTCATGCCAGCAATGTCTGCTGTACACTGTGTCCTATTACTGTAAATCACCTGGTTTATAATCTTAACGGGAACTAATTTGTTTTGTAATGGAATCCAGAGCAGATATGTATAATATGATCAGGATTGTCCTACAGCTGTAAATAAGAATAGGTCCTGTTTATTTTGACATCTTTTTACAAATGCATTGTATTAGGGTGTGAATATTCTGAACCATGCTCTTGTTTAAAGTTTTGAAATTTTTATTGGTAAATGTAACATTTTAATGGTTGTAATAATTATTTGTATAGATATGAATATAGTATTTTATTTAAGAAAATAAACTTTGCATTTTTGCATTGTGAATTCTGTCTTTTCTGATCACTGCATGTGCCACTTCAAGCCTGGTATTAAATTGACTTCTCTTGTATGACAAAGTCTTACATTCAAGTAATCTCTGAATTTTGCCAAAGCATCTGAAAATGATACCATGACACATTTCCCCTGGCAATTGTGTTCCTGATCGAAGCATCAACCTCAAAAAAGTCACAATTATGATCAGCGCTATATTGTTAGAGCAAACAATACAACTTTATTGTAAAAAATAAAATTAGAATTTCAGATCTGGAAGAGTATTGGGAGATGATTCAGTTTATACTCTGATAGTGGAGGAAACTGAAGCGTAGAACTTTGGGACAAGAGTTAGGTCTGTCATGGCAGCCACATCAACTTGGTCACTTCTTACAGGCATGAGGTTTGAGGGGGGGAAAAACATGTTGCAGAGGAATTTGTACAGAATGACACTATGTAAAGCTCAAATTTCCATCAGACTATTCAGGGATAGCCTACGGGTGTAAAAATTGTAAATTAAGGAAATGGTAAACCCAAAGTTCAGGCTAGTGGGTACTTCTTAGGAGGAAGGGGGCTATCTAGGAGGGTGCTTTAGAAAACATTGGTATGTTCTATTGAATTGGATAGCAGATACTCAGGTGTTTATCTCATTTACACCTGAAGTTTTTGTCTTATGAATGAGGGTGCTTTAGAAAACATTGGTATGTTCTATTGAATTGGATAGCAGATACTCAGGTGTTTATCTCATTTACACCTGAAGTTTTTGTCTTATGAATGTATAAAATATATCCTAATATTAAGACAGGTAAAATGACCTTAGGGGTCATTTACTCCCACGTGTGCTATAGGAAATTAATGCTCACAATATTTTCCTTGTCCCAGCTTCTTGGGACTTCAGATTAAAACTCGGTTTTCTGACTATAGAGTGTTTAGTTTCTTTCTACTATTGCACACTGCCTCTCATACAGAGGTTATAGATGTATCATATATTTGATTACACGGGGAGCCCTAATGTGCCATAAAGGGTATACAGCCAATAAAAATATCACCACTATGCATAAATTGAATCACTCTAAAATGAATGTGCAAGTTAGAACAGCTATATTCTTTAAAGTTTTGTTGGCTTTCCCATAGTTAGATGTTTGAGGAAAATTTGCTTTAATAACATATCTCTTTAAAAAACCATCCTAAAAGTGAAAAGTATTTTCATAGTAAGGAGGATATAGTAGTTAGTGGCAGCTCATCAATCCCACTGCAACGACTAGAGTAAAAAGATAAATTAGAATAATATTTTAAGAGATACTAAAACCCATCAAAAATAAGATAGACCAATGGATTTTAACATTATCAAACATGAAAAATTCACTGATACGATTTCAAATATATTGCAACTTGTCTTTGGGAAACTACCATTTGCTGGGTTTTGATATATTATCAGAGAAGAATAGCTACAATTATCTGGAAATGTAACTCACTTTTCCAGCTACGTATTTCTGTAAGGCTAGGTTTCCTTCATAAATGTCAAGCAAAATACAAACTGCAGCAGAGTGAAGGCAGAAACTGACATGAGAATCCGGCTATCTTCTATTAAGTCAGATGCTACATAGATTTACAAAAATATAAAACACTGTCACTCTTCTCATTATTTTTTTGTTTTGGAAAATAAAATATAAAATTCTATATGCTATTTATTTTATGTACTCTTTATTGCTATCTTTAAATGAATTAATAAATATGTTTATATTTTCCACTTTTATTTCTAATATAGTAAATATTGATATAATTTACATAAATGAAAAAATCTTCGGGGTTCTCAATAATCTTTAGGAGTATAAATGGGTTCTGAGACCAAAAATTTGAGAACTAGTGTTCTAGGAAAAAAAAAAAAAACATTGGTAATATCATCTGACCATAACCATAAAATAAAAAATTGTTAGAGTTTATTAAAATTAAGAATTTCTCTTTATCAAGTCATAGACTGCCAAAGATTATATCAAAAAGAAAAAGACTCGTGAGCTGATTTTAAAAATGGGCAAAAAACTTGAAAAGATTCTTCACATAAATGGCCAAGAAGTCTAAGAAAAGCCTCTCAACATCATTAGCTGTCAGAGAAATGCAAAATAAAATGCAATCAGATAGTGTTACACTCTCACTCAGAAAGGCTAAACTTGAAAGAACTGACAAATGCCAGTGTTGGCAAAGATGTGCAATAATCAGAATTCTCATCAGTGATAATGGGAGTGTGAATTGGTACAACCACTTTGGAAAATTGTTGGCCGTTTCCGTTAAAACTAAAGACTTGTCTACTCTGTAACCGAGCAATTCCATAGTGTACTGTGTATGTACCTTGGGAAAAAATGTTTGTATAAGTTCACTGAAAGACATGTATAAGGATATTCATAGACACTTTCTTTACAGTAACTGAAAACTGGAAATAACCCAAACACCCATTAATAGGAGAATGGATAAATGAAATATCATATATTCACAAAATGAAGCTACTGATACATGCAGATCAATCTCACAGACATTATATCATGTGAAAGGTGCCAGACAAAAAGTACATACTGCATAATTCCATTCATATGACATTCAAGAACAGGCAAAAATCATCTATGAGGAGAGAAGTCAGAATAGTGGTTATCTCTGGGGCAGGGATTAACTTGGAAGAGGCATGAGGATGCTGGAAACGCTTTGAATCTTAATGTGGGTGGTGGTTACACTGGTGTATGTGTGTGTATTTACACACACAAGCACATACGTAAAAATTCACCAATCTATATAAACTTAAGATTAGTATATATATTGTACATTACTGAATATATTATACCTAAATAAAAAGGTTAAGGAAAAAACTATCTGAGGAAGTCTGAACTGATGTTTTTCTCTTGATAAATTTCGTGAGTCAGCCAGATATAAAAGTTATTTTACTGTCATTCTTTGTAAAAAGAAAGAGCCATGGCATATTTTGTATCAGGCTGCCATTACCTAGTTGTGTGGCTTTGGGAAAGTGGCATAACTTCTTTGCATCTTAGTTTATTCGTTGGTACATTATCTGTCCTGTCTCCCTCACAGTGTTGTTGTGAAGGACAAATGAGGTTTTATATTTGAAAGTGTTTTTACACAGTTGGAAAGGGGTATTTAGATGTCAAGTGGCAATTCTTTTCCATGACCTAACTCATTTCCATCTCCCCTACACGTGAGATTGAGTTGCAGGACTCTGCTAGATTACAGTTTGCTGGTCAACATCAACAGCTCCTTTGACCCATTCTTCCTGTGAGAAGTTAAGGAGATAAGTGCTAATTTGCTGTCTACATAAGTTCAGAAGTCAGGTAGGTTGGTTAACACTGTATCAATATGCTGCTTAATTTTTCACATGACTAGTAAGCTACAGATTTTTAAGAAGATATGAAAATCCAGTTTTAACTATGTTTGGTGCTGTGCAGGTCAGGTTTTGGTGTTTTCTTACATGATTTAATCACATTCAGATCCGTGGTTTGGAAAGATGCTGAAGCCACATTGTAGTGGTGAACTTACTGCCTCAGGGAGTTTTCTGGGAATTCATGATTCAATTAGGTTAAATCCTATTTAAAAAAAATGCTGCCGAGTTGCAAATGTGCTCATTCACATTAAATACATATATATTTTAAAGAGCCTAAGAGACAGCTTGGTATAGAAGAAAATTGGTTAGTATGCCAGTGTTTCAAACCAAGTCACAATGCTTTTTTTGTCTTCTGGATAAATTTGGAAATATTTATCACCATTATCACTGTACCCCAAATGAAGAATTATAATTTTATACTTCAATACACTCTAGCTCCTCTGACTCAGTTTGGTGGATAAAACCACTCCCTTATAGGAGGGGAAGGCTGGGCCCAGCCTCCTAAAACAAAGATGATTCAGCCACCCATGGGAGTCGTAGATTCTGCTTGATCTACTGGGCCAGCACGGATTAGTTTTCAAGGCAGCTTTAGAGGACTTTTTGACTCCTGACAGTTTTTTTTTTTTTTGTCTCTGAATATTTTTTAAGAAATAAAAAACCTACTGCATTCCTGTGCTTTCTTTCCATTGTTAATTTTGTTTCTGAACCAACAGGCTGCCAGTGGAAACTTGAAACCTTATGCAACATATATTTTAATTTAAAATGAATCCTTGGGTCTGTAGCCCTTTGCCAAGTGCAATCATTAAATTTATAAAAAGGACGGTGGTTCTTAACTTTACAAGCTTAGAAATTGAAGCAACAGTCCTCATATGAATCCAGCTGTTCCAGTTTAGAGACCCAAAATGATCCAAAGCCGTAGTTTTATTGGTTGGCTTTCCTAAAGCATGGTTGGTTTCATTGTTATTTAGGTTTTTATAACACACGCCTGTTTTCTAAATTTTGGAGAAAAACGTTCTCTTTTTATTAATATGTTCAATAGATATATAATTCCAGGCTGCATTTTACATATATAGATTCATGCACAAATAAAAGTTGAATCATCATTGCACCACAATGGGTCTTTCCTTTCTCTAGTCTTGTTACCTAAACTCCTCATGTCTGACTGCTAATCCATGCTTCTGCACCGTCCGTTTCATCTAATGAATGGTGACTTCTCCAAGTTTCAGTTTCTCCATCTGGAGAATGGGGGTAATAGTAATAGTATCGATTTCATTGGGGGTTGGGGGCTTGTTTTCAAGATTAATTATGGTAATATATATAAAACTTTTGGCAGAAGGCCTGATGACAAATGTTGACTGTTTTAATGATCAGTTCTGCCAACTTTAATCTTCTAGGAGTTGGAGATGGGAACTGAGGGCAACAGTTTCCAATAAATCGTATGACTCTACTAAAAGGGCAGGCTGAGACACTCAGTGCCAAGCTTATCCTCCAGTTAGGCCCACGTGGTTGTTGAAATTGTTAAGAATTAGGGAGATAAAGCTATTTTTGTTTCTTTAAAGCCATTCTCTTCTTGTTGTGCCCAGCTCTTTACAGGGCCTGCCCAAATATTTCTTGATTGACTATTGACTGAAGCAGTGTTTCTGATTCTATGTAAGTAAACAGAGAAGCGGAGGAAGGAGAGGATAAAAGGGAAATAGACCCCCTAAAAAGGAAATTACTTTACAAGATGTCTCACATGAAGAAAGAAACAGTAAATCTGAAGCCTGAATTTGTACTCTTCCTTGAAGGGGTCTATTTAGAACTGGGTATTAAGCCTTGCGAAAGACTCAGATAAGCAATATAATAAAATCATAAAATGCAAATCAATTTTCTTTCTCTGATGGCAATGTTATAGCATCTTAAAATGGAGAGCTTTCAAATCATTTTGAATAGTCTTCCCTGTAAAGGACTTGGAGTCCTAATTCATGAAGAATGTCAAGAGTTAGAGGAAATTATGGGCCGAGGAGCTAGCCATCGTGGGATTTATGTCAGCTTTCTCTTGTCCTCACTTAAAAATCTTTCACTGTTTAAACTTTTTGCTTTATAAACCATAACTATAGTGCTGGGCCACCCAGACTTTATTTAGTGATTGACCGAAATTTGATATGACTTCATAGCTATTCTATGTTAAAATACGGCGATTTGCTATTGTTCCTCTCCAGTGAAATAGATGTCTTAGGTGGCAGAAAATTCAAAGCGACAGAATATAGGGTAGAGCCAAGGAATATTTTAAAATTTAGAGTTCCAGGAAAATTGTGAAATCTCCTAATCTAGAGATATTTAAAAAGAGGGCAGAGCTTCATTTCCTTAAGATTTGAGGGCGCAAAAGGTAATTCTATGTGAATGATAGGAACCACTTAGCCTTCTTTGTATTTCAATAAGAATAGCAAGACCGCACTGAACTCCAACGCCCCTTGGAGTTCATAGCCAATGAAGGCTGATCTGTGACTCATGTCAAACTTATTTGAATTCATGTATGTTAAGGCATAAGATTTAGCAAGCACTTATCCTTGATGACAGTGGCGCCTTAATATTGTGGAGCTATTAAAACTTAGCCACACAGGTATAGCTTGTCTCCACCAAACAGCATTAAAAACAAAACAAAAGAACTACTTTAAAGAGAGCAGAATTGTGGTAGGCAAGGGTTTTACACTGTCTCAGGTGGAAGCAAATAGTATCTTACTCATCTTTCCTTTAGTTTCACCAGGGGACATTAGAGTCATTTTAAAACCTGAGTGACCTTTCCATGCTTCCTCTTTCTGTGACCGCTTTGTCACCCACAAGTTGAAGCCCTTTTTCGTCCAGGCTGAACATCCAGGTTTTCCCTACAGAACATTTGGTGATAAGGGTGGGGCAGGTTGGGGGAATACTTGTAAGTCACATTCCCTGAACCACGGTAGTTACAGCTATTAGAGAGAGGAGAACATCTAGATTTTCTTTGAGACTCCCTGGAGAGAGAAGGCAGTAATGAAGTGGGATATTATACTAGCCAGATTTTCCACTTGACCTTAGCTGTGGTAGCAATTTTTCATCTGAGTTTGAATGAGTATTACAGGCCAGGGGCAGTGAAATGCAGCCGTAAGAGGAAAGGAGGGATCTGGAGCTGAAAGGTTTGATAGATCTGGGCAGTATCTCTGAAGGTGAGACGGACTTCCAGCCCCTGCAGGCCCTCCTGGAACTGAGCACAGGAAACAGAATAGCTGATTTTAGTGGAGAGACACTGGAGGTGGGAGATGCCAGCCCAGTGGAGAGATCTACTCTTGTCCTGAGTCCCTGTGGGATTCAAGAGGTGCTGGGTGACGATCTTCTGTGCCAGCACTGCTCCTGGTGCTCTGCACCTCTCCACCTTTGTCACCCTCATGTAGTGTCCTGTAAAGGAAGTAGGTGAGGATCAGAGAGTTCCAGCGACTTGCTGCATATCACGCAGTGTCCGTATTTGGACTAAAGTCTGACGCAAGAATCTTCCGACTCTACTGTTTTTTCTATGACGAATGTTTATCTTTGTTTCTCCTTTTCCCCCAACTTTTACATAGAAAGTCTATCTCCAAGAATGAGAAACATTTAGTCAACTGACACATGCATTTTGTGGCCCCACAGAATATTCTGGTGACTGTTTGGAGCTACAAAGGAAGCAGCTGCCACTTTCCTTGCCTCAGGAGCTGGCTCAGTGATCTCCTTCAGCCATGGAAAGTCCCCTCCCCCAGAGAGAATCTGGTTTTCCACTGGCTTCTGCTGCTACTAAAATAAAACTGGGCTAATCCCTCAACCTTCCAGCATCGACAGGTGGGAGTGCCTCTCCAGCATTAGTCAGAGATGTGAAGAGGTCATTTTTTATGTGCACTTTTGCCACTTTGGCTGCCACGTAGCTGACCCGCTCTAGCTGAGCTGCTCTTATTACTTCTGTGCCTGCTCTTCCAAGAGCCCTTCACTGTGGCTGTTTCTCTCCAGTTACTCTCCTGCTGAACTCGACTTCTTTTAAAGAGTGAACTCCATGGACACAGGCAAAAGTCACACAGGCATTGTACTACTAAAGACAAGGTGCTGTTCAGTTATGAAGAACTGGTTGCCTCCCTCCGTCCCACATTCTTATCAACCACACAGATGCAGTCAAACCATTCTCTTGAGTCTTCGAACCGCGAGATCGGCACTGTAGAAAGAATGAGCAACAAGTAATTTTAAAATTGATATTTATAAGAGCAGGCTTGGTCTAGGTTTTTAGTCCTGCTGCAGAGAACAAAACTGACCACAATGTATGAGCACAAGACAGACATCAGAAAAAGATCAAGAATACAGCAGCACAGTCCCTTTATTCTACAGGCCCCTCCCAATTTCCATGGACATATTTCCCAAACAAGCTACCGAAGAGGTAATGTGTCACACGATTTATTCACTTTAGGTCACAGGGCTGCTTTAACGAGCTTTGTTCACATTCCTTAGTGGATTTTTTTCTTTTTTTTTTTTGAAACCACTAGTGCATTAAAATAAAAGAACTAGGTCAAATCAGCCATAGTTAAACGGATTTGAAACTTGTTTTAGATGTTAGACTAACAAAACCATTTACTAGGTGGTCTTCATGAGACCTATGAAAGCAAGCAATTTTTAAAGAATAAAAGGTAACAGAAGACCAATTACAAATTTGGGGGCATTTTAGAAAAAAAAAATCACAAAATATTTCATTAAAAGCATCTTTGTGTTTTTAAAATCAGGGAAAGTTTGCTATTCAAACTTCCAAAATGTGTTTTTGAACATTATGCACATATTTTAGACAAAGGATAATAGTTTTAAACAGAAAGAATGGCTGATCCCTTTCCTTAAAGAATGATCAGGAGAGCAGAGGTGAAACATGAGTTCAGTGTCACAGGCAAATGTGTCTACGTGTGTACCTGTGTATGCATATTTTCTGATTACATCATACTCCAGGTAGTAAGGGCACCTGGTCAAAATAGGACTCTCAGGGGCAGAGCTGCCAGACTATGTGAGAAGGAAGGTGGGATGCTGAACTTTCAACGCCCACTGGTGTTCCTGGAGAGGGAATGAGGTTAAGGGGCAACCAAGATGACCCTAAATTGCCTGTGCTCTTTGCAACTAGATTTAGAGTAAAATATGATCACTATGAGAGTTACTTCTAGAGAACTTCAAGGAGAAATTCTTGAGGCCCTGAAGTGCATCAGGTGATGGATAAGGAGCTGGGTTAGTGGTGGAGGACCCTTCACGCAGTGCCCGTTTAAACACATATTTCTTCTCCAAAGGTTATGTGGGCACGGAATCGAGCTGTTTGAATTGGAGGCATGAGGAAGCATTTTTGTTGAATTTGTTCCAGGAGTCCAAGTCCTTATTGTGAGGCCTGTTTGCTTGATTCTGATGTCACCAGTGTCTTAGTGATGTCAGCCATTTCTCTTGCTGCAACTGCTGCTGGAAAAGTTTTCCCATTTTCCTTTCCACCTTGGACCTGGTCTGTGGACGAACAGGGCCTTCTCAAGAATGTAAAGCCTGAGTTACGGGGTCAACACACAGCAGTGAGATGAAGATACCAAGAAGTAGGTAGGCACCCAAGCCTTGGTTCCAAAGACAGTTACCTATTAGGAGGATGTGTGTGTGACAAGGCCCAATCTGGATTCTTTCTAAGAGGGTCAGGAACCCAGGGGAAACATACAGCATTCCTTCTGAGGAGATGACTGGCTGGTGCTGCTAAAACATCTATCCCAGTGGTGTGCACTTCTCTACCAGACTGAGCAACCACATCGTCCCTGGATCCTGGAGAAATGAGCTGGTGCTTTGGGATGTATAGAGCAGCAGATGTTGCCGAGGTGCAAAGGGGGACCACCTAAAGTTTCTGGGTGGGACATTTGAGCTGCTGGCCTTTCTGGGCATGGAGGCAGCTGGAGGGAAGAGTGAAGCATCGTTCTGCTTTTGCTGGCAATCCCAGGTGAAGGTGGGAGGGATCCCAAGATAACGAGCTGACTTTGATGCAGCATTTGTCCTTGTCTCGCTCAGAGTTGCAACATAAGGGGATGGATGTTTCTCGACTCTTCAGGGCTTGCCTCTGTCCACGGCCGGCCGTGGCTTCCTTTCTGCCTCCCTTCTCGCAGGTTTGAATCTCCCTCTGCTCTTCTCCTCCCTGTGTGAATATATGCAGAGTTGACTCCACGGAGGGTGAGTGGAGCATTTGGCAGTGGTTACTTTGTGGCAGTCCCTGTATTTTTCATGAAACAGCACCAAGATCGATCTCTCCCTTTCTCCTTTTTAACGTTGGAGGCTCAGAAGACAGGGATCTGGTCTCTCCGGACCACATCCAGGTCATCATCTAGGGTTAACAAAACCTGAAAGGAGAGGGGCAGGGAGAGGAAAGGAAAGCACAGTCACAGGCACAGTAAGTCTCTGCTTTCTCTCAAAGACTCACGCAGACCGAAACTACAAACGCCCTTCCTTGTTGTCATGTCTTCCACAGCTTCTTGCAATGCTGTGCTCTTAATGAGCACTCATAATAATTATGTAGTTAATTTATTAATTAATTCAAATATTTATCAAGGGTATATTATGTGCAATTCTAGGTGCTGGAGATGTATCTCTGAACAAAAGAGATGGAAGTCCCTACTCTTCTGGAGCTTACATTAGAGAGAGGGCTTCAGAAGTGAAGCAAATACATGAATAAAATATAATACGTTAGGTAGAAATATGTGCCTAGTATATTAGATGGTAATATGTACTAAGGATAAAAATTAAACTACGGAGGGGACATAGGAAGCATTGGGTAGGAAGAGGTAAAAAAGTTTTGATAGGGTGGCCGGGAAGTCATTACTTAGGAGGGGACATTTAGTTCAAAACCTCAAGGAAATGAAGTCTTATTGCATAGCGTTGCTATATAAGAAATGTATCCTCCTCCTCCATTTTTAAGTTCCTCTGCCACCACTTTCTCCCCATGGAACTGTTCCATCCACTTTTGTTTTCTCTCTCTAATGAAGGTTACCATGAAAAATAAAAGCCTTAAGAAATGTTTATACAGATTGGCTAAACTTTCCAAACTGGCCACCAGAGGGTAGCCCTGCTCCACTCTTGTGGTAATAAGGCTGCGGAGACTTTCATGGGGGTGGTGTTGGGAGTCCTAGATGCCTAGTCAGGTCCTTATTTGTCAACTAACAGTGCAGGTACCATGGACTTTTAATTTGGAAGAGTCAAAAGTTAAGACAAAAGGAAGCGAGGAGTTAAGGCTGTTATAATATGCTTGGCTTCTGGGAAGGCCTTTGGGTAAAAAAACCGAGAGACTACAGAGGAGCTTGGAAACTGACTGGTTAGAAGGCAACAGAGTCCTGGATGCTATCCTGAGCCACTCCAGGAATTTACACATTATTTTTAAGATGTTCAGTGAGACTGGAAGAGGAGGAGGAATGTGAGTATAGCACAAGAAGGAATAACCTAATGTTATCGAATGTTTAGTGGACACCAAAACTGATTCCTGGGGGGATACTGGGCATGTGAGTTCTAATAACCAATTCAGTCCAAATGTTGTGCAGCTTAAGGAAAATCATTTGGTCACTCTGTGTCTTAAGATATTGAAGGGTAAAGAGAAATGAAAATAATGTCTAACCCAAGGATACAGTATAAAAAGAAAAAAAAAAGAGACAATCTGTACATTGAATTACAATGGCCACTTGCAAAGGGAAATTAGAGAGGAATACAGAAAAGGGTGTAAAGACGAGAGGAAGAGAAAAAAAGAGAGTACAGAATGTAAAGAGAAAAAATTAACTAAAAAAGTATTATAAACTTACCAAGAATGAGAAAAAAAGGGCAGTGGCAGACAGGAAGTGCCAGATGTCGTGGTCATCAAAGAAATCCAGCAGGATACACTCACGGTTCTTCTCCCGGGATTTGGCTGGGGTTCCCTGGAGGAAGGCGAGGCAGGACGTGGGCGAGCATTCCCACGGTTCAACTGCTTAGAGGGTTAGGCATCCAGAAAGCTACACAAATGCTACTAGATGCCTGGCTCAAAAAGTTAGCTTCCGAGGAAACACACGTTCACACAAAAACTTGTACACAAATGTTTACAGCAGCATCATTCATAAGAGCCCCAAGGTGGAAACAACCTAAATGTCTATCAACAGATGAATGGATAGATAAAGTATAGTGTATCTACACAATTGAATATTACCCAGCAATCAAAAGACATGAAGTACTGACACATGCTACAACATGAACGGATCTAGAAAACATTATGCCCCAAGTGAAGGAAGCCAGACCCAAAGGCTGCATACTATATGATTTCATTTGAATGAAATGTCCAGTATAGGCAGATCTATAGAGGCAAAAGATAGAGCAGTGGCTGCCCAGGTCCAAGGGCTTAGGGAGAAATGGGGAGTCTCTTTTTGGGGTGATAAAAAGTTCTAAAATTGATTGTGGTGATCGTGGAGATGGAGAGCGGACACTTCCTTGTTCTGTACCTCAACTATGTCACTAATTGCCTAGGCCTCAGCTTTCCAGTCTATGAAATGGATTTTTAAACACCTGCACCTGGATATCTGTTTATGCATTGTGATTACAATGAGAAAGGTGGAGAAGATACACTAATCAGGTTCGTGCACAAGTTAAACATCCCCTGGGAGCAGGCTCATAACAGAACACATAATGAAGATCAAAATTCGCAGAGTCTGTGGGGCTTACACACTTGCGAGAACAACCTCGATAATGATGACAACAAGCCATTCATTGGGCATTTATGTGTGAATATTAAAACTTTTAGAGAAACCTTTCGTTTTAGAGCATGTAAAAAAGATAAACAGCAACAAGCACATGAAGAGAGGGAGGCGGGACAGTCAAAAGGCAAGATGGAAAGAGAACATCTTCTTGGAAAAGAAAACTGTCCTCTTACCTCCCAGCTGCTGAGATTCTGGAAGAAAAAATACAGGGCGGCGGCCCACACCACAGCCGTGGCAATGATGCAGAAGAACGGGATGGGGAGGACCTTCTCGGAGCTGCGGAGCTGTGGGTGAGAAGCAGAGGCTGCCCAGCTGCCTGCACTGCCTGTGGAGGGCCTTAAGCGGTGAGGCTCCCAGTCTCCCCGCGGCCATGCTTACCTTCATGATGATGTAAAAGGCCAAGTAGAGCAGCAGGTTGCAGATGAAGATGCCCAGCATGTAGGAAGCAAAGTCCCTGGGTCGGTAGATGAGTCCAAAGAGGGCACTGAGCACATGGGGAGGAATTATTTTGCAGCCGTGAAGGGGGATTTGTAGCATTGGTGGCTTTTTCACTTTCCCACTCCCATTTTGTCAAGGAGGGGAATTTTTTAAAACTATGTTAATATGTTATAAGTGACTTTAAATTTATTACACTTCCTTCAGAATATTCATTTTTAATGATTGTAAGGTTCCCATAAGTGGATGTACTATAAAGAATCATCTTTCCTCCCTGGTTGAAATAAAAGAGTTTTCCCTCCCTCCTTTAGTTTTTCACTATTATAAAGAACACTGCAATGAATAAATGAATATCTTCAGACATAGTGTGCTTTTTTTTTTAAATTTAAGATGAATTTGTTGGACTAGATTATTAGACATAGAATTATCTCAATAATTGGCTCGACACACATTATCAAATTTTGGCTATCTATGATTTTTAGAATATCGATATTTATTAACCTGCCTTACGGAGTCACCAGGACTGTGTGGTCTACTCTCAAAGGGTAGTCCTGAAGAGCGTGGGAGGTGATCACCGCCAAGAATTGCTCATCTCCACTTGTCCCCACATAAAGAAGAGATTTTTCACAGGTATGACTCTTTCCCAAGGCAATCTCTGGAGTGATATTATGGGGAGTTCCTTCTAGAAGCATATGGTGCCCAAGTAATAGTCACATTCTCAAATGACTAGATTCTGGCTTCCTCTGAAGGTATGCCTCTTTCTTCATTCCGTTTATGTTTTAAAGGGCAGCAGGAGTAGAGAGCCATCTTTCTATCAGAGGTCACTAGCCTGGAGGAGCACATCAGCTAAGAACCACTAATAAAAGCAGCTAAACTTACTTATTTTTGAGGGATTAGTAAAAAACTCACTCGTGCACATTTTTGAGTTGAGACTAGGTTGTGTAAAATCATTACAGCTATCAAAAATATACATCTGTTGTACTGTTCTATTTTGAGGCCATTTGAAGAAAAAAGACCAAGGCAATAAAGGGGTGAGGGGAAGGAAGAAGAATAATATAGGTGGAGTAGGAAGAATGAGATCTAGAGGGAAAGAAATAAATAGAAAAGAGAGAGAGAGAAATGCCTACTGGGTAACCTTTATGGAAAGTTTTACAAAAAAAATTAAAACTATGTTGAAAATTTGTAACTACTAGAATAACATCTGTCCATCTGTCCATCAGTCTGTCCGTCCGTCCATCCATCCATCCATCCATCCATCCATCCATCCATCCATCCATCCATCCATGTATCTATTTTAGCCACATAGTTATAACAAATCTGATATTTGTCTTGTTGAGCAAATGAACTCAATGCATTAATGCACTGAACTCACTTCTTTAAGAGAGACCACTATTGATATTCGAGAATTTCCTAGAGTAGTCTTGGAGACCGAAAAAAAAAAAAAGTTTTTCTCAAATCTTTAGGGCAAGCAAAATCCTATGCTCTCCTTAATTTCAGATTTCTTTATAAAAATGACAGGCAAGGAAAGCTAAACCACAGTGTATGGACATTAATAAAGAGAAAAATGTGTTTTCCTAAGATTACTTACAAGGACCAGTTAACCAGATTCCCCACAATGAGCAATACCATTCTGTCCTGGAAAGGAAGAAAGAAAACATCAAAAAACCCTCCAGCCTCTGTTCTTTCACTTTTTAGTGCCTGTAGCTCCTATTCAAGCTCTGGGGAGGCTAAAAGATTTCTGTAAAAATCCTCCTGATTATAATCTATTAGCAGATATTGAGTGAACTCTTGTGTACCAGGCCCAAACAGCATCAATAGTTCTGACCACGACTCTGTGTAAAGACCGAGGCAATGGCTCAGAGGAGGTGCGAAATTTTCCCAAGGTCATTGGCCAGTGAGCCAAGACATAACTTTGAGCAGGGCCCTGATTCCTCTGCTCAGTGTAGAAATGTATAATATACTGAAAACGATAATGGAAAAAATTCTAAAACTTGTATTTCATCCATTAAGCAATAACCACAGGCTTGAAAAAAAAATATTCTTACTCATTATAAAAATCAAACAATGTATAAAAATCAAACCAATGTATAATGTAGAAAGCGTAAGTGCCTAATGAAAGTGATTGGAGTGACCATGTGTCCCAGTTTGCTCGGGACAGTCCTGGTTTATGCCTGCTGTCCTGGTGCAATTATTAGTAGCACCCCCTTTCACTTTCACAAGTGAAATAATCATACCTCTTTAGATGGTCATTTACAGGGACATCTGTCTTGATCCTTCCCCACAGCAACGATCACTATTTAGTAGTTTTATACATATATATTTTTCTTTTTTATATACTAGCAATGTTTCATGTACCAAAGTGGCACCATCCCAGCTTATTATTATTTTTTTATGAACAAGAAGAATAAACAACATGCTTCTTCCCCCTGACTGGACCTCAGCTCCCCTGGGCCATCTGGCCCTTTGGGTTTAGGGAGCTGGATGACTTCCCTGAGTCTGCCCCTCCTGCTAGTCCCCTGCTCTCTGGGAGAAGACCAAGGAACACAGGAGTATGCACATACCATGTACAGAGGCCGGCTGCACTGCTGGATGCAGTCCGTGTAGACCACCATAGCAGCCCGCCGGAAAATCCCCAAATCTGCCGATGACACAACCACATGGTAAGAAGGCTTATCAGAGATGATCCAAAATACTCCCATGTAGCTCAAGCTTTTGGGGCCAGGATGATGTTGTCTTCACCTCATAAAAACGATGCTTTGCTCCAAATGGGTGTGCAATAAATGTTAGCTTTAACAAATGGCACCCACACCATCTGTGCTTTCAGTGGAGAGTGTGCCACATCCATGGGTCATACTGCAGAAAGGCAAGCAAGATGGACACGAGTAACCAGCACTCACAAATAATTTGGGTGGCTGGCCAACCCTTCTATGGTCTCCTTCAGCTAAGTTTCCCTTTGTTTACAATTCACTCTAGCGGTTTCCTTTATAGCAGAGGTGTTATGGGGTTCCTCAAACTCACCTTAAAACATCTGCTTGCTCTAGAAGATTGGAAATCTTTGCTTGGAAAAGTTTTAATCTATATTTCTCAATGTGGTTATAAGTCAGTAAGAATTGAACCAAGGGGTACTGGGGCCTACTGAGCATGCTCAGAAAGCCTAAACCTGTACTGAATTAAAGGAATTTAGTTAAGATAAGGAGAAGAAGACAGGAAAGATGTTTTTAAAATGCAGTTTTTCAAAAAGACAGTATGAGACACAGCACGTGTGCATGTTATAATTATTATATGATTCAGGGCCACGGGTGGAGCTGTCTTTCTCGGAGCTGTTCACACCATAGACATCACATGCAAGGCTGGGTTTGCCTAAAGCAAACCGTTTAGAGAGGGCGAAGTTCAGCTCTGTTGCAAATGCTACTTCTCCTCTAGGCTACTCCTGGGATCAATTTAACCAGTTTCCACTAGACTAGATGCACTGAGGGAAGAAGGAGGAGAGGCAGGTCCACCGGATAGCCCAGAAGAGGCGAGGCAGCTGGGTTGGAGTGATCTTGGCCTCTGAGCCTCTGTCTGGCTCCCCCTCCCAACAAGCTGCCCAGCCTAGAAGGGAGTGCTTAGCGGGCAGATCTGGAAGGACAACCAGAAAACAATCTAGAACCCTGTGAAAGGCGGCTGAACATTACCTGTGTCAGACACATCTGAATCAGTGGGAAGCAGAAAATGAGGAAAAAAAAAAAAAAATCTCTGTAAGTAACCAAACAGAATAAAACTACTGGTCATTTCATTTTCTCTAAATAGATGACTTTAATTTTTCCTTTTTTTTTTTTTTTGTTGAGATATTTAGTGTTTTAAATTTAAATTCTATTTTCTGATTATAAAAGTAATGTTTGCTCATCATACAGAATGTGAAATTTTCCTGCCTGTCTCAGACATTCAGAAGTCTACTATTCCTCGAGGAAGGAATCAGGCTTTTTTCCCTCTCTGTCTCCTTTTGTGCACCACTTACAATTTATAATCGATTCTCTCTCATCCCTGTGGCCCTTTTCCAGGGCTCTGGTAGTACAGTAGTTCTGGGCAAAGTAGTTCTACAGTTTTCTGTCCTACTGTTGCCTTTCCTGTGTCCACGTTTATCTTCGTGTGTGGCCTCAGGGCCACGGAGAAAGGAAATGTGGTTTGAAAAAGCAAAGGCAGCTTATGAAATGGGTTGAGAGGTTGGTGTTACCTGAACCACTGTCCACTAACTCAACTTCCTGCCTTTGGACTAAATTTAGATGCGATCGTCGTCACAATGAAATAGAGAGTTTTCCATTTGACTCTGGTAAATCTATAACCACACAGGGAAGACTCCTGGGTCCAGAAATTGAAAATATTCAGGTAAGCTAGACACTGGCCATCTTCTATTTGCCCTTTCAGAACTACTTGCCACGTCTCTGTTCTCACTCTCCACGGATTGGGACACTGGGAAACCCCAGCAGGACACTGGGGGGACAGAGGAAGGTGAGTGAACTCAGAGTATGTACCTGCCTGGTACTCTCCCTGTGAGGTGGCCTCAGGCTGGCCGTGTCTGTCAGCCAACGGTCACTGTTCCTTTCAGAGTGGCTTCCTCTCCGTGATACTCTCTTTCCACATTTTAGTAACCACTTTTTCCCTGTCCTTTTGGGCTATGGATAGTAAAAGCTTCTCTGCTACTAACCCTCGGTTACCATGCTACCCCTTTCATTTTTCTTTACCCCACTCTTGTCTTATAAATAGTCCCTTTGTGAATAAATCTTTCTCAGTCTTTGTGTATTAATGGTCACCATTATATATACAGTACTTCCCCCTTATTTGTGATTTTGCTTTATGCAGTTTCAGTTACCCCTGGTAAACCAGGGCTTGAAAAAATTAAATGGAAAATTTCAGAAATAAACAGTTCACGTTTTAAATTGGGCGCCATTCCGAGTAGTGTGATATAATCTCACGAGTCCCGTGAGTTGGCCTGGGACTTGACTCATCCCTTTGTCCAGCGTCTTCATGCTGCGAATGTGCCCCACCCATTAGTCACTTAGTAGCCATCTTGGTTATCGGTTGGACTGTCAGTAGCTCAGTGTTTGTGTTCAAGTAAACCTTATTTTACTTAATAATGGCCCCAAAGTGGAAGAATAGTGATGCTGGCAATTTGGATGTGCCACAGAGAAGCTGTAAAGAGCTTTCTTGAAGTGAAAAGGTGAGTACAGGACAATAAGATATTTTGAGAGAGAAAGATTGACCACATTCACATAACTGCTATTACAGTAATTATGATTATTCTA
Source organism: Pteropus medius (assembly GCF_902729225.1). Classification (NCBI taxonomy): domain Eukaryota; kingdom Metazoa; phylum Chordata; class Mammalia; order Chiroptera; family Pteropodidae; genus Pteropus; species Pteropus medius. The sequence continues at coordinate 416,171 of NW_024351543.1, read as the reverse complement.
TTTTATTATTAGCTATTGTTGTTAATCTCTTACTCTGCCTAATTTATAAATTAAACTTTATGATAGGTGTGTACGTATAGGATAAAACAATATATATAGAGTTCAGTACTCTCTGTGGTTTCAGGAAGCCACAGGGGGTCCTGGAACATATTCTCCTTGAATAAGGGGGGACTACTGTTCTGGTTCTCTGAGAGAACCCAAAGCCACAATGATTCAAATTATTATTTTTTTTTTTGGAAGTTGACTTTGTATGACTTAACTCATCTTTCAGTCTGGAGGATGGAAAATAACCAGAGCACCAAACCACACGAACCACACAACCAGCAAATGATGCATCCCCTGGGGGATTTGGAGATACACTGGCTATGTTAGTGCCAAGGATAAATCTAATGACCATGCCAAAAAGGAAACCTAAACTGCCAAAATAAGAAAATGTTTTATTTGGTCTTACAGTCCTAAACAAGCCACCTGTTTATGTAGAATCACCACGAGCAAGAAGGATCTCAAATTTTAGAGGCCCTCGTGCCCCACTGAATGAGGAGTCCGCAGGGCAGGGGGACTACTTCTCTTTCTAGATCACATAGTGAATTCCCGACTCTAGAATTCCTGGCCTAGATGCCCTCGAGTTTGCTCTCAGAGCCTGCCTAGCTCCCTTCCCTGATCGTCTTCCTGAGGCAGATGGCACCACTAGAATATGCACCTCTATGGGCAGGGAGTGGTCATTCGGATGTTGAGCAAGGGAATCCATATGCATATTTGCGAGGCTCCTTCAGATACAGGACAGAGACGGAGGTGGGAAGAAAAAAGGGTGGGCTCTTCCATATAGCTCTGTTCTGAGGAACTGAGAATTCTAAATTTGAACCTGGACCTTTTAGGTTGTAATGAAGGCATATTATATTTATTAGTTTGTTGGTCATCCTTTCTGTCTTCCTTTCCTTTCCTTCCTTCCATATATTTAATAGTTTTTTAGTCTGTGTCATAACTTTAAAATTTTTACACATGTGATATGTGAGCTTTTATTTGAAATCTTGCCTTGGGCTCTACAAATATTAGGAGTGGGCCTATGTTTATATATAATGATTTTCCTTGACATATACAAAAGAATATTTAAGTCTGACTTCATGAACTTTAAAATGACTGGTGAAATGTAAATGCTCTAGAAATGACGTGAACCTGCTCCCATGTATGATGACTGACCAACAGCAGATCAGAAGCTGATTTCTGTAGAACATTCAGTGTTATAATGGTTACATTGTCGGAGGGAGTTCAGAAGGTGAGAATGGCAAGTTGGTCTCCAAAAGTTCCAGTCCCAGAAACTGAAAATAATATCTAATTCATTCTTGATAACCATTTAGCATGGTTAGAGAAATGCTCCTTTTATATACTACAAACCAAAAAACATCCCCTATGTAGAACTAGTGGTGTGATGATCGTACTGTTTTGTAAATACACTTTCAAAGTTTGGTGGGTTGTAAAGCACTTGGGACTTGGAGTTGGAGGTATGTGTCAGCTCTCAGGTATGGCAAGCTTAGTTTTTCAGGTGACTAAAACTAGTGATTATAGTTTATTGCAATCTTATAAAGGAGAGGAAGCTCTTGGAGAGAATGCATGCTATAAACACAACACAGAATTCAGAGTATGTGTTCACAGTGACCAGTAACACTTCTGTGAAGACAATGCTTTCTCAGGGTCAGTTAATCAGTGTGTTTAGTATAGAATAACGGGTGACTTACCTATCTTGAAACGACCCATGTAGTAGATCTGGGTGCTGAGGGCCAGAGAGGCCAGAATATGGATCGCAGAGAAGATGACCCAGAACCACACATCATTTTTTCCAAACACCTAGGAGTAAAGGTGGAAGTTATCTTCATCCGGGGGTTTTCCTAGAGAACTCACTAAAATCATCTGTCTCTCATTCCTGCATAAGGAATCAAAAACTGAGCAGTGCATGCATTTTGTTTTTTCCCTCCTTCTCTGAGCTCACAGGGATCTTACTGCATCCAAGGCAGGAAAAAGAATAGCCACCTGGCCAAATGAGAATGGAAAAGGGAAGAAACAAATGAAGCAGATGAACAACAAGAAGAAAGGGGCAATGGGTCTAAATTTGGGGGCGAATGCTCTTCAAATAACTGAAGACAACTAACACTTGTTATCCATGCACATTTAGAAAGTGGTTTCTGTTCGTTTAAGTCAGTCTCTCCAATCTTGTACATCTCTTTTGCAACCGCACATGAGTCAAGCCCCCGCTTTATATTAAAACTCTCCAGGGGTAGTTCTACAGGTGCCAATTACATTATTAAAAATAACTAGCCAAATAACTAAAGTGCCACAAATGGATCAATGATGAGAGTGTACCATGAACCAAAGATTATAATTAATTCAATTCTGTTCACCTGAGCTCCAAAACAAACAAAAAATGAAAAAAAAAAAACCAACAACGAATCCCTCCTTAGGGGAAACTTTTTGAAAGTCAGGCTGAAGGCTGTGGGGAGGGACGCACCACTCCAAGGACGGTGAGGGTGATGACCAAGGCAAAGGAGGCATAGGCAGCGTAGGCGCTGGCGTTGATGTCCGGGTGGCGGGTCTGATACAGCTTCAGCATGCAGAGGCCGGCAATCATGTACATGAAGGAGGTGTCTGAGGGCACAGAGGAGGAGCCAAGACAATCAGGATCCAGTAGCAACAGAGAGGTTTCTCTTCAGCCTCAGAAAACCCCCTCCTTTCAGGCCTTGGCATCTTTGCTGCCCTTGGACTACGCGGAGACCTTCAACATGCCTTCCTCCCCAGGCACGTGCTTAGGCAAATCCCACATACTCCACTTCTGAACCCCTCCAAGGCTGTTCCTAGTTCACAGGAGGAAAGTATCTGATGATATAATATATAATTAATTGACTATCCCCACTTGCAGAAGTATTTGCGTTTGAATGCTGGTGTTCAACAACAATGACTAAAGAAGTCCAGCGGTGACAGTTAGGGCAGTGTGACAATAAAATGAATCCTAGGTGGGTGTAGGAGGTCCTTCTCAGCATCCTGAAATATAACCACATTGATTACTGCTCCTATATAGCTCTATAGCCTAGGGGTGGAAAACAGCTAGAAATTGAACATGGTTTAGCTGCATGCGAGTTACAGAAATGCAATTAAAACGATGCAATGCCCCATGTTACTAAAAAATTAAGAATTTAAATGTCCGACAATAACACATGCTAGTGATGATGTGGGGCAACGGGAACTCTCACACAGCTAGCAGGAGTGGGAATTAATACTCCGGAGAGAAACTTGTCAGTTTTTGGTAAAACAGAAGAAGATGCATATCTTCCATTGCAGGTGACCCCCAAATTCTACTTCTAGGTATCCTAGGGAACCTCTTTCACATGTACAAGAGCCATACATAAGGATATTCACTGCAGCACTGTCTGTAATAGCAAAATATTGGCAACATCTAAATGTTGTTCAATAGAAACGCTGATAAATGTGGTAAATTTTTAGTACAGAATATGACAGTCCTTAAAAATAAATGAACTAACTGTCCTTGATTCAATACTGATAAATCTTAAAAACATATTACTGGATGAAAAAAGAAGGTTGCAGAATACAGAGTGATAAATTAATATTAATTTTCTAGGAATGTAGTAAAACTATAAAAATAAACTGGAAGGATAAATACCAAATTAATCATAGTTAATGACCATAATTATTCATTTGATTCCTATGATTATGATTATGAAATGATTATTATTTCTTTTTGGGAAGGAAAGAGGGGAATAAATTTGGAAAGCAGTTCAAAACAGGACCTCAACATTATACAATGTTTTATTTCTTAAAAAGTAGATTTAAGGCAAATATTTTTAAATATTGGCATTTGTGTATGGAATGGTGAATAATATTGTTCTCTACAAATATCTTTATTAAAACTGTTTTCTAATTTTAAAATATTAAAATATGACAGAATTTCTGTGGTGTTCTGAATTAACAGGCAGAGGCTAGAGCACAAACATAAAAATGACTGTTTTAAAAATCCTTATACTTGAGTGAGGAGGACAGTGTGAGCTGCCGACTATTAGAGTCAGCTCTTCCCTTCTTCCTTCCTGACAGCATCTCGGTACTAACTCAGATATCTTGGTCCTGTTTTCAATTCAGAAACACACACCCTTCCTGCCGATTTGCTTCCAGAAGTTTAGCTCCACCCCTGGTTCTAGGGATGGGTCTCATTGGTCCAAAACAGCGGTCCCCAACCTTTTTGGCGCCAGAGACCAGTGCTCTGATAAGAATCTAATGTCTAATGATCTGAGGTGGAGCTGAGGTGGTAATGCTACTAGCACTGGGGAGAGGCTGCAAATACAGATGAAGCTTCACTCACTTGCCCACCGCTCACCTCCTGCTGTGCAACCCAGTTCCTAACAGGTCACTTATGGGTACTGGTCTGCGGCCTGGGGGTTGGAGACCCCTGGTCTAGAAGTAATACCATCTCCTTTGCCACTGCAATTGGTGTAGCAATCTCGGCTTGAGCTAACCAGCACATGGCAATGATTCTGGAATGGGCTCATGACTGTTTATGCTATTGAGGTATGAGGGTACATTATCTGGGGGAGTTTGGAAAAGAAATTTCCTTGCTCTTAAATGAAGGCTGTTGGAAGCCAGCTTGCTGTGTCTTCCAGACATTGTTGTTTGGAGATAGGAAGCCAGAACCTGCAGTGGCCATATTTGCCACCATGTGTTCCCTGATAGCCTGAGCATAAAAGCAACATGCAGGCTAGGCCTAAGGAAGGGATGTGAGAAGTGGAGCCAGAGCCACCAGATAAACCAACCATAAGTCCTTTCTACCTCTGGAGTTTCAGATGGTAAGCTGATAAATGTTGTTATTATTTAATCCAATTTGAATTGGCTTTTTTGTTAATTTCATCTCAAAGCAGTCTAACTGCTAAATTAGGCCAAATTACACTGAAGGACCTATACAGATGTTGTTGGTGAATTCTATCTGACTTGCTGCCCAATGCTTACCCCATGGCCCAGGTGCAGATCTAGCCATGAGGTCATCATTCAGTGTTGAGAGTTTTCTAGTCTGAAAGGAGGTCAGAGAGGAAAAATGGTACAATATGTAGAAAACATACCCTCGGATGAGGTGTCCTCAGATCATTCAGCTCATGTAAAATGTCATTTAATTCTTGCAAGTATAACCTTGGCATTTGTGGGAGGATCCCAGGACAAGACTCCTATAACTCAAATCTGTGTAGTTGACATAAATTCTAATTACCGAATTGGAAGTTGGAGTAATTAGGGCAGACATGGTAACAGGCACTGAGTACTCCTTCCATCATCAATGCAATGCCCATAGCATAGAAGAGACCAAAGTGTTTGGGAATCCCATACTCCTGAAAAAGGAGACAGCATGGTCAATAGAAAGATACCAGAGAGTGACAGCCACGGAATCTGGATGCCCAAGCTTCTGGCCTCAAGCATCATAGTCCATCATCACACTATCAAGCCAGATGTCCCTTTTCTTTGTGGATCCTGTTTGGAATCATAACCCCTCCCAGCTCCCACTTCCGATTTATCCACCTTCTTCTCACCATGGCAAAGATGTCCTTGGCTTCCAGGGCTCTTCGATGGAGAATGTCCCGGCGCAAGACTACCAGAAGGAAGAGGAAGCCCAGGAGCACATGGCCGAGGTTACTGAGAATGTTGTTGAATGCACTAAAGGGGCGAGAGAGAAACCATGAGAGTCAGGCAATCAAAGAGATTCAGAGAATGAATTCACAAATTAGTGAAAGAACTCAGCATTCCATGTTTTCCACCACTAAGCTTTTCATAAGATTTTGAGACTGGAGAATCATCAGAGAGCATCTTTAACCTTTCATTTTTGAGTACTTAGCCTGTGAAATGTGTTTGTTCCTTCTCAGGATGCTCACTTCTCTTCTCTAACTTTCCCAATTCTCTGGGGTCCCAATGGCACTGGCATGGAATAAATCCTGAGAAGGCCACTCCAAAGGTGAGTAGTTTGGCCAAGTGTTTCAGCTACACGGTGAGAGGGAAGTCTTATAGATGGAAGTTGGAAGTATAGTTCCTGTACTGTACTGGTGCTCATTAGTAGTACTTTTCTTATTTCTTATTATTGTGTCAGTGCTCAGCTCTGTAACTATGAATTTCAGGATAACTGTCAGCGGGTTATAGCCACTGGCTTTCATTCAGGAAACTGAGGCTAGTTCAGTTCTGAAACAAGAAGCCAGGCTCCCAACTCTCAGACAAATGCTCTTTCCACTGTACCATGTTCTGGTGGCTATAGCATGGTCTTGGAGGCAGCGAGCATGGGTTCAAGTTCGAATATCACTGACAGCTGAGGGACCTTCAGCAAGGCCTTACTTTTCTAAACCTTAGTGTCTTCATCTAAAAAGAGGGATGTTAATAATAATACTATCTTTCACATGAGATTGTTTAACGGATTGAATGTACTAGCAGCTCATACCCATGGATGAATGCCATTACAGCTAGGGACCTGATGTTTTAAAAAACAGCCCTGCCCTCTTCTCAGCAGATTATTCTTAAGAATGTTCCCTGAGGCCTTATGCAGGAATGAAAGAAGCACACCTGATCTCAACTTCTTGATTTTATTCCTCTTTATCCTTGACTGGGGTAGTTTTCCACAGATGTTTTTAGTATTTTTAAAAACAGTTATCACAACATTACACAGAAAGGCATCTCTAAACGCTGCACGGGAAACAAGAGGACTGCACTTACCTCAGGACACCCAAGGGGTGAGCACAGAGGAAGTTGTAGTAGCAGATGTCTTGGTTGCCAGTGACATTTACCACCTGCAAAATCAAGAGCGAGAAGAGGAGATGCAGTTTTTCTCCATTCCCTGAGCTCAGCCTGAAATCACACAAAGCAGACACTGCTCACAGTGATACACACTGTCAGTAATTTACAGAGCACCTCAACAGGGCTGAGTCATTATCTGCTACCTTTACACAGCATAGGCACATTTCCTTTAAATTCTACCATCTTGCTTTGAATTGAAATATTCTGTGTCTTCCATTAAATGGTTTCAAGATAGAATTCAACTAAGTTTCCTTTGTTCTCATGATAAAAGGAGTATGAAAGGATGCTGACATTGGAACCTGCCTATTAGGACTGTCATGATACATCCTATTTTCTAGATGAATGCTAGGAGGATATGGAGCTGTCCCATCCTCTGCATGAGAATGATACACATGCAGGTAGACATGAAAACATGGGTGTTCAGTTTTCCATATTTATGACCATCTCTATCATTAGAAACCTTCCTAGACCACGGAACAATCCATATCTTCTGACAGGGCCCCAAAGTATTCAGAGAATATTTAGATTATAAACTGTGGCTCTCAAACCTCATAGAGTCCTTTTCCTCATCGTGTAATAAGCATGGAATTGGCTAAATATTATTAGATTATTGGCTTTCAAACATGGTTGTACCTTGGAATCATTGGGAGTTTGATCAATACCGATGCCTGGTTTCACTCTCAGAGAATCTGATCTAACTGCTATGGGGTACAGCTTGGATACTGGGATTTTAAAAAATTCCCCAGATGATTGTAATGCATAGCAAAGTTTGAAAGCCACTGCATTAGAAATACTTTCAGCCTCATGCTGTTCTAAATGGGCTTCCACATATAAAATAAATCTTAGAGAAAGTCACTTAAGTGACTTGGACCCTAGGGTCAGGGAGTGGTGAGGATTCTCAAGCTGTTTTGACTACTATTTTTTCTTTATTCTAGTTTGTATTTTAGGGTTTTAAAATTTTAATATTTTATTACCTTTGTGAAGCTGTTTTTACTTTTACAAAAAAATATTTCCCCTTAATGAGAGGGCACAGGCTAAATTAGACATCAGATTTCCTTGTTTTGGTCTGGAACTTTATTTACTCATTACTCCATAATGTTCAAAAGTTCAGACTGGTAAATAATAGACACAATTGATAGGTACTATGAATAAACGAGTGCAAGGTAATAATTTCAGATTGGTAGACAAAATAATTCAAGAGGTTCCAGGTCCCTCTGTGATAAAACAATTGGGAACTAGATTTAAAGGTCAGTCAACGATGAAGCAATGGAGAAGTCCAATTGGAACCCAAGTGCGAAATCAATTCTTGGACCTATCCCAAGTTATACCTTTCTCTGTAAGTCACAACTCCCTGCAGTGTGAAGCTTGGATTCTGGGGTTCAGGGCAGCACTTACTGTTTGGTAGGTGATGACCAGCTGGATCACAGGTAGTGCATAAAACACAGCGATAGTGATAATGTTCCTATGCAGGCAGAAAGGACAAGAAATAGTTATTTCCAAATTAACAATGGAATCTTTGCTCATTTTTTAAAAAAAGAATGCTTCCACCCCATGACTCCCTAGTCAACTTGCAAAAGCAATTAGAAACATTATGTGGTTTCTGTTTCTCCAGTCATTTGTAAAACAGTGTAAATAATACTTGCTCTGGTTTAACTAAATTACTAATGAGAGCCTATCTCTTAAAGATGCTGTTAGATTAAAAGCGATCAGAGTGTTAAGTATTGAGAGATGGATCACATGAAGGGATGCGACTCTCTTAGATACCTCGTAGTTCCAAAATGATGGTCCCACTATGAAATTCCATGTGGTCCCCATTGTTTCTTGTTTTCCTCTAATATCTGTATCCAATTAAAGGGCATCCTTCCAGAGAAAAGAATGGGAAGGGCTGTCACAGTGTCAGCTTAGGGTTTCTGAGAGGAGGGAGGGGTCCCTGCCAGGCAACTCAGACTCTCAGCTTGAAGGGAGGCTGCATCTGTGTGTTTGACTATCGCAGGTCTATTTATCATTGGCTGGTGGTATCATCTCCTCTTAGGATAGTTTCCTGCTACTCTGAGGTGCTCCAGGCACCTAGTCCCTGAAATCACTGCTTCTTCCAAGAGCAGGACCTGGTGAGGAAAAGAGGGAGTGGCTGTAGTTTAGTGTGCCTCAGGGAAGGTAGTTACACTAATGTCATCATTACGTTATCCTTCTAGAAGAGGATTCAGTGTACTCCCTAAACACATGGGGTTCTACTACCATTCTTATTTTTCTTTGTATTTATTACATTTAGGGTTGGTTACCTTTTGTAGTTTATTTTTGTTTTTTCCTATGAAATATGAAATGCATCCTTGAAACATCTATACCTGTACCTCATTAAACACTGAAACTTGTGACATCAGTGACTGAATTATACAAAGAAAACTTTAATTTTACTAAAGATAACTATGGTCCTGCTGGTCATCTACTCACCAAAAATAAATCTTATATTTTTTGCTGACAATTCTCCGGTCCTTCCTGGACAGATCTGACAGATAAAGGAACATCTGCGATGACAAAGAAAAAGAGAATGCACAACTGTACTTGCTTTTTTTTGCATAAGAGACAAAAGAGAGCTTTACAAATTTCAATTCCATCTCTCACTAGAGATTAACATTATTTAACAAGACTTTTCTTTTAATTTTGCTTTTCCCAGGATACCTTAATGAAAATCCTAGTATTTCCTTTGGAATATTAAAGATTGGCTGATGTGGGAAAACTATTAGGTGTCGAATATTTCTTATAGCTCAAGAACTGGTTTCCCAGTTTTCAGCGATGCCCACTGTGTGGTTCCTAAATTATAAAATCGAAACCATGCAATTCACTTTCATATCTTTTACTGGATATGAACACAATATAAAAAAATATATGCCAGAAAGAAACAAACTTTACTTTTGAAGGATGACATCTAAAGAACCAGAAGGTCTTTCTAGGTGCACCCCTCAGTGAATCTTTTCTTCCATCTGGTTGGATCCTTTCCTCTTTTAATGTCCCCAGGAGCCACTTCAAACCCTGAGAGTGTTTTAACACTGTTCTCTTTAACGCTCTCATTTTCTTCTTCCAGAAAAAAATGCCAATTAGGGTATTGCTCTTAGTGTGTAGTTATGTTTTATCTAAAAAGCCCTCTGGGGAACAACAAGTGTTAGTGAGGATGTGGAGAAAAGGGAACCCTCATACTTTGTTGGTGGGATTGCAAATTGGTACAGCCACTCTGGAAAACAGTATGGAGGTTTCTCAAAAAATTAAAAATGGATATCTTTTGACCTAGCAATTGCACTTCTGGGTATCTATACGAAGAAAACCAAACCAATAATTCATAAAGATCTATGCACCCTGTGTTCATGGCAGCACAATTTACAATAGCCAAGATATCGAAACAACCTACATGTCCATCAACAGATGATTGGATAAAGAAGTTACGGTTCACATGTACAATGAAATATTACTCAGTCATTAAAAAAATGAAATTCTACCATTCACAACGACATGGATGAACCTAGAGGTTATTGTGCTGAATGAAATAAGTCAGACAGAAAGATAAATACCATATGATTTCACTTATATGCAGAAGCTAAGGAACAAAAAGAACAAACCAATCAAAAACAGACTCACAAATATAGAGGACAGTCTGGTGATGGCCAGAGGGGAGCGGGGTTAGGAGTCTGGGAGAAAGGGGTAAAGGGTTAAAGAAGTACAAATTAGTAGTTGATAGATAGTCATGGAGATGGGGAGCATGGCATATGGAATGCAGTCAGCTGTATGTAATGGCTAGGTGTAGAGCTAGAGGAGAGAAAGAGCAATTAGGGGGATTGTTTTATAAACTATATAAATATCTAACTGTGTACATGAAACTAATAATAAAATTAAGTTAAAAAAAAAAACCCTCTGAGAAATTTCACTTCTCTTAAAGGGAGAGAAAAAAATAAAGGAAACTAAGGCATTGCTAAAGTTGTATTCAGCTTTTGAATTTTCTGCCCTTTTTAGAGAGTATGTCCAGGCAGTGGTACCTTGGTCCGGATGATATTCTTATCACTCTCAATGTCTGGCATGGTATCGAAGTCACTTTCCTCCACAGAGCTGTCTGTGTCAGACTGGCATGGCTTCCCACCATCAGAGGAGGACATCTGCCTGCCAGGACTGGAGTTTGACTCATCTGAAACAGAGAACACTCATCTGCCTTCCAAAGCCAAGAAGAACCCATGGAGCCCATTCTTCTCTGCAAAAAGCACTATGCTGACTCATTCTCGAAAATGTTGTATTGGCAAAAACTAACTCCTTACCCACGACACATGATTTTTCTCTCAATTCGTCCTCAACAGATTTTTAATCTTCTTCTCCTCCTATTTTTATATTTATATTGTCTATTTCTAAGGCTGAATATGTATTAATATACAGACATCTGCTCTGTTAACTATTAGAGGCAAAAATAATATGCTATATTTCATTTTTCATATTTTAAAATATGAACATAAATATATAAACATACACATGCAAGTAGTTATGTATGGCACCTACCACACATACATGTAAACACACACATATCCAGCAGCTTTCATGGCTATGGATGAAGTATTTGTATACGGAAATCCCCCACATGCCACATCTACGATTACATAACAAAAACAATATTCTCAGGGAGAAGAAGCCTTGTGTTCCTGTGAATGTTTCCCAGAGCAGATGGGAATTTGTGCAGCTTGATGAGCACATGAGCCGAGGCTACCTTCTGCTTTATTTCTTCTGTTCAGATGGTTAAAAAAAAAACTCAAAAAAACCCTGTTCTGGCAGAGACAGAAATAAGTTGCCTGCACGGAGCCCACATGCTTCTCAAAGTTATATAATAATAGGGCAGGAATACAGGATTCCAAGTTCCTCTACACTGACATTTTAAGGTGCATCATTCGTAGGCCCATAAGCATCATGGAAGTGCGTACAAGCATCAAAGCACTCCTGCTCTAAGAAGACAGGGCTAGGAATTCTGTTCCTTTCAGGCCACTTAATGAACACTGGGGGTTGCTATGTGAATGACAGTATGGCAGTGAGCAGGTTCAATTACGAAGTTAGCCAGAATGAAAGATTGTTAGGCTTTAGCCACGTTCACCTGCAGCACAGCCTTAGTCTTCTGATCACACTTACTCCACTGAAACCTGAGAATGAAACAACTGGTCATTTGTGGCTGGGCTCCCTGATATCAGACTTTGACACACCTTTTATGTCCTAAATTCAGGCTGGGTATGAAAAAAAAAACCCCATGGGGGTCTTGGGTGTTGATGGCAACCATTGCAAGGAATTCTACTCGAGGCTAGCAGATTCAAGAAACAATAATAAATGTGGAGAAAGTTAGAATTAGAAGGAACATTCCAGGTTATCCAACCAATTTATTTTATAAAGACAGTGCAATCTTATGTAATGACTGCCTTGCCCACTCTCTCAGTTATTAGGAATTCTCCTAATTCTCTGGAGAATTAGGAAACACTTCCATGAATGGACTCATTGTAGGAAATACCTATTGCCCCATAATTGCTCCCTTCAGGTGTGCTGGCAGCAATGGGATGTGATACCGCCATATTTCCAGATCCTGTTAAAAAGAAAAGCAAAGAGACAAACTTTATGTCCAGTTTCTAAAACAAAAGAACACAACTCTTAGCAGTTTGAATCATCAGGCTACAATATTTTACATTTGATTTTCTTTTCACTCTAATACAGGAGTCACCAAACTATGACCTGCAGGGCAAATCTAGCTTGCCACATTCTTTTAGTGTGGTCCTTGAATTAAGAATGGTTTATAAATTTTTAAGTGGTTGGGGAAAACAATCACAAGAATAATAATATTTCATGAGAAGTAAAAATTATATTAAATTCAAATTTCAGTATTCATATATAATGATATAAATTCATATATATCTCGTGAATTAGTCCCTCTCATTTGGGTATGTCTATGGCTGCTTTTGGCTACACTGGATTGGCAGCATCGAGCAGTTGTGACAGAGACTATATGGCTGGAAAAGCCTGAAGTATTAACTATTTGGCACTTTAGAGAAAAAAGAAATTTCTGATTCCTGCCTGATGGTGTTGCAGAATTATAAGAACAAAGGAGCACAGGTCCTGAAATCACTGTGAGGAAGGCCACCACTGAATAGAAACACCAGAAATAAACTTTTATGATTAAAATACTGTAATTTGGAGGTTTATTTTTTATACCAGTTAGCAGTACCCTCACCATAGGCAGAATAAGCGTAGACAGGAAGGAAATTACTGCACTCCTTGGAGCAATAAATGACGACAACACAAACCAAGGATGTGGAGGAATATTGGTTATTCTGAGGGATATTTAGGAGATAGAATTGGCGTATCTGTTGTCAAATCGTTGTTGGCTGTGAGAGAAAAATAGATGTGAAGATAGTGTTCCTCAAACTTTTCCAAGTTAGCACTCCTCATAATGGGGGGAGGTGAGGAGTCATTCTTCTGGGAGTCTGGGGGTGTCATCTGGAACCACCCTACCACAAGCATTGGAGAAAAATGTCTCCCAATCTTCTCATTGGTTATTAGGCAAGACGCTAACCCATTGAGTTTATCTATTTGTGAAAGTTGGGTGATGCTTAATAAAGAGAGCAGAAACCACAGATAAGCAGGTATCTGGGCAGTTTCTCGGACTCTGACTTAGTGCCACTATTTTTCAGGAACCACACTCATGTGGAGATGCACAAGAACGTTTTTCCACTGCCTTCTGTGCTTTACCCTGGATCTGGGTTATTGTCGGGCTGGTGGGAATTTCTTATTGAAATCTTTCTGAGAGGTGAGATTGCTTATTTCACAATACAGGCAAAAAAGTCTGTGAGTTAACTTGTCAATCTCTTGTATATTGCAGGGGGAATGTATTTTCAGTGGAGATACATAATTGAGAATATTCTTTACTATTCTCATTAAATAAATAAATACATACATACATAAATATATTTTCATCTCTTCATTGAAAATATGGTTCATTATATTTTACATTAATGCCGCAGTGCATCACGCATGTAAAAGAACCAAAAGCCTCAAACAATTCATCGTTTGTCACAGTCAATGCTCTTATTCTGGCTCTCAGATTTCATTCCCACTGGTGGGCAGTAAAAACATTTGGTTTTGCAAAGCAACTTTGTAGGCTTTATCATGTGTTTTACTTTTTCTATGTCCATTCATTTCCTCCGTGAAGAAAAATAATTAAATACCAAGTTCAAAATATTTCACCTGATGATGAGAGACAAATCTGATGACCTTAGAGACTCAATTTCTTTCCTTACTTTGGCTCATCCATAAATATGTAACATGGAATCAAAACCATCTATTCTTTTCATCCAACTTCAAGGCAAATAAAAAGGTTATTTTCAGACTCTTAAGTATGAGAGATTAAACCTTTTGAGCAAAATAACAGTATTATGGGAAGATGTTGCCTACAATTTGACTGACTCTTTTTGACCTAGGACAGATTTGGTCATAGTTATAGCATATGGTTGCTGCTTGTTTCTCTGCTGCTGCTACTATCGACTATAATGAGTACTAATATTATTACCGCCACCACTACTATTGCTACTACTACTAATGCTACTGTTACGATTACTGCGGCTGCTACTCCTATCCCCATTGCTCGCTAATGTTTATTGAAAACTTACCCTTCTGAGTTCTTTATAAGAATTTAAATTTTTCAACAACCCTATATGGTTATCACCATTTTAAAGGTGACGAAAGGGAAGCCCTGAGAAATCAAGTAATTGATAAGATAGTGGATGAATAGTGGCTCATTGTATTGGTCTCAGTTAAAATGTACCTACTTAATTGAAAAAAAAAATACAAGGATTTTCCCTTCAAAATATGAATAACTGGGAGTAAGCATTTTACTTTCATGGAGTGCTCAAAAGAGACAAGGAAGTTGAGACTCGTTTGTCTCTCCCCTATCATAAACTCATATTTTTAAAGAAGTATCTAAGCACAACCTTTGCTTTTTAGGTTGGTTGCTGTGCTTGCTAATGATTCCCTATTGGGTCATGCTCATGTCTTTTTCCTGTCTAGTTCTTTGTGGGGAGTCTCAAAGAAACCACTGTATTGGTCTCATTCCCAGTAATATTTTCTTTTACATTTCTCTCAGTCTCTTACACATTTTTTTCTTTTCAAGCTTAAGCTCCTTATTTTTAACCATTAATGTCTGTTCATTATTTAAGATTTAATTTTTAAAAATATTAAATCTACAAATAGTAAGTGAAGAATGACACCAAAATCATAAAACCTCCAATTTTTGGCATTTTGGTGTTACAGCCATGTCTTGTGATAAGGGAAGCAGAAGTGTGCATAGGAAAATGCTTGAGTTTAGTTGTGGCAGGAGGTTGAAATGGTTCGTGGGAGCCAATATGTCGTGTGCGTGCGCGCGCGTGTAATCGAAAGAGAAAAAAACTAAAATCAATGCAAGCGAGAAAACAAAGCCAATCACTGTTTTGTTAGGCAACAGCTTTGTTAAAAAGAAAGAGCCAGCTATGTAGGTCTGTTCAGATTTTGATGTATCACTGATTTCTGCACTCTGCTCTGGCTCATAATTGAGCATAATCAGGTTTTGATGTTGCTAGCCCTATTTATTCTGAGGCAACCGCAACACTGGTGGTTCTATGATGGATAAGAAAATCGAGATTTTCATGAGCAATACAATTGCCAGCACAGACAAATATTTGAACTCCGTAGACTTTTATAGGCACAATTTAAATAGGAGATTAGCCAACATGAGATAACAGCATTCTGTTAATTTTTCTTATGTCTAAGGCTTCTTAGAATGCAAAAACCAAAGCATTTTTTCTCAAACTTCAAGTATGATCAGTGGTCCCAGAAGGCAGCTGTATTTATTCTTAACTGTATTTAGAAAGCAGAATTAAACATAAAAATATTAGTTTATAGGACAGACCAAGATGTTCTGGCTGGAAATAAGCAAACATAGAAGATTGTGAATGAACTTATCTAACTTGTTCTGGTATGTTTTTCTCTGAGCATGAACCCCTTGCCATCTGTCTACTTTACTAACATAGAAAGGATATGCTTGCATGCTTGCTTTTTGTGTTAGATGCTCTATATGAGGGGGGAAAACTTCATTTTGAGCATGTTTGGATCTTTCAGGGACTTCATATTTGTAAGTGTCCTGCCCCCTTTTGTCTGTGGGCTCAGGAGGCTGGAAGCTAAAGAGAGAGTCAGAAATGAGGTGAACTAGCTGCCATGAAATTTCATTTTTATGCCAATTGGCTATATACTCCCCTCAGTTTCATGTTTTGTTTCAAAAGTTGAGGAGAAAAATGAAGAAAACCACTAATCTTTGCAGAGGGATAAAAAAATTTCTCTAGAAGAAAAAATGGGGTCAGAAAAGTTATGGAATTTTGGAAAAAGAAGAGTAGAGAGTCAGGACAAGAGTTTGAGACCCACTGCCCCAGAGCCTGATGATGGCCTGTGCTTCTCAACTCCTCCAAGCTCAGCACACAGCTTGCCTTATGCCCTCTGGACTCTGTTCTTTGCTAAGAGGCTGATTAATAACAGGTCTATCCAGGAAAGGATTTGATTGGCCATTTGGTTCTTAAATCAACAAAACTTGTCAGGTTTGTCAAGCTCTCTCACGTGAAAAAGTAACCTTCTCTTATGCTGCACCCTAGGTTTGTGGTGACAGCTCATAGGTCCCAGGGACCTACAAGGCACGCTTCACTTGTTTCTCTTCCCAGGTGATAAATAAATTTCTGTACAGGCTCTTTAACAATAATATGAAATGCGGGTTTTCTCCACTGATAGAGCCAGAGGAAGAAATTATTTCAGAGCACAGAGCCTTTCCTAGTACTCCTCAGATTACCACAGAGGCCCCTGTCTTAACTACTAAGTGGTGAATGGAGAATACAGTGTCCATTCATTCGCACCACAGGAAAAAGGTCCCTTCAAGGACTGAAGCAGCTCTTTACCAACACTATTTCCACTTCACTTGAGTTCCAGAGTCTCATCTACTTCTTTGTCCCATCAAATGTAAAAGAAGTTCTTTCTCTTTTTAGTATAGTCGGAGCCAATGTTGACATTTTTCAAATACAAATTAAAGAACTGCACACAAATAAAAAAAAAACCCAACCCCCCCCTCCCAAAAAAAACCCCCAAAAAACAAATGCCGAGGAGCCGCCGACAATTTTTCCAAATTTTTCACCTTTTAGGGACCCGGACCCATCTCTTCCACCTCAATTATACCTACAGTGAAAGCATTAGGCTGACTTCCTCAGATGTCTAGCTCCATCTTGGTTTGGGCAGACACCATGGCAAGTCTAGCGGGATTCTCTTTCCTTTTCAGACACTGTTCCTAGTATTTTTCTAGGCACCAACTCCCAAGGCATTTCCTGTAGCTCTGAGCACCACTGAACTTCTTATAGCCTCCCGGTCACACAGATCCTGGCTCCTGGGAGAGAATGACATTCTGAATCCTGCTCTTCTCCAGAGGTTGCTCCCTGAATGTCTCACATTAGCTTTCTGATAAGGTCCCTCACTTGCTCCCGTTTTGCTCCAAGCTGGCTTCTCGATGCTCTGCCTGACATGCTTAAAAGAGTCGCTAACTAGTTTTTTTCTTGGGCCAGGCTTGTCTTCTCTGCTCTTCTTTTAAATCATCTAAGTCTTGCTTCACTAGTGGTCGTATGACTTCTGAGGTCCTGTCATCTTTCTCCGAAGCCTCTCTGCATTACAAAGGTTCCTTATTTCCTCCCTTATTCCCTACTTCTTAACTAAGTTGGGATTTTGTTTAGGTATCCTCATCTGTGCCTGGCAGCACATATATGTAAGTCAGTGATTCTCAACTGGAGTTCAAGGGACTGTTTTGCCCCCAAAGTGACATTTGTCAGTGTCTGCAGACATTTTAGTTGTCATAAGGAAGAAGTGCATTACTGGACTCTAGTAGGTAAAAGTCAGAGATGTAGTTAAACATCCTACAATATACAGGACAGCCCCTTTAACAAACAATTATCTGGCCTACAGTGTCAATTAATGTGGGTTTTGAGAAACCCTGGTCTTAGAGAAAGATGACCTCATCCTAATTCTATAAGTGGGCTTGATGGATATGTAGGTAAATTATTCTTTTGGAGTGACTGGTTTAATAATAAGCATACAATCCACTCTAGGCCAATAAAATAAGAATAAGTTGCTGCTGGGTGTTTCTGAAAAAGTCCTTCTCTCTGAACATTGTCAGGTGACAGGATAACCCTGGTCCATCTCATCACCAGCACTGGGAACAAAGTAGAGCCAAGGGAATGGCAGGTAAAAGGACAAGAGCCACCTGACAATCCTGAAGCCTACCCTCCGCTCAACTTCCAGGGAGAGGAGTCTCTATAGTTTAGGCACGTTTCAGATGTATTTTCTTGTTACTTGCAGCCACATGAATCCTAATCGATGCATTTTATTATTCTTTTTTTTCTCCTTTTCTTTTGGTTATGTATTCATTTCTTCTTACGATCTGAAGGGTGCCTCTAGCTCTTAGCTAATTTTCAGAGCCAGCTTGATCTTGGACAATCATCTGGCTCAAATCCCAGCTCTGTCCACTTATGCTGTACTGTTCAGGAGAGCCTTATGAACATGGTGTTCCTTTAATTATCAATACAATAATAAAATGACTTCATTCATACAATAAAAATAGCAGACCATCCATTCACAGAGCACCAATGGGATCCAACCAATCCACCTTTCTAAGTTCAAGCAGGCCTAAAATAAGAGTAAAACCTGGGGGCCCTGGAGGGAAAAAGATGAGATCCAGAGAAAAGAAGAATTTATTTAAATATTTTATGATTAAAAGGGAAAATAGTACTTAGCATTTTAAAGACAGTAGAGCAGGTGTCCTTTTACAATCTTTCATACTGGCAATTGAATGTTATTAAAATAAATTTGCTGGTGGCTAGAAATATAGACATGCTGACATTAAGGAGGACAAAAGTCAAAGGAAGAGAGGAGAAGCAACAGGGAGAAATGTTCCTGCTGGGAGGGGTAGGGGGTCAGTTTGTGTCTTTCTAAGATTCTGTGAGTTCATTTAAATGTAGAAAACACAAAACTAAACATCTGCTGCTTGTGACTTAAAAATCAAGTCTTACTTCATCATTCTTTTTCCAAATGATCACTCTATGCCCAACGGCTTGTAAGTACTATGTAACTCATGCTGATTTAAGCTTTTCATAAATGAGAACAGTTACAAAAGGTATAAACTTCCAGTTTTAAAACAAGTAAGACCTGAGGATGTAATTAATATACACATGGTGACTATAGTTAATAACACTGTATGGTATATTTGAAAGTTTCTAAGAGAGATCTTAAAATTCTCATCACAAGAAAAAAATTTGTACCTATGTGTGATAGTGGATGGTAATTAGACTTATTGGGGGTGATCATTTTACACAATACAAAATATCAAATCATTATGTTGTACACCTGAAATTTATACAATGTTATATATCAATAATATCTTAATTTAAAAAATAGACATTTAATTAAAAAAATTTTTTTGATAAAAAATTCAGGCAATAGAATTCCTTTGTTCAAACCCTCTGAGTGGAGGAAAGGGCATATTACAATGGATGGATAATCAATTACTCTGGATTTTGAAAAGTTATTAATACTCTTTATTATATTTGCTAATTTCAAATAGTTCAGTTATCTAGATACTTGAACAAAAAGCCTGCATCTCAATTTGGGAAAAAGTAAACTCTATATTAGAGTTAACACTATAAATTTTTAATATTGTTCACAAATCAGCTTTGGGATAAGATAGGTATGAATAATTTATATCCTAGAAAAGATTAAACCTTAAAAAAAGATGAACGGCTGACAAATGGGCTGTGGATAATTGCAAAAACCAAGCAAAGGTTCTTAGGGTGAGCTCCATATGTCAGTAATTATCAACTATAAAAATTGGTTCTCACTGAGCTCTGCTTTCTGTAGAAAGACTACAGATTAGACTACTCTAGGGGATAGGAATCAAGGGAGGGTCTGAAAATTACAAAAAGTAGAGAGACAAAAGAAGTACCAGATGGGATGTTACCATATACGTGACATCATTTTGATGTGAAACCAGGGATTTTTCTTACCATCATTGGAACCAAAGCCTCCATTGATGGATTTTCTCTGAAACCTGCAAAGGAAAAAAAAAAAGAAGTACATAGAAATGCTCCCAAGACAGCAAAAATCTCAGGATTTTACATTTGTTCTCCACAGACTTTGTTGCAGATATGTCTGCTAGGATCTCTTAAAAATAGGCCTTTGGATGTGGAGAAGCTGGAATTCTGACATAGTGCTGGTGGGATTGTAAAATAGTGTAGTCATTTAGTGAAACAATTTGGCAGCTCCTCAAAAAGTTAAACATAGAGTTACCATATGATCCAGCAGTTCTACTCCTAGGCATTACATACATACACAAATTCATCAATTATTCTCAGATTCATTTATTTTCAGATAATTCGCATACCATAAAATTCACATACCCTTTAATGTGCACAATTCACTGAGTTTTAGTATGTTCACAAAGTTGCACACCATTACTAATATCTAATTCCAGAACATTTCATATCCTAAAGAAATCTCAAACCTATTAGAAGTCACTCCCTGTTCTCTACTCCCCCACAGGCCCTGGTAACCATTACTGTACTTTCTGTCCCTATAAATTTGCTTATTCTAGACATTTCACGTAAATGGAATTATATTATACATGGTCTTTTTTGACTGGCTTTTTTTCACTTAGCATAATATTTTCAAGGTTCATCTATATGGTACATAAATCAATACTTCAGTCATTTTATGAGTGAATAATATTCCATTGTATGGATATATCACATTTATTTGTTTGCTATTGATGGACATTTTGTTTGTTTCTATTTTTTGGCTGTCATGAATAACACTGCTATGAACATTTATTTGTGTTTAAATTTTTGTGTGGATCTGTGTATTAAATTCTCTTGGGTCTATAACTAGGATAGAAGTGCTGGGTATTAGGTAAGTCTATAGTTAACTTTTTTTCCAAACTGGTTTCGTAACAGCCTCACAGAAGCTTCATAGTAGGAATTATTTTACATTTTCTCTAGCAATATAGAAAGAAGGTTCCAATTTCTTTATAACTCTGTCATTTTCCATTAATTTTTTAAATTACAGTTATCCTCATAGATATAAAGTGATATCTCATTACAGTTTTAAGAAAAGATATCCCATCTTTTCATATGCTTATTGGCCATTCATATATCTTTTTTGGAGAAATGTCTATTCAAACCCCTTGTCCATTTTTACATTTATTTTTATCATTGGGTTATAAGAATTTTATACTTACTGTGGATACTAGACTCTTATTAGATATATGATTTGAAAGCATTTTCTCCAGTTTTGTGTGTTGTATTTTCACTTTCTTGATCATTTCTTTTAAAAGCAAAAAGTTTTAACTTTGATAAAATCTAGTTTATCTATTTTTTTTTCTTTTGTTACATGTGCTTTTGGTTTCATATCTAAGAAACTATTGCCTAATCCAAGGTCATGCACCTATGTTTTTCTCAGAGCTTTTATAAATTCAGTTCTTATGTTTATATCTTTGATCCATTTTGAGTTAATTGTTTATATGGTGTGAGGAAGGAGTACAACTTCATTCTTTTTCATGTGGATACCCAGTTGTCTCAACACCATTTGTTGAAAAGTATATCCTTTCCCCAATGAATTATCTTAGCAAGCACCCTTGTCAAAAATCGACTGACAATAAATATAAGGGTTGATTTCTGAACTCTCAATTCTATTCCATTGATTTATATGTCTTTCCTTATGTTAGTGGCAGAGTTTTGATTACTGTAGCTTTGTATTAAGTTTTGATATCAGGAAGCATAAGGCCTCTAGCTTTGTTCTTTTTTTCATGATTGTTTTACCTTTTCTGGGTTCCTTGCACTTCTAAATGAATTTTAGGATCAGCTTGTCAATTTCTATAAGAAAGTCAGCTGGGACTTTGATAGAGATTGTGTTGAATCTGTAGATTGGTTTGGGGAGTATTGCCATGCATTTTACTGCTGCTATAACAAATTATCAGAAACTAAGTGGTTTAGAGAATACAAATTTATTATCTTACAGTTCTGGATGTCAGAATTCCAACATGAGTCTTATGTGGCTGTATTCCTTCGGGAGGCTCTATGGCCATATCCATTTCCTTGCCCTTTCTAGCTCCTAGGGGTGCTCTGCATTCCTTGACTCACAGCCCCTTCCTCTATCTTCAGAGTGCATTCCTCCATCCTCTGCTTTCATCATCACATCTCCTCCTTCTGCCTTTGACCCTTTGCCTCCTTTTTATAAGGACCTTTGTGATCACATTACACCTACATAGATGATCAAGGATAACGCCATAACTCTATCACATCGGCAAAATCTCTTTTGCCATGTAAAGTAACATATTCCTAGGTTCTGGGAATTAGGACCTGGATATCTTTTGGGGGTCATTATTCTGTCTATTACACCATCTTAACAATATTAAGTCTTTCAATCCATGGACATGGGATATCTTTCCATTTATTTAGGTCCTCTATAATTTCTTTCTAGGATGTTTTGTAGTTTTCAATGTACAAGTCTTATATGTAATTGGTTAAATTTACTTAAAAGTATTTTATTACTTAAGTATTTTATTACTTTTAATGCTATTGTAAATGGAATTGTTTTATCAAATTTATCTTTGAATTGTTCATTGCTAGTATATAGAAATACAATTGATTTTTGTTATTGGTCTTTTATCTTGTAATCTTAGTGAACTCAGGGCTTCTTTTTAAAGGTGATGAAAATTAATGGTGATGGTTGTTTGGATTGTGTCTTTATGTTAACAGGCTTTACTCGCATTTGCCCTAGGTTTCAGAGTTGATAAAATTTTTCATTAGAGGAGTTCAGTGATTTACAAAGCTAAAGGGAGGCAGGCAGTCTCCAGTGAGCAAAGAAAAAAAGTAAATGAGATTATGCTAGAGTGATTGCTAAATGGCTATACCTCATCTTGTATTCTTCAATCAAAAGGTAGACTCTATATCTTCAACTCTTGAATCCAGACTGGTCTCATGACTTGTTTTGATCTATAGAATGAGGGGGAGGTGATACTGTGCCACTTCTGAGCCTACATCTTAAGGAAGACTTGCACTCTTTTGTTATCTCTCTTGGAGATTCAACAAACCAGGGCTAGCCTGCTGGGGGATGAGAAATCAAGTTCAGCTGAGGGTAGTCTAGAAGAGCCATTTCCTAGATGACCTGCCAGCTGGTTGCATTCTGTGACTACACCCAGCTGAGATCTCAGAGTCTGGTGCAGATTAGCAGAACCATCCAGCTGACCCATAGATTTGTGAAAAAACTTAAATATTTATTGCTGTATGCAACGTTATTGTGGCAATAATGACTAATACAAGAATGAAGGGAAGGACGAGCACTCAGGATCATTGAACTCAATGTCTGGCAGGGTGGTTGAGAGGAATGAATGAGAGAATATGTGTGTGGCACTTGGCCCAGGGTCTGCGCATTCATTGTGAAGGCTTCATAAATACTTGTTGAATAAATTGGGTCTAGGAGATGGGAAGGGAATGGTGTTTGGTCATACGTTCAAGCCAATACAGCATAAAGACTTTTTGGAGTCTTAGCTCCCTGAGGGCAGGGGCCATTTCTCTTACCAGTGTTTTCATCCTGATCTAATAGCATGTGTTGAAAATCCCACCTGTATCAATAACAAGGTACAGGGGACTCACTGGACAAATGGCATTATGCTCTAGGACTGGCCTCATTTGGTTTTGTAGAAAACTTTGTTATTTCTGCTTAGTTCAATGAAGGAAGAGTTCTGTTAGCATTTTTCTCAGTCTATTTCCTTATATCAAATGCCAAATAGTTCTTATGTCTCCAGATTTTTATTTTCAGTTTGTCTATATTTGGAAAGAATCTCTGCTTGTGCCATTGACTGTAACAAAATAATCTTATAGGCTAGAGGTTTCAACAGAGCCTTATACCACAACTTTGAAAAACTGTGCTCACTTCAGTAGGCTGAATGACAACTTTACAGAGGTTGATATCTACCCATTAACTTAATTTTTTGTCTGTTTGTATGTTGACTATGCATGCTAGCTAACTAATGACATGAAATCCTATTTTCTAAAATCTAAAACATCGGGAGTAGAGACAGTCTTCCTAAGAGAGGCAGAAGAGACAAACTTCTTTTTCCATGACATTGAAGCTCATCTGAGTCAAAATTGTGAGCTTTTTGGACCTTTTTACAATTACATCCATGCTGGGGCGCCAGGCTTTTGGTCTAGCCTCCTTGATCAGGACTGGAACCAGGCTGCCTGGGTTCAAATCCCAGCTCCTTCATTTACTGGCTCTGAATTCTTGGTTAAATTGCTAACTTTTCTATGCCTCAATTTCCTTAACTGCTGAATGGTGATAATACTGGTATCCATTGTTTTACGGCATTAGATGCGATAATCTGTTTAGACAGCTCTGCACAGAGCAGGTCCTTACTAAATGTTAGTGATTATGACCTGATAAACTGAGCTGATAATTAATGTATATAGTTTCCAGGTATAATATTTGCCTATAGGGTTTTTTGTTTTTAACTTTTAATGTGAAAATAACTTCAACTTTACAGAGAAGTTGTAAGAATAAGAATAGAATATAGAACATTTGTATACCCTTTACCTAGATTCCATTATCGTTAGCATATTACCCTGTTTTCATTCTGTCTCTCTTTTTCTGTGTGTGTGTACCATTTGAAAGTAAGCTGCATATCATGAACTTTTATGCCTAATTATTTCCAAAGAATAAAGATAATCTCTTATATAACTACAGTATAGTTGTCAAATTCAGCAAACTTAACATTGATATGATACTCTTCTCTGATCTACTTTCTGTATTACAATTTTGTCAATTGACCCAATAATGTCCTTTATAGCATATTTTTCTTCTAGTAAGAGATGCAGTCTGAGATGAGGTACTGTCTTTAGTTGTCATCTCTCTTTAGTTTCCTTCAATCTGGAACACTTCCACAGCCTTTCTTTGTCTTTTATTACATGTTTTAATAGAATGATCATCGTTTTGAGTTTGTCTAATTTTTCCTTAAAGATTATATTCGAAATAAGCATTTCTAGTTGGAATACTGTATAAGCGATATTGTGTCTTTCTCAGAATGTCACATCTGGAGGCACACATATACATATTTTTTCCTCGGTCATATTAATTTTGATCACCAGTCAATTGTCTGATTCTTCACTACTTTTCTCCTTATAACTACTAAGTAATTTGTGGGGATACACTTTAAGGCTATGTAAATATCTTGATCCTCAGCCAATTTTCCTCTTAGTTTTAGTATCCACTGATGATTCTTAACTTGACCTACGCAAGATGATGATTTTCCAATTCCAGCACTTTCTCCACATTTACGTTAGCTTTTGGCCTTCTGCTATAGACAAAATCCTCCTTTCTGCTGTCAATATTTGCTAATGACTCCTTTGCCTAATGTGTGTCTGATTTTAGTAACTTTGTTGAATTAATTGGATGTATATCTGCAGGTATTTAGGTCAGTCCTTCCTTCTCTCATCAATATGGACTCATGATTTTCTGTTTTTCTCATTGATTTATAATTCATTAGTCTCCTCAATTGTTTTGTGCTCAGATTGTCCCCACTAGGACCAATGGTAATCCCAGGGTTTTTGAACTTAGTTTCTCGACTGAAAAGCTTCATAAAGGTCACAAAAGGGAGTTATGTTTTGAGTCAGAGGTAGGCCTGTATCACTGAGATAGCTGTATCACTGTAGTAGCTGCGAGATCTCGCCCAATAGTCTGAAAGCTCTATGCTGGCTTTTGTTTTCTTTACACTTTCAAGAGGAGAAAGAACATGTGTTTTTTGTAAACCTCCTGCCATTCTTTTGTAGTTGTTTCCCACAGACCGCAACAAATACAGAATTCTCAGAGTTCAGGCCTGCTGAGAGAGGCAAACTGTAGCTCGTTTTATTAGGGGCTCCAAACTCTTGAGAAGGGAAATCTCCTTGGTCAAATTACAGCACGATTATCTCCTTTTTTTTTTTTCTCTCAAGGGACATTTTACTGGAAAATTGATGCTATGACAGTTAGAAACACCTGGTAATGTAGCATCAAAGCTTATTATTCCTGCTATTAATACCTAACTTCTGTTAAGATTATTCCTGCTAAAATAAACACTCTACCAGCACTTACTGTTTGCAGAACATTGACGTAAATGCTGCAATTATACTATTCTATGAAGTACATTATTCTTTAATTTTACAGATGAGGAAGCTAAAACTCAGAGAGGTTAAGCAAGTTGCCCAAGGTCACACAGTTAGTGGCTGACGTAGATTTGAATCCAGTCAATATGGTTATAAAGTCTAATTCTCTAATTACTAAGCAAACATAGGTAAAGAGGATTAATCTTTCTTGAAACTCTTGACTTACCTGATATAATGAACAAATGCAATAAGCAGGCATCCCAAATAGAAGGAGAAAAAGATGAGGAAGCTGAGAAGAATGGATTTCACAAAAACAGATTCTGAGGGAAGAGAAAGAACTTTAGTTGGGATGTCCTCAGAAGAAGAGAGGATCATGTTTGAGACTGGACAGCTTCAAGGGCTCATCTCCATCATACCCGTTCCTCAGTCCTGCGAATCTCCACTGAAAGCAACAAAGCCACTGGACATCACCCAGACATTATCCACGAAAGGCTGCCTTTCACAGTGGTGACTTCTCAGTGGAAGCTGAGAAGGGGCTTCCTGTATGCTACTTCATAAGTGAGTTCCCTTTCCTTCTGGAAGGGATTTAACAAACTGCTTTGATTTTCTATTCTATTTCTAAAGTAAACATTAGTTTTTGTTTTATGATGTTTCTCCAGAAGGATGCTATTAGTATTGAATTATGTAACTGACTTCCTGACACAGGAATCTCTCCACCGAGTTCTAGAGCCAATACTGACCTTTAATGGAAGGGACGATGGTCACTTTAAGGTTCTTTGTTCGTTGTAGATTCCAGGTCTGGTTCTTCTTTTCTGGCAAAGAACAAGACAAAATGGATCAGATCCTAAGCTCTTGGCCTCTCATGTGAATAGTTGTTCAAAAACTGTCCAAAATTAACTCTGGTTGCTGAAATTTCTTTTAGCAAGAACTGAGGGAAACCTAACCCCAAACCTTCAAACATCTAATACCCATTTTGGTTAAACTTTCGATTTGGCCTTTGCTTTGGTGTGTTTTGGTAGCACTAACTGACAAGAACAAGACTGTAGCCTCCCTTCTTAAATGAAAAAGGCTTGACCCTTCCCCTGATATCTGTGTGGCCCAATATGCCACAGACGCCTGAAGAAAACAGCCTCAAAAACAGGAAGCTCCCTCATCTTTTGGTTTGCATTTTCAGGCCAATGAAATTTTTTTTTTCTTAAACAGTTATCAAAGGGCTTGTAGTTTACCAAAGAATATCAGACATTAGCAAAACTCTAGTGCTATGTAATTAAGAGATTAAAGAATACACAAGCAGAAATTTAACCTCAGTACCATGGGAACCATGTTACAACCAACAGTAAACACCCTCTGTGATAATCACATATGGCTCATCAGCTGCTGGGTGTCTGTGTTTTCAATCAGCAGCCTATCCCATTCACTAGGTAGTTACTGGATAACCAGATAGTTACCCACAACCAGTGGTACTATGCCTCAGAGCTTACACAACATTGAGATAAGTTGTCTCACCTTGCTTTCTTACTCTTTTGCAAGGTACAATTTTGGCAACGGGATTCAAGAATTGCACATTCTTGTGTAAACGATGACTACTGATAAATATAAGTGACTATTACCTCTGGTTGCCAAACTGATCTTAGAAAATGAACCTTGGTCTACAGTATAAAATCATTACTTTGTAGCAGCAAATATTTGTTGAGTAAAGCGCCAACCTCACATGGTCTGAAGGAGCAGAAGATTTGGAAAAGATGAAATGCACTAAGTGACATTTTGTAGTATCACTACTATCTTTGGATCTATCATTTTCTTCCCTTTATTTTTTCTGAAGAATCTCTCAGACTGCCTTGCCAAGTGACTGCTGATAACCCTCCCTTAGTGGGAACTAGAAATGGCCAGAAGGGCCTAAAGTGAGCTTTTGGCTTCCCTTCCATTCCCTTCTGTCAGGTTTTTCTAAGTAGTCAAATATTTCTTACTATCTCTTACCCTGAGTGAAGAAAGATCCTCCACAAGCATAATCTTCAGGCTTTATCACAAACACCACGAAGAACTGCTCATCTGGAAAATCCTTCTTCTGCATAAGACATAACAATCTTATATGTTCTTATATTCTTATGATAAGAAAGATAGAAGAGGGGAGAGAGTCCATGACAGTGGGATGGGGGCAGAAAGAAAGAGGAAAAAGAAGAAAAGTAGAGTTCACTCCTGCCTCCTAACTTCTTAGAAAGGCCTTTCACATACCTATCACGATCTACTCCAGATTAGCCACAATAAAATAATTGCTACATCCAAGAAATTAAATAGATGCACTATTCTAATTTCAATCTATTTTGTGCGCACTTCGGTGCTTAAAATTGTAATAGGCACCATATAAATAATATGTCATTAGCCTATGTTTAATAATACTTGTATATTAAGTTTTTAAATGTATAAACTTTATTTTTTAAAGTAGTTTTAAATTCACTTTATTAAGTTTTTATTATTTTAAAGTTAATGATAAAGGAATTTCCTAAAAGTCATATAGTCAGCAGTTAAATACATAGTTTAGGGAGGCAGAGACAAGTCAGAGGCCTGAGTTACAGTCCTGGCTTTGACTTTCTCTAAATGTGCTTCTTCGTGTTCCAGTTTCCTTTTCCATGAATGAAGCATGGTTGACAAGATAATCTTTAAGGTCTATTCTATTTCTACATCTCTGTCTTCTTTTATCATCCCCAAATTTCTGGTATCATGTTTAGTCCACTGAGAAAACGGGCTAAGTGTGTATCTATGGGCCCAAAAGAGAAGTAAGAATTTATTACCAAACATATTCAAAGTAGAGAAGTATCAATATGCTTTGGGCTTCATTATTTAGTGTCCTGGATTAAGTAAAATCTGAGTTCCCTACTATGGTTATCTTTTTGACCTTTTTTATTTGGGACTACATAATGTTGAGATGGTAAGGAAGAAATAAATATTAAAAACAAAAGCAGATATTTGGACTATTAAATCTGAGGAACTAGAAGATTAAAGCCGATAGAAGTTTTTAGGTCTGATAACTAAGCTCTCATTCTTTGCTGTTATTCAGTAAACAGTATCACGTTACCCTAGAGAACAGATCAAATCACAGATACCTCAGGTAAATACCACCCCAAAGTTGGGGACAGGTTTTCTTAGAGAATATGCTGACATGAATGTATATTTTTGCTGTAAAATTACCATTAAAATAATAATAATTTAATTACAAATACCAAAAGGACAAACTGCTGCACTTATGTGGTTTGTATTCCTTTGAACCTGTCCATTCTGTCCAGAGTTGAAGTTCTCTTTTGCTTACTATTACTGTACAAATTATTATTAGACTATGTTTAATTGCTTTAAATAGATCAGATAAATTTTACCCTAAACTGGCATCCCCCATTGAGAAGATTGAAATTTTCTGCCCTTATCTCTCTAAGCAATCTGTCAGATATTTGTCTCACTGCAAGCGGGGTTCCCAAGATTCCCCGGGGGATATGGGGTGCCTGGTAGAGTAGCATTATCCACCATCGCCCAACCTTTGATTTCAGACATAGCAATCTTTGTTTCAAAACCAGTCAGAAAGGAAAGAGGTCCGAGGCACACAGTGAATGGCGATCCCTTTTGAATGCTGCTCTAGTAAGTAAACTGATCATAAACTGCACATTGTCATTGACAATAGTGACCACGGAAGCGATGTCTCACCTGTAGTGTGATGGCAGCTTTCTTGGTCATGGACTGATAGACACCATCAAATTCCACATTGTGGTCGAGATCATATACTGGGCACTGCAATGTACATGAGAGATAAAAAGGAAAGCTTCGCTAGTGTCATATCATGTCATACCACACTTACAGAAAAAGGGATTCCTTACTGAGCCATAAACCATAAAAAGTTTTCCCCAGAACAGTCGTGAAAGGTCTCCTAAAACTTGGTGCTTTGTCCTCTAAAGTCAAAGTCACTTTATATCAAAGAGAACTGAACAGTTGTCTTAAAGTTTATGACACCTTTCCATTTTTTATTAATACCTCTGAGACTCTAAAAACGGCCTAATATTGCAATATTTTTTAAATTAAATTTATTGAGGTAACATTGGTTAATAATATATACATTTCAGGTGTACAACATTATAACTTGATATCTGTATACTTTATTTGCATGTTCATCACCAAAAGTCTAGTTTCCTTTATTATATATTTGACCCCTCCCCTACCCCTTCTACTCTAGTAACCACCATTTTGTTATTGCTATCCATGAGTTTTTGTTTTATTTTGTTTTGTTATTTCTTTTATTAATTTTTGTTTTCTATTCCCATACTAGTGAAATCATACATTTTTTGTCATTTTAAAACTTAGAACAAATGATAGGTTCCTATTTTTTCTCCTGCAGTCCACAACTTTGTTTTCCTTGTACTTTGTCATGATCATCCCTCCCTCCCTGCCTCTTCCTCCCTTTGTTTAGTTTGGTGAAGCATCAAGTATTCTCTATCTCCCCAAATCAAAGTCTCCAACCATTGACTGCCTACTGTGTGTACAAGGTACTGTTCTTACTATTTAGCAGTTTTACGGGAGGTAGATAGACATGGCCTTCACCCTTCTCTTTCATTTATCCTGGGACAATATAATGGAAGTTTGACAAGTGATTAAGACTCACATTGATATTCTGGATTGAGACAACAGCACATGGATAAGCCATTTCAGATACAACTTTAATGATAACTGAGTTCACATCTTCAGGAAATTTGTATAGAAAATACTGAGAATAAGAAAAAGAAAGAAATGATTTGTTAAAACCATGAACTTAAACTATTTTCATATGAATAGGACTCTTTCTTCTAATATTAGGCACAACGTTCAGATGCAAATCCCTGTAAGCCTCTATTAGTACCTTTAGTCATTCATTTCACACATTTTGAACAACTGCTCTCTGCAGGGCTCTGTGCCAGATATTCGGAATACATTGAACAAGTAGCCATGTCACACAGTGTTGCCATTTCATTTTCCATGGCATTTCTTTCTCAACTAAACTTTGCTACATTTATTTCAGTTTCTACTTAAGAAGACCTTCCAACATTTTAATTAGGAATATGTAGGATGAATATGAAACTAGATTTACTTCAGTGTGGTCATTTTGAAAAGAAAGCTCCATTTTGACAAGCAGATAAGCCTGTTCTTCAATAATCTTAATCACCTTCCTATAGGCAAGAGTTAGCACTGGATCCACCCTCCCCCTAGACTTTTTGCTAAAGAATTTACTTCCTGGCTGGAATATAGTGAAACAACATTTAAAGACCAAGGCTTATATCTAGCTCTCTGAAATAAGTTCACAATTTTGGGCAGGCTGAGTATCTTTAAAAGTATTTCTCAAATATCATCAGAATCAGAAAAAATTTACAATAGAAACAGGTTATACTATTCACCTACTTAGATTGTAAATCCATTCAAAAAGTTTATTAACTCTAAGTTTTAAACATGTTGCTAATAATGAAGAAAGGGCACTTCTGCCAAATACTTATAAATAAGGTAACTAGCTGTGAAACTTGACATGAAATATGTGATTAAAATTTTGAGGAAACCAACCAAAACATATTTGAGGACTCTGACAAATCTATCACTTTAAAGTGAGGCAAAATATGTTAAAACTTAATGTTGTATTCCAAAATCCTCTTTACTAACCTTATTCTGAGAACCAGAGAGATAAAAATATAATGTTTTTCATTATTCCAAAGCTTTCTTATGGAAGGAAAAAAAAAAATTCCAAGATTAAGGAGTGTCATTAACGCTGCTGTTTAGAAGTCTGTTCATGCCTTTTAACAGATGGCAAGACTCGCAAGAACCTACCTCATTTTGTGCTTTCATTTTGGAGCTTGATTCAATTCATGTGATACAGGCCTCTTCCAAAGGTGAATCCTCTGGAATTCCCAAGAGGTGTCCTTGGTTCTTAGGGGAACCAACTCTTGTGATTCAAAACCATTACTGTGGTTACTTTTAGCAACAGTGAGCACTCACCACATGTATACCTATATAGGAGTTGGTTTTGTGCAAGCAGTAGACATCTACTGAAGCCTTATCTATATGCCAAAATATTATCAAACTTATTTACCTCTGAATTACTAGAAACCCCACATAAATGTGTTTGACTCTTGCCTTGTTAACTTACTTTTATCAGAAATAAGCAAATAACAAGCGTCCAAAGCAATGGCTGGAATTTAGGCCAAAAATCACCATCCTGGGTCCCGATTACCTGCCTAGTTTCTATAACTTGCTTCTATTTACAAGAACAGAGGCAGACAGTGATGATAAAGGTTATTTGAAAATGTGCAATAGTTTGAGTGAGTTTGTAGGAATATAAAAGCTTTTCTACAGCTGAAGAGGATATAAAGTTCAAGCCAAAATGAGAATAGTTAATACTAAAGTAAGACTTTCATAGATATCGACGAGTTTCTATTTTGTTTTTATTAGTTTGTTATAAGTATATTTTACCCTAATTTGGGGTTTATATATACACTACTTAGGCTTTAATATTTACATACTTTTTTTCTTTTTAAATAAAAGGAAGCCACAATATATAATCACAATGGGTTTTCCATCTGCAAACTGAAAGTGCATTCTAACATTCAGTATATCATATTAACTATAGCTCTGCACAAGACTATCAGACTGTACTCATTCTGAAGTTGGGGTCCGAGTTTTTTCCTCCCTTTCTAGATATCTCTCATTGCACCTAGCAATTAGTGCTTTCAAATATTTCATGAATTAAGTGGCCAATAAATGTTGAGGGAAATGGGTTGTGAGTCTATAGTCTTCTTCTGTCACTGGGTGGCAGTGTATATGCACTGTAGAGGCTTTCACCACTGAGAAATTTAACTCTTAAAAGATGTGAGAGCGGGCTCATACAGTTTTGGGGAGCTAATTGTATATACATTTCTCCCCAACTCTGTGTGCAATGACATCATGCCGGCAGCATGAAATCAGCCTTGGTGAAGGTATTTACACCACAGAAATGGGCAAACACTACAAATCATGGCTTTCTCTCTGAAAATATTTATCATCACACAGGCAGTTGTAATAGTGTCACAATGGTGTCCATATAACATGTTAATCCCAGTTTTAGCATATCCAAAGCAAAAATTAAGTAACCATTTATGGCCAAAGCTGTATTACAGCCTGCAGAAGAGTTACAATAAATATCAGGACATTAAGCAAATCTGTTTTAAACTATTGCATAAATTTTAACTCTTTCAGAAGCCATGGGGGGCGGAGGGGAGGGGGGAAGGAAGTTAGCTAGCTAGAAGTGTCACCAGAAAAGCAGCCTGAATTAATCACAGTTTTCATGTCTTTATTCTGTTTATAATTATGGCTTAATGGCACAACATAAATTTCTAATTTTTCTAATAATTTTTGTCAGTATTCCTGTTCTTTCTTTATGACAGGAGAAACTAATTTATTCTACCCACAACACTGTAGAAATTAAAATCTATCTTATTTTTATTATTTCTCCATGCCAATTAATTATTTGTATATCTGTTTAGTGTTGGCCTTCCACTCTCTGTTCCCTCACCACATCCCAATTATAAGGCTCATGAGGGCAGAATTTGCATCTCTCTCTTCTTCACCCTGCTATCCCCAGCACCTAGTACAGTCTAATACTGCTTGGTACATAATAGGTACACAATTTGCTGAAAGTTGAGAGAAGGAATGTCTATAAACAAATGTCATGTCTCCCATTTCACACCATTTCCGGTGATAAGATTAAATGTTGTGTCCAAAATCCCAGTAGCATGAATAACATTCCAAAAATACAAATATATCTTAAGTTGTGAAAGATCAAGGACAACACCACATGCTGACTCTACCTGTTACCATGGTTTCTTTGGGTAACACTATCAGGTAGAACCATAACTCTGAACCCCTTCACTTACCTGAGGTTGAGAGGGGCTGGCAGTGAAGTGAAAGTCAACATTTGTCCTGAGAAATGTAAATGGGAGAGAGGAAAGCGGAAAAGTGAGAGAAAAGCATAAGTTAGCAAGCAGAAATTATTTATTTAAAAGAAAGCCCTCTGAAACTGGGTGCAAGAAAAGGCTAATCATTTGTGAAGTACTGTCTGGTCTCTTCAAACTTACAAAGTAAACTGCATGGGAATTTGGTGGTTTCAAGAATGATCAAACTGGGAAGGGATTCAATTTTCTGTCTTTAAATGCCCATGAAGTCATACCTATACAAGTACTTTGTTTATTTTTGTAGACACTTTTGCCTTTGGATTCTCTTAAGATTTTACAATCAAGCACAGGGTTTAGGTGTCAGAAGTGAGGTGAAGAGAGGAAAAAAAGAAGGTTTGAAGTCTTTGTAGATAATGAAGACAACTCATCAAAATAATTTTGATGTATCCATGGCAAAAGATCATTAAAAAAAATGTGGTTAGTAGATGATCACCACGGGAGGGTCTCTAGGGATAGGAGTATGCTATTCCTGCCCCCCATGTACCTCCCTAGTTGCCTGCCACTGGGTTGAAATTCCCCTCTAAGATTTTGTCCTCTTTGGGTTTGGCATTTCCTTTTAAGGCACTCCTTTAAAATGCAAGTACCTCCAAATAAATGAATATAATGGAGTTATTTTCTCTCAAGTTAGTAATTTATTGTGAATTATCTTATTAGGTATTTTCATTCTCCTGTGAAAGACAGCAGTAATCCAGCACTGAGGAAAGCAGAGTATGAGGAGTTTGTGGGAAGCATACATTTGTAGCATAGAGCACTGTCTGGAACGAACATCTGTGAAACAGTCCAAGAGACTGGAAAACACAAAGACAACTTTGGTCCTCTCTATAGTTTTGTAAGGGCTGTCTTTGGCTTTTTGCCAAAGTTTATAATTGGAGGTATTGTTGAGAAGTCATAAAATTCAAAAACTATTTCTAAAGGTAATGAACAACAATTTAGGCTGTTGGCAGACTGGGCTCAGAATTTAGTAATAGAAGCAATTTTTATACATCCAGTCTCAACAGAAATCATCTTCAGTGTCAAGGACTGGTTCTGCTGAGGCACTGTTACAAACTTGTGGCCTTTGGTCACCTAAAGAAGCCAAAGTCGGTGTCAGTTATGTTTGTGCTCCTGAGATTCTATGGCCAGAGTGAGGACCCACAGCACTGTGTGTGGCTAGGTAGAGCTCTCTTCATGTGGGGAGTGTCGTCTGTTACTAGGGCAACATGTGGCCTTCATTTCTGTTCCTTGCCAGGTCAAGGGAACAAAAAGAACACTGATTTTCTTGGCTAGTAACAGACAGCATAAGATTTCCAGAAGTAACCAGTTTTCTTTGGCCAGAAATATGTTTTTTTATTCCCCTCTATCATTTGAATTCCAGGTGTAACACAGAATGTATGGACATCGATATGAATTTTTTGAGGTTTTCATTTTTTTTCTTGTTCTTTAAGATGATCACATTTAAGTCCTCTCTTTTCACAGAGTCAACAGTGTGTGCAAAATAAACATGTCTGTTACAGATGAAAAGTTCTGCTTCCTTCTCCATGAGCCCTGACAGAGGTAGGGAAGGATTATTTTATCAAGGGTCATTAATCAACAGAACAAAGCTAAGTGAGACTCATGTACACCTTTAGTTTTAGAAAAAGAAGTATAAAAATTTCACTTTATTTGTTTTAAACACGGGAAACAAATGTTTATTCAATAAATATAATAAAAATAAAAACTGACTTTGTTCCTTTGTTTTGGCTAGTTTGAAGAAGAGGGGAAGAGAAAAGGAATGGGTGGAGTCAGGAGAGATGGGTGTGTAGATAAGGAAGACAGGAGAAGGAAAGGAAGACAGAGGCCCATGGGTAAGGTAAAGAGAGAGAAGAAAAATATGTGCAGGAGAGTAATAAAACAGAAGAAAAGGAAAGGGGGATGGGAAGAAAGGGAAAGTGGAAAGAGAGCCGGGGACAAAAGCTAAGTAGTTTTTGAGGTGAGCACCAGAGAGGACCCTGAGATTCACGGCCTATTATTCATTTTATGATAGTAAGCCCTAGCACAGAGCACAATGGGCATTCAAAATCCCTACTTTATTGTTAAAAGAAATTATACCCTGTTATTCACTTGGACTATGGACTTCAGAATATCATTTCCTTTTATCTACTTACTGCCATCTGTCATGATCTCCCTGTGCTTACTACAACCCTTCCATCAGCCCTCTCGTCCTCTGTAACCTCCACCTCATCACTCTGGTCTAAGTATAAAGTTTGCACACATGTGCTAAATCATACCCTTTCTTCTCTTCTCTGGGACTTTGCTTCTACAAAATCCAACTCTCTTGTAAATTTTATCTGCCTTTCTACCCTTTGGTTTATAAATATACTGTAGTCTCAACCATTTTCAAAATAAATAAACAAAACGTCCCAACAAAATTCCTCCCTTTTCTCTGTATTTCTCTCCTTCTGTGTCATTCTACATCCTCTCTCTCCTCCACAAACCAGCTTCTTAAAAGAGTATTCTGCTCTCATCTCTCATTCATTCTTTCTACTCTTCAGGGCTATCAGGTCTTTCCACTCCCCACCATCTCCCTAATAGTCATCTCCTAATGGCTAAATCCAGTAACTTTACCTGTCTGTGACATTTGACACTGACAATCACTCCCTCTGTCTTGAAACTCTTTCCTCTCTTGGGCTCTGTGACACCAATTTTCCTTAGTTTTCTCCCACACATCTGGCTATGCCTACTCAGCTTCTCTTAGTTTCTGTTTCTCAGACCATTCCTTAAATGAGAATGTTACCCACACTCCTGTTTTTGACCTCCTCATTTTCCTTAGCACATACATTATATCTATCTATCTATCTATCTATCTATCTATCTATCTATCTATCTATCTATCTACCTAATCTATCTTCCTATACAATTGACATAAAAATCACATATGTATTCAGCTGCCACAAAACCCACAAAAATGCTGATGAAACTCAAGTGTCCATGTCCAGCCTGGGGCTATCTCCTGAGCTCCAGTCACAGGGGCTAATCCCTTCTGCTCTTGACTGTCTCTCAAACACCTCAAACTCCACGAGATCAAAATGGAATGTGCTATCATTCCCCTGATCCTGACCCGCTATGTCTCTTTGTCAGTAAGCCTCACCGGACTTCGGACATCATTGTCAGAGTCATCTTGGACTCCTTCCTTCTGATCACTTCCCACACTTGATTAGTCACCAAGTCCTACTAATTGTAAGTAAGCTGGATGCACCTGCTCCCACCTGAAGCACAGTCTTCGCCTGATATGTCATCCAATAAGAAAAAAAATTGAAAAGCAATGTAAATCATTACTGTAGTATACCCCCTAATAACAAAGGGTGATTACATAGTACGACACAGAGCAAAATGGTCTTAAAGTCTCTTCACTCTATGGCCATGCCACCCTGAACATGCCCGATCTACTCTGATCTTGAAAGCTAAGCAGGGTTAGGCTGGTTAGTACTTGGATGGGAGACCACCTAGGAAGACCAAATGCTGTAGGCATAAAAATAAATAAATAAAAGTCTCTTCACTCATCCATTTCCTCAAAAAGTCTACTACTTCTCACAGCAGGGTAAGTGAACTATCTCACTCAAAATTCTCTCAAAACAAAGACTCAATAGTGGTTACCAGAGGATAGAGGGGGGAGGGGAGGTAGATGGGGTAAAAGGGGTCAAATATGTGGTG